>NC_046289.1:765000-1495000 GCF_004115265.2 Rhinolophus ferrumequinum | reverse complement strand
GCATCGTTGTTGTTTTAATTAGGGCTCTGCTTACAAAGTTCCAAGATGCAAAACACAAACCTAATGAAGGACTTACATCCAGAATATATAAGGAACTCCTATAACTCAGTAAGACAAACAACCCAATAAAAAATGAGCAAAAGATTTGAAGACACATTTTAGGAGAGATATGGATGACATGTAAGCATGTGAAAGGATCATCATTAGTCATCGTCAGTGAGATACCATCACACACCTGCTTAAAGACCAAAATGAATAAGACTGACGATATCACGTGTTGGCAAGGAGGTGGAACACCTGGAACTCTCATACACTGCTGGTAGGAAAGCCAAGTGTTTCAACCCCTTTGGAGTACAGTTTGGTACTTTTTTAAAATGAAATGTGGTGTGTGTGTGTGTATGTGTGTGTGTGTGTGTGTGTGTGTGTGTAAAATGAGAAGCAGTCCTGCTTCTAGTCGTTTACTCATGACAAATGAAAATGTAAGTTCAGGGCCGGCCCGGTGGCTCAGGCGGGTGGAGCGCCGTGCTCCTAACGCTGAAGGCCGCGGGTTCAACCCACCTGGGCCGGTGAGCTGCACCCTCTACAGCTAAGATTGTGAACAACAGCTCTCCCTGGAGCTGGGCTGCTGTGAGCAGCCAGAGGTTGGCGTGAGCTGCCGTGTGCTGCTGTGCGCTGCTATAGGCTACCGTGTGCTGCCATGAGTAGCCGGCAGCCGGCGTGAGCGGCCGGCAGCCAGTGAGAGCTGCCGTGAACGCTGTGAGCCTCCGACCTATGACTGGTGACTGACTGACTCAGCCGGGGCTAGCGCAAGGCTCATAATATCAGCATGGGCCAGGGAGCTGTGTCCTACACAACTAGACTGACAAACAACGGCCTGAACTGGGAGGGTGGGGGGACAGCCAGAAGAAAGGGGGAGAAAAAAAAAGGAAATGTAAGTTCACACAGAGACCTGTAAGTGAATGTTCATAGCAGCTTTAGTCGTGATAACCCCAAACTGGAAATAACACAACCTCCATTCAAATGATGAACATTGTACCACTCTACAATGGAATATGACTTCAGCAATAAAAGGGAACAAACTAATGGATTACACAGCAAAATGGTTACATCTAAAAGCAGCATAAGGTTAAGTGAAAGGAGTCAGACAAAAAAGACTACACAGTGTATGATTCCATTCTTATGACATTATGGAATATTGTAGGGACAGAAATATCATGGCGACAGATATAGTAGTTGCTGCAAGATGACGGGGAACTAACTGCAGTGGGGTAGGAGGGAACTTTTTGACATGATGGAAATATTCTGTCTTGATAGTAGTGGTGATTACTTGGCTTTTTACATTTTTCAAAACTCATCAAATTATACACTTCAAGAGGAAAAACTTTACTGTATATAAATTATACCTTGATAAACCCAATGTCTTAAAAATGTTCCATAGGTTTTGAACAGTCTATGTCTAACCCTCTTTTCTCTGTAAGCCCCATTATTTTTAGTGAATGGATTTATAGAAGGCAAGATTTTAAAGGAATATATATATTTAATTATAGCAAAAAAAATCTGTTATGATTACATTTTCTTTCCTCTATAATTTTTTGTTCTTTGAGAAGTTAATATAATACATTGCAGTCTGGATGGGTTACTCTCCAGTCTGGTGCAGAGCTGTTGTCCTGGGAAGTCTCCTCACTGAATCTCTTGCATGGGATATCTGTTTGGTGGATCCTTTATCTTCTGCTTTCTTGAGTTTGCCTCCTCTTCATGGCAAAGCACGTCTTCCAGTAGCTTCTTGACATAGGGAATATGGGAGGTACATTTTTTAAGATCTTGCATTCTGAAAGTGTCTTTATTCTGTTCTCACAATTGACTGATAGTTTGGCTGGGTATAGAACTCTGGGTTGGAAATCATCATCTATTGGAATGTTGAAGACAGTCATTCCATTGTCATCTTGCTTTCAGTGCTGCTGTGGAAGCCATTCTGCTACCTCATCCTTTAGGATAATCTGCTTTAAGATGATCTGTTTTTTTCTCTTTGTAAGCTTTTACAGTCTTTCCTTTATCCCTGTTGATTTGAAATTTTAAGATAAAGTACACTGGTGTGGATTTTTATCTATTAATTGTGCTGGTAACTTGGGCTTTTCTTTATTAGGATAGCTAGATCCTTTAGTTCTCAAAGTTTTTCTTAAAATTTTCTTTGATAACTTCATTTCTCCTGTTTTTTCTCTCTCTTTTTTTCCCTTTGTGAAGTTCCTGACATTCAGATGTTGGGCCTCCTGTTTTAATCTTTTAATTTTCTTTTCTCTCCTTGTTTCTCTGATTTCTTTTGTGGGGGAGATTTCTTCAACTTGATGAAATGATGATCTCAAGCTGATCTTATCCAGTTTCATGGCTTTAAATGCTGTTTACACACTCATGACTCCCAAATTTACTTCTCCCCTGAACTTCATATTCCTTTCTCTAACTGCTTTGTCAGCATCTCTCTTTGCATATCTAATAGACATCTTGGCTTAAGATGTTCAAAACTGAACCCCTGGTTTCTAACTCCCTGTGTAGGCTGAATAGCAGCTCCTCAAAAGATAACTACATCCTAATTCTCAGAACCTGTGGGTGTTACCTTATGTGGCAGAAAGGATTTGCATGTATGATTGAGTAAGGCTCTTGAGATGGGGAGATGATCCTGGATCATTCAGGTGGGTTCTACATGCAATCACAAGGGTCCTTATAAAAAGGAGGCAACAGAAACAAGTGGTTACAGTGATGGATGTAAGGAAGGGGTCCTGACCCCTGCAGCTGGTCTCCAGAAGCTAGAAAAGATAAGGACACAGATTCTCCAGAAGGAACCAGCCTTGCTGACTCCTTAGCCCAGTGAGACTGATTTCAAGTTTTTGACCTCCAGAACCATAAAAGAATAAATGTGGGTTGTTTTAAACCACCAAGTTTGCAGTAATTTGTTATAGCAGCAATCGGAAACTGATATACCCACCTTCATGTCTCCCACAGTCTTCCTCATATCAGTTGAAGGCACCCCATCTTTTTAATCCCTCAGGTCAAAACCTCAGAGTTGTCTTTAAGTCCTCTCTGTCTCATACCCCATATCCAAGGTATTAGGTTGGTGCAAAAGTAGTCGCGGTTTTGGACCATGAATTTTAAATCATTATAAGTAGGCTATATCTTTCAGCTCTACCCTTCAAAACATCTCCCAAATCTGACCAGGTCTCGCCACCTCCACTGCTACTGCCCCAGGCCAAGGTGGCATCACCCCTTACTTACTTGGATCACTACAACAGCCTCCATACTGGTTTCCTTGCTTCTGTTTTTGCTGCCCGCTTCCCACCCACCAACCACCGCCCACCCTGAGTCCATTCTCAGCCTAGCACCCATTGTGATCCTTTAAAAATAAATAAGATCATTTCACTCCCCTCTCAAAACTCTCACTGGTTCTCCATCTCACGCAGCAAAAGCCAAAGGCCCTTCACAGCCTACAGGGCTGACACAAATGCCATCTCCTGTGCCCTCTCTCACCTTATCCCCAGCAACTCTCCACCTTGCATTCTCCAATCAAGCCACATAGCCGCCTTGTTCAGTTATGCCAACCACATGTCTGCCTCTGAGCCTTTGCCTGGGAAGTCCTTCCCTCAAATCCCACATAACTAGAGCCAGCAAAATGTAAATGTGGGACTCCTCATCCAAGGAGCAGAAAGAAAAGTGTCATTAAATGTACTACAACGTAGGGGTGGCTGGTTAGCTCAGTTGGTCAGAGCGCGATGCTCATAACACCAGGGTTGCCAGTTCGAGCTGCTGTTTGCTGCCATGGGCCACTGTGTGCTGCCATGAGTGGGCGGTGGCCAGTGTGAGCGGCCGGCAGCCGGCGAGAGCTGCCGTGAGCTGCTGTGAGCAGCAGACGGACGACTGGCAACCGACTGCCTGAGCGGGGGGAGCGCAAGGCTCATAACACCAGCACGGGCCAGGGGGCTGTGTCCTACACAACTAGACTGAGAAACAACGGCTTGAACTGGAGTTCGGGGGGGTGGGGGAGGTAGAAGAAATGGGGGGAAAAGATAAAATTATTAAGAATCTCAAGGCTGGCAGGAGTGGGCGGGGCCTGAGTGAAGGGCCCATGAAGCCAGCCTTGCTCACGCCCCGCCCTCCCTTCAGTTAGGTCTGTGCTCCCCACGGTCCCATCAGTGAGGCCACCCGCTCCTCCCCGACACCAGGCACACCCTTTGTCCTTCGCCCTTTTCCTGCTTTAACATTCTCCAGAGCACCCCAGATGGCATTCTACATATTGTTTTAAGTCTGCCTCTCGCCTCTGGAACAAACGCTCTATGAGGGAGAAATCTGCCCAGTACCCAGCACATTATAGGTGCTTCATAAGTACACTGAATGAACAAACCAGTGAGGGAATGAGTAATTGACTGAAGGAGCCAGTGGCTCTCTTCCCACCAGCCTCTCTCTGCAGCTTCCTCACCCTCTTGCTGCGTGTCACCTGCAAACCATGCGTTTAGCCCTAACAGCCAGGCTCCTTTCTAGGCACTTACCAGCTTGGTAAATCAGTGACCCGAGAAGGAAGGAACTACAATAATCACTCCTGCTTTTTAGGTTGAGTGAACAGTCAGAGGTTGAGCAGCGTGCCTGAGGCCACACAGCTGCTAAGTGTCCGGGCAGGGACTGGAGCCTGAGTGGGTGGCTGTGACAGTTCCTGTGCCCCTGGCTGGGTGGTTGTCCAGATATGAGATGGTGGGTAGGGAGCACCGTCCCTGGCAAGCAGGCTGCTGGAGTCCATGTTATTCATGTTGTTTGTGTGATTAGGCCCTGGGACGAGCTGAGCTACATGCCAAGTGCTTTGGAGGTTGTAACGGAAACTCTCTGCTCCTTCCAGGGGCTTCCAGAGCCTCGGCCTCAAGCTGGGCAGGGGCTGCAGAAGGACTCACCAGGCACCCCGGCAATCGGCACAGGCCCTGGGATAGAGACAGTGCAATGCAGGTGACCTTCTCCCCTGATGGCGACAGGCCACAGCTAGCAGGGAAGGGGTCCAGCCCTTCAGGTCCCAATGGCCAGATTCACACTTCAGGGCTCAGAGGAGGTGCCCAGTAGGAGACAGAAGGAGAGGGGCTGAAGGAGAGGTGAGGGGCTCCAATGACGGAAGGACACGGGAGGGGCTCAAGGTGAGCCTGCGTTCCAGAATCCTGCCTTTTGGAAGCCTTCCTGGCAGCTCCAGTTGCCCCGCCACCTCCCCAAAGGTTGAGTGGACTTGTCAGGTGACACATTGTTTTGTGACATGTTCCCTGCAGTGCGCTCCCGAGGGTGTCTTTACATACATGACCTTAACCTCACAGCAGTCCCTAGCAAGTGAGCACTGTTGTCCCATTTGTCAGATGAGCAAACTGAGGCCCAGAGAGGATGGATAATCTCACACAGGCTGCACTGGGCCTGGTGCCCCTGCAGCCTCAGCTCAGTTCCAGGTGCACCCACACCTGCGGGCACACGTGACTGTCTGCAGTTCCACCATCAAAGCACCCTTGCCCGGGGCCCAGTGCAATGGAGCACCAGCAGTGCCAGGTGGGAGGCGGGGCAGCAGACACAGTCACGCCTGGGCCTGCAGGTGCTGGCACGGGGCCTGCTGGCCTGGAAAACAATCCACCTGGTGGGTTGTCAGACTCAGATTTCGAGTCTCCTCGGAGGCTATGCATCTCTTCCACCAGGCAGCTGGGCGGGCGGGGAGGTTGTGGAGCTGACTCCCCCAAGGCTGTGTGTGTGTGGACACATGCGTATGTGTGGGCCCCCAGTCCCTAAGCCCTGCCCTCCCTGCCCCCATGCCTTCCTGGCCGGAGGCCACTAGCTGGGCAGCAATGTTGTCCCAGGAGGCTGGCCTTGAAGGCAAACAAAAGTGGGGCCTCCCTGGTGCCCCTTCAGAAGTGAACTCTCAGGGGTGAGGGGTGGGAGATGAGGGTAAGGGGGATTAAATATATGGTGATGGAAAAAGAACTGACTCTGGGTGGTGAACACACAATGAGATTTATAGATGATGTAATACAGAATTGTACACCTGAAATCTATGTAATTTTACTAACAATCGTCACCCCAATAAATTAAACAAAAAGAAGTGAACTCTCAGGGGCCTCAGGGGTCCCAGGTGCTACAGGAGCCCCTCGTCTGCTCCCTAGTGCCCCTGGCACCTCCATTCTAGCTCCTCAGGCTGTCTGGCTGCCCCGTCCTCCCCTTGCCATTCCCTTGCCCACCTCCCTACCCCATGCCTTTGTCCTGCTGTCACCTGACCCCAAGATGCCCTTTCTTCCGTCTTCACAAGTTAGAATTCAAGTGGGCTTTCAAGGCTCAGCTTAGACACTGTCTCCTCTGTGCGTCTGTCCCTGGGTCACCCACCTCTCACCTTGTCTACCTCGGACACTGGGCTAAGTAAGTACTCCACAGCTTTATCGCAGGGACTCCTTACAGCCAGACACAGCCTCAGAGAGCTCAGCCCCACTTCCTGCTCTAAAATTCCGGGCAGGCCAAAGGGAAGAGTGTGAGCTGGGCCCTGGCTCCTCTCTCCTGAGAGGTCACCCTGGGTAGGCTTCACTCCCAGGGCTCTGCTGGATGGGCTGCCCAGGGCTGCAGGGAGGGGTCCTCAGCACCCTGCCCACTCTGAGTCCCCAGGGCTACCCTCCCACCCAACTTTGGCTCAAGGCCACCCTACATGGCTATGCACTGACAGTCAGGGACTTGCACCCACTCTGACCCTCAGTCTTCTCATCTGTGAGTTGCAGATAATGAGATTTACTTTAAGGCCCAGGTGTATGCTGCCCAAAGGCAAACCAAGTTCCAGTGAGTCAGGCCTTTGTAATTCAATAGGCTTCACTCCTACTAGTAGGTAGTTACCTGTAGCTGCTGCTAGTAACTTATGTGTTCTAGTAACTTATCCTTTTGTCATCCAGGCCTGGGGGCAAGAGCAGTGCTGGGTGCTGGTGCTGGGGGAGAGGGAAGGGAGGCAACCCCAAGCTGTGCCCCATCTCACCCTTCAAGGGCTAACTCCGATGTCACCACCCTGACTTCCACCCTCTCCTTCTTCTCTGTCCCCACTGTCGCATGCACCACCTTCCCAGTACATGTCTGTCCCTCCACTGTGTCTGCACCCCTCTGTGACCCCATCTCTCAACAAGGGCCTGGCACCCAGAAGTGCACAGGGTGGGGAGGAGGGTGAGGAAGACTCCGGGAAATCGTCCATCTCCTCTCACTTTACAGATGGGAAAGCTGAGGCCCAGGGCAGGTCAGGGGCTGGCCCAAGGACACAGTGAAGTGGGGCAGCACTGGGAGGCTAAAAGCCAAGCGAGGGACCTTAAACCAGGTCTTCGGTTTGATCTCAGGTGGGGATCTGGGTTCCGGAAGGCTCCAGGAGCTGCAGTAACAGGCCAGTGTGCAGGGCGTCCTGGGGACACGGTCACACCTGCCCGACTGGAGCTGGGCGTCTGGGTGTGCACAGCAGCCTGGCCGGCTTGGGTGTGGGCTGCGGAGAGCACATTCCAAAGAGAGCTTTTAGGAAGCTGAGTAGCACCTGCCCTGCTGGGTCTCAGGGAACGGGTGGGGGCCCAAAGACCTACTGTGGCATGAGCCATCCCCAAGCATTCTGGGGCGAATGCTAGAGGCCTTGGCTGCCCCAGCCCCAGCCCCAGCCCTACTGACGCAGCCCCTCAGTCCCTGCTCAGCCCAACCCCCACTGTCCTCCACAGACAGCAGTGCCACTCACTGGGCACCTGTCCCCAGCTGCACTTTTCCCGCAGCAGTTTGCTGAAACCCAGATCAGACCAGGCCACCTTGGGACCCTTCTGACTCCCAGTTGCCTGCAGGATAAAGTCCGACCCCTGTTGGACTTTCAAGGGGTCCAAGGCCCATTTCATGGCGTTCAAGGCCCGTTGTCTCTGCCTCCAATCTCTGAACTGCCCTTAAGAGGGGAGAAAGGGGGTGTCCCCCAGGCAGGAGGCGGTGCAGAGCTTTGTCCAGATGTGGGTCTGCCAGCTGCACTGAGCTGCTGAGCCTGGTGCCACTTTCCTGGCCTTGGGTGTGCAGTGTGAGGGCACCTGTGAGTGCAGTGGGTGTGAGATGGTGTGTCCCGTGACCACGTTGGGCCACTGTGGGATGTTCCCAAGAGCTTTTGCTGCTGAGGCCACATCCTGGGACCAGCTTTTCCTCCAACCGTCTCTTAGCATCCAGAGCTCCCAAGGCTCCACCTCCCAACTACCCCCAGGCCTTGGCCTCAGAGAACTGGGCAGGAAGCCCCTGGCCTTGATCAGAAGGGTACACGGGGCACAGAACTGGGCCTCTGATGCCCCACAGATGGAGTCTCAGGTGTGGCCTAACTCCCCGCCCCAAGAGTGCTGGAAACACATGACTGCACTTCTTCTCCTGCCCCCACCCCCAGCTCCAGCCCAGCCCCAGGGGGCAAAGCCAGAGTTGAAGCCCAAGGGGCTTGACCAGGTCAGTCCCTGCTCTGTAGCTCAGAGGCAGAAGCCTCTTACAGCCCCTCCAACCTAAGGGCCCTCCACCACTGATACCCTTGTCCTCAACCCTTGGCCCCTGTCCACCAGATGCTGTGTGGGCCCCTCAGGGCTGCAGCCGTGTTCTGGCCCATCCCCTGGTCACCCTCTGCCAGCTAGACCAAGCCTGTTGCGGGCTCTGGCCAGTTTAGAGGTGGGCCCAGTCTCTGGACACTGGCTGCTCAGGTGGAATCACCCATCAGTGGAGCGATAATCCCCAGGGGTGTGCAGGTCAGCAGGTAGACACTGTGATGGTGGTGGCTGATGTTCTCGCCCTGGGTCTGAGGACAGTGCTTCCTGCTTCGAGAAGGGGGTCCAGGTGAAGGGCCCTGAGCAGCCTACCTGCCCAGGTAAAGCCAGCTGTAGTGATGGAACACTCTGCCAGGAAGAGCCACTAACCAGGTGGGCAGGCCGCAGCCCTCTTCATTCCTGTAACCTCTCCTATTGTCCTGATGGTCTCACCCTGGCACCAGGCTCAGACAAGGTCCAGCCTTTAGGAATCTCCCATTCCCCCTCCTCCGCCAGGGTTTGTGACTGTCCCGGGCAGAGAGAACACAGAGTGGGGCAGGTGCTACACTGTACCTGCCAAGGACCCTGTGCCAGGATGAGAGCACACAGGCTAGGGACCTCATGCGCCGGGCAAGGAGGGGCAGGTGGGCGGGTATCCACCGCGGAGGCTCCTTGGGGTCCTCCGGGCACGGGGGTGGGGGGGCGGAGAGGGGGCCTCGCGGGGTGTGTGGCCTCGACGGCGGGGGCGGGGCCAGCTTTGGTAGCCGGGCGGGCCCTCTCTGCACCCCACACTTCCTTCCCGTGGTGGGGGCTTTTTGCCCCGCTACGCGGCAGGGTCCTGCGGGGGTGCCCTCCCCGCCGGAAGTCAGCCCCTACTCCTCTGATCCAGGGCTATGGACGTGGCAACAATGACAATGCGGACAATAGGGGCGCTTTGTCTCTCCCCGCGGCACCTTCCGCCTTTCCCAGGCCCCCGCCCTGGGAGGGTTCTCAGCGGACATCTCCAGGCTTCCGCCTCCACCCAGACCTTCTGACCCGCTCCTGACCACCCTGGCTCAGCCTCTCTCGCCTGCCCATCCCCCCAGTCCCTCCGCAAAACTTCACCTCCCTGAAGGGGATCCAGTTTAACTCCTCACCTCCAGAGTCACACTCCACCACTCCCAGCCACCCCCTCCCAGACGCTGCAGTACGGCAGCCCCCAAGGCCAGGCAGCCTAGAGTTCGGGCAGAGGTGCCATTGCTGTGGGACGTCTGTAGGTCACTTCCACAATGGCCACCAGCAACATGGCCCAACTCGGCCACACGGACCTGATCCTACAAGACCCAGCGTCGCGGTGTCTCTTCCCTCAGGCACTGCCGCGTGTCTCTTCCCTCAGAGGCAGCGGTGTGACTGGCCCCTGAGGGGCCAGGATGCTGAAAAGGAGGCCATTCCTTCTCCCTGAACAGGGTGGGGCCTACAGGAGCAGGGCCATCTTCCATTCATTTTGTGTCCCCACCCCACAGCTGAGGTCCTGATTTCTTTTTTAAGGGGAAAGGAGGTTCTAGAACCACAGCCCGGTCAGCACAGTGTCTCCACTGGGCAGAATCCTCAGGCACTTTCCTCACGATGGGTTTGGGGTCTGCCCACAATGGAAAGATGAAGCTGGAGTGGGTTCACTGCCCTGTCCAGTGAGGCCTGGTGTGTTGTACTGAGCTTCCAGAAAGTAACAAGCACAGACACTGTTTTGTGCACCCCTACTGTGTGCTACACTCTAATTCATAGGCCCTGGGGCTGGACTTTGGCCCACAGCTCCACCCGCAGAGTCTAGAACTGTTGTGTCTGACTTACGGTTGCTCAGTAAACTCTTGTCAAATGAACCCCCAAGAACATTTCATGGTACTTATTTTTCATTTTCCTGCTTATACAGGTGGACAATGGAGGCTCAGTAAAGTCACTGCCCAAGGCTGAAACCCCGCTGGGGAAGCAGGCGGGACCCAGGTTGGAGGGGCTCCAGAGCCCCAGCTTGTCACTTCATGTATGATCCTAGTGTTGGAGGGTGTCTGCCAGGGTCCCTGAAAACAGAGTCCGCTGAGGGAGGCTGGGGATGGCTGTAGAATCACATGCTGCTGAGGGCACCATTGTACCGGTTCTGACCCAGCCCCGAGATGGTCAGATCTAGCCCTGTTTCTCCAGCTTTCTGCTGCCCAGGCTCCCAGGTTCTTTATTCAAGTGTCTGCCTTGCTGTCTCCCCCAAGCACAAAGTCCGCCTTGATGCTCTGGAGGGTGGCTTCTGCCCTGGCACTTGTCACCTCATGTGGTCACTGCTGACTTACAGGTCAGTCTAGTCCTTGCACTGGGTACTCTCTGAGGGCAGGTCCCAAGGGGCTGACTCCCAGGAGGCATCAGCAAATGAAGGAAGGAAAGAAAGGAGGGAGGGAGGGACAGAGGGAGGAACAAAGGGAGGAAGGCCGGGAGGCAGGATGGAAGGAAGGGAAGTTGGATGGATGAGTGGGTGGGTGGCATGTTCCTAACAGAGGCTAGGAGATCACTTTTATATGTCCTTGCACACCCGAGTGCCCCAGGCCTCCTGGCCGGAAGGGACCTTAGAGGCTGCCCACAACAGCTGAGGGGGTGGGTGAAGTTTAGCCTGCAGAAGACAAGGCTCAGGGAACAGGACAGAGGCCTTTAGGGGTTTGGAAGGCTTTCCCCTGGGAGAAGACAAGGACACCCCCTTCCGACCCTGTGTCAGGGGTGGACCAAGGACTAGTGGCAGAAGAGAGAGGGAGGCAGATGACGTGCTGAGGCGAAGCCAACTGCTGGTGCACATACCTGTCTTGCTCTGTCCCTGGAAAATGGTACATGGAACCCGATTTTCCTAACTTACATCTTCAGTTCTGAAATGGACGGTGACTCCAAACCTTGTGTAATGAACACAGTGTCTTCCTGATGCAAGCAGCATACTCATGGTCACAAATCGAATGACACGAGGTGCTACTGCTGCAAAGCCACACTGAGCCCAGCCACCTCCCTGCCCCAGAGTCCCCCAGGGTCTCCCAGGGTCGGCCTTCTACCTCACCGTGCTTACTTCTGCTTGCAGTTGCCCCCACAGCTCTGCAATGACATGTCTATCTCCAGTCTCTGACTCACCGAATTTCAGACACTATGGACTCCTTAATATGAAAGATGGAGATCTAAATAAATTACGTTACCCTCCTACCTTTATAGTTATGTAATTACTGTTGTTTATTCTACTGCTTTTTGGGTGACTTTAAATAACACTGTTCCTCCTACATGTCCCAGCAATTCCACTGCTAGGTATACAACTAAGAAGGTGGAAACATCCCTCCACACAAAAACCTGTACACGGATGCTTTTTAGCAGCATTATTCACACTAGCCTAAAGGTGGAAACCACCCAAATGTCCACCAGTGGATGAATGGATGAACAAATGAAATATTATTAGCCATAAAAAATGAGATACTGACAGCTGCTACCCCACTGGACACATGATGCACAGTGAACGAAGCCAAAAACACAAAACCCACGTTTTTTATGATTCCATTTATATGAAAAGTCCAGAACAGGCAAATCCATAGAGACAAAAAGTAGCTTAGTGGTTGCCAGGGGCTGTGAGGTGGGAGAAATGGGAAATGACTGCTAGTGGGTATAAGGTTTCTTTTAGGGATGATGAAAATGATGGAATTAGACGGTGATGGTTGTACAACCTTGTGAATATACTAAACCCACCAACTGTACACTCTAGAAGGTACATTTTATGGTACGTGAATTATGTATCAAACAGCTGTGACATACATATACACTTTCACGTTGACTCCTGGCCCCCTCCCCCCCAGAAGACAAGATTACTGGTGCCTCCTTTCCACTCCCCCATGCCTCCTCAGTCAGCCCCAAACTCTGAACCTAATCACTGTCCAACCCCAACCAGCAGACACACCAATGGAGAGTAGGAAGCTGTGGTCAGAGCACCTTGCAAAAAGGAACAGAATCCTATTGTGATCATAACTGTGATAAAAAACAATGGCTGCTAATCATTCACCCTGTGCCATGTGTCATCTCATTAAGCCTCAGGATGACCTTGAGGTCAGGTTCCACATCCCCATTTTACAGATGAGGAAACTGAGGCCTAGAGACATCATGTGACAGCTGAAGAGTGGCAGAGCTGGGATTGGAGCCTAGGTCTTGCAGAATGTAAATCCAAAACTCTTGACCACCTGGGAGAACAGCCCACATGTGCTTTCTGTCGCCAAATAGTTTTTCTGGCAAATAGGTCCTTACTCTGGTGCTCACTTACACCCATTTATTTCATGTGCTTTAAGCCCCTTGTGCAATGCAAGACCTTTCCTGAGGATGTCCCCTGATGCAGAGGAGGGCAGTAGTGGCAGCCCCCCCAACTCACCCCCACACACCCCCCACACACCCCTGCCTGTTACCGGGGAGCTCTGATCTCCCAGGGGGCCTTCATCCAGATCTCAGGTGTGTGCATCTTTAGCCACGACCTTGACCTGCTGCATGACAGACAATGGGAAGCCAGTTTGCCACCATCCCGGTGCCAGATTAGACAACATTTAGCTCTTCCTTGGTGGAGAAACGCTTCCCCTCCCCCGCTGGGCAGGAACTGGTTCCTGCTGGGCGGAGTCTGTTGCCGGGACTGCCTGGAACCTCTCCCTGTGCTCTGCCCCTCAGGCGGCCGACTTCAGAGGCTTAATCATTAACTAGCACATTTGGCTTTTGGTTGCAGCTTGGAATTTGGGAGCTGTGCCCAGGATAAATGATCTCTGACACATTATTTTGTGTAAAATCGCTTTTAGCTGCCATTAGCTGATAAAGCTGGAATAAAGAGGGGCCCATTAACTAGGACTGGCCTCTTGGCTTGCTTGGGTGGAGCCCTGGGAGGTAACTGAGGGACCTGCCTTTGGAGGGCTGTGAAATAGCTTGGAGAGAATTTGCCTTAAATGTGGCCTGGCTCTGCAGGGGTGCTTGGTGCTTATACCCCTCTGTGCGACTCCCCCACATGTGGTTTTGGGGGTTGGCAGAGTGCCCAGAGGTGTGCCTACTCTGGGCAGATTTACCAGAGGTGGGAGGAAAATTCATGTCTGCTTTGGCCTATTTGTTCTAGGGTCCCCGAGTGAGAAGTCACTGGGATAACTGACTCTCCCATCCTCCTGATCCAGGCCAGGGGGTTTGGGGGATCCAGGCAGCAAGACCCGCCTCTCATCACTCCTGGGGGGAGCAGGCTACTGGGGGTGTGGGAGTAAGCTCCCCACCCCATGTGTATTCCAACTCGTGTGCCCAGTCAGCTCTGCCCCATGCGCTGGCTGGAAGTCACCAATAGGTGCCAAAGCCCATGTCTCCTCTCACTCCTCCTTCCCCTGACCCAAGACAGCAGTCCTACCACCCACCTGGACCCATTCTCGAGCACTCTCCTGAGGACAGCCCTGGCAGGCCCAGGGCCCCCTCCGCGTTCTGCTGCTGTGGCATTTTGGAGGCAGCTGGCTGGAAAGGGTGGCTGCTTTAGTGAGGCCTGCTGGGGAGGCAGGGTGGTGACTTTCCCTGCTTCCTTCCCAGGACCCTGCCACCTTACTCCACCACCCCTGGCTTCATTCCCAGAGTCCCAGGGTTCCTGCCCTGGGCATAATCCTCCCTCTCCACACCCTCACTGCCCTATCACCTCTCTGTTTAGATGCAGCCCACTGCTCAGCCTGAAATGCTTACTGCCCGAGGGTCACTGTAACAAGGTCCCTACTGAAGCATTCAGAGATCTCAGGGCATCTCCCACCTTTCTGCCCCCCTCCTCCCTAAGCACCCAAGACTGAACCCTCACAATCTGCCATTGTCCTCTCCCCTGTGCTGCAATTTCCCCGCAGGCTGCCCCGCACCCTTAAATAGTGCCAGTGTCTCATGGGACTGGTTGTCACGGTCTTGCTAACGGATGACTGCCCAGTCAGTACATGGCGGGGCACAGCCTGGGACCTACCACCTCGCCAGCTGGAAAGAGCTTGGAGGCCTGTGGGGACAGAACCAGGAGTGCAGTTTCCAGGCTCTCGCCCTCACGTGGAAAGGTGCTCACTCGGGTAGTAAATGGCCGTCAGCTGTGATTGGATGGCCATCAGCTGTGGCTAGTTGGCCGTCAGCTGTAACCAGTGAGCCATTGGCCACTAATATAATTGCCGTGGCTGCGCTAGCGGCAAATGGGGGCTAGCGAGATGGTGGCTGGCAAACGGATTGTGGATTGCGGATTGTGGATTGCAGAGAGGCACGGATTGCAGCTAGCAAGTGAGATTGTTGGTTGGCAGAAAAGTGGATGGCAGGTTGCAGATCATGTGGTTCCTGCTTCCTGTGTCTCCAACCCAGCCGCCAGCAAGAATATAGTGGTATGACTCCTCTATCTATGGCTCCGTGGTTGTTCCGTTTTGGCCTCACCATGTCCTGTGTTCTTATGTGGGGAGCGGGAGACCCCGCATGACAAGGCCGGTGAATAAGAAGCTCTCAGACTGAGAAGGGCCAGAGCCCAGGTGTGGCCACCGCCACTGTCTGTTTGTCCCCAAATAGCCCCGGCCTCCCCGTGTGGCTCCTCTCTACGACCCTGTCCTTGGCTGCATCTCCCCACTGTCCTGTGAGGCTTTGGGGCCTTCCTGCCTGCCAGCCCCCAACTCCAGATGGCCGGACACTCCCAGAGGCCCCAGCCAGCCATGTGGGGGGCTTGCCCCGGTGCCACCGGAAGGGCTGACAGAGCTGCAGGATCGGCACAGCCCTGTTTGGGGCTGTCATGCGGGGCAGCCTGCAGGGGATCCTGCTGACTACGCCAAGTGTTACGCAGGGTGTCAGGCGGGGTCTCTGGTCCCACTCCCCACATAAGAACGCAGGACATGGCGAGGCCAAAAAGGAACACCCACGGAGCCATAGGTAGGGGAGTCATACCACTGTACTCTCGCTGGTGGCTGAGTTGGAGACACAGGAACCAGGTGCAACACAATTTTCAACCCTCACTGTGCCGCTTGCAGGCTCAGCCACCATCTTCTTGCTAGCCCCCATTATCTGCTAGCCTAGCCACGGCAGTTATATTAGTGCCCAATGGCTCACTGGTTACAGCTGACGGTCAACTAGCCACAGCTGATGGCCATCCAATCACAGTCGATGGCCATTTACTACCTGAGCCAGCACCTTTCTATGTGAGACCGAGAGCCGGGAAACTGCTTTTTGGGGCTCTGTCCCCACACGGGCCTTCCCGGAATCCAGGAAATAAAGGAGGACTGGGGCCGGAGCCCCCAGGGACCTGGCAGCACCCGTCCCTAAGTCTTGCTGCAGGACTCCCAGCCCTGTTCTTGGCCCTGCCAGGGAAGCCCACCCGGCCGCCCGTAAGCAGGCTCCCCCAGGACAACCCTCTGAGCCCCTTTGGCGTCCATCCTGCTTTGCACCCCTGCAGCCCTCTGTCTGCCTCACGGAGGCTATGGTCCTATCCGCTTTCTGGCCAGGCTTTCAGGATTAGACTTGTTTACTAGTCTCTTACTTTTAGGATCAGATCTTAAAGAACTTGACCCACAGAAAGGCTGCTCGGATCTCTGGAGACAGGACAAGCTCTTCAGTCAGGGGCTTTGCAGGAAGCTGGTTGTTCCTCAGTGGCTTTACCTCACTAACACCCCTCCCAGGCCGTGAGAGTGCTAAGTGTAAACAACCACTCGAAACATTTGGAAGAAAGTAGAGGTGTGTGCCCACCACCCCAGAAGGCGTGGTTCTCACTCAGGGGTGGGGCATGCCCACCTGCTCCCTGGCCTGCCATCCTGTGAAAACACAGCTCTGGCAACAAGGCCCACAGTGTCCCCCGCACTGGGCTCCACGCGGGGCAGAGGTGCTTCTCCCCAAACAAACAGCATGGGAAGGAGCCAATGCTTTACAGAGATTTGGGGCTATTCATGGCCCTGCCCAGGCCGAGCTCGGGCTGAATGCTGTGTGTGTGTGTGTGTGTGTGAGTCAGATGGCAACAGTGGGCCCTGGGGCAGAAGGGGCCAGTAGGGAGGCCGCAGGCCTGGGTGGGGTCCCTTGAGCCCTGCTAACACCCATGTGTGACCCTGTGAGGAACGGGGTTGGGGGTCCTGGCCTGGCCTCAGGTGCTCCCCGCTGGGCTGGGGGACAGACCTGGCCACAGCCCACTCTGGTTGAGTGTCAAGTGGGACAAACTGGGCAGGGAGACTGCCTGTGAGGGGCAGGCCTGGCAGGGGGACCTGGTCCATGCTTCCTTGCATACCTGACACTGCTTGGACGCAGCCAGCCCTAGAACGGTTGTCTCAAGAGACCAGCCCGGAAGCTACTGCTTATAAGCTGCTTTGACCAAAGCGACGTCTCAAGAGGTGATGCATACTGACCTGCAAGCGATATGATGCCTGAGTCTCAGTTTCCTCATCTGTTGAATGGGGATGAGCATCACGGCGCTGCCTCAGGGTGGCCGTGAAGAGGGCACGACACAATCCTGGCGCTGGCTGGCAGTCAGCGTCCGGACGGTGCTGGGTGTACAGAGGAGGGGCGAGGGGCTCTGTGACCTGGGGAAGGCTTCCCAGCCTGTCTGCTCTGGATGAGCTGGGCTGACGTGGTGCGCAGGGCACCCCGATGGGGATGACTGGAGGGCTGGAAACTGCGAGACCAAGAAAGCCTGTGTGCTCAGAGGCTGAGCGCAGGAGGGCTGGAGGGCCTGGAGAGCCCAGCCGCAGGCTGAAAGGTGGCCTGTCCCCCCACGTCTGTTGAGGCCTCTGGACAGTGCAGGCCAGGTGGCTGGGGGGGTGGGAGGGCTGGGATAACATTTCCATTCAAGACCCTAAGTTGCCCTGGGGGACTCAGCAAGTGCCAACACTGAGGGTTCAGAAAACATTAGTTCGAGAATTTGTCCCTGCCTCTTGTGATTCTCCTGCCAATTTTCTTGTCCCCGTCACCTTGACAATGCTGAGGTTCGTCCTTGCAGTTGAGTTTCTTTACAGAAGAGGAAAACCAGGCTCAGAGAGGAAAAGGCTCCCCTAGAGTCCCACCGTTGGTCCAAACCTGTTTAATCACCAGAAACTTGAGGGGACCAAAGAAGGCCATCCATGGCCAGTAAGGATGGCCGCCCCTTGTACCGCATCCCAAATCCCTTTGGTTGAAGAGTCCCACCCCACCCCAACTATGAGGGAGGCCTGGTGGAGGCCTCACTTTGGGGATACCTCCAGCAAACTAGAGGGTGCTCGGGAGTGTCCTTGACACTTCCCATGACTAAGGTCAGTGCTGGCAACACTGACCTTGAAAACGGCCCCAGTCACAGTGGTCTCTGCTGGGCTGCTCTGAGGGCAGCAGATCCAAAGCTGGTGGGTGAGGTCTGCCCCTGTCTGCAGCCCAGGTTTCCTGCTGTCAGTACCCATCTGTGCTGTCCACCTTTGAGAGTGCAGAGGGCAAACAGAGGACAGTGTCCCTACAGGGATACACCCCCACTGTGGGGCTCTCAGCCACGCCCCATTCTCCCTTTACCTGGAGGCCTGAGTCTGGTCACCCTGCCCACTGGCCTCAGCTGTTGGTCCCAGTGTAGGTCCTTGACTCAAGCTGACCGATCAGAATCTCCCTTCTGGAAATCTGACTCCATATTGGCCCACATTTCACAACTGCGTTAGCATAAAGATGAATACATTCATATTATACATTGAGACATTTTGTTCTTTCTGATTCTAGAAGAAATAAAAACGTTTTTGGGGGCCCCGGCACTGAGCCCGCTGTGCCCATGGAGACAGTGGCCTGCTGGAAGAGGCCCCCAATCTCAGCACTCCAGGCTCACTGGTCAAGCGTCTCCATCAACCTGGGAGAAGTTTCACTCCTTCCGGTCAGCCCCTTTTGCTTGAGTTTCCCGGAACTGGTTTCTTAGTGCTGGTGGCAGAAAACCTAAGGGCCTTCCTGCCATGGCCATGACCCCGAGCAAGGCTGAGATCATCACTGCTACAGCCCCATGTCACAGGTGAGGACGCTGACATCCGGAGAGTTAGCTTCCTTGCCCAGGGCCCACACCCAGGATCCAGAGCCCAGTTTGGCGAATTCATGATCAAGTTCTTTTGAAAGAAGGGTGAGCAGCTCCATCCCCAGCTCCTCCTGTCCACTCTTTCCTTCCTCCCTGGTTCTTCCTACATTTGCTGTTAGGCTGGGTTCACAGTAGGAAGGGCCTGGAGAGTGAGTCTAGGGGTGAGAGGAGGGCAGTGGGCAGGACAGACCAGGCAAGGGGGCAGTGGCTCCTTCAGACCCTTCAGTGCCACCCTCTGTGGGCATGAAGCCAGCTCTTCCAGTATCCCTGGCTCCTGCCACCGCCCTCTATGTTCCTGGCAAACAGGTGTCCCCATGGCCAACTGCAGGAGGAGGGCCCTTTGGGGCTGTGTGTGACCACACATTTCACAGCAGACACAGGCCCCTGCTCGCTCAGGGCGCAGGCACTACCTGGCTGCCTCCTGCTTGTCAGAGAAACTCCAGGCCCCATGGAGCTGCACCAGTCTCTCCCTACAACAGGAAAAGCAGCAGGAAGTGTGGATGTAAAAATAGACACTTCAGCCAGTCCTGGCAGGCCTGGAGTCGTCCGGCCTCACGTCTTCCGTCTTCCGAAAGCTGGGCTTGGGCACGCCCAGCACCAGGCTGAGTGCCTGCTGGGCTCTCTCCCTCACGCTTCCTGGGCAACTCCTGGGCCCCCAGCAACAGGATAGACCCAGACTGGACCCCTTCAGGGGTGGACACTGTGGCTGGGGCACTGTGATTCGGGAGGTGGCCTTCCCGGCCCCGAGAGGCAGAACCAGGCTGCGAGGTCCCTCCAGCCTGGGAACCAGCACACAGGGAAGAAGCCAGGTCCCCTGCAGCCTTCCCAACCAGGAGAGCTTGGGCGTGTTGCTGTGCACCTGAGCCCCCACCTGTGACAACAGCCTCCTTTAGGGCTGTTGTGAGGCTGGGGTGAGCACGCACAGCACCCAGGGGTGTGTGAGTCTCCCTGCCCCTGTCTGGCTGGGATGTGGTACCTCCTTCAGCTCTGCCCACCTCCTGGCCCAGGCAGGCCACGCCCTCCCAGGCTGCCTCTGACCTCTGACCTTCCCCAGGCAGGTTCGATTCATAGACAGCGCCAGGACTGGCTGTGCCCATCCCCGGACCATCCTCAACAGCCTGTCCCCTCACACTCTTGGGGAGGGACCTAGACTCTCCTCCATCCGCCTGGGGCTTGGGGCTAAAGCCTGGTACTGGGTCAGCACTGGGCCAGCGCGGGGTGCGGTGCAGAGGCCTGTCCCCATTCCCTCACTGGGCAGTCACGGTCCCTGGAGGCTGTTTCCTGGGAGCCATGTGAAAATCCCAGGTCCTGCCCTGACTCCTTGAGACAATGGGGAGATGGAGCCATGTAAACTGCAAAGTGCTGAGGGTGGGGAGGGCTGCTGCTCCCAGCAGGCAGCTGGGGCCCCTCTTGAGGCAGCAGCAGAAACACCTGCAGCCATTATGGGCTGGCCCCGCCACGGCTCCCTCCTGCCCTTGGGTCCCCACAAAGCCGGTCATCGTCCAGCTGAGGGAAGGCCAGTGCAATGCGGTGACGGCCTGAGTGCAGGTGAATCACAGGAACAGGAGGAGGAAATGCGTCATGGCCACAACTGCCTCTGAGAGGCCGAGAGAGCGAGAGTGACATCACAGCTGGAATGCCCTCACCCTCAGAGGCTAGGCAGGATGTCCCTCTGCCCGCCCTCCGAGCACCAGCTCTTCCCCAGGCCGGCACCGGGCCCTGCACTCAATGGACCAGAGGCCAAGTGCAGTCCAGGCTGTGGGACCCAGAGCCAGAGGCGCAGGGCAGGAGGCGGGGCCATGCCCGAGCCCCCTCCAGGGAGGCCTGCTCCAGGGAGGTTCTGTGTGTGGGTTCTGGGGGTTTGGAGCGGCTGAGAGGTACACAATAAAACCTACACTTAGGGCTATCACAGCGTTTGTAATTGGTCTGGTATTTGAAAGTTTTACCCAAAGCCACACACAATGGAAGTGGCGCTGGCCTCTGAGGTCCTTTGGGAAAGCCACTTTGCAGACCTGAGCTCCCAGGGTGGGGACAGCAAGCCAGGCCCCTAGGACACAGCAAGGCAAGCTGCATGGGGCCCCAGAACTGAGCAGGGCAGAGGAGTGGGCAGGCGGCCCTGGGGGGCTGGGCTGCCTAGAGCAGGGCGGTGGCTGAGCCCTCAGACTGAGTGCCCCCTTCAAACCTGTGCCCCATTGAGTCACTGCCCTCGCCCTGCGAGCTTCTCTGTGTTCCTGGGGGAACTGAGGCTGCCACGGCCTTCTGTCCAGGACGGGGTCAGGAGTACAGCTCACCTCCCCCTGCCCCGCAGGGCAGCGCCGGAAGCAGGTCTGTCCGCCTTCCTGGCAGGACGCATCCTCCGCCCAGCCCAGGCCTGGGGCAAAGGGGCAGAGGTGCTCAGGGCGCGGAGGTGCTGGCACAGCTGCCAATTAGAGGGTGGTGAGTGGGTGCTTAATATTCCTGTCACTCCTCCAGCCTGCCACCCCGGTGGTGACACTGGTGCCCATCATTGAGCGGTCAGGCTGCCAGCGTCGGCCGCCTGGACACCGACTGGCCCTGAGGTCCCTCCCCCCTCACAGATGCCCGCCCCAGGCAGGGCTGGGGGATTATTACTCTACTGTTTTCAAAACGCCCTGTTGTTTTCTGATTAGCAAAGCGATACACACTCAGATAAAGACCTTTAAGCAGGACTGGGCAGCTCGGCTCAGGAATGGGGAGTTGACACACCCCGTCGCATCAGCAGCAGGCGACAAAAGGATTTACTCAACATCCCTGGGGACGCACGAGGGCAGGGCTGCTGGCTGGCAGACGGGTCTGCACCCCGGCCCCTCCTACCTAAAGTTGACCAGAAATCTGGGTATCTCCTGCACAACTGTGGTGGGGCAGGGGCAGGGGTGGAGGCTGAGAGCCGGTGATGGACAGTCCCCCGGCTGCTGGTGTCCTGTCCACAGCGCTGCTGCCGACCCTGCTTCTCCAGCTGCTTCCTGCTGTGGGGTCTGGGCTGGGGGTGGGACAAGGCCTGGCTGCTCTGATAACCTGGTGCTTCCTGGGTGAGGGACTGCTGCTAAGAACTGGTGGTTGGGGGTGACCCCCTTCCTCCACATGGAGGTAACTGAAGGCCTTTTCTGGACATGAATGAGACTCCCTTGGGGCACTGGTGGCTGGTGGGGTCCTCAGAGGAACTCCATGCTGTGACAGGTTCTGCAGTCCTGATTTTAGGCCTGAGCCTGGGGCCCCCACCATCCTGTCCTGAGGAACTCAGGTCACCTAAGTTCATTCTTATGCAGTCTCACCATCAGCTGCTGATGTGACATTACAACCCCATTTTACAGACAAGGAAACTGAGGTTGGGGGCAAAGTTCAGTGTTCAAAGTCACACGTTACTACTAAGTGGCTGAGTCTGATTTGAATCTGGTGTCGTCTGATCGCAGAAGCCCTCATTCTCACCAGTTTATCTCACCGACTGGCAGGCCACAGGCTCAGGCAGGTCGGGCAGTGGCTGCGAGGTCAGAGGTGACCAGAGTGTTGGCAGCCTGAGCCAGGACTGCAACTGTCCCTTCTGGTACTGCTTTGGGGTGAGCGGCACAGCGTGGTGCTGAGAGCTGGAATTCTGGCCTCAGACTCCCGGGTCTGAATCTTGGTTCCGCTGAACACAAGCTGTGTGCCCTTAGACAGCTTACTTACCCTCCCTGAGCCTCATTTCCTCATCTGTAAAGTGGGGCTGATGACCATCCTGCCTATGAGCTGCTGTGAGGATGCACTGAGGTGACGTGGTGCCGGCCATCACCCTGGAGGCAGGTGAGGTAGGTGAAGAGCGCGCACCTTCAAGTAAGGCCCTCGCCTGGCTCGCAGAAGCCACCGCTTCCCGGCCAGGGTCCTGGGGAAGTACTGAGCGTGGTGCTTGGCCCAGAGCCTGGTGCATAGCAGCAGCTCACTTGGTGTGTTGGGCGGGTCCTATTGCTTGCCCAAAAGCCATGTTCATCTGCCCCCAGACACAGCAGAGTGACTCTCAGGTGCCTGAATGAGTGTCCACCACGACTCCAGGATGCGTCTGGCACTGAGCGGGCACAGTCCATGAAGGCTGGGTTCTGGCAAGCCCAGCCCAGTTCCTGCACTTCCTTTCCTGCTCAGGCCTCAGCCAGGACCCACTTCCGGGTCCGAGGCCCTGGCCTGGGCAGGGGAGCCCCACCGTCCATCAGGGGACATCTCTGGTCCTGGGCTCCCTTACCCGTTGCCTGAACTCCTCTTAGGCTGCTTCCTCCCTCTGCTGTGCCCTCATAGGGCCAGTCCCAGCCCTCCTCCCGTCAGCTCCCCACCCACACTCGCTTCTCCAGGCCGTGACTCTACAGACAGGATGCTGCTGCCATCGGGGAGCAGGGGCCCCCAGAGCTCAGCGCTCCCCAGGAAGCTGGGGTGGCCTCTGGAGAGGCCGGCCTGGGCACCTGTTTTTCCTGGTACTCTCCTGGGGACAGCCTTGTACCAGGCCTGACACACACATCGTCTCTTCCAGGCCTTGGTGTGATCCTTCCGGTGAAGGTGGCCAGATCTGGGGAACCCCCAGAGCCCCGGGGTGAGCTGGGCTTGTGTCTGGGTGCTGCACCCGAGTCCTGGTGTCAGGGTGAGAACTGTCGCTCCCCCATCTGGGAGGCAGGCAGCATCTGGGCCCACCTGGCGTGGAAGACGGCTCAGAGTGTGTCCCAGTCAGTCACCCCCCAGCCCAGAGCACCCAGGCCACAGAGGCTCAGGGCAGTCGGGGGACTGGAGGAGGGAGACCACGTGGTGGACGGTGCCTGTGTCATTCCTCAGCATCATGCCCAAATTATAGAATAATCACCGAGATCCCAGAAGCCCTGATTTCCTCCCTCTGCCATCTGGCTTTGGTCTCCCTCGCCTGCCACTCATTCTTTGTGCTCCACACACACTGGTCACGCCTGCCCTCAGTCCCCACCAGACCCTGACCCTCACACAGGTGCGTGGGAACCCTGGGGGAGTCACACAACCTCTAGGTCAGTCGCGGGTCGTGAGATAGATACTCTACATCCTGACCAGGCAAGGTCTCCAAGTCTAGTTTGCTTACGGGGAAAAGCAATTTATAAGACGACACACACACAGAGACACCATGTGTACGCAAAACACCCACACAAAGGCACAAAACTCAGAGTGTGTGTTTATATATGCCAATGCTTCTATCTAAGTAAACCCACGGCATGCACCAAAGTGTACACCAAAACAAAACGGCGAACACACCAAGAGTGGGGATCAAGATGGACCTGGATTTTAGTAGTGATGTTTTCATTTCTATGAGATTGTGTTCAAGAATTACTGTACGATTTCAAATAAATAAAACTTTAAGTTGCACCTTTCTTGCAAGGGTGTAGAGAGTTACACCCCATGAGCCTAAGGAGTCCCCACCCTCCTGCCCTTGCTCCTCTTACCCTCTCGGCACCTCCATTTGAGGAACATTCTTCTGTCCAGGAAATTTATTCACTCAACAAGCGCAGGCTGCTGCCTCCTCCATGCCGGCTTCAGGCTGGACTCTGGGTCAGAGGCAGACAGGACGTTGCAATAGGCTGGACCAGAAGGGGGACTTCACACCCAGCACGGCTTCAATAAGAGTCTCCTAAATGTTTAGAGGTGCCGGAAAATCAGCAGTAGTGTTTTTCATGCCAAACGCCCATGAACGTTTTCTTCAAAAGAAAAAATTTGTTAGACTAAAATGAATTAACCAAATAGCAAAACACACAGCAGAACTAAAGGAGGCCAGGGTACCTGCAGCCAGCACCAGGAAGTAGCAGAAAACGGGTAACTTGGAGGACTCTGTCAAGCACTTGCAATGCCCATTAGGTGCTCCGAGCTTGATACTCTCCCAACTGCCCCTCTTGGCACCCTGTGTTGACTACAGTCCCCAGCGCAGTTCCACACGTCTCCCCCTTCTCCGCACCCAGCACCTCTGATACTGTCCCAGTTTCTCCTCCTGGCACAAATCCCAGGTGTCTCTAAGTGACCAAGTGCTCCCACAATCCATGCCATTTCTGGGGTACGTTTGCCAAACATAGAAGCCCTGGACACGCAGCCCCTAGGACTTGGGTCAGGGTGAGACAAATGCTAGAAAGGCCAGGCCACCTGGGAAGGCTGAGGATGTGACCTGCAGTGCATCCCAGAAGGCCCCGCGGCCACAGTGCTAATTAGGGCAGTTTCCCAGGAAGGAGGAAGAACATGGGAAGTGGACTCCAGCCTCCGCACATGCTGTTTCCTCCTGACTCGTTGGGTTGGAAGTCACCCAACCACCCCAAGCTTAGGGGCAACTGCCTGGTCACGGGCCTTGCCCCACTCTCCCCAGATGGGCCCATCTCAGCTGAGGCATCTCCTGGGCTTTGGCTCAGAGACCAGCTCAGCTGTCGGGTGGGGGTGAGGGTGGGGTGTAGGGGTGCAGCCAGGGTGTGTGCTCACAGCACCTGCACAGCATCCTTGGCTTGGTCGCCCAGGGCTGTGCCCCACCTGACCACCTCGTGCCCGTCTCCTTGGAAGCCACCGGCTTATTCACAAGGCCACCTGAGCCCAGCAGCTCTGCTTCCCCCTTCTGTCACAAAGGGTCCCAGGGAGGACTGTCCCACCCTGCAGGGCCTTGGGCTCCGTCTGCAGGCCCTGTGTACCCTAGGCTCTCCTGCTCTGCTGGCCGTGCAGCCTGGACACGCTACCCCTGCTCTTCCAGGCTTCGTGAGCTGTGCAGTGGAAACCCTCACACCTGCCGCACACACCTTACCTGTGGTCAGCAGCCATGGGGCATGCTGACAGTGGGCAGCTGCACTGGAGTGCAGTGGCGCCCCCTGCCTTCTCAACCAGGCTGCAGAGCAAGCACAATCTCTTCCATTATGTCAAACATTGCTACAGTTTTACACGTCAAACTTTTCTCAGAAGTAGACAGGATTTATAGTGAACCTCCATGTCCCGAGCTCGTTTCATTTAGGCTTTACCCAGTTCCTTCTTCCTACACGGTTTTGAACCAACCCTAGGAGTTGCTTGTTTGTTTGTTTGTTTGTTTTAAAGTACAAGTGCCAGACTCTCACACCCATGAATTTAATTGAGTCATCCAGGCTGGGGTCCAGAAAAAGTATATTTTAGCAAAGCTCCCTGCAGATGTGGAGATGCCCGGAGTGGGTGGGGCTCGGACCTGGCAGACCTGTGGCGCCACCTTCAGGAGGACCTGGGAGACATGGGGAGACCCCAGAGAGGTGGGACACATCAGGTGCCGCCAGGATCCACCCCCAGGGGTGCAGGCCACCTTAACAGCAGATGAGGAGAGAAACCACATGAGGAGACAGATTCTGCCCCTCACTTACCTGGGGGGTCTGAGAGGGAGGGGGTGATGACAGCCCGTCGATGCCCTGCTCCTCCTGGGAGAACAAAGGTCCTTGCAGGATAAACCCACCCAGGAAAGTGGTTAACTGGCCAACCACAAGGCTTGTTCCCAGGGGACTGCGCCAGCCGGTTCCTATCACAGGAGAGCCTGGCGCTGGTGGAGTCGGCGACAAAGGATGCTTTGTTCACGTATTAAAATAAACACTTGCCCTGGATATTTACTACTGGGCCGTGAGTGTAATGTGGGGTGTAAGTTACTCTTTCACAGGCCACTGACTTGATCCAGGCCACCGAGCTTCCTGAACTAATTTCCTGGAAGAAAGGTGCTCCCACTGCCAGCCCATCCCCAGTGGTCAAGGAGAAGCTGGGAGTGGCTGTCACCAGACAGAGGTGGCCCCAGAACCTGAGTGTCTTGGGGGCCATCCTGGCCTTCCCTGAAGAACCAGCAGAGTGGACCTGTGATCTCTGTCTGGGTAGGGACCGGACTGCAGGCTTAGCAGAGCCGTTTTCCTCAACGAGGTGAGAAACCTGCCTGTTCAGTTTCCACTTTGAGAGAATATGAGTTCTTGGGCAGCTGAAGGGGAAGGGGGGCATCCAGACGGCCAGGCCAGCCCCTGGCGCCAGGCCCAGCTCACGCCCACAGCAACTGCCGCTGAGCCCTAGACATCTAGGTCAGAGTCTTGGGTTGACATACCATTTTGTGTCCATCTTTAAAGGTTAAATGAAACTTCATGAACTTGGGGCTTTACAAATCAAACTTTAAAACCCAGGTGGGATTCCAGTGGTGGAGTGAGATGGTGATCAGAGCTGTCGTGAGGGAAAACCGGCTGGCTCCCACAGTCCCCGACAGTCACGTCTGTTGGATGAAGCGTGGATACCTGTCTCGAAGGCAGCTCAGGCACAGGCTGGCTGTGTCCTACAGCTGGGTGCAAAACGACGAGCTGGGCCAATCCAGGTGCCACTCAGGTTTTCAGAGCAGGAATACAGGAGGGGAGGTGCCTGTGGAAGGAGGGTGATGTGGCAAAACGTCACCTGGGAGCCCCGAGGATCCCACATGGCATCATGACATCGCCATCAGGGCCAGACCAGGAGGGAGGAGAGGAGTGGGGCAGGGACAGGTACTAGGGGGAAGAATTGTGGGCAGGGGAGAGGCCAGCGGCCTGGAGGGACGCAAAGAGCCTCCATCTCTTAGACCCAGTTCTAAGCATGTCAGGAGGCCCAGGGCCGCCAGTGCCTTCCTCGGGTTCTCTGGGAACCCTCTGTCCTGCCTGGGTCAATGTGAGTGTACAAGCTGAATGAGAACATCTCAGGATGGACATCTGTGGATACAAGAGTCCATTCTCCTTCTGGCCTGCCTCCGTTTACAGGCAGAGTGGGAAACGAGGAGGGCAGGAGCGGAGTCCGCAGCTGTCCCTTGCACAAGATGAGGTGGCTCTATGTGGTGAGGCCAGTAGGGGTCAAACGTCCGCCACTGATGAGCGCAGCTTAATGCGCTGGGATGCCGGGACCCGGCCATTGGTTGGAAGGGCGGTGGGAGGGGTGGGGAGAAGCCTGGCCCCTAAAGAAAGTGACCCTTCTGTGCGAGGCGCTTGGTGAATGTGGGGACAGCCCAAGTGGGAGGGGCACAGGAGCGTCCTGGTAAGCGGTGGTACTAGCTACATCTTTGTTAATATATACATTTGACCACACACTGGGGCTTGGAAGAGAGCCTGTCTCCGGGAGAGAGGGGATAGCACCAGGCAGGAAGGCAGGACCCCTGATGACAATCTCGATACTCGATTTAGGGCCAGAAGTCAGAGGACAAGCCCAGTCCTCTAGCTGGACACCCGGGGGGGCGGGGACAGGAGGGAAGAGGACACTGGGCCCCAAGCCTCCCTCTGGGGATACTGTAAATTGACCAACTTGGGCCTGTGGGGTGGGGTTCCTTGAAAGCTCCTGGCCTTAATCAGGGGCCGGGTGAGCCGGTGGACCAGGGAAGGGAGCGGAGGCAAGTGTTCAGGTGTGGCTTCCTGTGATGTCGGGAAACTGGACCAGAGGGGGCTTCTCTTTGAAGGATCGCACCCTGGAGGAGGAAAACCTGCTGTGCCCCGTCTGACTCACTGAGGGGTGGAGGAGGCTTTGAAAGGCAGGCTCTTCCAGGTCAGTGGGTCATGAACTTGAGTGTGATCAGAATCTCCTGGAGGGCTCCTGAAAGCACAGGCCATTGGGCCCCACTGGAGGGTCTCATGCAACAGGTGTGGGGTGGGGCCCAAGAATTTGCATTTCTTACAGCTCCCAGAGGCTGCTGCTGCAGCCCCAGGACCCCACATTGAGAGGCGCGGCCATCTCAGCAAGAATTCAGAAGGGAACTGCTGCCTTGCGAGCACACGTGAGCCTCCTCTCTCCTGACTACTCCGGCTTGGTGGTGCTTGGGATCCGGGGAAGGGGTGGGTGGTGTGAGCCAGAGCCCCCCCCCTTCCTGCAGGAGGCATGGGGAGACCTCAGGCCGGGCCTGTGGCTCAGGGCTGAGCTGTCTTGTGGAAAGGGGGTGTTGTTGGCAGGGATGGGGGACACAGGGACTAGGGGATCCTGCCTCAGGTGGCGGACAGACGCTCCGTGACCTTGGCACACTGGGTGGACTTTGTTGCAGCTTAGGCCCCTTGGGTGGGTGCACAGGAGGCCACAGTGCTGGTTTCACTGGAAAAACCACTGGGTTTCCAGGCCACAGAGGGGATGCAAACACAAGGCTCCTCTCTGCCCCTTTTCAAAAGAGAGAAAGCCCACACTTCAATAGCGGTGTCTGCACTGAGTCCCACCATTGTTCACTGAGGAGAGACCCAGCCGGAGGGACAGGCCGCTCCTGTGCGCTCCTCTGTCCCCACAGTCGTCCCTTTGTGGGGTGGGGTAGGCGGCGGGCCTCACGCCAGTCTCCTGGATACTTCAGGACACTGCTAGGCCCATTGCATTGCTCCTGAGCCACAGGTTTGGGATATCAAGTCACCTGAGGGAAGTGCTGCCAAGCGCAGGGGGGCACAGGGGCAGTATGGCAGCCCACTGCTTCTCCTGCCTGCTTGTTCTTGTCACATCCCCTGCGTTTCCTGGCACACTCTTCTGAAAGGTGTCTGAGGTCTTGGGATGAGTGGTGTGAAGCCAGCTCGTGGGTGGGATTCACGGTGGGTGGTGAATTGGGGGAGGTGCCCCTAGGGAGATGGGTAGGGGGAGGGGAGCAGTCTTCTAAGGAAGCAGAAAAGTCAATCCAGGGCCAGTTTGGTAAAAGTCCTGACCCCAGCATGTACCCTGGGCGGTCAGTGGTCACAGGCTGCACTGTGGACCTGAACCCCAGCACTCCAGGCTTCTTCCCGGGCCAGTGCTCAGAAGCATCTTCGCAGGGGCTGCCACAGGGTGTGGGGTGGGGATGGGAGGAGGCCAGCAAAGCTGGGAGGGTGCTCAGGGCTCAGGGCGAGCAGTGGCAGCACCCACCCCCCCCACCCCCTCCCCCGGGTCCTCTCCAGACCCTTCAAGCCAGGAAGAAAAATATCCTTGAAAATCTCTGTCATCTACCAAGGAAGATGTGTGATGATTAAAAGAGCTTAGTGATTCCTGAAGGGCGCATGCAGAGCTTGCGGTGGGGGTGGGAAGTTGGATTCGGGTGGGGCCCCCTGGGCTGGCTCCTCTGCAGAGGAGTGTGGGAGGGGGCTGAGAAGTCGCTGTCCGACAAGGGGTGGGCGCTCAGAAGGGCTGCAGAAACCTGCGCTTGTGCCTCGGGGAAAAGACATTTCTGAGTGACACCTGGCGATGCGTAAACCAGCACCCCCAAAGTATGTCCAAGGAAGAATGAACCTCATGATCACGTACCTTTGGGACACAGGGTAAACCTGCTTCTCAGAGCCTTTAACACAATGGTGTGCACGCTGTCCAACAAGAGGGCACAATGTGGTGGGCCGCTTCTCCGCAGGACCCCTCAGCCAGCGCGGGGGGACTCATGTACCCCTAAACTCACCTCCTGAGATCCTGACTTAGGACCCCAGACTTCTCATGTGATGATGGTAGACTTTTCTGTTGTGTTCTAAATATATTATGCTTCCAAATCCTAAGTGAATTCTGTTTTGAATTCAACCAGCGAATATAATGAAACCTTCCTTATTCATTGAACTGAAAAGGAAGTTTTAGCGACAAAAAACTGAGTGATAAATGATTTTAAAATAAGGCTTACTGATATCTCTTTTAATCCTCAACTTTAGAAAGAAGGCATATTTGTCAGTTTTTGCTGTTTACAAGTTCACATAGTATCTCAAACTTGTATTACTGGGTAAGAATGATGTATAATTACTCCCTCATTTATTTTGTAAATGTGTACTTCTAAATGCATGAGTACTTAAATTTCAGGACTCCTCAAGTATTTTAATATTACTCCTACATTTAAAAAAACACTAAATTTCTCCATCTACTAAGAAATGATTACTCAAAAACGGTAAATTTCAGGGCCAGCCTGGTGGCTCAGGTGGTTGGAGCTCCGTGCTCCTATTGCCAAGGTCACCGGTTCGATTCCCACATGGGCCAGTGAGCTGCGCCCTCTACAGCTAAGATTGTGAACAACAGCTCTCCCTGGAGCTGGGCTGCCGTGAGCAGCCGGAGGTTGGCGTGTGCCATGGGCTGTTGCGTGCTGCCGTGGGCTACCGTGTGCTGCTGAGTGGCCAGCGGCCAGCGTGAGTGGCCGGCAGCCGGCGAGAGCTGCCGAGAGCTGCTGTGAGTGGCCCACTGGCGACTGGCAACCGACTGCCTGAGCCGGGGGGAGCGCAAGGCTCGTAACACCAGCACGGGCCAGGGGGCTGTGTCTACACAACTAGACTGAGAAACAACGGCTTGAACCCGAGTGGGGGGGAGGGGGAGGCATAAGAAAGGGAGGGAAGTAAAAAATAAACATAAATAAAATGAGCTTGAGCTTGGGAGCCTTCCCTCCTTCAAAAAAAACCAAAAAACAAAACAAAATGGTAAATTTTAGTCAAGGCTCTGTGAGAATTCTCACAGGTTTTGAAATAGTAGAGGCTCTATTGACAAGATTAATGGGTGCCACCCTAGGTACTCTTCAATTAATTTATTGAACAACTGTGTCTTTGGGCGGGGGAATTGACTAGAATTTAAAAAACTTTTTTACAGCTTTATTGAGATATAATTGATGGACATAAACCAAATTTAAAATGCAAAATTTATGAGTTTTGACATATATATATATACACTCATCAAACCATCACCATAATCAAGAAAATGAACATATTTATCACCTCCAAACGTTTCCTCCCGTCCTTTGTAATCCATTACTTCTAGGCAACTAGTGATATGCTTTACATCACTACAGATTAGTGTACATTTTCTAGAACCGTATAGGAATAGATATGTGTGTGTGTGTATGTATATATATATATATACATATATATATATATGTATATATATATATGGCTTTTGTCTGGCTTCTGTCACTCAGCATAATGAATTATGAATTTGAGATTCACCCCTGTTGTGTGTGTGTGTGTGTGTATCAATAACAGTGTTTATGGCTGGATAATAATAGTTCATTGTATGGCTACTCCACAGCTTATTTATTCATTCACCTGTTAATGGACATTTGGGTTTTTTCCAGCTTTTTGTGATTATGAATGAAGTTGCTATGAACAGTCATGTAATATGCATTTTAGGATCAGCTAGGCAGTTTCTACAAAAGCCTGCTGGGAGTTTGGTTGGGATTGTCTTCTGACACGTGACCATGTTGTCTCTCTCCATTTATATAGTTACAGAAGTTATCTTCTGTAACTTCTCTCAGTGATGTTCTATAGTTTGCAGTGTCCAGGCCTTGCACATTTTTATCAAATTTCTCCATAAGTGCATATTTCTATAATGGTAATAGTGTAAATGGCATTTTTAAAGTTTCATTTCAATTTTATTGCTATTATATAGAAATACAAGGGTAACACGAGGTCGGACAATGAAGTTTGCGAACTCATCCTAGAGAAATTTCTACATCCCTCATTGCTGAATTATCACTACGGTCACCTTCGAAGTCCTCCCCTTGGGAAGCTATGCACTGATGTCAGTGCCTAGTCCACCCTTCAAAGCGATTTTGGAACTCGTTTTCTAGAATGGCCATCAGAGCTGTCGTTGTATTACCTTTGATGTCCTGAATGTCATCAAAATGTCTTCCTTTGAATATTTCCTTTATCTTCGGGTAAAGAAAAAAGTCATGGGGGCCAGATCAGGTGAGTAGGGAGGGTGTTCCAATACAGTTATCTGTTTACTGGCTAAAAACTCCCTCACAGACAGTCCTGTGTGAGCTGGTGCTTTGTCGTGATGCAAGAGACATGAATTATTGGTGAAAAGTTCAGGTCGTCTGTTTCACGCAGCCTTTTCAGCACTTCCAAATAGTAAACTTGGTTAACTGTCCAGTTGGTACAAATTCATAATGAATAATCCCTCTGATATCAAAACAGGTTAACAACATCGTTGCAACAAGTTCGCTAACTTGTCAGACCTCGTATTCCATTGTCTATATGTACCACACGCACGGCGAACCTAGCCATGTTGTCTGGCAGATGTCACTTGCGGCGTGTGCTGCTGCCACTGCAGGGGTTCAGTGTCTGTTCTCTAGACTCTCAGCTCCAGAGGAAAGGGACTGTGTGCCCATCACCTCCATATCCCCAGGTTTTACCGTGCAGGCCTGATTCTAATGCAAATGGTTGGATTTTGAACTGACTCTACGGTAACTAGTTTGTTCGGTAACGAGCTAGTTATCCTCTAATGCAAGCTAAGCATCCTGTATGGGCTTCTACTTCACCTGTGGAATAACAGTGCACGTGCACAGGGTGGGGGCAGGTTAATTGAGTGCAGACTGGGGCCTGGCACCCAGCACTCAGGACCTACTGGCTCTAGACACAACCCCACAGCCTCCAGGGTCTCCAACTGGGGCCCACGGACCCCTGAACATAGTGACTAGAAGGCCCCCTTGAGGCTAGGTTGAATCACGTTGTTTCAGTTACACCTTCAGATGCCCCGCTCTGCTCTCTTCCCTCTGCCTTTCGGGTCCTCCACGGAGCATTGAGCCAGAACTGGAGAAATGTGTGGGTTTTAGGACAAAAAGCCTCTGGACTTTTGGAATCCGGCCGTTCCCTCCGGCAGGTAAGGTCACAGGGCCCTCTGCTTCTGTAGCACACCTATCCTCTTCTATCCGTCAGCACCACCCTCCAAGTCCTCCTTAGAACGGGTCCCCTTTGTCCCCTGGTGCCCAGCAGTCGCCACGTCACCCACAGGAAGCTGTCTGTGACAATCGACTGGCGTCGTGCGCTGGCTCCACCTACAGGCCACCCCAGGACACAACCTGCTTGTTCCCAAAGCCAAGAGGAATTTTACGTGACAGTCAAGTGGGTTCTGGCTAGCAGTGAAGGCTGACTTCTTCAACTGACGAAACCCAGTCTCCACTTATGGTCTTGGGGACAGGAAACCACTTGGGGTAGCAGGGAAATGTTTTGTCCCACTTTTAAAAGCATGGCTGAGCTCTAGCAAAATTCCCTGGGGTGGGGGTGGGGTCGTCTATTTTGACATCCACAGAACGTCACTGAGGCAGGCAGCCACCAGACAGGTGCACGTTTCAGATCTGCTCTATCTCATCTAAGTTCCCCTCACAAGAAATCCCAACGGCCCCCCTCACCCTGCTTTGCACAAGGTATGGTCAGGCGACGGCTCGCGATGGGTGATAAGCATCTTTATTTAAGTTTTTCTTTACCCAGATGATTATAACTGAAGGAACCTACAGGTAATAAGGGGGACGCGCTCCCAGAAGGGCACACTGGCGCTTTTGTCCCCTGCAAGGGCCACTTGCCTTGGTCCTCACCTCCTCCCTTTCTGGACCAGACTTCAGGTCCTAGTCCCCGCACTGGCTAGGTGACCCTCCCACGGTCTGTTTCCCACTCTGTACAGTGGGACCTCGTCTGGTTCTTAGAACTGGATGAGCCACAATGTGCCCACGGGGCACGTGGGTGAACAGTGCAGTGGACACAAGGTCCCTGGTGGGTGCGGCTCTGTATGGAGCAGCTTTTCCAAGTGTGGTCGCTGTGCACCAGCTCGTCCGGGAGCTTGTGAGAAAGGCCAGTTCCCAGACCAACAGAATCGGACCGGTCCTTGGGAACAGCCCCCCCGGTGAGTCTGACTTGTGCTCCAGTCTCAGAACAGGTGGCCCACACTCTTAATTTCTAAGGTTGGGTCTTTCTGAACCGCTATGTGGGTTCAGCCTCTGCAGGCAGAACAGAACACTTTGCAGAGAAAAGGTGATTCCCCTTAGAACCGATCCGCCCCAGACTTCCACTGGGCTGCCCAATGCTCTCACACCAATTCCGTTGAGCCAAAGTGACGCCATTAGTGAGGCTGACGGGCAGATGTGATCCCCGTCAGGTCAGCTACGGGCATGGTCAAAGCGGCCAGGAGCCAAAAATACCCCCGTCAAGTCAGACCCGTCCCCAGGAGCCAAGTCATGTCCCTCTGCCAAGTCAGACCCCTCCCCGCATGACAGAGACTGAGGCCCCTGGTGTTTCCCAGACAAGGCAGCAGACGGCTGGTGCGATAAGCAACTCCGGACACAGCCGCTCGTGCCCGATCTGCGCTGGGGGGCCTGCTCATCTGCCACCGCACACAGCCAACCCCCACCCCAAAAACCTCCCTCTACCCTGGGCGCGACTTCGCCGGCCCCCATCTGCGGGACCTGTGAACCTCGCCCGGGAGCGCAGAATAAAGCACTCACTTTTCTCAACCTGCCTGACTAGCCTCACTATCTTGCCGCAAGCCTTACAATCCCCATTTTACGAAAGAAGAAACCGAGGCTCAGAGACCCTATGGCAGTCATTCATCACGCACCAACTGTGGGCCACACCTGCCACTACCTGCTAAGGTCACAGACGAAAGGTCGGGCTGGTGGCAGCCCTTACAGGAGACGGACCAGGGCCTGGGCCGTCTATTCCACAGCCAGGCCTCCACCAACCTGCAAAGCTCTAGGTTCCAGACTGGGCTCACTTCTACCCCAAGCCTACTGCTTTAGAATGTTTTTTTGTTTTTAAATGCAAGTCTAGGGGTTTTGGCAATTGCTTTAGACGGAGAAAAGTATTTTGCAGCATTTGGTATTAGCCAAACTAGAAGACATAGCAATTGATTTTCAATTATGTACTTTGCCTTATGAGTGACTTCCTGATGAAATCTCCTACCATGTGATCTAATATAACCTTTTTACGAGAGCATTTCAGCTTAAATATGCTTTTCTATACCTTCTCTTACTGATCTCCCCAAAGCTCTACGCTAGAACTTACGTATCATCATCTCCATTTTCCAAAAGGGAAAAGGCAGGCTCACAGGTCACATGGAGCAGAATCATCTGTGTAACAAGCGTTTACTGAACATCAGACTTGTGAGTGCCTAGATCTGGTCCCCAACGCCACGGTAACCGAGATGTTTACTCGTCAGTGCCCCGGGACTCCTAAGGCTGGAACCGCTCAGCGAGCCACTGCATGTGCTGTGTCACCAGACCTGCTGAGCGGACGCCGGGCACACGGGGGAGCTGAGAAGACCCTGGGAGCAGGCAGTCTATCTCACAGGTACATTTATTCACACCACGAAGGGTAGGGCATTCTACAAGCACACAGTGCTGGCCACGGTCCCCCCAGCAGAGCTTGCTGAAACTGACAGCCGGGCTGACGTCCGTCCGATGGGCCCCCCAGGTAGGGCTGGTTAGTGATGGCCATGAGCGGGTGCCGGGCTCGAACCTTTTGAAAGAGAAGCATAACATAGATCCAATGGAGGAACAAGCAGAGTGTGGCTTACCATGTGGTACCAACAAGTCTGAGTATAAACGAGTTTTCTACAGTATGAAGGACTATGGAGGGTTATTTCTATACAGCACGCCCCGTGTTTAAGGGTCTGTGGGACCGACGTGCGTGCACACAGCAGCAAAGATGGAGGGGCAGGGAAGTATCTCTTCCCCAAAGGACAGGAGCCAGGCCTGGGTTTGTGCAGGACCCAAACAACCACAGATGCACTGTCACTTGGGCTACAGGAAAGAACCACCCAGATGGGGGCCTAACTTCACTGGCGCTTTGCTTCACACCCACTCACACCTCCCCACCCCCCCATACTCACACGCACCCCTACACTCACACCCTCACCCACTGGGCAGTGTGCCTGCCCAGCTAACTTGTGCTTCCTGACTGGTGGCATCAACCACCTCTGATTAACCCATTTTTCTATCACTCCTGCTAACAGGAGTTTTACTTGGTCCAAGGGGGTGAGCAATGGTTTTTAACATTTGGACCATAAGCAGCAGGACACTTCATGTGCTGAAGTGTCCTCATTGCATTTTGTACATTTACTGAGCCATGTGCCAATGTCAACTCAGAACAGTGACAGACTGTGTCCTGGAAAGGTCAGATGGTGTTTTACATTCCCCATCCATTTAAAAAGCAAAAGCCTTACCTTTCAAAGCTTTACTTCTTTTATCTAAAATAAAAGGAAAGGAAAGTTGGTCATATGAATGTTTCACAAAAAGTCTTCAGTCAAATCCTTGTAGCAATCAACATTGGGGCCGGCCCGGTGGCTCGGGCGTTGGAACAACGTGCTCCTAACGCCGAGGTCGCCGGTTCGATTCCCACATGGGCCAGTGAGCTGCGCCCTCTACAGCTAGGATTGTGAACAACAGCTCTCCCTGGAGCTGGGCTGCCGTGGGCTCTGTGTGCTGCCATGAGGGGCCGGCGGCCGACCCACGACTGGTGACCGACTGCCTGAGCCGGGGCGGGGGGGGGAGCGCAAGGCTCACACACCAGCACGGGCCAGAGAGCTGTGTCCTACACAACAAGACTGAGAAACAACGGCTTGAACGGGAGTGGGGGGGAGGGAGGCGGAAGAAAGCGGGGGGGGGGGGGGGGGAAGAAATCAACATTTGGCTGAAAAGTTCATGCTGGAAAAGCTGTTACAGAAAGGTTTCAGAAAACAGAGCGAGTATGTCTCAAAGCCAAGAGGTGGTAAAATTTCTGCCCAAGATGTCCTATGAGCAGCAAAACAGTCCTCAGAATTTGTGGGCTCTTTACTCCCTACCACACCCCAAACTCCAGTCATGTGATTCAAGTGTTCTCCTTTCTTTCCTCTTTAACCAATCGCTTATTACATGATTGGGCCCCATCTGGGCTCCACTGAGAAGTGCATGGTAACCCTGCCCTAATTTTTATTATGACTGTATTTCCAGCATTCACAACAATGGAAAACGAATAATAAAACATCGTATATCATGACTTCCTCTCTAAATAGTTTAGCCTGAGTTTCTTAAAACTAAGGACAGCTCCGATGCATTCGAAATACCACTGTCACACGGAAGATATCCAGGTCTTGTTCAAATTCCCCCAACAGTCCCCAAATGTTTGTTAGCTGACATGTGCTCCCTACATTTTAACGGAGGACCCCTGGGGTTCTGATGGCCACTCCCAGCTTCAGAATCAGTCCTTTACAACGTGAATTGTGATGCTTTTTAAAGTTCATTTTGTGAACTGTGATTTCTTTTGAAAATCATTTTCTTCCTGACTGCTACGAATCAAACACGGAGAAACTCACCAGCACTCCTGATTTTGTAAACGATGAAGCTCATGAGCCCCATCCCGACCCAGATCTCCTGGTAAACCTGGGTGTAGTAGGGCTTCATGGGGACCCACACATTTTTAATGAGGCTTTGAAACATCTGAAAAGGAACACAGTGGCAAATATTTACATGACCATTGTTTTAAACCTAACTGGTAAGAGAATCCCATTTACTCATCAAGTTCTACCCTACTTCCCTTAACTCATATGCCAGACCCACTCCCCACAGCCATTCCCACGCACACGGGGCTTGTGAAGCTCGTCTCAGCCGTCAGTGCCCCGACCGAGGCCGTCCCAGAGCTCCGTCAGCCACCTCAGTCCTCAAGCCCCTGCACTTGCCCCGCCTGTGCAGTCCTGCAGTGTCATCGAATGTCCCCCCCTTCGATGGCTGTCCTCCACTAACGACATGCCCCAAATTACACAGCACTTTTAAAATCTTTGTAAAGTGAAACACTAGTATGTTTGCATCATCATGTTAAAGACTGTTAGAATTCAAAGCTGGAAAAGAACATGGTCAAGACTGAGACTGACACCAAGGCTTGGGGACGCGCTTCAGCTGTATCCCAGGCCTGCGGTTTTAATATCGGCTTTACGGAGGTAGAACTGACAAATCAAAATTGTAAGATACTTAAAGTGCTGGGGACCTCAGATATGGAGACACTGTGAAAGGATTTTCCCATGCAGTTAACACAGCCATCACCTCACCTTTTTTTTTCCCTCTGAGAACTTGAAGTTCTCTTAATGAATTTCAACTAAGTGAATTTCAACAATACAGTGTTATTAACTACAGTCACCGTTGTTTACATGTATCCCAGTCTCGAAGTCTATTGCTACATACAAAGCAGACAGCTTGAGATGACAAGTTCACTTCCTAAGAGCTGCGATTATAATGGAACTGCTTTCACGAATAAAAATAACTAATCATTGGATCTGACTGGGAAAAGCCATCAAATTCTGAACTTACACAGTTCATTCTTATGTGCAGGTCTCAAAGTAATGTTTTTGATTACCTTTATAATTTCCTACAGACTCTAAGATGAGATGCCCTCATTTTCATTTTAATAAGCTTTGTAACATCTGAAGTGGTCTATTAACTACAGCCATTCAAATCACTGTCAGGAATTAACTGGATCTAATCCTTTCCATTTTACCTGAAAACACTATTCTGGCTTTAATTGGTGACGTGGCCTCATCCCCACCCCGGGCTGTCCTCTCACCTCACCACTAGAGTGACACAGAATTGTACTTCTCTGCAGCTTTCTCTGGCTTTCCATCATTGAAACCTTGACCGTGTGATCATTATTCATTCAGCAAACGTGAACGGAACGCGTACAGGATGGCAGCATACGAGCCATGGTCAGAATGAAGTTGGAGGGTGGGGAGGATTCAGGGAAGGCCCTGATTCACATCCTGGCTCTGCCACGTTCCAGCTAAGTTAAACTGCCTCAGTTTCCTCATCTGGATCAGAGAGATACAAACAGTACCCACCTCAAAGGGCTGTTGTGAAGATGAGAGAAGTTACTCTGTGCCAAGCGTTTAGTGACTGGTGTGCCACCCTGAGTGCATGTTACATATAAAGTATCACGGCTGGACTATGGAAGGGAAGACGGGCCAGGTCATTTAGGGCCTTGGAGGCCACGACAGAGTTCAGCTTTTATTCTAAGGATGTTACACCAACTTAACAGCATCCACGAAGCATTTTACAGTTATTTCCTGCGCTACTCCCCAACCCCTACAAGTGGGTGCTTACAGAAAGCTGCCTGAGACCATCAGCTGGATCTGAGAGTCAGTCACCCAGGCCCCTGCTTCTCATTACTATGGGAATCTGTTCCCAGGCCTGGTTTCCAGCTCTTCCCAGGACAGAACTTATTCAGGCTGAAGCAGGATCCTGAAGGCTTGAAGAATGTGGCTGTCCTCCTGGAAGCCCTTCCACTTCCTGTCCTCAGATTGTACTAAGATGCTGTCAAAGCATGAGGTTCCAAGGAACCAACCGCCCTGTCTCGAGAAGGTGCCCAAGGGGATCCAAACAGGACCCAGAGGAGGCGTCTGGAGGCCCCAGACAGGAAGAGTTCAGAGGCATCGAGTACATTCCTCTCCCGCCTGCACCCAGCAATGGGTGCGGAGAAGGGTGCCCCAGAGGACCAATGGGGCCGGAAGCCTGGGAAGCCTGGGTTCCAGCACTAACTCTGCCTTCTCTGCTCCGGACCTTGGGCAAGTCCCTGAAGCTGCCCTTTCAGAAGTTTCCTTTTCTGTGAAACAGGGATACCTCCACCTGACCCACAGGGCGCTAGGTGGAATTCAAGAAGGAAACATAAACCCAGCCTAGTGTCTGGTGTGGACTCAGAACTCAGTAAATGCTCACAGCAACGCCAGGAAGAAAACGCTAAATACCAGCTGATGGCACAGCACTAAGCCACTGGGATCCCAGGAGAGAAGACTCCGGACGAGGCTCACTAGGGAGGCAGGCGGGGGCCCCATGAGCCAGGCCAGATGGCCATCTGGGCAGTGCGGACATTTCCCGCCTGGACCCGCTCCCCATCCACATCTCCCCGCTGCGAGTGGGTTTTATAGAACTGTTCCTTCAAAGGCCCATCCTACTCAAAGGTCAAGTGGGTACCCACCGAGTCCGTTTAAGTCTGCAGTTTTTGACACGTTAACAGCAAACCATAACCTGACCTCACAACGCAGAGAGGACACATCTGACCTGTTGAGCCCCAGGCCGGGATTCACAGACTGAGTTCCATACAATTTCAACCATCGCCTCTGACCCGGTTTTGGTCCCGTTTCCCCTCTCCCAACGCCGGGTCATATATACGGTATAACTTGGAGACCAAGTGTGTTGCACAGGAAGCTTAAGTAGACAGGAGAGAAGATACTGTAAGTGGGGTGACAATTCTTGGCTTGGACTCTGGCTCCATCACTAACCTGGGGGGTAACCTCGGCTAGGTGGCTGAACCTCTCAACTGCCGAAGGTTGCTCCTCATCAAAGGAGGACGACGACACGGGGGCGTTCCAAGCGCTAACGCCGGAGGAAAGGGCGGACCGCGCGCCCCAGGCGTTGCTTCGCACCGCCAGCTAACCGCTGGAAGGCCTCCCTTCAGTTCAGGGGGCCGGGGAGGAAAAGCTCGCGCGGGCAGAGGGAGGAGTTGGACCCAAAGGTCAGCGCGGGGAGAGACGGGGCCGCGCGGTAGGGCTGGGGAGGCTCCCGCTTGCCGCCGTCTCCCTCTGCGGGACCAGGTCCGGCCCCGGGCCTCCGCCGGCCTCTGTCCCGTCCCTGCACCGTCCCGGCTGTTTCGCGCCGAGCAGCTAGCCGGGGTGCCCGTACTCACCTCGCGGTAGGACCAGCGGCTCAGGCCGTCCCAACCCGCAGTATGTCTCGGGAAGGTCACCGGGTGCGCACGCGCCGCGCGGGGCCTGCCGGGAAAGCGGTGCCGGGAAAGCGGAAGGAGCGGCTGCGCCCCAAAGCCAGCGAGCTTCCCAGGCCGCGCCTGCGCGCCACAGCGCCCCCAGCGGCCGCCCCGATGCTGCAGGCACGGAGGCCCGCCAAGTGAGGCCGGGCCTGCGGAGGGGGCTTTGGGAGTGTGTGTCATAATAAGGTGACTAACCGTCCGGATTTGTCTGGGACGTGGGACTTTCAGTGCTGAAACTGGGAAGGGCCTGGACAAAGCGGACGAGCTGGTCAACGTGGAAAAGGGGCCATCTTTACTTGCTATGTTAAAGGCTGAAAAGTTGAATCGCCCGTTTCTGTGGTTTTCTTGCCATTTCTCTTTGTAGTAGCATTTTTTATCTGCATATTTTTATACATCGATTCTGTGCACAGTAATTCTACTCAGTAGCCAATAGAAAGACTTCCACTGATCCTAACAGACACAGGCCTTAAACCATGTGCACTATGTGCAAAGAAATCAAAACAAGACTGAAAATTTCAGCAGAAAACTGGAAATCGTAAAAAATGAAACAAAATCACTTAGCTGATTTGAAAAAGAGCCCAATAGAAATTTAATGAGTCCAGCAGCAGATTAGACAGTCAATTACTGAATTGGAAGAAAGTTGAGAAGAAACTATTCAGAAACAGAGACAAGCAGTTGAGAGGCAGGATACAGCAAGAAAATCCATCATATGTGTAATTAAATTTCTAGAAGAACATAAGAGATGTTATGGGGCAGAAATATTAGAAGAGAAAATAGCTGCCTGAGAATTATCCAAAAATGATGAAAAAAGTCACACCATGGGCCAGCCCGGTGGCTCAGGCGGTTGGAGCTCCGTGCTCCTAACTCCGAAGGCTACTGGTTTGATTCCCACATGGGCCAGTGGGCTCTCAACCACAAGGTTGCCAGTTCAATTCCTTGAGTCCGGCAAGGGATGGTGGGCAGCGCCCCCTGCAACTAAGATTGAACACGGCACCTTGAGCTGAGCTGCCTCCCAGATGGCTCCGTTGTCTGGAGCACGGGCTCTTAATCACAAGGTTGCCAGTTCGATTCCTCGACTCCCTCAAGAGATTGTGGGCTCCGCCCCCTGCAACTAAGATTGAACACAGCACCTTGAGCTGAGCAGCCGCTGAGCTAACGGATGGCTCAGTTGGTTGGAGTGCATCCTCTCAACCACAAGGTTGCCGGTTCAATTCCCGAAAGGGATGGTGGGCTATGCCCCCTGCAACTAGCAACGGCAACTGGACCTGGAGCTGAGCTGCGCCCACCACAACTAAGACTGAAAGGACAACAACTTGAAGCTGAACGGCACCCTCCACAACTAAGATTGAAAGGACAACAACTTGACTTGGAAAACAGGCCTGGAAGTACACACTGTTCCCCAATAAAGTCCTGTTCCCCTTCCCCAATAAAATCTTTAAAAAAAAAAACAACACACCAAAGATTCAAAAAGTCTTATAGGAACTAAGCAGGCAGGTGAATGAAAATAAATCAATACCTTGAAACCACAGAAAACTAAAGGAAAAGAGAAAATCTTAAAATAACTGCCAATCTAGAATTCAATGCATAAGGAAATTAACATTCAGTAAAGAAGGTGAAATAACATTTCAGACCAACTAAGACTGAGGGAATAATCATCAGTAGATCTGCAGTAAAAAAAAAAAAAATCATCCTTCATTATTCAGGCAGAAGGAAATGAGTTTAGATGGAAGGCAGAACAATGAACATGGTCCTGCTTCGGAGAAAATAATCAAATGAAGCTGCACACATAAATTGAAAGGATTGCCATTTTAGGGTAGTGGTTCTTAAAGTGTGGTTTGCGGGTTTCCAAGGCCCCATGAGGGGTCAAAACTATTTTCATAATAATGGTTAAGATGTTGTCTTTTTCACTAGACTTCTCTCATAAGTGTATGGTGTTTTCCTGAGGCTGTGTGACTTGTGATATTGCAACAGAACAAATACAGAAACAGATAAGAGAATCCAGCTGTCTTCCATTAAGGCAGACATTAAGAGATCTTTGAATATGTAAAAATGTCACTCTTCTCAGATGGAAAAAAATTTTTTTGTAAATATAGTTACTTTTCATAAAAATATTCTCTTTAACATTACATGATTTTTTATTTTAAAATAAGTTAAAAAGTAAGAAAACATCTGTCGGCTTAATCCCTTATAAGATTTATATAACCCACATAAATGAAAGCTCTCTAGGGTCTTCAATAATTTTTAAGAGTGTAAAGGGGTCCTGAGACAATGACCAGGTTTGAGAACTACTGTCTAAGAAAAGGAACGTTTTAGACTTATAATGAGTTAGAAAACTGCTGAGAAAACAAGTATTTGGGGCAAACCTGAAGAACATCATGTTAAGCTTTTTCAAGTAAAGCTTTTGAACTTCAAACTCTACTTGAGATCAACAGAATTTTAATGTCTTTAGTTGCAAAACCAACACACCTTCAAAAAAACACATCTTCAAAGAAAACAATGTTTAAAGAAAGGGCCAGTCTAGCAGATATATTCAAAGTGCAGATGCTGATTTTGTGGTTGAGAAGGTCAGCAAAGACACAGAAGTACTTTGAACTTTGCTTCTCCTGACTTTTCCCGGCATCAAGAGCAGTTGTAATTGCTGTCAGAGGTTTGTTTTCCCTTTGCTTCTGCAGCTCAAGCTGCCCTGGGAATGCAAATATGCAACACCTCCAAGGCCCGCAGGTCTCCAGCCATCTTCCCACCTGCTCTGGCCTAGATGTCTACGAGCCTATTAAGAACTGTTAAGCTGTCTCTTTTTAACTCGAAGCTTTAGAATTAAAGGGGTATGGTACACCAAGAACTACTAAACCAAAGGAAGGGAGCTCAAAGACAGTCTGTGACGACACAATATTAACTAGTGTTTAGTCAGGAAAATGGCAATTAAATGAGAACAAAGTTTCAAACTGAAGAATCATCAAGACACTGTCCTTAGACTGTAGGTAAAAACTCAAAACTCAGGAATACTAAAGGAGATAGTAACCCCAAAGCACCAAAGAACATTGAAAAAGCCCTCAAGAAAATGTGTGAAATGAACCCTCTTCAGAAAAAGAGCAACTTCTACTTAAAAACACATTGTGACATCAACAAAGGATGGTAACAGGCAGGGACAGTAACAAACTAGGAAATACAAATGTCAGTGAGCTCCAGAGTTGTTTGGTTTCAATATTCTATTTTGAAATTTAGAACATGTGCTAGCCTACACATAAAGTTGCAGTATTTTCCAATGAATGCTCAATGACTTAAGAGCCTCAGTGACTTTATGACTATATTGTTTCTGATTTATTGAAAAACAAGTTCTTTTCCCTGCCAAAAAGTGTGAAGTATACCTTTTAGAGACTGTAGTATTTGAAATGGTCAGAATATGATGCCCAGAGCTCATAATAGAAGTTAGTGGTGTGGCCAGGATTTGGACCTGGGATTCCCAGCTTGCTACCAGGATGGGCTCATTAGTTGAGACACCAATATGTCAACGCCACCTAGTCTGACTTCTGCTTTACTTTTTTCAAGCTAACCTCTTGTTTGCCACTCTGGGCATTTTCTAATCTTTAACTGATTGGACTTCACAGGTGGTCAGCACCATGCTCTTGATGCCCTCCAGCATTTTTTCATCTGGATTTCCTGAAAGCCCACACTGCGCCACATACTGTACTGGGCACCAACATGTTGGTGTCCAGGCAGCCACGTCACTCTTCTGATTCTCCCTGTCGCTTTCCTTCCTTTGTATGTGTCTGCTGGATTATCCCCTTTGCCTCTTCTTTCAGGCTGTTTCCTAGGGTTCTGTCCTCTACCTTCACTCTTCTGGAGCTTGGCTGGGACCATGTGAGCTGCTCTTGGGTCTTAACTACCATGCATTTGCTGACGACCTCCAACTGTGCCCCTTGCCACCTGTTTGTCGAGGGTAGGCCACTGCACTTGAGCTGCAGGTTTACGAAGGAGGTCGATGAACTCAGTTTACTGATGTTCTGGCTCCACAGAACTTCTTCCAGACTCTCAACTCAGCCATGAGGGCCGCCCGCCTTCGGGCTTTCGCCCCGTGCTCCCTTCCCCTGTGGTGCTCTCTCCGAGTCCTCCTCCATCCGACTGGTGCCTGGTTATCCTGCAGGTGTCCACGTAGGTGTCATTTTCTCCAAGAAGCCTTCCCTGACCTTCTCCTTGCTCCTCACCCCCAAACGAGGTGCAAGGTGTCCCAGTTTCGCAGCCAGTTGATGAGACGCCACAACCACAAATGCCGTCTCTGGTTTGCCTTCCGTCTCCCCACCCTGAGCTCCGTCACCGCGGTACCCCCGCAGCCCTCCACTGGGCCAGAGACACAGTAGGAGCTCAATGAAAGTTGTCCTTCCTTGGCGTGAAGCTCCAGGACTCACGTAGTAACCCTCAGACCTAGAGGGCGGAGGGGTTCTGAGGGTCACATCAGCTCTGGGCGCCGCGCAGCGAGCTCTGGAACTCTAGGCGGCCATAACCGCGAGAGCCTAGGCCTCGGCGCGGGGGCGGGCGGGCCTCGCTCCCGGCAGGCCTAGCGCCAGGGCGGGGCCGGAGGCACGAGGCCGAGGTCGCTGGCGTGCTCTGATTGGACGGCTTGGAGCGGGGCGGGGTGCGTCCTCGCCCTCGCCCTCGCTGCGTCGTGACGTCACGTTCCCGCCTTTGGCAGTTCCCGCTGCTCTGCCCGGCCGTTGAGGCAGCGCTGAAACGGCGCTGTGAACATGCTGCGTAAGCTCACAGTCGACCAGATAAATGACTGGTTCACCATCGGCAAGACGGTGACCGATGTGGAGCTGCTGGGCTTGCCGCCCACCTTCCTGGCCGAGACGACCAGGGACGAGGCGCAGCTCAGGGGTGCGGCCCTGGGTGCCGTTCCTGCCACGTCGGCGCCCATCCCAGCGCCAGAACCAGGCCAGGCCGAGGCGCGTCCGGCGGCGTCTGCGAGGTAGGAGGCCCGGCGAGGCTGAGGGTGGTGCGGGTCCTGGACGACAGGCACTTGGCCCCCACTGGCAGGTCCCTGCCGCCCGTGTGATGCCTGGCCTTCTCAAGCGAGCTGGCCACCAGACCAGTCCCATCCTGTGTCCTACACCAGGCTAACCTTTCCATGCCAGAAGCAGACTTTCAAAGAATTTTTAATGAGTGGACTTTATTTTTTAGAGCAGTTTAGGTTTACAGAACAAGGAGCAGAAAGTACAGAGTGCCAGGTGCCTTCCTCCCCCAGCGGTCTCCGTCACCGTTAGCATCTCGCTTTAGTGTGGTACGTTTGTTTGTGGGGACAGAGCCCCAAAAAGCAGTTTCCCGGCTCTCGGCCTCACATAGAAAGGTGCTGGCTCAGGTAGTAAATGGCCATCGACTGTGATCAAATGGCCATCAGCTGTGGCTAGTTGGCCGTCAGCTGTAACCAGTGAGCCATTGGGCACTAATATAACTGCCGTGGCTAGGCTAGCAAAAAAAGGGGGAGCTAGCGAGAAGATGGTGGCTGAGCCTGCAAGCCGCGCAGTGAGGGTTGAGAATTGTGTTGCTCCTGGTTCCTGTGTCTCCAACCCAGCCGCCAGCGAGAGTATAGTGGTGTGACTCCCCTACCTATGGCTCCGTGGTGTTCCTTTTTGGCCTCACCATATCCTGCGTTCTTATGTGGGGAGCGGGACCCCGCATGACACCCTGCACGACATTGTTATAACCCATGAACCAGTGTGGATAGTTACTAACTGAAGTGGGTAGTTCACATGAGGGTTCACTGTTGGTGGTGTACAGTCTCTGAGTTTGGACAAAAGTACAATGGCACGTATCCACCACCATCAGTATCACATAGAGTAGTTTCACTGCCCTAAAAATTTCTCCGTGCTCCACATCTTCATCCCTCCTGCCTCCCTCCCTCCTTCCCTGGCAACCACTGCTCTTTTTAATATTATGGTTGGAATTACGTGGTATGTAGCCTTTTCAGATCGACTTCTTTCTAGTAATATGCATTTAGGTTCCTCCATGACTTTTCATGGCTTGATGGCTCATTTTTCTTTAAGTGCTGAATAATATTCCACCGTCTGGAGGGACCGCAACTGATTTATCCATCACCTACTGAAGAGTGTGTTTGTCGGTTCCAAGGTTTGGCGATTATGAATAGAGCTGCTGTAAACACCCAAGTGCGGGTTTTTGTGGGGTCAGAAGTTTTCAGCTCATTTGGGTAAATACCAACCAGGATATTTGTTAATGCGCCTCCTCCCTCTATTCTTTGACTTAAGTAGCTGGTGTCAATTAATCTGCCCATGTGATTTTTGTGGAAATAAAAGGGCACGAGGACACGTGTTTTTAGAAAAACTAGATCTGGTGAGTAGAAACACTTGCTCCCTCTTTGAAGTAGGCCAGTGTGGAAGCACTCCCAGCTTGGACTATCTGCATCACTGCGTGACCCCCCAACCCCAAGTTCAACACCCTTTACAGTTGAGAGAGTGGTTTTTGTTTTTTAATTTTGTTAAGTTGCTCTTGTTTGTTGGCCTGTCTGATCTAGTGGATAGGCTCAGACCGGGGGTCAAGTTTTCATGGGTGGTTTCAAGCCTTTGTAGGGTCAAGTACAACTTGGAATCTTTGGTAAATTTATTTCTTGGAGGCAAGGAAGGGACAAAGAGACCCTTGTGCAGCTTTAGAGTGGCTCTTTTGTTCTTGTTTTTGTACACTTTGTTTCCTTGAATTACTCTGCCGAATGATCCTGTAGACCACCCTTCATACAGCCCCCTCCCCCACTTGCTCCCCAGATGCAGAGGATGGAACAGTATTACTTTTAAATAACTCATTGTGATATTAGAAGTAAATTATTGTTAACCTTGTCAGAAACTAGAAGTATAGATTTAAATGTCCTTTTAACTGCTAAGGACCAGTTTTTAAAATTTCCAGTCCTTCATGAACTGAGATTTTTGTAAAGTCCATAAAAATGAATTTTCAGAGTAATGAAATGAAAAAAGACAAAATACAATCCCATTTTTAAAATCATCACAATCAACCTATGTAAAATTACTTTAGGTAAAACTGCTGTAGGCATTTCAACTTCTGTAACTTTAGCTAGTGGCAGGCAAGTGATGTTGATGTTTGTCTGTCTCTGGGTGGTACTTCTGTGAAAGTGCCATCCAGACCCCGTAGCACACGCAAAGCTCAGAGGGTCCAGTGTGTAGTAGGCGCACACTTAAATACAGTTATGTTATTTACTCGGCGAAACAACCCTTTGAGATTGATGGTGTTATCTTGATTGTATAGATGAGAGAAAGACTCGGGTGGTAGAGTGGCTTGCTCAACTTCCTGTATGTATACACGGTCACAGTAGGTAGAAACGACCCTCAAATTGTTCTCTGGAACCTGTAAAGATGTTGTGACATGGCAAACAGGAATTTGCAGATGTAATTGAGGTTCTAGATCCTAATATGGAGCTTGCCTGCCTTATCGAATCACACGCTCCCTTCAAAAAGGATTTGAAACAGGGGAGGGACTTGATGGTCACTGTTAGAGGAGGCCACGTGGAAAGCACGACAAGGAATGTGGGCATCGAAGAGCAAAGACTGGATCCAGCTGACAGGAAATGGGGCCAGCAGCTACGACTTCACGGAACTGAATTTGGCTTGCAACTTGAATGAGCTTCCAACACGGAGTGCGGCCCTGCTAACACCTTGTTTTTGGCCTTGTGGGACCCTGAGCAGAGGACCCAGTTGATTTTACCTGGATTTCGGGCTTAAGGAAACTGAGATAATCAATTTCTGTTGTTTTCAATTGCTGAATTTGTGGTACAGGCAGACCTCACAGATACTGCGGGTTCGGTTCCAGAATGGTGACAATAAAGCACATATCCTAGAAAGCAATCACATGGAGTTTTGGTTTCCCAGTGCATATAAAGTTGTGTTTACACAATACTGTAGTCTATTCGGTATGCTAAGGCATGTGTCTAAAACAGTGTACATACCTTAATTAAAAAGACTTGATTGCTAAAAAATGCTAACCATTTTCTGAGCCTGTTGGAGAAATGGCGTGGATAGATGTGCTTGACACCAGGTTGCCACAGACTTTCAATTTTTATAAAACACAATGTGTGAAGGTAATAAAGCGAGGTAGCTTGTGATTTGTTACAGTAGCAGCAGGAAACTGATTTCAGGTGAGCTGACCCCTGAAGCCAGTGTCAACCACAGTGCCTGGCGCACAGTAGCTTAAGTATTTGCTGAATGCTATCTTTCCAGAAAGGAGAGTTTTGCGTGGGGTTTTGATGTTGGTGAAAAAGCTTTAGACATGGGAAGGCAGGCTTTATAAGCGTAGGCCATCACATTGTGAACACATTTTGGGGAAGGACAGTCACTAGCTTGCGCTGAGTCACAGGAGTCCAGTCCGTGAAGGTGCTGTTCAGTGAGCTTAATGAGCTGTATGGGTAGTGACCACTAGCGTTCAAAAGAGTAAAAACCACGCAGTATCATAGATAGTTCAGATAAGAACTGTTTTGTGACATGCTCTTGTGTCTGCGGTGAATACAAGGTCACAGTGCATTTCTTGCTGAGTTCCTGTCATGAGACGTTCAAGTTCTTGGAACGGACTGGTGAAGTGCGTGTGAGTAGTTCGTAAATTGTAATATTTTCACTGATTCTGTGGATTTCCCCCTTATTTTCCACGTGGTATTGTGTTTGACTCCTTTACGCTGATTGTGGAGTATGCTTTCTTCTATCTGTATACTCCTGTTTCTTCACCTTGGCATATGGAAACGAGAAACTCAGTGGCTGTCGGAGGCATTTGGGCATTTTCCCCCAGTGTTCTCAGTGCCAGCCTTCCTTCGGCATGTGTGGCCGGGATGTGTGGCCTAATAGGATGGCTGCCGTGTTGACTCTGTTGAAGAGGGTCCAGGGCAGAGCCAGCGAGGTCAGGGAAGGGTCCACTGACACCATCTGATACCAACTTGACGTGGCAGCTTGGTTGTACCATGATGCCCGGATATGTGGTCAAATATTATTCTTTGAAGATATATTTTTGAATGAGATTAACATTTCAATTGGTAGGTTTTGAGTAAAGCAGATTACCTTCCATAATGTGGGTGGGCCTCATGCAGTCAGTTGAAAACCTGAATAGAACGGAGATTGACCCCCCTGAACAAGAAGTAGTCCTGCCAGCACACTCGTTAGACCCAGACTGCAGCTCTTCCCTGGGTCTTCAGCCTGCCAGCCTACACTGCAGGCTTTGGACTTCCCAATCCAAATAAAGGAGCCGACGCCTTCAAAGAAATCCCTGTCTGACGTCTATGTATCTGACATCTATCTTTCTCTGTCCACCCCCAAACCCCCACAGACACACCCTGTTTGTTCTCTTCATCTGGAGAACCCTCACTAATACGTCATGCAGGAGGTAGGGCGATGGCTTAGACCAGGATGGTAGCAGTGGTGGAATTCGGGATATTTTCCTAAGACAGAGGCAAGGACTTTGTAGCTGGATCAGATAGAGAATGTGAGCAAGGATGCAACCATGGGTGGCACCCCTGTTAACTGGCTGAGCAACTGGAAGGTGTTGCCGTCCGCTGAGAGGGCAAGACTGCGGGAGGAGCTGGTTTGTGGGGTACCAGGAGCCTGCTGGTGAGCGTGTTCCTTTGGAGTCCCTGTTAGACAGCAGTAAGTGTGGGCAGCCTGGGGTTGAGGAAGGAAGTCTGACTGGAGCTAGATATTTGGGGCTTTAAGGCTTTGGGGCCCGTTAGACGAGATCACCCAGACTCGAGAGATAGATCCTGGAGGGTGGGTGCAGAGAGTGAAGAGGTCCAAGGACCCAGGCCTGGAGCTCTTGAACCTTCAGAGGTTGATGGGATGAGCAAACGGGACTGAAGGAACAGCTAGAAGGTCAGAGGACGACTGAGCGCAAGAGCCCGCTTTACTGAGCCGCGGTTGCTTAGTGCCCTGCACGGCTCCCCTTAGTGCTTTCACGGTGTTAGTTTACGTGTTGTTTTCTTCACTGAAAAGTTTCTTGAGGGTACAGTTCGCCCCTGAGTGCAGTCCCTGGCATATACCATCTTTCCCTGAAAATAAGACCTAGCCAGATAGTCAGCTGTAATGCGTCTTTTGGAGCAAAAGTTAATATAAGACCTGGTCTTATTTTAATATAATATAGGACTGGGTCTAATATAATGTAATGTAATGTAATACCGGGTCTTATATTAATTTTTGGCTCGGTCTTATTTTTAGGGAACCGCGGTAGTAAGGACTCAGGTACTGTTTGGATCAGCGAACTGCCTTAATAGGCCCCGTTATGGAGTGTTGGTAATGTGCCGGGTCCTCTGGAAATGAGAGTTGTCTTCCTCATCCATTCCTGCCTCGATTGAATCATGCAATCAGACTTCCTCCTCTGGCCATAGCCAGTTTCCCTAAGAGGTAGTGGGTGTGTGTGGGGGGTATGTGTATGTACGTGTACACATGTGTATACAATCAATCCAAGCAAACAAATTAGTATCCTGGCAACTGACTGTAAAATATTTCCAAAATAAGAGCGTCTCACTGTTTACACTGTCACCACCGTGGACTAAACAAACCACCATCATCTCTGGATTATTGCAGAAGCCTTCGGTTTGTGGTCTCCTGGCTCCCCATCCTTGCCCCCAATAATTTATTCGAGCATCTAGAAGAATACTTGAATTGGTGTGAGGTAGATGTCAGTTTGCTGATTGAACAAATCCTTGAGGAAACCGTCACACCTACGGTTCTTTGAGCACAGGTGCGACTTTGTGGCATAGATTGCCGCACAAATGAAATGTAGACTCTGTATCATGGCTTCAGGTGCCTCCACCTGGCACCTGCCTCGTCTCTGCTGCGCCCTTTCTTTGCACTCTGGTCACAGTGGCAATTTTCCTGCGTCTTGAAGATCCCCAACTCATTTCCACCTTGGGGCTCCCGCTCTGCTCCTTCCTCTGCCTCCAGTGCGTGCTCTCCGCCTCTCCCTCTGCTGTTTCTTCCACGACTGGCTCCTTTCGTCATGCTGGGGGGCCTTGTTGAAAGTCTGCTCCTTACAGAGGTCTCCTGTGACCTGCATAGTTACAGAAGTCCTCCCCCAACCCACCACCTTTCCCAGTCTCTATTTCAACTTTCTTTCCTCTGAAGCACTTACCCGAGTCTTGTTTGCTTGTGATGTGTTTTCTGCTCCTCTGCCATCCCACGGGGACCAGAATGAGACCAAGATTTCTGGCTTGTAGAATTGGGTGGACCGGTAGTGTGTTCATTGACTGAGATTGAAAACCCTAGTGGAAATGTTTGAAGAGTTACACTTTTAGTTTGTGTGTGTGTGTGTTGTTTTGATTCCTTTGTTCCTTTCTTGAATTTTATCCTTTCAGAAAACAAACCTCTGTGACTGGGTTTGAGCATGTTGATTTGAAGTTGCCTGTGGGAGAAGGTGCCAAGCAGGAAACTGGGATATGCACTGGGGACAGAGGGTAAGCTGCACTGGAGGCATCCGTTGGCCTGAGAGACTGACGTGAACCCCGCTGTGCCATCTGCTGTCTTTGACACGGGGCAAGCCACTGAGCAGGTCTGAGGTCATTGCTCAGCTATCACATGGGAGGAATGTGACCCACTGTCAGGGATGGCCTTAGATGAGCACCCCCCTGGCCCCCCGTGCTCAGCATGGTGCATGCACGGGGACGGGACGCTAATATGACTGAGTACGTGGGCTGCTTATGCGTAATCATGCTACCTTCGCAGAGCTTGCTGTGTGCCAGGCACGCAGAACACTTTCACGGGTCCATGTATTTACTCCGCACTGTTCTCCAGCGAAAACTTGTAGCTGCTGTGCCAAGGCTTTCTCTTTATAAAACACGCCTGCCGCTGTCATCAGAGTCCCCTCCCCCATGGGTGCCCTCCTCGTATTTTTAACCCTCACTCCGCAGCTTTAGGTACTGTAAACGGCGCAATGTCTAAAAGTGTGGACCTGTTCTTACGAGTATTCAGGGAGCTGTTTGTGTTAAACACTTCTGTTTGGTTTGTAGAATTTCTAGAAACAACTATAGTTTTAAATTGCATACACCAGTGCTGTCCCAGGAAATACGGTTATTAGGTTATTGCCAAAAACTAAGTGAGAGGTAGAAACTCAGAAAGAATACCAAAACGCAGTATTTTCCCCTCTTTTAACGTCTGGTGTAGAATTGGTCTGCTGCACTGTGGGCGACAGAGTGGCGTGGGGGCCATTCTCACTCCGGACCCGTGGAGTGACATCCGGCTTCCTCAGGCACTGTACGCTTTTGATAGGACTTATTTAAAAGAACGACCTTCTTCCTTTCTGACGGGGGTGGGGGGACCTCTCTGGACAGTGCTCTGGGCTCTGTCATTTCTTTTGCTAGTGGCTGTTGGGGGTGCCTTGGGGAGAATGAAATGTGTGGGCCTCTTCGTGGTGCGTGTTTCCTGACACACATGGCGAGCTTGCCCGTTCTAGCACTGCATTTCATAGACAAACTCCAAGTTCCATCTAAAACACAAATTTTGTTCTCACTGGTAAGGTGACAGTATTGAAACTCATTTGCTCTTCTCTCCCCACTTCATGATAAGCTGTTGTGCGCTTTTGGGGGCAGTTCTGTCTCCCACAAACAGTTTCTGATCTAAGAAATCTTACAGTGGTTCAGGAAGCCATGGAGAAAAACCGTCATGAAAACTGAACACAAAAGACAACAGGAATGAGAGGTGTCTTGTTTTAGATCCACTTAGGGCTGTGTTGTCATGTACCTCCTCTGAGCAGACCCCGTCCGGTTGCCCCCTTTCAGTGTGTGCTTAGGATTTAAGACCAAATCGACCCATTCAGAAGGGTGTAGACGCTGGTCAAAAGTGCAGGGAAAGCGAGTCAGAAGGTTTTCAGTTTTTGAGTGTATATTTAGTTCCAATTTTGAAGTTTTTTTTTTTTTTTTTGATAAAAAAACCCCAACAACTCTCCAAATAATAACGCTATAGACATTAGGTCCCTTAGACTTACCTTTAAGAAGGGTGAAAAGTCTAGCACTTGTCATAAAAGTAAATCTGAAGAATGAAGGTTCCTACTTTAATGAAATTATGAAATTTTGAATTTGTATAGTAAATGTTTTAATATTTTAAATGCACATAATATTGGTTTAAATTACATGTCAGCACTGTTTTTTTTTTTTTTGAGAGTAGCAGCTGCTAATGTTGTTACTTTTTACTGATCTCTTTTTACTGATCTCTTTTTACTGATACAACACAGAGCTATGTTTTTATTTTTTCCTTTAATGTTAGTTGAGATTGAAAACGAATCCGAGTGTTGGGACGAAGTCCCGCTCTGCCTCTGCCATCGGACTGTCGTCTCCTCTCCTGCCATCCTCCCCTTCCCTCCTGAGAGCACAGCTGTGCAGCAGATGCTGTTACAGTAAACACGAGACTCATGTCCATCACGGATTTTATTCAGAACATAACTTCCTTTACACTAAAAGTCAAGGTTAATGTCTCAGTTTCACACAGTTTGTCAAATTTCATACTAACTAAATGCCTTAGTTCCTGTGAGATGTGTTTGAGGTATAAGAAAATACTTCAAACAGTTTTCTCAAAATAATTTAGGAAATGTTTTAATTTTTAGGGAACATTGCGTTTTTAGAGTGGTTTAAAAAAGAAGAAACACTGTTTAAAACATAGGGATTTTAACTTCTGACCTCGCAACAAGGAGAACAGTGAAGTTGTATCACTTTTTCTTATTGTTACTGTTCAAGTTCGGATGTGAGATGGTCAGAGCAGCTTAGCTGGAGGGGTGGGAGTTCGGCAGCTTCCATGTTCTGTATGAGGCCGGTGGGCGCCTGGGGAGCCTGCCGTCCGTGCTCCTGTCCACGGAACTTGAGATAGTGGGGATCTCCTCCTTGTCGGCGCTTCCCCCGGGGCCCGCACAGCCCCCGGGGTGGCCCACGGACTCTTTCAGAACTTGCTTGAAGATGTAGACTATTTCCCAGGGCAGGACATCATTTTCTGCTAGAACTTCTCGAAATCTAGAGGGACAGCAGCAGTGAGTATTCAATTCAGAAAATTTCTTTTGCCATCTCCCTTTGTCTCCGGAATACAGCCTGTGTGATGTAATTGTGGGGTAGGACCCACCTTTTGAGAGATCGGCACATTGCTTTGACATGATGCTTCTAATAAAGAACTTTTGAATGTGATTAGAAAACATTTCCTAACCAGTGAGATCTCAACAGACACTTCTGTCCGGCCTGTCATTAGGGATTGCAGTTGCTAGGAGTGGGGTACACACGATGACAGAACTTACCTACAGAATACAGTTTCCAGTCCGAATATGTGAGGAGCTCAGACTTGACCATACAAACACCACGGACAAGAAGGCGGTATTTTACCTGCTGAGAACGGATCCCGTTTGGCGAGGTTGAACTTGGGAGCAGAGAACTTCAAGCTGTCTTTGTTCAGCAGCTGGATGGTCACGTGGGGGTTCTGGTCGCTCCTCAGCCAGTTGTAATCCACACCTGTTCTTCTCACTTGTTTTTCATTTTCCATCTCTTGTATTAATCTCTCTCGCTCCTTTAGATGCCATTTCAATTCCCGAAGCAGAGTTTTTGTCACTACATCTGAGCCTGAGTATTGTGTGGGTTTGTAGGACTCGTACTTTGGCCATTTCATCCATCCGAAAAACGGCATTTTTATCCTATGGAAATATTGTCACTTGTTTATTTGCATAAAATGCTGTGGTTCTGATGAGAAAATATTTGTTTCTTTACAATAGATTTGCCAGAAAAGTGCATGAATTTTTCACTGATTACATATATCGGTCAAAGTAAGATTAGAACATGGATTAAAGTCCTTTAATTTCTAACTAGGTCAGTGCCCAGAACCAAGCTTTGAAAATACGTTTATGTAGCTAAGCAGAAATGAAATACACAAAGTTAGACATAACCTGCAGACTGAACACTCTCTGAAAAGAACACTTAACGCTTGCTGTACAAGTTCTCAGGAGGCTGTACAGTGACTGTATAGGAAGGTGCTCTCTGCAGACATGCTTGGACGTAGCTTTTGTACAGAGACTGTTGAAGCGTACCTGTTCAGTGGATGGGTCCGATGGTGCTTGACGTTTGCCAGAGCTTACGGGAACGGGCAGTGAGGCGCGTTGACTCAGGCGTGCCCTGTTGTCCTGGATGTGTCCCCTGTTGAAGAATGAAACTCCTTGTTTACCCACTGAACCGGATTTTGAAACAAATAACTTTCTGTGTTAGGAGTGAGGTTGTGTTGTTTTCATTTGGAGAGAGTGCTCTTAATTCCCCTTGTAGGTAAGCCAGGAAAAATGACAAAAATACTTACTGTTCAATCTTCACGAATTATGTGATGGTCTGCCTTTTGACTGTAACTCGGTCTATGTGAAAAAGATGCAGGCAGCTGTGGCTTCTGGTCCTCACTGCGTTTGGACAGACCTCTGGTAATGAACGGAGGAATGGAGCACACAGATGAGCTCCCAGCTAACATGCAGCTGTCGCGTGGCGTGATGCTTTCTGTGCGTAGCTGGAGGTCACAGTTTCGTGCTGTATTTTTATGCCTGTAAAGCTCTAAAAATAACCATGTTGCTTTTATTCTTCAGCTTAGATTTCGGGCCATTTAGAAGCCAGGTCACTGTCCCCTCTAATGAAAGTAGGAAAAATAGATCAGACTTGACTATTTGCAAAATATACGTTCTGAGATTCTCCCTATAATTGAGTAAAATGGGCAAGGAATACCAGTATTAGTCATGTGCGGGATATCAGTAAGTGTTCCATCCTGTATTCATTCTGGTTTTTTCTAAATAGTAGTTACATTTGTATGTTGAAGCAAGTGGTAATGTTAGAGGACAGACATGGTACACACTTAAGTAGATAACTGATAAGGCAGTACGAGATTAAGGTCAGGAAAAGGGAGCTGGAAGAACATATAATCCAGTACAGAAAGTCATTTCAGTGTTTTCTTTTGCAGCCGAAGCCGGGGCCCCACACTCCCTGCCTGCGCGGGCTCTGATGTGTCCTGGTCTTTCCTGCCTAACGCTCAGTTCAGGGGCGTGAGCCCTGCTAGGGGCGGGCAGCGCCTCTCCCTCCAGTCCCGGGTTAGGTGGCTACACGGCGGCTGACTTGTTTCTTCTGCTGCCTTCCCTTCAAGTGAACCGTGCAGGGTAGGCATGGTTTCCATCAGACCTGCGTGTCGTGTGTGCTAAAGAGTGATGCGCACGGTCGTCCTGCCGCTGGTGGGGTTTATACGGTAGAAAACGCCAGACGTCAGGATTCGTTGTCTTCAGCTAGGTTTTCACATCACGTGGCGTGTGCTGCTGTGAAAAGTTTGTCATAACAGGCCTGTCCTGCCAGATTTTCTACTAAAGTTACGCTGAACCCCGCCGCTTCTGCCTTGGAATTACCTCCTTTAGGGCTGCTGTAATGTTTACACTTTGGCCTCTGAAATGGTAATAAGGATCTCAGAATGTTGTCGGGTGTGGAATTAAACGGAATTTCTGCTCCAGGCCTTCTGCAGTCTCGAAGTGTCCCTTCCTCCCCGACCCCCTGTCTCCCTGCCCCTGGATGTCCGTCTTAGCCAGGCCTGACTGCCCCTGACAGCTGCCGTGCTCCCTCTGTCCCTTCTTTAGCTTGGGCCACACCGGCTCTATCTCCTGGACTCTTAGTCTTTCTCTTTTCCGTGTCCCCACATTGTAACTCTTCCCCAGGGCCCAGTTTAGATACCAGCTGATTTTCTTCTTCTGTCTGAGGGAAAACATCGCCATTTTTTCCTTGGCCCTCCTGTCCCCGGTGCTCTGCTTTTAGTTCTCTCTACTGTTAAACTTAGCGGGAGACCCATCTGTGTTCCTGTTCTCTCTTCGCTCTGATTTCAAATCCTTTCTGATTCGGTTCTGCTCTGTCCTGCACTGGGTGTGACTGCTGGCTCCCAGTCACCCAGCAGCTAGACCGATGTCCGCTGACTGCGAGGGCCTGGGTGCCTGTGAGGGATGGGGACGCAGCAGAGAGCAGGCCAGACCTGCCCCCTGCAGGGCGCTCACCTTCTATGGGAGGACAAATTCCAGTATAGAATCGGCCAGGGAGGGGCTCAGACATCACCGGTGGGTTCTGCACACTCGAGGCCACCCCCAGTTAGATGTGAGGGCGAGGCGAGGCCTGTCTGGGTGGGGGTGTCCTTTGAAGGTTTAAAGATGAGCGAGCTGGCTGCCCAAAGCTTCTTGAAGACACACCCCCCCACACTTGTCTTAGGCGGCACCTGTCTTGCCACCGAGACTTGCTCACGTCTGACCCTCCCAGCACTTTTCTTACTGCCTCAGCCACATTCAGTAACCTTCCTTTGATCGTATTTGTGTCACTCAATTTTTCTAGTACTTAGAGTGTGCTACGTGTATTATTATCATCAATTTTATTCTTTGTCCTATCTCCTGAGATTGCTAGATTGAAATAGAACCCAGTATCATTTTCTGGTTAGAGTAGTTCCCTTACTACTGTGTAGACAGAGGACATAGGTGTTTGTAGGTCAGTCCTTCCTGCTTCAGGGTGGAACCAGAGTAACACTGAGTTTTACACATCGAACATGTTAGTACATTGAATGTATGAATGGTTTCTAATGACTTGCAGCCTCATTAGGATATTTTCTGTGGAAGGCATAAAGCTTAAACTGTGAAACAAGTAGGGCAATTTCTTTTTGGTCATTATTATGGTTTTCTGGGCTACATCTTGTTAGCTGAATAGTACAGAATTTTGTAAGACTCGATGTGAAATAGGACCATAACATTCATTGTGTGTGTGTGTGTGTGTGTGTGTGAAACTTTAAGATGTGTAAGGAAGTTCAGAAGAAGATAAGTCGAAAGACCAGGGCAGGCTAAGGGGCCAGGCACAGCTGTGATAGGTTTGCAGCTGGGCCTCTCGCACCGGGCTCAGCAGCGCCTGACAGCAGCTGAAGGAAGACGGTCGCCGGGAGGGCTCATGTCCTGCCGTGTCAGTTCCTCGGCCACTCAAAGGCTCCCGGCTTTATTTTATTTATTTTTGGTAGTAAAAATGCAGTCAATATTTGAGGAGAAACTAAGCTGTTAAGTTTTTCCCCACTTTTATTTCCTCTTTAAAATACTCTACTTAAACTACACTAGTACATGCATTCTTTAAAGTTAAAAGCACATTCCCACTGGGTTGTTCTGATGTGTGGATTGTAGGGATTCTTTATGTTCCCTGCTGTGAGCTGCAGACGTTCCCTTCGGCGTGACCACTGTTCTTGTCCTTTAGCCTATAGATGTGTTCACACGTTTTAAGTTACAATTCAGTTTATTGATATTTTCCTTTTTGACTTTTTTGAAGAGGCTTTTGTTGAAGAAGGCCTTCTCATTCTAAGGTTATAACCTAACATAGAAGAATGTGATCTTTCTAGGCTTAAAAAAATAAGTACCTGGTGTTGGCTTGGAATTGATTTGAGCCGGATGTGAGGTGTGGGGATCGGGCCTCTTTTGTCCCCACATTGGCGAGCCGGTATGCAGAGGACGTGGTCATTGCCGAGTCCCTGGTGTGTGTGCTGAGCATTTTGAATATGACATGGGGGAACTCTCAGCACGTTGAAACCCCCTGGGGATGCAGCCGAGCTGCTGTGTTCAGGCCGCAGGTTCCCCTCAGCTTCTGGGCTGTGGTCTTGAAGCCATCGGGTTTTCGGAGGCTTTGCAATGCCCTGTGGTGTGGACCTGTCCTGCACTGAGCCACCTTGTGGCCGTTCCGGAATCTGGTGGAGTCAGCACACTTGTGTCTGGCCCTGTGGTGAGCCCATCAGTCCCTGACTGGCCCTGGGGTCTGCAGTTTCCAAGGTGCTTTCCTGACCCTGGGGTCCCCCTTTTTGGTCCTCTGGCTGCCCGCTGGCCTTGCACGTCCTGTGCCTGCCTCCCTGGCCGCTGTGCGAGGGCAGAGGAAGCAAAAAGGAGGGGAGCCAATTTCTCCTCCCTCAGCGTTTGAGGCTCCTGGGGCCCTTGGAACGTGGAGAATGAGGGAAAACCCCGGATTGGGGACTGCCCCCTTTCCTGGGCACTCAGCCTGTGCCCGTGCCAGCCTGTGTTTGCCCAGTGCGCGTTCAGGTCTGGGCACTCCAGAGTTCCAAGGTGGGGAGCTGGCCGCTGGCTTGCAGGTGCTGTCACTTCTGGTCTGCTTCCCCATCCTGCCTGTCCGTGCACTTTTTAGCCCTCAGATCCGCACGCGCAGCTGGCCTGAGCTGACAGCCTCATTCTGTGGGGATGCACGGTGCTGTGCTTACTTAGCAAAACCGGAACCTGCGGCCATTCTCAACCCCTTCTTTTTGCGTTTTCGTCCCCGCTCTAATATGTCATCAATTCTGTGATTCTGTGCTGTGTGACCACGGCGTCTGTGGCCTTGGTCACGTGGTTGTCTGTCTGTTAGGTGGTCTCCCGGCTTCTACTGTGTCTATGCCCGTCGTCCACCCCCTTCACCCAGACAGAGCCGTCTGGTACAAACAGGAGCCAGAAAATCTGAATTCTCTCTCCTTCTACTCAAACCCATGTCGATCTGAGCAGAAGCCACAGTCTTTATAATCAGGCCCTGCCAGTCCTCCGGTACCCCCCCTCCCCTGGTCCCCCTGGCTCTTCCCCGTACCAGCCCACTGCCCCCATCTTCCGGGCTCCCTGTGCGGCGGGGGGGGGCCCTGGGCCTCCTGATGCCCCGGCACTTGCTTGCCTCATGGCTTCTGCTTTCCGCTGTCCCCTGAATGGCTCTCCTCAGGCTTTCTTCTGTCTTGCTTGTATGTCACCTTATCACGCTGTTAACGTTGTGTCTCTTCTCGCCCCATCTCCTCTCCTGGCTGTATTTTTCTCTGTGTACTGTCAGTGTCTAACATCCTCTATGTTTTACTTTACTTCTCTTTCCCCAACTAGACTGTAAGCTCCATGAGGGCAGTCTGCTCACTGCTTTATCCCAAGTGCTTAGGACTGGGCCTGGCGTGGAGTCAGCCAAACAGTAACCAAAAGAAGGCCAATACAGCCATGAATCAGACCAAAATGGACTTGAATGCGAATAGCTTTTTATTAAAGAAAACCTCAGGTTTCAAGAATTGACGTCATAGTCTTTATCTGAGTGCAGTGCTTTTAACTTAGACATTGCTAAGGAAAGTATAATTAATTATAATTGATACCACAGTGCAGTTGTCTTTTTTCATGTAATGTTTTGGACATTTTTTACCTATTAGTATGAGTATAGCCATGTCAGTCTTGAAAATGATACATGTTAAGTAAGAGTATGCCATAGCTGAGCCTGTCACTCTGTTAGACTTTATTTTTCAAGTTTCAAACTTGTCATGCAGGGACTCTGGTCCCACTTCTCACATAAGAACGCAGGACACGGTGAGGCCAAAAGGAACACCCACGGAGCCGTAGATAGGGGAGTCACACCACTATAGTTTCACTGGTGGCTGGATTGGAGACACAGAGAGGAGGAGCCACAGGATCCGCAATCCGCCGTCCGCTTCTCCGCCAACTAACCCACCCCTCAGCCTAGCCACGGCAGTTATATCTGTGGCTAATGGCTAACCGGTAACAGCTGATGGCCACATAGCCACAGCTGACGGCCATTTACTACCTGAGCCAGCACCTTTCCACATGAGGGCGAGAGCCTGGAAACTGCTCTCTGGGACTCTGTCCCCACACAACTACTCCAAATACTGTGAGAAGACACCTTTCCTCCCTGGAATCCCTTATACCCTTGCCCTGTTGATGTCTTCTGTGTCACTAGTGAGCACCTGACATGTGTGTTACGTGTCCTGCCCTGGAGTGAGGGGTTCGTGAGGGTAAGAACTGTGTCTGTGCTGGGTCTCTGTCTGAGACAGCACCTCCTAGGTCCTGGTGCTCGGTAGGCATTTGGTGCGTGAACGAATGCTTCCGTGCCTGTGTTTGCACACGCTTCCTTGTGTGCCTGTGCAAATACTGCTCCAAGGAAGACCCGGGCGGAACGGGCTGGCTGCAGGAGGGGTAGGTTTGAACAGGTTCTGGCAGGTTGCCCTTCAGAGTGGATGGTCAGGTCCATCTACCACCCTCCCCTATAATCTAAGAATATTTTTTGCCAATTTGAAGCGTGAGAAAATGGTTTCTCATTGTTTTAATTTGCATCTACATACTTGATAAATGACTGTACCCTTGAGTGTATTTTTGTTTATTGACCATTTCCATTTCTTCTGTGACTTTATGTAAAAGTATTCAAGACTCCCTAGCCCCTGGGGTTTCTTGGCCTTTTGGAAACAGTACACTAACTCTCAGTACTCTTTGCAGGCTGCTGAGCCATGAGAGCTCAGACGTGGAGTATGTTAACAAATACAGGCAGCTTGAAGCACAAGAACTGGATTTGTGTGGTGATGACCAGTCCACCAGCGGCCCAGGTAAACGTGTGTCTTTAAATGTCATAAAAAGGGTGCCTGAATTGTTCCTACGTTAAAACATTAAACTTGTAAAAGTCTAAAAATGTAGTATTTTGGTCAATAAAGAATCCATACTGCTTATTAATTTGGGATTTTTGGGGAGGTGAGTATATGATAGGTTGTAAGTCGCTCATTTTCTTTTTACTGTACTTCCTAAATGGTCAGTTCTTTGGAAGACTATCACAGCCGCTCCCTTACTGTCAATTAGAGCTACTTCAAATTTTAATTTTAAGATTATTACAAGTTTTTTTATAACAGTAAACCAAAATTGTAAACAGTGCATGAATATATAAAAGCAAAGGTAAAAGGTCCTTCTGACCCATCCCCGACAAGGGCACAGCTGTTCAGAGTTCGGATGAAGCTACTTTTTATGAGTGTGCGGTTTCTTTCTCTGAGCTAATTATCTTGTTAGCATCAGGCCCTAGTCATATGAGAGCAGTCAGCTTTTGATTTTTTTGCTTTATAAAAGGTTATCCATGCCAAACTTCCTAACAGTTTGTTGGGATAGAGTCCCAGACAGCAGTGTCCAGGCTCTCGGCCTCCCGTGGAAGGGTGCTGGCTCGTTGTGTAACCCGCACATGCAAGCCCGCATGTGGACTAGTTGGCCATCAGATTGTGTGGTTCTCGCGGGTCCTGCTTCCTGTGTCTCCCCGGCCGCCAGCGAGGCTGTAGTAACAGGAAGACCCTGGTTGCGGTGTAGGTGGAGGTCTGCTTCCTGTGTCTCCACTGGCCGCCCCGGAGAAACACAGTGGTAGGAACCCCCATCCATGGCTCCGTTGTGGTTCCTTTTCGGCCTCACCGTCAACCTGCGTTCACCTGCCGGGAGCTGAGCCCCTGAAATTACACCCAAGGACTTCGGCCTCCTGGTCCCTACCCTGTGTCCACGAACTACCACAGGGACAGAAGTTGGGGTTAGAGTAATAGTTCCTTTCTTCCCTAGCCTTTTAAAATTATGAAACACAGTCCATACGTATCATACATAATCCTTATCCTCCCTGGGCTTTATTTGGGCTTCTTCACAAAATATACAATATTGGCATTTTTCACCAGTTCTGGAAAATCGGAGCCGTTATCTATGCTCCACTCTTTCATTTAGCCTTGTATTTTCCGGTTTTTTTGTCACTAGACTCAGGTCAGTTTCTCGCTGTTTGTCATTCACCTTTGCCTTCCCCCTCTGTGTTCTTGCCTTGCTGTCCACGTTGTCCTGGTGTCCTCACTTTCTTCCCTTCAATTCTTGTAAGGTGATGTTTGTGTGTTTCAATCCAGAGTCTCTAGTTGCTCTCGGGAGGAGGATTTGTCTGAATACCCAGCACATATTAGAAGTGATAGTTTCAAACGCGCATGTCCTTTGATCCGGTTTTTGCTCACGCTAAGGAAAGCTCACAAAGTTGTACACGTGAGACGTTTGTTGCGTCGTTGCGTATCTGTGGGCAGCCTTTGAAGTCTCTTAAATTGTCGGTGCACAGGCTCGACGGTTCTGCCTCTCCAGTGGTGGCTGTGCATCTTCAAGCGGCACGAGACAGCCATTCATGTCGTGCAGAAAAATCGTCATCTAGGATTTCCGTTTGGGGAAGCCTGTTGGGGTTTAGGTGACTGTAGCTGTCATCCTCTCGCTGGCCCTGGGGCGTGCACAAACCCAGTGCACAGCGCCTGTTGGCCCCGCAGGACCGCCACGGTGGGGGTGGTAGCCAGGCCACACGAAATCCTGCGACTCCTAGGGTCCACTCTCAGGGCTCCACCTGGATTCATGTTTGAAATTGCTGTTTGCTTCCCTCGGTTCCAGCGTCTTGATATATGTGGAGCTCTTCATTAGGCAGCCCCATAAATCATAGCTTTGGCTACACCTGGAGGATTCATGCCACGCCCAGGACCTACCAAGGTGTGTGTCGGGCTGAATGAGGCAAAGGAGTATGACGTGTAAAGACCTGCTCCCCTTACCGAGGTTACCATTGAATCTGCAGTTGCACAGATACGTGCTTTTGGAGACAGGTACCCCGAAAGTCAGCTCTGGGGCCCTCAGCCAAGGGTTTCTGACTTGAGCTGGGGTATCAGGAAAGTAACGGTACTGCAGTTGAACTTGGAGCTGAAGGATGAACAGAAGATACCTCAGCAGTGTGGGGTCAGGGTGGTGGGGGAAAACGTGCGCAGAGCAGCTGTGATGGGAGAAAGCTGGTGGCTCCCGTCCTGGAGGAGAGCTAGTACTGCTGGGGACCCCAGAGTGGGTGTCGATGGGCCTGGGGGTGCAGTGGTTGGCTGAATAATAGCCCCCCAAAGAGGCCCACGTCTTAATCCCTGGAAGCTATGATGTCCTGTCTTACCTGGGGAAGGGCCTTTGCAGCTCTGATAAGTTACAGAGCGTGTCCAGGTGGCCCAGTAATCACAGGGTTCTCATGAGAGGAAGGCCGGAGGGGCAGAATCAGTCGTAGGGGATGTGACAGCAAAGCCATAGGTTGGCCTGGTAGGACAGAGGCTAGGGGCCAAGGAACGCAGGCGGCGGTCTTAGCAGCTGGAAAGGTACAGGATGGAAAGGCTTCTTCCCCCAGAGCCTCCAGACGGAAGCCATGCCACCACCTGGAGCTCAGCCCCGTGGCACTGAGTTTGGACTCCTGACCTCCAGAAACTAGAGAGAATGGACGCATGTGGTTTTAAGCCACTGAGCTTGCGCTGATTTGTTGCAGCAGCCACAGGAAACAAGAGCTGTATTGGATGAGACTGGATGAGATAGAGGCGTGGCCGGGAACAGGCTGTGGTCACAGCTAAGAGTTTGTCTTAATGCTCAGAGCAGTGGGAAGCTACTATTCAAGATTGAAAGATTCTAGGCCTTTCTTGGGATGAGTGTGAGGGGAGGAGGGGAATGCCATGTGATTAGATTTGTGGTTTGCGAAGACCACTCTGGTCCTATTGGGGGGGGGCTGGGGTGGAGAGGGCCAGAGCAGAACGAGGGGGAGTTAGGAGGCAGGACTCCGCGGTGATGACCGGTTGGTGGCAGTGGGTGGGGGCAGCTCATGCGCCGGACTGGCCAGGACAGGCCAGGCCCTGGTGATGTGTTGCACGTGGATGTGAGAGGAGGGGCCGCGGGGGCCAGGAGGTGGGGGTCCTCGTTTGCAGCATCGAAGCCGAGATGAGGACCTGCGCACGTGCACACCCAGCGACGGCTCTTTCTGCGTCTGTCTGTTTACGTTAGAACCACGGGGTCGCACAACGCCTCTGATCGCAGCCGCGCAGTGCAGGCTGCGCCGGGAACGTTGTGTACATCCAGTTAGAAAATACTTTGATTCAAATGCTTTTGATTTGGTGTGTTGCAGGTGTTATATGATCTACGTAAGTGTTGAAAAAATTATTTCTAAGTAGAAATCCAAGAATGCACATGCAGTGAATTTCTATAGATTACGTTATAATCGTTTATAAAAAATGGAGATTTAATAGCATTTCCTACCAGGTGGAACCTGGTTCCAAACTGGACTGCTGCTTTCAGGGTCTCTGTTACTTTCATGTGACACTTTTTGCGTTTGTCCTGGGGTAGTGACTTCAGGTTGTGATTAAATGCCACATTGCTCCCTCCGTCTCAACATGGTGACCTTCGTGGTGGTCGGCCCGTCCCCTGGGGCTCTTCTTCTGGTTTAAGAGAATGGCCTGTGTGGAATATATAAGAACCGAAAAGGGAAACATTCCACTAAGTCTAATTTTGTTTCAGAATACCATCCTGTACTTGGACAACGTGAAACAATGATATTTATTTTGAAGGTTTAATTTTATAGTCAAATCAGTAATGCAGTAATTAAACTCATTTTCTATAATGTACAGTATCTAAATTTTAAGATAAGGAATGGTAATACGTTCTGCAGTTAAACTCCATGGTATCCTGTGTGGAACCCCGACGGCTGAATTCTTTGGTTAGGGTTTATAGTTGGTTGATGAAGATAGGGGTTGTCTCAGTGAAGAGACGGTTTCCAGCGTTTTCCAGCTCATATAAAACACAGATGTTAATAACCCTGGATAAAAAGGTAACAGGAAAATGAACGGCAAACTTTAGACTCAGGCATGTCTCATGTCACTTTTGGATGCACTTTGCCACATGTAGTTTGCTGATTTGCCTTACATTTCCTTTGTCTTTTCTTTGGGAACTGACTCATGATGTTTTCCTTGGTCACTGGCCCTTGGTTTCGCTGCCGAGGCCCAGAGGGGCCCTGAGCGCCCTCTGGTTCCCTGCCCTTTCCCAGGCGGTGGACGTGGTTTGTTTGGGTGTGCTTCAGCCTGTGACCTAAAAACATCGCACTGCGTTGTGTTAATTGGAGGCAGGGCTGTGGCTTAGGCAGTACAGCGAGGACTTTTGCTAAAATTTCTGTCTTTAAGTCGCAGCCTTCACAGTGCATGTAATCAAGGAATGGAAGTCTGTCTCATCAGTGTTGTCAGCACCCGTGGCTCAGCAGCACTGAGCCAGGGCATGAAGTCTCTTGGCCAGAAATGCAGCTGCTGCCTTTGTCTTTCTGAAAGAGAGTCTGTCATTGTCACCCCCGTCCTCTCTGAGCGGCCCACTCCTCCCCCCCCCCCCCCCCCCCCCCCCCCGGTTCCTGCATCTCCCAGCAGTGTCCGGGCTCAGAAGCCTTCTGTCTGTCTGTCCTCATTCCCAGGGCTGTGTGGATTCTCATCCCTTCCCTATTTTATGTGGAAAAGGCCCGTTGTTGATCGATAAACCTGCCAGCATCAAGGATGGGAAGTGGCAGAGGTTTACGTTTTCCTGTTTATGTATCTGTCATCTCCGTTTCTGCATCTGTGGACTGGCCTGGGTACCCAGCCACCACCCAGAGTTCCAAATAATTTAATGAAATGTTGGAACCATTTGTAAGTCAGGAACTGTCCACACATTGGGTTTTGCTCAAACCCAGTGCTTTGAAAGTAGTGTGGGCTCTTCATCCAAGTGCTTCTAGAAGGGGTGAGACTGGAATGAGGCCCCCCATCTGGTAAAGCAGGAAGGCATTGGGGACTGCACATTTTAGTGGGAGGAAAGTGAGATGTGTGATGGAAGGAAAACGCTTGTCTGAGACAGTTTGGCAATCAGTGGTGAGGCTGACCAGGTGAGAAAGCTGCCTAGGGCAGGACTTGAGAACCTTCACCCTGCATCAGTGGCTCTGACGCCCTTGAAAGAACACTTACCTATAACGAAGCCCCTTTTGTTCTGAGAGGTTGTGGCAGATCTGACTCCTCCGTTTTCAGATTCAGAACAAGTACTACCACCCTTGATTTAACTAAGGAAAGTAGTCATATTTTGATCATATGTTGTTAGGGCCAATTAATAAACTAAAAATATGTGTAGGGAAAAACTGAAGGAGAGCAAAAGAAAAGCTTGAATGCACGTGTATCGGGGAAGGGATGATGGCAAACATAGAGGGGGAGATGGGCAGACAGGGGAGGGGGCTGAGAGGAAAAGGAAAGGTGGGTGCGGGGACGGGACAGGGAGCACCTGGGGAGGGAACGAGCTCAGGCTGAAACTTGGGAGAGACAGGGAGGCTTAAAAATGTTTTTGGAAATAAAATTATTTCCCACTAAAAGTTTATAGCCCATGAATTTTAATCATTCGTAAGTGTCAGTGAAGCCCTGAGGTCCAGACTCACAGGAGGAACTTGCAGGAGGGTGGTGAGTGGGTGAGGCGGGTCGGAGCGCCCCACCGCGCATCTGGAGTGGAATGAAGTCCCTTTTCAGGATACCTGTACTTGGTAAGTTGTGTTTGCTTGTCTACTACCGATTTATTGTAGTAGCAGGGCACGAACACGTAAATTGGTGCGTTCTATTGGAATTGCGAATAAATGTTGGTTCTTTAAGCTAGCTGACCTTTTCAGTGCTGTGTTTTACAGGTCTTTTGTCTTAGCAGCTGCTGAGCCTACAACATGGGCGGCTGTGATGGAGGGATAGAGTATGCGCAGCTTATTTTATGAGCACAAATGACTGGGGTGGGTACGGGGAGTTTTCTCGTTACCCTGCTCACAGGGTTAGCCTGTACGATCAGTGTTTTTTGTATTTGTGGGGGTGAGGACCCACATACCGATGAGATGCAGCAGTGGGTTGTTTACCTTGTCTTTTTCAGATAAGAATTAGCACTGTGTTTGTTTGCTTTGTCTGAATCCAGGTCCAAGGCCAGCGTCGGCTAAATTAAGCAGTGTCACTTGCACCCCAGAGAAAACTTACACATATCCTGACTTGCCTATAAATCGATGCAAGGAGGAGGTAAGATTATTCTTGCTGTAATGTAAATTTGGTTTTTGGATAAATGCTGAGGTCTAGCACGTTGGTTCATAGTCTGAAAGTGTCGAGGTGCCACGAGAACCCCTGGCACATGCCAGGCTGTGGCCGCACAGGACGGTGCCCAGCAGTGGGGGGGTGCTTCGGGTAACACCCAAGTCCACGGTCTTCCTTTTGGCTGAGCTTGTTGTGTTCAGCCTCCCCTGCGCTCGTCTCCCAGCGCTGCGTTGCTTGTCCAGTCTTCCCCCGGAAATAGCTGCTCCTCCCCACGGAGCTGCTTACTGAAAGCTCACTGCTCAGTCTTTTTATAAAGCAGATGATGGCCCCTGGCCGCCTCCAGCCCAGCATCCCATTGGGTTTTCCTTACACTTTTCCTGTGAGTACACTTCTGCCTAGCGATCGAGTTGATCCATCAATGATATGTGGTTCTGTGAAGAATGCTGGGCCAGATATAGCAGCATGTATATGCATTTACAGCTACTTTGTAAATTAGTTACGTGTTAGCCAACATGGTTAAAAGTAAGTGTATTGAAACCCTTATTAACTATACTAGTGGAAGAGGTAGTTACAGATTAAGCTGTAAATATCCCAAATTTAATTTTTATTTTGCTGTAGATTGAAGCCCATGTTTGTGGAGTAGATGCACTATGTTAATTTCTAGGGGCCAATATTCAAATTAAGTTGTATTCCCTGACTGCAGCAGTTGCTAAAGAGATAAGAGCCTAAATAAATTTAGGGGGAGGAACTGGACTGCAGTTTTAAAAATGCTCCGTGCAGACTGTAGTCTAAGTGGGACAGTGGAAGTTCATTGTTTAAAAATGTGTCCGAAGATTCCAAGTGGAGTTTTAAAACCACTTGAGTATGGTTACAGCGGTGTTTTCATGTTTCTCGGTAGAATTATTTAAAAACTTTAAAACAATAGAAAGTTAGAGTTAGCAAGAGCTATAGGAACCTCCTTTGGGTGTTTTCACTTTTATTGATGGAGAAGTTGAGACCCAGAGTTACTGCTTCTCTGCCGCGTATCGGCTACTGTCCATGGTGGCCAGGCTGCTCGGAATGTAGCACGTGTGTGACCTCTGGCTCTCTTGTGATGTTTACGTGGTTAGCTACTAATTTAACTTTTAAAGATGGAACTCAATCCTGAAAGTCTTCTCAAGATAAAGCTAGTTCACAGGTAATACTTCATGTCATGGTTAGTTTTGTGGCAATTTTGAAAGACTTTTTTTTTTTAATTCTAGGTTATTTCTTTGATAGAAAGTAATTCTGTGGTCATTATTCACGGAGCCACAGGCAGTGGGAAAAGCACCCAGCTGCCACAGTATGTCTTGGACCATTACACCCAGCGCTGTGCTTACTGCAACATTGTGGTTACCCAGCCCCGGAAGATCGGGGCCAGCAGCCTCGCCCGCTGGGTCAGCAGAGAGCGTGCCTGGGCCCTGGGTGGTCTGGTGGGCTATCAGGTGAGAGCAAGAGCCGTCCCTCCGTGTTCGTTTCTGTTCTGTGTAAGGGGACTCTTTTCTGCTGGAAATTTAAATGAAACCCGTTGCTTACAGAGTAGAACTATAGCATAATTTAAAAAAATAGTGAAACTCTGAATTTCTTGAAAATAACTTTAGTTTCTTTCCCAGTTGAATAGGAAGGAAATGAGAATTCTCAGACTTACAGCTTTCATAATTTTAACCTTGTAATTATAATTTTGTATGTAGATGTCTTCAAATACAATTGTCTTAATGTAAAAACAATATAGGCAGCATGACTAAACAAACCAACCCCCCCAAAAAAAGAAAAAAAATAACCTAGCTTTCGTTTTCATTTGGACCCTGTCTTTTCTGTGACATACAGTCATTTTTTATTCCCTTCCTTACCTCCATTATAAAATGGACATAGCCTTTCTTGGTAGTTACATGCAAGCCCTTGAAACCTGCAAATGTTCTCCGTTCTCATTTCCTTCCCCACCTGTAGGTAGGACTGGAGAAAATAGCAACGGAGGACACCAGGCTGATGTACGTGACAACCGGGGTGCTGCTGCAGAAGGTTGTCAGCGCCAAGAGCCTGGCGGAGTTCACGCACGTCTTCGTGGACGAGGTAGGGGTCCGTCTGCCGTGCGCTCTGGGTCTGCAGGGCGTGCGTCCCGGGCAGGTCCGCAGGTCTGCTGACTCTCTGCTGAGTGCCCAGTACTGTTGTTACTCTGTGCCTGTGGTTCCAGAACGCCTGTGGGACGCTGCTCCCTTGTTTAGACGGCTCTAAACAAGGCACAGGGCGGCCCTCAGGCCCGATTGGGCCCCGTCTTGGGAATAAAGTTACTGGAACGCAGTTCTACTCGATGTGTCTGGCGGCTGATGCGTTACCACAGAAGTGACGAGTAGTTGGGACAGAGACCCCGCTCTCCCAGAGCTGGAAGCCCTTACTGCCTGGCCTTGCTCAGGAAGTCTGCGGCCCAGTTTGGAGTGTTAGCCGCACCAAGGAGCTTTAATTGTATGGAGGCATTTCCAGTGCTTACAGATACTTTGCATCTAGTAGAGTCAGGGCAATAATATCCTTACAAAACTGGTAAAGTAAATAGAAGACATAGAGCTAGGTCTTCTATTTAAGACCTAGCTTAAATAGGTCTTAAGTCACCTTTCTTAAAGAAACTAATAAAGCATCGTGAACCCCGTCTTTGTGCTGGTCTTAGCTTTCTGGACTTTTCTCGATAAGGATGGCATGTTTAACTGAGTTTGTTTATATTTTAAAGCAGAGTTTTTTGAGGTGGAGGTTGTGTTCAGATGCCTGTTCTGGGGGCTTTGGAAAGCCTTCACTGCAGACTTGAGTTAAGCCTGTGTAGTAATCATGCTGTGAGTTAAACCTGTGCAGTCACCACGCTGTGAGAAGCTGTGCTTACTTCTGGAGGAATTAGAAAGTCAGCAAAGGAACAGGACTTGTGGGCGGCTGGGAGGAGGGGCTGGAGCGCGTGCCTAATAGAGGAACCCCCAGGCCAGTCAGCCTGTGCCTGCCCCTCTCGGTGTGGTCACTGCAGCACCGAAGCGCCTGTAGTCAAGCTGCGTGGACCCACGTACGACCTTGTTACGTGACGTGGTGTCAATTACCGTGGACCATTGGGAGGAGCAGGGCTGGAAAAGCATCGGTGTCATGCTGGGTGAAGCGGTCCTGAACCCATCTTTATGACTTTGGTAGTTTCGAGTTTCTGTACGAGGTTAGGTCGAGAGGAAATGCAGGTGTGGTGGCAGTGTGTCCACAGGTGGCACCATAGCCATCACAGTGGTTACCACTTACTGAGCCTTTAACTAAGGGCTGCAGAGACGTGGTTGCAGGGTTCACCCGTGGCATTGACACTCGAGCTCAGCTGACAGTGCCCCGTTTATTTCCTGTATGTCCAGTGCCTTTCTCACCCCTCTAAGAAGGTGCCTACTCTGCACGCTCGAGTAACGCTGGCACCACGCCTTCACGGGCCGATGGGACCGGCCGGTCTCTGTGACAGCAGCTCCCTGCATTGCCCTGAGCAGACGCTCTGGTAGTTGTTTTACTTACTAAGGACTCAGTGGGTCAGTGTAGTACCTGAGTTTCAGATTTACGAACAATAGTGTTTTGATTGTGTGGGGTGATTGAATTTCAAAAGAAATCTAAAGCAAAAGTTGAAGATGGCCAGGCTGTTGAAATGGAACGGTAATGTTTTTAACGTCTCAGGTGTTGAGAAAGAACAAAGTAGTTTCAGGTAAATCTTCCATTCCATAAGCACTTTCCGAGTCCCTGCCTCGTAAGACGCTGAGGGTATAAAGCGGTACGTCATAGTTTCTGCTCTCAGCCACTGTCCTGGGGACACACACGTGCTGCGGCGGGGGAAAGTCCTGTGTCAGGGAGAGCACTGGGGATTCTGGAGATCGAGGGGCCAGAGGGGTCCGCAGAGGCAGGAGGGGCAGGCAGGGCCAGCCCGGAGAGCAGCCGTGTGTGTCAGGTCAGCACTGAGAGTGTGGCGGTCCTGGGGCTCTCGGCGCAGCGCAGACAGCACTTTGGGCGTTCACTGGTGAGTCGTTATTTTTCTTTCTCAAGTCAGAGGCAGGATGTTTGTGCTGAGGAAGTGTCCCAGAGTCTGGTGATAGGACGGAGTGCGAATTAGATTTGTGTTCTGTTAAGATTTCCAGCCATCATACCCGACGTCAAACACTGTCCAGCTGTGGAATCTGTCTTTGCCTTTCCCTATGCTACGTCCCCACGCTTCTGCTTCAGTGGGAGGTGAGGATGGATCTGGCTTCGGAGCAAACGATCAGCCTTTTGCACTGGAGAGAAGAAACCGCCTCCTTTCAAGCTCAGTAGCTAATTTCTCCGTGCTGGAGGAGAAGTGGCCCAAAACAGGGTCTCACTGCCTCATGTGTGCTCAGGGGTCCTGACATCCTGGCCTTTTGCTGTGAGCTGGCTCCGTGGCGGGGCAGGCAGGCCGGCTGACGGGCTAGCTGTAGGACCTGGGCCGGCTCTGCCCGGGAGGTCTGTCAGAGGAGGGCCAGCCCTTCCTACCCGAGGGAACTGCAGCCCTGCATGTCATGGGATATGTCCTGCCAGGCACGACTCACCGCTGCCCGGGCACAGCTTCTGCCCTGTACTTATTTGCTCAAGTAACAGTGTAACTTGTGACCATGCAGAGGTGTGTGGTAGACAAGGGGGTATAGGGAGATCTGTCCAGTGGTTCCCTGTGCTGGCAACAGTTGGGATGATTTTGGTTGTCACAGTGACCCAGTGCCACTACTGGTATTGAGTTGGCAGGGCTGAGGATGCTAAACGTTACTCAAATGCCAGTAGGATCCCAAAGAGAAGCACTGAGGGGGACAGTGACCCACATGGCCTCTTTTAGGCTCTCTGGTTTGTGGGCCCATGGTTGCTCCCCCTTAGCCAGGTTTCGTACTGGAAGTGGTACCGGCCCCCCGAGGAGCTGCCTTTAGCGGAGAGAGCTGATTTGCTCCCAGGCGCACGCTAACCCATCTGTCCATCCGTTCAGCAATGACATGTGCCTTGCTTGATGCCATATGCTGATCCGCTGCCTTATTTTGTAGGTCCACGAGAGAACTGAAGAAATGGATTTCCTGCTGTTGGTAGTCCGCAAACTTTTAAGGACAAATTCACGTTTTGTGAAGGTAAATTTGATTTCATGAATAACAGAAATATTTAGGGGTAAGATTTATGATTTAGTTTTGTTTCTCTTTATTTTAACGAAACAATGACCCTTAAAATTCATTGCGGTGTGCAGCACTCCAGATTTTGCTAGCAAGTTGGCTAAAGGGCATTCTCTTAGGAACCGAGTATGCGATACTAATTGGTTATTATGTTGCATTAAATTCTAAGAGTTTCTCCAGCCTGCAGCAAACCATCTGATAGCATTAGGTTGGTGCAAAAATGATTGCGGTTTTTGCAATTTTTAACCTTTTAAACTGCAATTACTTTTGTACCAACTTAATAGTTGACTATAATGAAATGCTAGGTTATTAAAGCACTGCTTTTGGTTGAATAAGCACCACAATTTAGAGGTATGGGAACATACCTGCAATCTCTGTTTTGAAAAAAGCACGAAAGCACATTGAAGTTTGAGAACAGTTAGAGGCACTACTGTTTTAGAGACTTAAGTTATGAGTTAATGGAATGGTCACTATCAGTTAATCTTATCTGCACAAAAAAGGAAGGTGTGAACTTGCGGAGGGTTTGTAGTAATCACGCAGTCTAGACTTAGGTCCCCTGGGCTGTGTCCACGAGAGGGCTTTTGGAAACAGCTTTCTGAAGGGTAGCAGTCATTGGGCTGTTGGTATCACTATGCAAAGGGACTGTGAGAGGACTGACTGTTCGTGGAAATGGTTGCTTTTACATCATAAATTACTTGGTCTTCAAGTGTTTTGTCTGTTTACCCGTTTAGGGAAACATTTCTTCTCTCCCCATCCCCCAAGGTGGGAATGTCACATTCTCACCTTCTGGGACTAAGTAAAGGGAGCGTGACATTGGCAGTCTGTTGTCGTATTGCCACAGATGACTCTGAAATGATGAGAGAGTTTGGCCCTTACGTTCCTTTTTGGAATTTTAACTTGAAGATGACATTAAAGATTGTTGAACAAATCAGGGATTTTCTTCAGTGTCATTTCGAGACCTTTCTTTTGTGCTTTAAGATAATGACTTGATTACGGGCTTTTTTAGTTTTCAGTAGTAAAGAGAGTTAAAAGTGTAGTGGATTTTTTTAAATTACCACCCTGCTGAAATTTGGTACCTATTGTATAAGTAATAGGACATGGCTTGTCAGTTTCAGCATTTTCATGGTTTATTCAAAAATATATGAAGCAGAATATTTTCTAAATCTAGAACCTTGTAGAGTGTATGTAGTTGGGCCAAGAAATTAGAAATCAAGTTCTAATAGTTTTGTAGTAAGTTTTTTGAAACTCAAAGATTCCTTTTTTATTACTTATTAAAAAGAGAGCTGCTGCCAGAGACCGAGGTGTGGGAGCAAGGCAGGTAGGCTTTAAGTGGCCCCTTCTGTCCCCACACAGGCCATCGAGGTCCCACTCTGTGCCTGCTCGTTAACCTGGCACAGCCTGGGCCCAGCCTGGGCAAGTGGGTGTGTTGGGCAGGCTGGAGGCGAGGTGAGGGCCACTCGGGAGGGAGAGCCCACGACGAGGAAGCCAGTGCAAAGCTGACTCTGCACCTGGGACTGTCCAGATTGGGCTCACATTTGATTGTCTCCTGTGATGAGGTGTGTCCCCTGGGGCCATTCTAGCACCGCAGGTGGCTTCTTGGAGCCTTCTTTCCACGCTTAGCGTGTCATCTCAGAGTGAGTTCTGTTCGGTATGGTTGTACCATTTGTATCGAACATCACTGGGAAAATACAGATACTTTGTCCACCCGATAACTGTACCTGCACCGCCTACGTTTTACTCTTCTGCTAAGACTGATGCTACGGAAATCCTGGTGGCAGGGTACGTGAGGTGGCCCATAGCCAGCAGACAGCTGCGCTCCCTGCCAGGCGTTTCGGAGACTGTGCAGGGTTCAGCTCCTTTGCGGCTGCCGCCTTCTCGGGGGCACAGCTGCTGTGCTGTGGATGCTGCCCTGGGACTCTAGGCTGTGTTTCTGAGGAATGTCATGCCACACCTGCTCCTTGGCAAAGCTGAAACCTGCAGCCAGTCAGGTGTGGACTGGCTCCTGTCGGTTGCTCACAGCCGTCGTCCGAGCACGCACGCCTCCAGGTTGTGGCTGAGAGCCGTGCTTTTCTGGAACCTCCATCCTTTCTCTGGAACATCATCTGGTCACTTATTCTGTTTTAAATAAGGTTTCTGATGACAAGTCTCCCTTGAGAGAAATCACTGCAGAGAAATAGTAAAAGTGTGTATCTTGAGCATTCTTTAAACTATCGCACTGGAGATTAAATCAACGTGTTCCATTAGTCTCAGACGTCATTAAAGCACAAGACAAGCCTGGATTTAAAAAGTATTTCATCTCTGTGATTGCTGTTGTTGTGACTGTGTTTGTTCTCATGGTTTTTCCTCCTCCGTAGGTAGTTCTGATGTCAGCCACCATCAATTGTACAGAGTTTGCTGATTACTTCGCCATTCCTGTGCAGAATCAGATGAAGCCCGCGTACGTTTTCCAAGTGGAAGGGAAGCCCCATTCCATTGACGAGTTCTACCTCGATGACCTGGAGCCCATTCACTCCCGCAGGGTAGGTGGGCGGCGCTGCCTGTGATCAAACCTGCATTGTTCAGCTTGGAATTGGAGCGGAGAGAGGGTCTGTGGGGGCCTGGAGACCATAGGGCAAGTTCGGCGGTTCCTGGGCTCATCGTTGTAAGTGGTGAGCGTGATACATGCTCACACTGCGTCCCTGTGAGAATGGTGGGCTCATTTTATACTTTCTCGATGTTGAACAAGAAAATGTCAGATGTTGTTCAGCTATGAATTGTAGATTTTGTAAATTGGGGGATTGGAGGTAATTCTATTTGGAAGAAATTTAAGTTTTCCACCATAAGTTGTATTAGTCACAGACAGGTGATTCCTGCGGACGTGCGCAGGGGCTGGGCCAGACCTGGGCTTTGTTCTCTCAGCCCGTGTGGTCAATGCACCAGGGCCCCTGGCCGGCGGGGACGGGGCGGCGGGTCTGATTAGCGGGCTGGAGAACGCAGGGCTTTAGCATTGTTTATCAAATATCCTGTCATTGGTACCTAATGGGACCTGGTAAATTTTCAGTGAATGCATCTTCTAGACTTAACTATATATGAATTTTAAGCCTTACAAAAATAATGCCTTGCGTAGAATAGATTTTGGGTGTCGTTTTTGGAGTCAGAGGACCTTTGTTACAACCCCAGTTTATTATTAGGATTACTGCAGCAGCAGTCATGTCGCCTAAGCACACTTTCTGATGTGACCACGAGAAGCAGCCTTTTCTACTGTTTTACATCTCACCCTTCTCACCTGAGGGACCTCGTCTGGTTCACTGTCTGCCCTCCTCTTCTCCCTGTACGAGCTCCTTTTCTTGTCCGCACTTACACGGGACGGGGTCTCTTTCATCTTAAAAAGTACCCTCCAGAGGTCCCCTGTTTCTCTGTACTTTTGCCAAACTTTGAAGGCTGAGTGTCTGCTTCACCCTCCCACGTACTCTTCGTGGTTGCCTGGCCTCCCACTGACCTGCTCGCGGGATGACCAGTGACCCCGTTACGTCGTCGAGAGCTCTCAGCCTGAACTCGCCTGACCTCTCTGTACTGTTCGGCACTGTAGGCCTCTTGGATCTCACTGAAACTCACCCTTGGGTCCCACGGTGTCCTCCTAGTCTTTGTGGTTCACACTCTGGCTCTTCCTTTTGGTGTCCTCTGAAGAGTCCCTTTCGTCCTTTATTTTCAACTATTTTTATTGCAAAACCCCATCCTTAGAAAAGTACATAAACTGTAACTGTGCAGTGTAATGAGATTGCGGAGTGAACTTCCCTGGCCAGCAGCACCGACTGCACCGGCTTCCTCCACCTTCCCATCCCGGGGCCCGGCTGGCTCTGTGCTGAGCAGCCCACGTGACATGCTGCTCTGTGGCCTGTCTGTCTGTGTGTCCTTTGAGCATGCTGTGCTGCCAGGACAGCGGGCCCCGATTCCCACATGGGAGGGGGCCAGGGCTAGTGTGCTTTGCCATCTGTGTGCAGGCCACCTTAGAGAAAGGTGGGGTCCAGGTGGGGACCACGGCTCCAGGTGGGGTCTTAGCAGTGTGTCTCAAACATATTCTCCGCGCTTGGAACCTAGAATGCGTGGAAATGATGTGTGGATTGCTGACATGCCTTTTACATGGTTTGTTTGTTGGAAAACAATTCTAGATGGGTCCGGAGCCACTGTTAGAGTTGATGAAAACAATACCTTTTTTTTCTGGTGGTGTTTTTTTTTGGTGTGTGTGTATGTACAGTGTTGTGGTAAATCTTGGTTATTGTTTGGGTAAAGTAGAAAATTACTTAAGGTAAAGGTGGAACATCAAACATGGATCTATTAGGCATGCTTCTTCGAAATTATTGATGAAATAAAAGGCAGTTTTGTCATACTTTAGTAGAATTGTAATAAAAATGAAAAATGGATGATTTGAATATTAGCTGACTTAGTGTACTCTAAGTAAAAATTGAAAATAAAAGTTTACATTTGTGGCTAGCTTCTCATCAGCTGAAGAGTTCTTTCGCTGTGTCCTTGACGGAATCACATGTCATCTGCACGTAGTGTTTGGTGAGCGAAATCATTAGAGAGAAAGAGCTTTCTTACTCTCGGTGGGAAAAAACCACTATGGTGATATGAAGTCCTGACATGACTGTCATCCCGGATGTCGGAGCGGGTACTTACGCAGTGGTGACCCCAGTCCTGTGAGGCTATCTGCTCAGAGCAGTGATTCTTACCTCACTGGGGGGTTTGCTTGTGGCTGAGCCCCAGTGTTCTGGGGGGTGCCCCGAGGGCAAGTTACGATTACTGGGCAGCTTGGCTGTGACACACAATTAAAAGTAGTCTGGTGACCGCCTGCACCTTGGTAGCATGCTAAGACGCGGTGACATTATTACTACAGATTGGCAGAAACTGGGGTGTGGGGGGGTATTGCCTTTGCCTGGTACTGGCGATTTCCAAGGTCTCTTTCCCACGCGTGACGAGGTGGACCTCTGGGGCTGTTCGAGGTAGGGCTTGACAGAGGGGAAGGGCTCTGACTCTGGGACCAGACACTCCCCGGGCTCCATGGGCGTTTGGAACAACTCACTCTGTGTCTTTAAAGTTGGTTCCTGCCGGACATTTCACTTCTGCTATTTGGGCGCTGACGCATCCTTGCTGCAGGGACAGGGTCAGGGGGTCCTGGGACCTTCCGTTTCCTGTGTCAGGTGCCTTCAGTGGTGCCGGATACGTAGCAAGTGCTAAATACTGACTGCACACGGTCCTGTCATTGGGGGTGTCTGTTGCAGTGATGTACTGAAGGGGAGGGCCCCATCCCACCCCGGAATCCCCGGTGCCTCAGTTCTGGTGTTCCAACTTCTTTCCTGGGTCTAGCTCTCTCCTCAGCTGCTGGAGGAGCCGGTGATCACGAAGGACATATACGAAGTCGCTGTCGCCCTCATTCAGATGTTTGATGACGTGGACATGAAGGAGAGTGGGTAAGAGACGCCAGCTGGTCTGAAAGCATGTGTTGTGCACTGTGACACTTGTTAGTGTTTTTTTTAATAAAACTGAGATTGACCTACAGGTACTTTTTCAGCAGTCACTCTATATATTTAAAAATAAAGTTAGTGTCTTGTAAATTTTTCCCTGAAATTGCACTTTGGAGTAGTTAAGACCATGCCCAGTACCGTTTCAGGACTGACAGTTAAAGGCTTGAAACCACAGCCTGAAGGTGGAATCATTTTTCAGACACGTGGAAGTCACCACTCTGAGCTTTCACCGCAGCCCTGAGGTGAAACTTAGAGGGCTTCTTTCGAGAAACTGTTGCAGGCCTTTCTTTGCCTTTCTTTCCATTTCTTACAAAGATATGTTCCCAGCTCAAAGCAGTGTCCTGTTCTCGTCCAGACGGTTATTCATTAGCTGTCCCTTGGGGACCTGGAGCACATTTTTCCCTCAGCAACACTTTTAGGTTATAAGTGGTGGCCAGAGCCTGTAGTTTTTAAACAGTATATTCTGTTCCGGACCTTTCCTGTGACATCTTACTCTAGCTCATAAATATAATTTATGTATCAGAACAGCGAACAATGAAATGGGTTTCCGCTGGTCATGGCAGCCAGCCCTCGAAGCTGGGGTTGCTGTTCCCTGTGGGCTGTGGGGACACGTCCACACCCTGTGCTTCCCTTCTTCAGCCGCTAGTTGTGAAATGTGACCACACTGGAGTGTGCAGCCACTCACTGTCTTCCAGTGCCCTGAGCAGACCTTAGCATTTGGTGGCCATATTCTAGCCATCGCCCCTTCTGGCTTCACGCACTGTGTGCTATTTTAGCTCTGTTTGTAAGCTCACGCCGTTTTGGGTACTGTTTATATCACCAGTGTGCTTAGATTTATCCAAATGGATATCATCGTATTTATTCATCATTCTGTCTGTGTCCTGGACTTTTCTTCTTAGATCGTTCTCATCCTTCCTAAAGTGTGCCCTTCAAAAATTGCTTTAAGAGTCTGTTGATCAACGTTCTCAGTTTTTATTTAGCTAAAAATGTCTTTATTTCATTCTCATTCTTGAAATAGTTTTGTTAGGTATAAAATTTGGGTTTGTTATTTAATTCTCTCCATCCTTCTACTTTTCCTATTTTTTTTTATTTTTTCTTTTTTTTAAATTAGTTTCAGGTGTACACAACAATGTAATAGTTAGACATTTCACCCCTCACAAAGTGACAACCCCCTCCCCCAATCTGTTGCCCCTCTGACATCGTATGTAGCTGTTACAATTCCATTGACTCTATTCCCTGTGCTGTACTCCATGTCCCGTGACTACACATATATTAAATTATAGTTAACATTCAGTATTATTCATCTTCAGGTATACAGTGCAGTGGTCAGGCATCTACACCGTCCATGAAGTGGTCTCCCTAATAAGACAAGTGCCCATCTGGCACCCTACAAAATCTTTACAACATTATTGATTATATTCCCTAAACTGACTTTCATGTCCCCATGGCAATATTGTGGTTACCGATTTGTGCTTTTTGATCCCCTGACGTTCTCCTTCACCCCCACCCCCCTCCCATCTAGCAACCATCAGTTTTTCCTCTATATTTCTGAGACTATTTCTGATTACTTTGCTCATTTATTCAGTTCTTTAGATTCCATATGTAAGTGAGATCATATGGTATTTGTCTTTTTCCTTCTGACTTATTTCACTTAGCATGATGTTCTCTAGGTCCATCTATATTTTTGCAAATGGTAAGGTTTCATTCTTCTTTATAGCCGAGCAATACCCCATTGTATAAATGTACCACAGTTCTAATTTTTGTTTAAATAACTTTATTGAGATGTTTACATACATTATATGCACTTGTTTTTATTGCTCTTTCTATGCTTTGATGATTTTCCTAATAATCTTATTACGGTGAGAAGTCACCTTTTGATGTAAATGTTCCTTGTGGTAAGTCTGCTTTTGGTCTGGCCAACTTCTGGGGCGCTCTTTGGCGTTCTGCAGGTTGACTGCTGTGAGCAGGTGTGGTTTCTTCTCATGGATCTCCCCGCCCCTTGGGTTTGCGGGGCCTGCCCCTGGTGTCTCTGTTGCTTCCCAACAGCCTTCCACCGAGCAGCTGTCAGCACCCACTGCTGGTCTGGTCTGGGCCAGTCATTACATTAGTGATGTTCTTATTTATTCCCTGACATCATTCTGTAAAGAGGAATTTTCCTTTTATTATCCTGTCTCTTTTCTTATATCTCTCTCATTCTTTTCCTGTCAACAGTGGGCTCATGGATTTTTTTTCTTCCTTTAAATAAACTTTATTTTTAGAGCAGTTTTAGGTTTACAGCAAAACTGAACAGAAAGTACAGAAAGTTCCCATATACCCCCTCCGCCACATGTCCACAACCTTCCCTACCGTCACCGTTTTGCACCAGAGTAGGATATGTTTTACACTTGACACGTCGTCATCATCCAGAGTTCATAGTTGACACTAGGGTTCACTTTTGGTGTTTTGACAAGTGTATGATGACATGTATCCACTATTAGTGCCAGACAGAGTAGTTTCACTGCCCCAAAGCCTCTGTGCTCTGTTTATTTTTCCTTCCCCTTAATCCCTGGCAACTACTGATCTTTTTATGTCTCCGTAGTTTTGCCTTTTTCAGAATGTCATAGAGTTGGAATTACACCGTATGTAGCCTTTTCAGACTAGCTTCATATGCATTTAAGGTTCCTTCATGTCTTTTCATGGTTTGATAACTCGTTCTCTTTTTAGTGCTGATAATATTCCACTGTCTGGATGGACCACAGTTTGTGTACCCATCACCTACTGAAGGATGTCTTAGTTTCCAAATTTTAGGCGTTAATGAATAAAGCTGCTCTAACCAGGCAGGTGCAGGTTTTTGTGTGGACATACATTTTCAGCGTCTTTGGATAAATACCAACGAATGTGATTGCTGGATCGTATGATAAGAATATGTTTAGTTTGGTAAGAAACCTCCATACTGTCTTCTGAAGTGGCCGCACCATTTGCACTCTCTCCGCCCCCCAGCAGTGACTGAGAGAGGCTGTGGCCCCACGTCGTCTCTGGTCTTGTCACTCTTCTGGTTTCTGGCCATTCTGATAGGTGTGTTGTAGTATCGCATTGTTTTAATTTGCATTCCCCTGATGACATGTGATGTGGAACATCTTTTCATGTGGTTGTCATCTGTATGTCTTCTTTGGTGAGGTGTCTGTTCAGGTCTTTTGCCCATTTTTAATTAGGTTGTTCGTTTTCTAATTGTTGACATTTAATAGTTCTGTATACATTTGGGATAACAGTCCTTTATATGTCTTTTGCAAATGTTTTCTCTCAGTCTGTGGCTTGTCTTCTCGTTCTCTTGAGACACATGGATTTTGACTGATTTAAAGTGTCAAAGTTAATTACGGTGAGTTTTCCATTTTGATGATCAGTTGCCCACACTTTGGCCAGCAGGAGCCTTTTTAAGCTGGCTCCTGTTCTTTGACACATGGCATTTACTTGCTTCCGGCACGGGATGCCCCAGGCTGTCCACTTTGTTCTCTCCCTGCAGTAGGTCGGGAGTCACCCATGTGTCGAGTGAGAAGTGTTGTTAGTGAGTCTGATCTGGGTGTGCTCACTGCTGCCTGCGGGTGTCACTGTTTCTGAGGCTTTGAAGCAGACAGAGCCGGAAATGTATTTTTAAATTATTATAAATTCATATTGATATGTCAGTCTACATTTGACATTGGTCTTACCTTGATTTTTCTTTTATATTTTTAGTGCTTTTTCAAAATTATTTTTTATTTGTTTTTCCCCATAATGTAATGATAAAATAGTTTCAAAAATATAATAGTCGGGGCCGGCCCGGTGGCTCAGGCAGTTGGAGCTCCATGCTCCTAACGCTGAAGGCTGCTGGTTCGATTCCCACATGAGCCAGTGGGCTCTCAACCACAAGGTTGCCAGTTCAATTCCTCGACTACAGCAAGGGATGGTGGACTCTGCCCCCGGCAACTAAGATTGAATACGGCACCTTGAGCTGAGCTGCCGCGAGCTCCCGGATGGCTCAGTTGGAGCACGGGCTCTCAATCACAAGGTTGCCGGTTCGACTCCCACAAGGGATGGTGGGTTGCGCCCCCTGCAGCTAAACAATGGCAACTGGAGTTGAGCTGTGCCCTCCACAACTAAGACTGAAAGGACAACAACTTGACTTGGAAAAAGCCCTGGAAATACACACTGTTCCCCATTAAAGTCCTGTTCCCCTTCCCCAATAAAATCTTAAAAAAAAAAGTATAATAGTGATATTCCTTCTAAAACTAAACCTATTGAGTGAGGTGTAAAATTTCTTTGCTGTTTGTTTTGTTCTTGAATATATCCCACTTGATGTACAGCCATAGAGATCCGTTTTCGAATAGTACTTGGAATAGTAATTCTCACTGGTAATCAGTTTATTTTAAAGCTAGGTTCATCTGTTTACTAGGTGCCTGTTTGAAACATTTTAAAGAACCCGATTTCAATGTGTTGTTCTCTTTCTCTTCACTAAGTCAGTGTTTACTTTTACCATCATTTCCTTCCTTCTGCTTTTTGGTTTATTATTGTTTTTCATCTTTTTAAGTTGAATAGTTATTTATTTTGTTTTCATTCTTTCACTTTGATGTGAATATGGAAGCAATGACTTTTTATCTGGTCACTTCTGTGATGGTAGCTCATATGCTCTGCTGTGTCGTGTTCGGAGGCAGCTGCACTCTGGCCTGCATCCCCTGTGTGGGACCGAGTCCTCCTGCAGTGTGTCAGGGACCCCATTTTGTTACCCGCTTTGTTGATGGCGAGTTAGGCTGTCCCCTCCTTTGGCTGCTAGGACTAATGCTGCTGAACGTGTGTCCAGCTTCCTAGGTGGGCATGTACTTTCATGTTTCTTGAGTGTATACCCTGGTGGTGTTCTGGATCATCCCTAACTCTTTAATCATTTGAGGAGTGCCAGACTGTTTTCCAGAGCATCTGCACCCCTTTATGTCCCACCAGCAGCTCACGAGGGTCCCGTTTCTCCACGTTCTCGCCAGCACTGGTTGCTTTCTGACCTTCTGATTCTGGCGCCCCTGGGTGAAGTGATAGCGCACTGTGGTTCTGACTTATTTCCCTGCTGGCAGTGATGCTGATCTTCTTTCCAGGTGCTTAGTTTTGTATCCTCTTCAGAGACATGTGCTTCATGTTTACTTCGTTATAGACACATAAATCCTTTGTCCATTTTCAATTGATTTTACTCTTATTATTGAATTGTAAGAGTTCGTTGTATATATTCTAGACACAAACCTCTTTTTTTGGTATTTGATCAATATTGATTCATTCATGCGCCAGTAATGTAATCGCCTCTCTCATTCATTTCCTGAACGAGTCCTGTCAGCGCTGCCTCCACCATATGTTGAGAACCCTACTACTGCCTGTTTACTGTTACCTTCCTGCCCAGTCACTGTCTCCTTTTCTGGCTTATTGTTGTAGCATTCTTGTTTTTTTATTTTTATTTTTTTATTTTCCGGTGCACAAAACAATGTAATAGTTAGACATTTATCATTTATATCTCACACTGTGTCAACCCCCCTCCCCCCACCCTCTATCCCTCTGACATCGCACAGAGCCATTGCATTTCCACTGTCTCTATTCCTAATGCTGTACTCCGCTGCTTGTAACTATAGACATACATACACATATATACATAAACTTGTAGTTGACGTTCATTATTGTTCAGCTTCAGCTTCAGGTGCACAGTGCAGTGATCAGGCATCTACATCACCCCTGAGGTGGTCTCCCTAATGAGACAAGTGTCCATCGGATACTCTACAAAATCTCCACAACATTATTGATTACATTCCCCAAATTAATTTTCAAAACCCCGTGGCCATCTTGTGGTTACCGACTGTTTTCTAATCCCCTCACCTTCCCCCTTATCCCCACCCCCCTTCCCATCTAGCAACCCTCAGTTTTTCCTCTTTGTCTCCAAAACTGTTTCTGATTAATTCATTCACTTCTTTTCTTTAGATTCCACATGTAAGTGAGATCATATGGTATTTGTCTTTCTCTGTCTGACTTATTTCACTCAACATAATGTTCTCTAGGTCCATCCATGTTGTTGCAAATGGTAGGATTTCTTTTTTCTTTATGGCTGCATAATACTCCATTGTATAAATGTACCACAGTTTCTTAATCCAGTCATCTACCGATGGGCATTTCGGTTGTTTCCATGTCTTGGCTATTGTGTATAGTGCTGCAATAAACATAGGAGTGCATAAAGATTTTTTGAATTAGAGTTTTGGATTTCTCTGGATAGATACCTAGGAGTGGAATTGCTGGATCATAAGGTAGTTCCATTTTCAGATTTTTGAGATACCTCCATACTGTTTTCCATAGTGGCTGCACCAATCTGCAATTCCACCAACAGTGTAGAAGGGTTCCCTTTTCTCCACATCCGCACCAGCACTTGTTTGTTGATTTATTGATAGCCATTTTGACTGGGGTGAGGTGGTATCTCATTGTGGTTTTTATTTACATTTCTCTGATGGGTAGTGAGGTTAAGCATTTTTTCATATGTCTGTTTGCCATCTGTATGTCCTTTTTAGAAAAGTGTCTCTTCATGTCCTCTGCCCATTTTTTAATTGGGTTGTTTGGTTTTTTGGAGTTGAGTTGAGTGAGTTTTTTATAAATTTGTGATATTAACCCCTTATTGGATATATCATTGACAAATATCTTTTCCCATTCAGTAGGATCCCTTTTTGTTTTACTGATGGTTTCCTTTGCTGTGAAAAAACTTTTTAGTTTGATGTAATCCCACATGTTTGTTTTTTCTCTTACTTCCCTTGCCCGAGGGGATGTATCAGTAAAAATCTTAGTCTGGGTAATGTCTGTAAAGTTTCTTGCTATATTTTCTTCTAGGAATTTTATGGTTTCAGATCTTACATTTAAGTCTTTAAGCCATTTTGAATTTATTTTTGTATATGGTGTAAGGAGGTGGTCCAGCTTCATTTTTTTGCATGTGTCTGTCCAGGTTTCCCAGCACCGTTTATTGAATAGACTGTCTTTACCCCACCATAAATCGTTGCTTCCATTGTCATAGATTAAATGACCATATAGGCGTGGATTTATTTCTGGGCTCTCTATTCTGTTCCATTGATCTATGTGTCTTTTTATGCCAGTACCATTCTGTTTTGATTACTGTAGCCTTGCAGTATAATTTGATGTCAGGTATCGTGATACCTCCCACTTTGTTCTTATTTTTCAAGATTGCTGAGGCTATCCGCAGTCTTTTATGGTTCCACATAAATTTTAGGATTACATGTTCTATTTCTGTGAAAAACGTCATTGGGAGTTTGATAGGAATTGCATTGAATATGTATATTGCCTTAGACAGTATGGACATTTTAACTATATTGATTCTTCCTATCCATGAATATGGTATGTGTTTCCATCTATTTGTATCTTCTTTCATTTTTTTCTTCAGTGTCTTATAATTTTCTGAGTACAGATCTTTTACTTCTTTGGTTAAATTTATTCCCAGGTATTTTATAGTCTTTGAAGCAATTGTAAATGGGATTGTTTTCTTAATTTCTCCTTCTGATGTTTTATTATTGGTATATACAAATGCAACTGATTTCTGAATATTAATTTTGTATCCTGCTACTTTACTAAATTCATTTATCAGCTCTAATAGTTTCTTGGTGGAGTCTTTTGAGTTCTCTCTATATAGTATCATGTCATCTACATATAATGACAATTTTACTTCCTCCTTACCAATTTGGATGCCTTTTATTTCTCTTTCTTGCCTGATTGCTGCGGTTAGAACTTCCAGCACTATGTTGAATAGAAGTTAAGAAAGTGGACAACCTTGCCTTGTTCCTGATCTTAAGGGGAATGGTTTTAGCTTTTCCCCATTGAGTATGATGTTAGCTGTGGGTTTATCATATATGGCCTTTATTATGTTGAGATATAATCCCTCTATTCCCACTTTCTTAAGGGTTTTTATCATAAATTGCTCCTGGATTTTGTCAAATGCTTTTTCTGCATCTATTGATATGATCATATGGTTTTTATTTTTCATTTTGTTAATGTGGTGTATCACATTAATTGATTTGTGGATGTTGAACCACCCTTGCATACCAGGGATGAATCCCACTTGATCATGGTGTATGATCTTTTTAATGTATTGCTGAATTCTGTTCGCTAATATTTTGTTGAGGATTTTTGCATCTATGTTCATTAGAGATATCGACCTGTAGTTTTCTTTTTTTGTAGTGTCTTTGTCTGATTTTAAGATCAGGGTGATAGTGGCCTCGTAAAAAGTGTTTGGGAGCCTTCCCTCCTGGATTTTTTGGAAGAGCTTGAGGAGAACAGGTGATAATTCTTTTTTGAATGTTTTGTGCAATTCACCTGTAAAGCCATCAGGTCCAGGGCTTTTGTTTGTTTGGAGATTGTTGATTACTGATTCAATTTCCCTGGTAGTAATCAGTCTATTCAGGTTTTCTGTTTCTTCTTGAGTTAGCCTTGGAAGGTTGTACGCTTCTAGAAAATTGTCCATTTCTTCCAGATTGTCAAATTTGTTGGCATATAGTTGCTCATTGTAATTTCTTAAATTTTTTTTGTATTTTTGTGGTTTCTGTTTTCACTTCTCCTCTTTCATTTCTGATTTTATTAATTTGGGTCCTCTCTCTTTTTTTTGATGAATCTGGCTAAAAGTTTGTTGATTTTGTTTATCTTCTCTAAAAACCAACTCTTGGGTTCATTGATCTTTTGTATTGTTTTTCTGGTTCCTATTTCATTTATTTCCGCTGTGATCTTTATTATCTCCTTCCTTGTACTCCTTTGGGCTTATTTTGCTGTTCTTTTTCCAGATCCCTTAAGTGTGAAGATAAACTGTTGATTAGTGATTTTTCTTGTTTCTTTAAGTTGGCCTGCAATGCTATGAATTTCCCTCTTAGGACTGCTTTCACTGCATCCCATAGATTTTGGGTCGTTGTGTTATCATTTTCGTTTAGACACAAACCTCTTATCAGATATATGATTTGCAAATATTTTCTCCCATTCTGTGGGTTGTTTTTCTATTTTCTTGATCATATTCTTTGAAGCACAGAAGTTTTTAATTTTGATGAAATTCAATTTATCTATTTTTTTCTTTTGTTGCTCATGCTTTTAAGTATCCATTGCCAAATCAGGGCCATGAAGGTTTATCTCTGTGTTGTTTTTTAAGTGTGTTACAGTTTTGGCTCTTTCATTTAGGTCTTGGGTCCATATTGAGTTACTTTGTGTGTGTGTGAGGTAAAAGTCCAGCTTCCTGTTTCAGCATCGTGCTGGCCACTTCCCCCAGCACTGTTCTTCCCCACTGGCCAGGGCTGGCAGCCTCGTCAGAAAGCAGTCGACTGGATATGTGTGGGTTTGTTTCTGGGCTCTCAGTTATGTTCCATGGATCTGTGTGTCTGTCCTGCAACAGTTCACACTGTCTTGATTCCCTTGCCTTGAAGTAATTTTGAAATCCGAAGTGTGAGTCTTCCTGACTTGATTCTTCTTTGGGGTTGTTGTGGCTGTTCTGAGTCCCTTCCAGTGCCACGTGAAGTTTAGAACCAGCCTGTCAATTTCTACAAAGAAGCCAGCTAGGATTCTGAAACGGATTGTGTTGAATGTGTAGATCATTTGGGGGAGTATTGCCATCTTCACAACATTAAGTCTTCTAGTCCATCAATGGGATGATTTTCCGTAGTTTTTTTCAACAGTGCAATAGTTTTCAGTGTATAAGTCTTGCAGTTATCTTGTTAAATTTATTCCTGTGTTTTATTCTTTTTGATGCTATTGTGAATGAATTTATCAATTTCATTTTCAGATCATTGCAGGTGTATAGAGATAACAGTTGATTTTTATATATTTATCTTGTATCTTGCAACCTTGTTGAGCTCAATTGTTAGTTCTAGTAGGATTTCCTATTTACAGGATCATGTCGTCTAGAAATAGGGAGAGTTTTAGTTCTTCCTTTCCAATCTGGATGCCTTTTATTTATTTTTCTTGCTTGATTGCCCTGGAACCTCCAGGACGGTGTTGACTAGAAGTGGCACCAGTGGACACCCTTGTCTTGTTCCTGATCTGGTTCCACGAGTAAGTGTAATGTTCACTGTGGGCTTTTTCCAGATGAGCTTTACCAGTTTGAGGGAGTTCACTTCTGTTCTTAATTTGTTGAGTCCTTTATTATGAAAGAGTGTTAGAATTTGTTACATCTTTTTCTGTGTCTGTTGAGATAATCATGTGATTTTTTTTCTGTTGATGTGGTGCATTACATTAGTTGGTTTTCAGATGTTAAATCAACTTTGCAAACCTGGTATAAATCCCACTTGGTCATGGTGGACAATTCACTTTCTGTGTTTCTGGATTTGGTTTGCTAGTATTTTGTTGAGGATTTTTACATTCATTTTCATAAGAGATATTGGTCTGTAGTTTTCTTGTGAAGACTTTGGTTTTGGTATCACGGTAGTACTGGTCACATAGAATGAGTTACAAAATGTTCTGTTTTTCGGAAGAGTTTGTGAAGAATTGGTATTCTTGGAATGTTTGATAGAATTTAGTTATGAAGCCGTTGAGATCTGGGCTTTTCTTTATGGGTAGTTTTAAAATGGCCAATTCAGTCTCTCCATTTGTTATAGGCCTATTCAGATTGTCTGCTTTTTCTTGGGTCAGTTTCAATAGTTTGTGCCTTTTTAGGAAACTATCCATTTCACGTAAGCTGTCTCATTTGTTTCATTTAATTTATTTCTGTAACATCAGTATTAATGTCCTCTGTTTCATTTCTGATTCTAGTAATTTGAGTCTTCTCTCTTCTTTTGGTCAAACTAGTTCAAGATTTGTCAACTTTGTTGGTCTTTTCAAAGAACCGTGTTTTGGCATAGAAGGGGCTCCCAAGTCTGCAGAGGAGAGAAGGTTCTCATTTCACACAAAGTAAATGTATTGACATGAGTCGGGGCGAGTGGATAATTTGAGATCTTGCCCTGTGAGAGTGCTTTCTAATATTAGTTTGGACTCTGTAGAGTTTACAGTTTGCTTGTGGTTATTGTAAATGTTTCGTATTTTGAGGTTCTGGATTACAATAACTAAATTTCAAGGAAAAATTTTACAGATAGTGAGTTTTTATAGGAGAAAATAATGGGAGTCAAGAGGCTTGGGGTCCCCCGAGTGATCGTGGGGCCTTGGGGAGTGGTTTATCCTTGGGAGTTTGCATTTTCATGTGAGAGAAAGAACATCTGCTGCCTGATCTGTAAGAGCCTTTCAAGCTCAGAAACTGCAGTATTAGGGTTCTGGAAAAGCCATGGCTGTCGTAGCCTTAGTTAATATTTGTGCACCTCACATTTTCATAGGATCAAGACCTGGTCGGGTGCCCCATTTGTGTCGGAGCGGAGCAGCGTGTTGGTGTTTCTGCCAGGTGAGTGCCATCCTTCCATGACCTGCAATTGTAATGCCCCTCCCACCCGGGCAGAGGCTAAGGGTGTGTCTGGCACATACCAGGAAAAGTGGTATTCACCATACGGGTCTCTTTACACCCCCTAGAATGTGAACAAATGTGATTTTCAGTTTGACGTCTTACTATATAACCTTTGTATTGCTACAAAGATTGCTAATGAAAAAGTTAATTTTTTGAAGGTAGTCTTACCCCTTTCAAAATTTTCAGTAAAATACTTTGTTAAATTTGCTTTGTTATATGTTTGTGGTTATAAATGTGAGGTAATTGTCATCGATCTATATTTAAGGCTTATTTTTTTTTAATTAAAGTTTACTAGGGTGACAATTGTTATTAAAGTTACATAGATTTCAGGTTTACAATTCTGTATTACATCATCTATAAATCCCATTGTGTGTTCACCATCCAGAGTCAGTTCTCCTTCCATCACCATATATTTGTTCCCCTTTACCCTCATCTACCAGCCCTTTCTTTCCCCCCTTACCCTCTGGTAACCACTAAACTATTGTCTGTGTCTATGAGTTTTTGTTTCTCACTTGTTTGTCTTGTTCTTTTGTTGTTTTTGGTTTATATATCACATATCAGTGAAATCATATGGTTCTCTGATTTTTATGTCTGACTTATTTCGCTTAGCATTATAATCTGAAGATCCATCCATGTTGTCACAAATGGTCCTATTTCATCTTTTCTTACCGCCGAACAGTATTCCATTTATATATATACCACAACTTCTTTATCCATTCATCTATTGAAGGACATTTTGGTTGTTTCCAGGTCTTGGCCACCGTAAATACAGCTGCAGTGAACATTGGAGCACACGTGTCTTTATGTATAAATGTTTTCAGATTTCTTGGGTAGATACCCAGGAGAGGGATTGCTGGGTCATATGGTAATTCTATTTGTAATTTTTTGAGGAACCTCCACACTGCCTTCCATAGCGGCTGCACCAGTCTGCATTCCCACCAACAGTGTATGAGGGTTCCTTTTTCTCCACAGACTCTCCAACACTTGTTACTATTTGTCTTGATGATAGCCATTCTGACTGGGGTGAGGTGATATCTCATTGTAGTTTTTATTTGCATTTCTCTGATGATTAGTGATGTTGAGCATTTTTTCATATGTCTATTTGCCATTTGTATGTCCTCTTTGGAGAAATGTCTCTTCAGGTCGTCTGCTCATTTTTCAATTGGGTTGTTTGTTTTTTTGTTGTTGAGTTTCATGAGTTCCTTGTATATTTTGGATATTAGCCCCTTATCAGAGGCACTGTTTGCAAAAATCTTCTCCCATGCAGTTGGTTGCCTCTTTATTTTGTCGATGGTTTCTTTTGCTGTGCAGAAGCTTTTAAGTTTGATATAGTCCCATTCATTTATTTTAGCTTTTACTTCCCTTGCCTTTGGAGTCAAATTCATAAAATGTTCTTTGAACCCAAGGTCCATAAGTTTAGTACCTATGTTTTCTTCTATGCAGTTTATTGTTTCAGATCTTATGCTTAAGTCTTTGATCCATTTTGAATTAATTTTGGTACATGGTGACAGACAGCAGTCCAGTTTCATTCTTTTGCACGTGGCTATCCAATTCTCCCAGCACCATTTATTGAAGAGGCTGTCTTTTCTCCATTGTATGTTTTTAGCTTCTTTGTCAAAAATTGTCTGCCCATATTTATGTGGTTTTATCTCTGGGTTCTCAGTTCTATTCCATTGGTCTATGTGTCTGTTTTTCTGTCAATACCATGCTGTTTTGATTATTGTTGCCCTGTAGTATAAGCTAAAGTCAGGGAGTATGATACCTCTAGTATTGTTCTTTTTTCTTAAGACAGCTTTGGCTATTCGGGGTCTTTTGTGGTTCCATACAAATCTGATGATTTTTTGGTCTATTTCTTTAAAAAATGTAAGGCTTATTTAATAAAATGAAATAATCATAGTATTGTTATTGTAATACCATGAGAATCATTAGGGTAATCCTTGAGTTTCTTGCTCAGTATTTGAGAAAATAGGCTCTTAAAATACCTGAAGAGATGAATTTATGTTACATTGTTCTTTTTCAAAACTATACTTTGATCATCTTAATGGTTAAACCTTGTGATAGCAATTCAGCCTTTTGTGGTGAAAGGATCTGTAGAGCACGTGAGCGTCTGTGCTGAGGCTGGCGGACTCAGGAAGCTCGCAGGCCAGAAGCGTCTCTGACTGGGGTCCGTCCAGGCGCTTACAGCTTCCGTCACGTCTCCCTTCGGTTGCTGTGGAGCAGTGTTGATTCCGGGAAGCACCATCAGCTGACAGTGGGGTCATTTGCCCCGGGAAATACTCGTCAGAAACTTCGTGCGCGTGATGCTGTGTTGAGGCACACTGGTAGAGCAGAGCCACGGCCATGCCAGCCAGGACGCCTGACGTGTGGGGAACACCTGTCCACTGCTGGCCATCGCCCGGCTCAGCTATTTGTGAACGATATTTTGCAGCTTTTTTTGTTGGCTTTCTGTTAGGAGTTTATGGGAATGCTGTGGTATTGAGGGCTCGTCCTACTCCAGTCTGACTCACCTTAACTAATCACATTTGCCAAGGAAGGGTCCTGACTGGTTTAGGACTTTAACGTCTTCTGGTGGCCACAGTTCAACCTGTAAGAGGTTCAAATACTGGTAATTCAGGATGAGGCAAAAGCACGTGTAAGCTTCCTGTATCAATAAACACTGTGTAAAGCTAATGAGAATAGCATCTCTCTGTGACCAAGAGTTTCTTAATATTATTTTTTGGTTGTAAAATTTTGCATGCGCATTACAGGAAATTTGGAAAATCAGTGGGGGAAAAAAAGAAATGTGAAATGTAAAATTACTCATTCACAGGCAGTCACTATTGTGGAAAGGAAAACACTAGAAGAATATAGGTTTTTCATCTTTTTGAGTTACTAGTAGTCAGTGTCATTGTACATTTTCACTTGTACTTCTGATACACGAAGAAGATAAAACATTCCAATAAAAAGAATTGGTAGAGCCTTTTCTGAAAAAGATGTCATCTTAATTTAAAGGTTGGTTTTTAGCAGTAAATACAAATCTTTTTCTTTCCCTCCACCTTTTTTCTTCCCTAGGTCTGGGAGAAATAAACTGTATGCACGAACTTCTCACAAACCTGGTTCACAAAAGGTGTGTTTGAATGATACCGCTGCATTTTTGCTCAGAAGCCGTTGTGTTGTTTCTGCCTTGAATCCGTTGGATTGTCTCAGTGAGCAGTTAGCCTTGGTGAGCCCTGGTGGAGCTCTGACTGCGTCCCGTATCCTAGGCTGCAGGTCTACCCGCTACACTCCAGCGTGACCCTGGAGGAGCAGAACAACATCTTCCTCAGCCCAGTGCCGGGGTACCGGAAGGTAGGAGCCTGGAGCAACCCCTGGGCATGTGACCGTCCCACCCCCTGGGCCAGGTGCTCTGCAGCTCCTGTCAGTCACCTGCCAAATACCCGTTGGGGCTTTGAGTCTGTAAATCAGTTGGCTGAGGGTCTTAGTTCCTTCGGAATTCCTTAAAGTGTGTGACTGCTCGGGTGCGCCTGTCACCGCTCGGCCGCTTAGGTGGAAGCCTAACTCCTCGTCCTGGCTCAGGAGAAGTTTTTGAACCTCAGGTTGTGTATGAGCGTTGAGCTCACAGCCCTTCTCGAGAGCTTCACATGACCATGGACGCTTCATTCCGGGGCGAGTGCTGCAGCTCCCGGGCGGTGAGGGGAGAGGGGGAGTCCTGGCTTCATCCCAGGGCTGTCCTTGCTGCAGCCCTTCCTGAGACGTCAGCCTGGGGGTGCTTTTGGCCCATGGGTACCTCCAGTACCCCCGAGGCTGCCATGTCTGAGGTCAGGGATGGCTGTTGGTGCCCCGTTTTTTTGCCTGCCGTTCTTGAGCACCTGCTGTGTTGCATGTGCCTGGTTACCTGTGATCAGGTCCCTGAGAGATCCCACCAGGAAAGAGGAAGTGACAGTACATCGAGGCGTAGGGGGTAAGCACGTACACGTGGAGTTAGACACATGAATTGCGTCTCTGTCACCTATGTTTGTGTGACACAGCACATCACTTCCTACGACTTAATTCTGTTGTTTGAAAGTTGAATCCATAATATTTACTTCGCAGAGCTGCTAGGAAGGCTGATTACAACAATATATGTATATCCGTCCTTAAATTGCAGCAGTCCTGCAGTGCCTGACCAGGGTAGGTGCCCAGTGGAGGCACGAGGGCACTACTGGTGACACTGATTTATGCCAGGCACAGCACCGAGCATTTCACACTTAGTGGTCCACACGACCTCCCAGTGGTCCTCTTAGCGTTGCTATTACCAGTGTCTGCATTCTGTACATGAGAGAAATGAGGTGGGTAACTGGCCCGAGAGCCACATTGGTGTGGGCACATTTGGGGGTCACAGCAGCTTTGGCTGTTGAGCCCACGCTGCATGGACTTGTCCTCCTGTCACCCCTCCCACCTTGATCACTTGTGATGAGTATAAAACAGGAAAACGACTAATTTCAAAATCTGATCCCAGCATTTACATTTAGAAGCTTTTAAATAATTTTTGAGGTTTTGTTTTGACTTTGCCTCATGATTTCCAATGTATAATCAGATTCTTTTTTTGGTGTTTGATAGATTATTCTGTCCACCAACATTGCAGAGAGTTCCGTCACAGTTCCAGATGTCAAATACGGTAAGACACTTGTTTTCTGGGTGACCGACATAAGTGGTACTATTTACAGCTTATTTGCCCCGGGAATTGTGGGAACATGTCTCTGAGGAAGTGATACTAGAACAGGACTCGAACTGAAGAAGCAGCGAGCCGTGCACAGAGTGGTTCAGGCGCAGGGAGCGTTGGGTGGTGGCAAGGCCCGCGTGGGCGGGTGGGGGCGTGGGCGGGGTGCTGGAAGGGGCAGGGCCTGTCTTGGCCGGGAAGGGTTCTAGGTGCTGGGGCAATAGCCGTCAGAGAAGGCTTTGTTCTCAACATACTCGGTGGGTATTTGAGAGACAGACAGTAAATGAGGTAAATAAAAATACGCCGTGAGTTATAGTGTGTATGAGAGGAAGTGGGCTGTGGGGTCCGCAGTCCTAGGAGTGGGAATCGGGGGCGGTTTTGCCGAAGAAGCTGAAAAAAAGACAAGACTTTGGCCTTTGCGGTGTGAGATGGAGGACGGTTCCCGAGTTCCAAGGCTCGGAATGGCGTCGCCTGACGCACATCCAGCACAGTCACGCGGGGACCTAGCCTAGGGAGGCAGAGGAGCAACAAGGGCGACAGATGGGCGGAGGAGGGGGAGCGTCAGAAATCTGATCGAGAACCGATGGGGAACAGGACAGCACAGTCGCATTCGATGCAGGAGGAGTAAGACGTGGCCGGTTTCTGGAGACTGGAAAGGGGGAGCCTGCAGGGCTCATGGAGGTGGTGAGAAACCTGGGGTGGCAGGTGGCCCGAGGCCTCAACCGTGGAGCTGCAGGTGCTGGAGACTGGGAGGGTGGGGGCAGGTCGACGAAGAGCCTGGTAAGGCTGTGTGAGCCTGGAGACCAGGGCAGAGGAGCAGGGTGTGCCCGGGGCGGGGGGAGCAGCGGTGCCTCAGGGCAGACACGGGCTGCAGAGGGCAGTGGGCAGAGTCCCAGGAGCCAAATTAGAAAGCGCTCTGAGGACGTTGGGCAAACAGGCCTGTCCTGCTGGTGGTAGGTCAAGTTTGCCAACGACTGAAAATCGGCCGTGGGGTTTAGCAGCATGGACGTCGTTGGTGACCTTGACGAGCAGTTGCCGTGGAGGCCAAGCCTGCGTGGAATGGGCTCCTGAAGGAATGGGGACAGAGGAGGAGAGACAGTGAGGCCAGACAGCACTCTGGGGCATTGGCTGGAAAGGGAGCAGAGACGCGAGGCAGCTGCTGACGGGGAGTGTGGCCAGGACATCACGTTTCCTGGTGACGGGAGAGGTGCTGGCTGTTCAGGGGAGACAGGAGGTGAGGGAGCGCTGGCCTCCATGGGGCATGTGGCGGCGGCCTGCCCCGGCCCCAATAAGGCCAATGTATGGGGACAGAAGGCCTTGTGACATGAGGCTGAGGGAGTCTGCGACCTTCTCATGGCCGCTGCTTTGTCGGTGAGCTGGAGGTCTGGTGGTCAGGTGACAGGTGGGAGCAAGCATTAGGGCTTTGAGGAGAAGTCATAATGTAGGTACCTGCAGAGGGGGAGAGTGGCCAGACGAGGGCCACTGGAGGCTAGTGACCAGGAATTGAAGGGGCAGACAGCTGCTGGCCTTTTGTTTTTCCCTCTCTGGCCACTGGAGCTGTGCAATGTGGGTGGAGAGTTGTAATCGACCAGGGCTGGGGTTGAACCAGCCAGGTAAGCAGAAGGAGAAGGGGCAGGGCGTTCAAGGTGGATGGCAGGCAGGATGGGCCATGGCCTGTGGCTGGGTCCGCAGGGAAGTGAGGCCGTGTGGCGGAGGCGTGAGGGGCAGTCAGCCGTCCTGAGCTTGGCAGACTGCGGGGCCGTCTGTAGAGTTACCAGACCGTGAGAGAAGAGCTGGTTCTGGTTCTGGAGAGAGAGGCTTGACCTTCAGATGGGGAGGGGTCACGACGGTGTCAGGTGTGGCCCTGGGAAGGAAGACAAGATGGCTGGAGCAGAGGAGTTCGGGACCTGAGAGGCTGGGTGCTGCTGGCGTTGCTGTTGGGGATACGGAATCCCCGAAAAGGATGGCAGAGTGAGGTTGAGAGCCTGAGAGGCTGGGAGCCCTGAAGGAGGCAGGGTGGTCCTGGTGTGTATTCAGAAGGAGAGAGGACACTGCCGCGCCTCAGGCTCGGAATGTGGGGGGCTGCAGAGGCAGCCCGCCTTCTGTGGCAGGACGGGAGGGTCTGTCCAAGACGCGTGGCAGGGCCTCTGTCACCTGGGCTCGCAGGTGAGGCCCCTGAGGCACAGCCTGAGCAGCGGGGCCCCAGTCCCTGCCCCTCTGCACGGCCGTTGTGCCCCAGGGACGGCGGTCTCAGCGGATGGCACAGCGGCGCCTCCAGGCTTCTGTCTTTCGTGCCCAGACTGCCAGTCCTTAGAAGACAGAGTGACCACAGCGCCCTGCCCGGGCAGTGCATTTCCAGAGGCTTCTGTGTTGGTTTAGTTTTATCACTGTGCATTGTGATGATTTCACAGGTCCTCCTCCTTTTTGGCATGGTGTTTACACTCCTTTTTTTAAATGACAGTTATAGATTTTTGTTTGACTAGAACTCTGGTGTGTGATGAAGACACGAATTACCAGAGCCTGCGACTGAGCTGGGCCTCTAAGACCAGCTGTACCCAGAGAAAAGGTAAGGCGTCCGTGTCCCAGCAAAGGGAGGTGTTGGTGGCACATTCGGGTGTCTTTTTAAAATCTTTGTTCCCTGTACATTTATGCTTATTCAGATACTTTCTTGTTGGAGCCAATTTTACAATTTAAGCAACATCTCATAGTGTAAGACCCTCCATGTAAACCCATACTTCTCTACTGTCCCTTGAATTAGGTGACAGTCCCTGTACGTAGTAGGTTGGCATTTTGCCACTTCCAGCAGTATCATTTGTCACGGTGAATTAGTGAAAGTTCCGGAAGCTGGGTGGGCACTTGCCTGATTGTTGGTCACCCCTCCTCTGACTTCTGTTCGAGTTGTGATCATTCTAAGGTTACTTTCCCAATGGGTGGCACAGAGGGTTCAGCAGTATTTGCTGCCACATGCATGTGTCACCGGGGGGACGAAGGTGGGGAGTCCTTTGTCAGCAGCTGGGGCTTTGGCCACAGTAGGGGTACAGGCATGATGTGCCTCGGAAGGTCGCTACAGTTGCCTGTGGGAACTGGCTCCAGGGGACAGCGTGCTGGGGCCCTGAGATGGGCCTGTGCTCTTGAGCCTTTTGGGGAGGGCGGGTGAAGGGCTCTCCAAGAGTCCCTGCTGGGCAGTAAGGTGGTGCCATCCAGAATGGATGCCTGGCACATAGTGGGCGCGGTGCTGAGGTTTCACGTGTACATGTCACACTCCCAGACCAGCCTAGGAGGCAGTGCACTGTTCACACCTTTCCTCCACGGCACAGCCAAGGCAAATGGAGTAGCTTGCTCAGGGTACGTGGGAGGGGGCGGGACTGAGATTGGAACGCTGAAATCTGGCTTCAGCCACATTCCTGACCACCTTGCTGTGTCACCTCTCTGGACATGACTCGCCTAGTGAGGGACTAAGAGAGAAGGTGAAGTGGTCATTAAATCATGGTCAGAAGACGTCATCACACGGAAAAGCCTCATGCTCAGTGAGGCATTGTCATAAAGCTAAGTGAAGAAAAGGACATTAAACTGTAGCCATCTCACTGTGTTTAACTTCCCCCGCCCGAAACACCCCCCAAACACAAAACTGCTTAGAAATAAATACACAGAAATATTAACAGTGGCAATCTTTGGGTCCATCTTCAGATTATAGGAGTTTTAACCTTTGTCTATCTTTTCCATATGTTCAAAATGTCTATAATTAGAAAAATTTTCCCCCACAGGAAGTTGCAGAAATAGGACATAGCATCCCTCACACCCTTGGCCCAGCGTGCTACTGGTGACATCTTCCATAACAGGCACAGGAGGTGACAGGCACTGAGACCGCGGCCTCAGTCGGTCCCAGTGTCACGTGCTCTCCTGTGCGTGTCTTTCTCTGCACTTTGCTGCCGCGTGCGATTCGTGTCACCACCTCGAGCAGGACACGGGGCGCTTCCACTGCCTCGAGGGGACTGCCTGCTGCTTCCCCTGTAGCCACACCACCCCGCGGCTCTCCTTCACGTCTGTAGTTTGTCATTTTGAGGATGTTGTATAAATGCAGTCGTGCCGTGTGTCACCTCTTCAGGCCCGCTCGCGTCACTCACTATGACGTCCTTCAGACGCACCAGCTGCTGCGCGTTTCAGCAGCTCCCCCTCCTCGTTACTGAAGAGGGAGTCATTGCGCCCTTGCCTGCTGGAGGACATCGAGGAGTGTCTAGTTCTCGGCCACTGCGCCCTGATGCACAGGCTGTGTGTGGACTCAAGTCCCGTCTCTGGGACCTGAGCCCCCGAGTGCACTTACTGGTCAGGTGGTTAAATCTGTGTAGTTCACAGTCTGGGCCCTGGTACAGCCAATCCCTCCACGCCCTCCGCAGCACTGGCGTTCCCACTGGTTTTTCCTTTGGCCATTCTAAAAGGCACAGATGACATATCATTGTCACTTTAATTGCATGTCCTTAATGGCTAATGAGGTGAGATCTTTTCCTGCGCGTGGTTGCCTTCTGTGTGTCTGCAGTGAAATGTCTTTGTCTTTTGCCTATTTTCTAATTGGATTGTTTGCATTTTTACTGTTGAGTTTTGAGAGTTCTTTATATGCCCTAGATACTGTCTTTGTTAGATAATGTGCTTTACGCATACTTTCTCCCATTTCATTTTGCAGTTTGTCTTTCTGACTTCTTCACAGTGTCTTCACGTCCTCTTCTAGAGAACGTTTTAAGTTTCGATGAGGTCCAGTTTGTCAGTTGTCCTGTTATGTATGAATCGTGTTCTTGGTGTCACGAGTTGGAGCTCTTCACCTGGTCCGAGCTTGCAAAGATTTTCTCCCATGTTTTCTTGTAAAAGTTTCATAGCTTTGTGTTTCTCATTTACATCCGTGATGCGTGTGAATTAATTTTTGCACAAGGTGTGAGCTTTGGGTGGAGGTTCGTTTCTTCACTTGTGGACGTGCAGTTGTTCTGGCCCCACAGTCCTCCCTCCACAGAGTGGCTTCTGCACCTCTGTGAGCATCACGTGAGTGACTCGTGTGGGTCTCTCTCCGGTTCTGTTCTTCTATTCATCGATGTCTTGCTCCCACCAGTACCACTCTATATTGACAGCTATATAGTAAGACTTAATGTCAAACACTCCGATTCCTCCCCCTCATTCTTCATTTGCAAACTTGTCTTAGCTGTTATACTTTGCCTACATAGACATATTGCCTACATAGAGTAAGCTTGTCTGTACCCCAAAACATCACTGTGATTTTCACTTGAGTTGTGTTAAATCTGTAGGTAAGTGTGGGGAATGATGCGTCCACCGTGTCGCCTCCCAGCCCCTGGGCTCAGTGTGTCTCCACTTGCCTGGCGTCCCTGACGTCTTTCATCAGCGCTGTCACTGTCAGCACTCAGATCCTGTGCGAGCATTGTTACCGTGTTTTCCCAAAAATAAGACCTAGCCGGACCATCAGCTCTCATGCGTCTTTTGGAGCAAAAATTAATGTAAGACCCGGTCTTATTTTACTATAAGACTATTATAGTTATATTATATATTATATTATATTATATTATATTATATTATATTATATTATATTATATTGTATTATAGTTTTATATTATATTATATTATATTTATAATATAATATTTTTGCTCCAAATGACGCATGAGAGCTGATGGTCTAGCTAGGTCTTATATTCGGGGAAACATGGTAGGTTTCCATCGAAGTACTTCATTTTATTAGGAACGACTAACTGGCATTGCGTTTTTCATTTCGGTTTTTGCATGTCTGTTACCAGTGTGTGAAATGTGCCTGGTCTTTGTGTCAGTGTTGTGAGCTGTGCCTGCCATACTCACTCATCAGTTCTGGGAGGTGTTTGGGGTTTTTGTAATCACCTTGGGATTTCCTGCTTAGACAGCCCTTCATTTGCAGATAAGGTGGTGGGTGACAGTGGTGGTGGAAGTCTAGACTGTCCACTCCACCTCCGGGGGGCATCCAGATGCCCCCTCCATCTTTCCTGACTCCACAGGTGGGGAAGGAAAGCCCCTCCCTGGGCTGCCCCATTTTTAAAAAGCTGGGTATTTATTAAGGACACTCCCATCACCCTCTCTCTCTCTCTCTCTTTCTATTGTATTGTTTTGGGATAAAGGAGTTTCTACTCCGAAAGCAATACAGTCTCAGAATACCTTTCTATGACGCAGCCCATATGCCCGCAGCCCAGCGGGGTGCTGAGCCCCCGTACGTACCCACCCTCTCGCTGGGAAGTGGGCCTTTGCAGAGGTGTCAGGATGGCCAGAGCGGGGAGCAGCCTGGGACGGCCTCACACACGGCTCGCTGCACAGCCGTTCACGGGGAGGACCGGCTGCTCTCGGCAGCTTCACCGCTCTCGCTTGGTGACATGTGTTGATCTCCAGGTGTTGTTGTTAGAAATACGCGTTGGATTTTGTACTACAGATCACTGACAGAAGCCAGCATTTAATTGTATGTGTTAATATAAGATGACTTCTGACACTAACTTATTTTAGAAGGTTCTTCCTGACCTGGTCTAGTAGAAGATAAAGGCTTTTCTTAATATTTAATGGTTACTCCTAAGTATGTCTGTGTGTTAATATTAAAGTAATTTGTGCCAAGTGGTGCTTGAACATGTCTCCTTTGAAGGCCGAGCTGGACGAGTGTCTAAAGGATACTGTTACCGCCTGATACACCGGGATTTCTGGGACAGCGGCATCCCCGACCAGGTCGTTCCGGAGATGTTGGTAAACCCACTTTGGTCATTTTCAAAGTTTAGTGTTTTATAGACAGAGTTTTACTGAATAGTCTAAGTGATGTAATTTTAAATGTATAGTTTTGATTCCAGGAAAAATCATTGTCCCAAGTCGTCCTCAGTCCCAGGACCAGCTTCTGTTTCTTAAGCACCAGACTCTCTGCTAGGGGCTCGCCCCATCTCACGTGTTCAGCCAGAGCAGTGCTGGCGTCTGCTGGCTGCCTGGTTTCCTTACGGGCTGAGCTTGCGCTTTCCTTTTATAATTGTGCAGTTGGCGTTTGTTCTTTATTTCCTGTCTTCCTCTGTTCCCTCCTCCTTTCCCTCATGCTCTCTCTGTCCCTTTTCTCTTTCTCTCTCTCCCCTCCCTTTTCCTGTCCCCTTCCTCCTTTCCCTCCTGTCCTTCTCTCCTCTTTCTCTGTCACCCCCTTTTTTCTTCCTTTCTCCCTCTCTACTGTTCTTTCTCCTTCTCTCACCCCTTTCTTTCTCCTCTCTCTGCTTCTCCCTCTCTAAAGTATGAGTACTAGTCATGTGAATAGGTTCATGGATTTCGTTATTTTATTATTTCCCAATTTAAGTTTTGTCCTTTTCAGCGGTGTCCATTGGGAAGCACAGTATTGAAAGTGAAGTTACTGGACATGGGGGAACCCCGCGCTTTGCTGGCCACCGCCCTCTCCCCGCCCAGTCTGAGTGACATCGAGCGCACCGTCCTGCTCCTGAAGGAGGTAGGCCTGTCCCGCAACTTCTGTGACAAACTCGTCTCATAGGGGGATCTTCGAGGTAGTTTGTTGTAAACACTCAGTGGTTGCTTGGAAGAGCGCGTATGTTGATTAGTTGCTGGTGTCGGAATCCACACATCGTGTATATCAGCCTTTCCGTGTCTTGCTGAAACTTCTCTTACCTCTGCATTCTTTCCCCGCCCCACCCATCACTCGCTGCCTCACCACCCCACCCCTGCTTCCTGCTTGTTGGCGGTGTGGAGAGTGCTGGGATAAGAGACAGCATTAACAATATGTAATGGTTACTCTTAAGTATATCTTTATGCTAATATTAAAGTAATTCGTGCCAAGTGGTGCTTGAACGTGTCTCCTTTGAAGGCCGAGCTGGACGAGTGTCTGAAGGCTACTGTTGGCACCTGGTATGCCGGGATTTCTGGGCCAGCAGCATCCCCGACCGTATTCTCCTGCTGTCGCTCCACCAGCCTGCTCGCTTGCTTTCTCCTTTGTCCCTTACCCTCACTCTAGCTTCCTCCTTCTGTTCTAGAAGCTGGCTCTGCCTGCTGTGGACTTTCAGACCCCACACCCGACTCATGCTTTGCTCCTGCTGTGGACGTTCCACTCTGGCCCTCGGAGTGGGGGTGCCTCTGGCATCTTACCTCTGTTTTGAAACTGCTTGGGTTTCTATGAAAGACTCTGTCAAATTAGGGAAGTTCTTCCCTCACACAGATCAGTATGTTTTGTGCATGATCAGCGTGATGTGCGAATTGGATCTTTGCTTTAGGACTGTGCAGGCCCTCGTTGGTAAATTGTGAGTTACGTAGACTTGTGGGGGTGCCCTTGAGTGTTCCCTCCCAGGACCATCCTTTTGAAAAACAACAAAATGTGTTGTAAGTTCCAAAAAGCAAATTAAAAAATGTTTTGGTAGCGTCAGGCTTGCGTAAGTTGACTTAGATGTCTTTTAGAACCTTATCCCCCAGAATTTGGTCTTGATTTCCTGTTTTAGACTCCCTCCCTTAAGAAAAAAAGAGTGGAAATCAGTGTTGCTTATGGGGCTGTTTGTCTTACAAAGGTTGGCGCACTTGCCGTCCGTGGGCAGAGTGAGGACGAGAACCCCCACGATGGTGAATTGACCTTCTTAGGACGAGTTTTGGCCCAGCTTCCTGTTAGTCAGCAGCTGGGGAAGCTCATCGTCCTGGGACACGTGTTTGGGTGTCTGGATGACTGTCTTATCATAGGTAGGTGTGGGCACAGGGCCGCGGGAGGCTGCAGGCCCCGCCCCCCCCGCCGGTCTCACTCTGCTGCTCCTTTGTCAGCGGCAGCTCTGTCCTTGAAGAACTTTTTCGTGATACCTTTCAGGCAGCATCTGGATGGATACAGGTATGTCACGCTCGCATTTTAAGAGCCACTTTGTTTACTGGGCTCCGCTGACACTTGTTGCTGTCTGTTTACAGGAACAAAGTGAATTTCTCCGGCAGCAGTAAGAGTGACTGTATCGCACTCGTCGAGGCATTTAAAGTAAGTTTTCTCTGCGGCCAGGAAAGCAGCGCCGCAGTTACACACTCCCATGCCATAAACTTTGCTCTGTGAAAGTCGTGGCAGGGTCTTGAATCCAGCATGAAAAATAAACTGTGTTGGAAAAAGTAAGTGGGGCTGGGAATCCCGTTTTGTGAAGTTGATTGAAAAATTAAATTAGTAAATTCTCTGTGGTCAAACTGTGTCGAAAATGGACTTTAAAAGAACATTCGAGTAACCATTAACGTATTCTGAAATTCTGGGTCCTTGCTTTTTTAGACTTGGCAGGCCTGCCGACAAAGAGGAGAGCTGCGGCACCCGAAGGTAGGTTTCTCTGCCCCCCGAGGGATCAGAGCTCCCGGGAGGTGTCCTGGCTCAGCCTGGCAGTGGCATGTGTGCCAGCCTGAGTCCCCCGTGGCACAGTCCATGGTGGCGGTGGAGGCCATAATGGGCGCCGGCCGAGGGGCTCACATGCCTGTCGCTGTAGGCTTCCCCCGCTGAGCGGCAGCAACCCTTCTGTGGTGTCAGGAACTTCCGGCTGTGAGTGCTCAGTCCCCGTGGGTGGCGGGGGCGCCCTGGCTGCTGGTTCCAAACGGAGAACCCGGAAGCCTTGCCCTTTGCTGTTTTTAGCTGAGTTTTACATCATGGGCTGCAAAGAACTTAACCTGGCAGCTGCCTGTTACTGATCAGGTTCTCTGTTTCTTCTTCCTCACCGATTCGGTCCAGAAGACAGCTGATGGGTCTGTGTGTTTAAACTTGCCTGGATGTATCTGTCTTTTCAGTAACTATGAGTTACCCGTTAAAGCAGTGATTTGTACATTAATATTGAGTATTATGCTTTTATATATTTCAAGGATGAACTTGACTGGGGACGGTTAAATTACATTCAAATCAAGAGAATTAGAGAGGTAAGTTGTAATAATACACAGTCATGAGTATTCCAAAAAGTGCATCCTGTTTCCAACTTTAGTAGAATTTATGTATATAAGTATATGTTATATGTTTATATAATAATTTATCAACATCTATAAATACATTTATGTAAAACATAATACATATATTTTACATAGTTCATGTATAATTGTTACATGTACTCAGTTGTATATATTTGTATAATATTTAATGTAATTATACAGTTATAAGTAGCAATCCTATAATTTCAAAGTGATAACATCATCTTTCTCATTCTGAATATTGTGTACTTGTGTCCTCTCTGTCTGTCTGGATTAGATTTGTGTGTTCAGCGGTGGGGGGGTCCCCAAGACCACCCTCGGTTCACTGATTTGTGAGAAGACCCACAGAACTCAGAAAAGCTGTTATACTCACGGTTACGGTTTATTACAGTCAGAGGATTCAGACTAAGTCAGCAAAGGGGAAAGGCAGGTGGTGGGGTGGGGGAGTCCAGAGGAGACTAGGGGCAAGGTTCCCGTCGACTTCTCCCAGGGGGGTCTTGAGGCCCGATCGACCTTTCCCAGCAGTGACATGTGATGGCGGGATGGAGTATTGCCAGCCAGCCTTGGTGTCTGGGCTTTATGGAAGGAGGGTTAGGTAGGCATGGGCTGCCCATGTAGCTGACCTTAGTTATTTAGTTTCCAGCCCCTTCCAGAGGTCACACTGATACTGCAGGCCCAAGGCCCCCACCATGCGAAAATCACATTGCTGCCACAAACTGTGTGCTATGTCCAGGTAAACAAAGGCAGCCTGAGGCAGAGGGGTTCCCTGGGAGCCTGGTCTGTGTGGGGAAAGTGCCCGAGTGTGGGCAGCCTTCGCAGCGCGGCTTACCAGGTGCTTAGCCTGTTCTCCTATGTTTTCAGAGAATTACTCCTGGTTTGATTTTCCTGTGTAGGACTTTTGAGGGGCGGGGGAAGGTGGAGGACTTTAACTTGTTGATTTTTGCTTTTTCTATGAATTTAGTTCCTCCATGTCTCTCGGTTTCTTGTTTTACTCTTCTTGAGATGAGTACTTAATTCAGTAACACCGTTGGTATTTCTAATTAAAAGCATTTAAAGCTGTGAATTTTCTCGTGCGCAGTTTGGACTGTGTCCTGTCGATGTTTGATGTGTAGGTGTCCCCGTCTATAACGTTTTTCAGTGTTGGTTTCCTCCATTGATGCCGGAGTATTTTAGAAGAGTTTTTCACTTTCCAGGACAAAAGAAATGTTTTTAGATATTCTGTTTTGTTGTTAATTTCTGATTTGATTGCACTTGGTGTTAGAAAGTGACTTGCATAATTTTAAATTGATTTTTAATTAGAGGTTCTGTGTGACCACAGCCTGTGAGAGAGTCAGTAACATGGGAACATCTGCCAACACGTGGGTGGGCTTGACCCTTCCTTCCTGTTCCCAGGTTTTCTCCCTCCTCACAGTTTTTTATATCTTTCCAGTTCTTTTTTCGCTACTTTTTTTCCAGTTATGTTGACACTTGTGGTTTGTATGGTTTTTATTTTTTGTAATTTATTACGATAACTTTGTGCTAACTTAATTTACAACCAGTTCAGAGGTATTTGGATTTGTGTATTCTCATATGTATTCTCGTCAGACACTTGAAGTTTGATTTTTTATGTGAAATGGTTTTAGTGCAACTAGGTGTTTTGGTTGTTGTTCAGAGTGTTTAGCATTGGCCACTTAGCTTGTTTGAATCACAAAAGCAGTGCACATTCATGGCAGAGGTTTTGGCAGTGTTTAAAGGACTTAAAGCAGAGGACATAGTCATGCTGTTCCGATACCCCCAGGGCATTGTGGTTACACGTTTGCAGGGTTTCATGTGTGTGTTTGTAAGTTGGATCATGAAGCACATAAAGTTTGTGTCCTGGTATTTTGTTAGCGTTGGATTGAGTATCCGTTTCGTTCCTTGTTCGTGAGTTTTGATAAGAAGGCCGTTAGTGTTGGCAGTGTTTCGTCCCGCAGACGGGTTGGCGCGCCCCCGTGTTGTCTTGTCGTCTCACTACGCTGAGTAGTGCCAGTACTTTGAGACATCGCATTTCCCTGCTTTTCGTAGGTGGCTGAGTTATACGAAGAACTGAAGAAGCGAGTCTCCCAGTTCAGCATGCACGTTGACTCCCGGCGGCCGGTCGTGGACCACGAGTACACACACAAGCAGCGGTTCATCCTGCAGGTGTGTGGCCCGGTCCTGTTCTGATTCTGTCCGCTGACGGGCGGGGGAAGCACCACCCTCCTTCCCGCACTGACCACGCGGCCGAGGACCCTCAGGGTCCAGTGTCCATCTGTGTGTGGAAACCAGGAAGAACTGGTCCTACACAGTTTCGGTTTGCCGTGGCCCGAGTTGATGATGCAGACCCGTGGTGGATCTCTGGAGGCGTGTTTCCGACTGCCTCAGGAGAGTCCTTCCATTTCAGCTTTTAAGAGAGTAAAAATGCTGTTAATATTATTCAACGTGTGCAGCTACTCCCTTGCACTGAAAATGTTGTTATAACTCAGGAGGCCACGATGAGGTGAGCTTGTCGGATGGAACCTTAGGGACCGTGTGGAGGGATGTGTGTCCTGGAAGGTGGCTAAGGCTCTCACATAGAGTCCGCAGGGGGGTCCATCTGCGGTGTCAGACACTGGCTGATGCAGGTAGAAGTGGGTCCTGGGGAGATGCGGGAAAGGGGGCAGACTCCTGGATGTCAGATGGAGTAGGGCTGGGGAGCGTCTCCCATGGCTGTGTGTTTCATTGAAGAAGAGACTCTGCAGAGTGCTTTCTAGAAGGGAATATTGGATGTGAGCCTGTTGCTCTGGATGTAAGCATACCAACTAGAATTTCATCTAAATCGGGGAAGGCCTGACCCATACAAATCAGTAGTTGGGGCGAGTGGAGAAGCCGCTGGCTGCGGGCCGTGTGGTGCATGTTTCTATGCCTGTTCAGCTCCCCACTGATCCCGAAACCCCACTGGAGAGGGGCTCAAGCTCCTTGGAAGAAAGCCCGTGGTCAGAGTGTTTCTGTTAAGGGAAAGTAACCAGAATGGTGACCTTCTGCTTGATTAGTAAAAGGTGTTGTTGTTTATGTAAACTCACCTTTTCCATTATAGAGGTTAGTATATTGGTGAGACAAACTGATACAATAATGTTGTTACTTCATGAAACTAATTTTCTGTTCCAGGTAGTACTGGCAGGAGCTTTTTATCCAAATTACTTTACTTTTGGGCAGCCTGACGAGGAGATGGCAGTGAGGGAGCTGGCTGGTAAAGACCCCAAGACAACCATCGTGGTAGGTGGAGAGGACAGATCGCCTTCTAGGGCTTGGGCCACTGGTGCCTTTTATTTCTCCGGCTGTTCCTGTTTTCATAAGGACTATGGGTTTTCCCCTTTAGTGACTGTTGTAGCTTGTTTGACCTTCATGTATATCTACTTGCACGTCCGTCTTCCTTCTTTGCACACCTGGCCTTAAAACAGAGCTTTGAGAAGTTGTGTGTCATTTTGAAGGATTTGAGACACTTCTCCATAAGTTTAATCCCATTTGTTAATTGACAACTTCATTTTACACAAATTAAAATGTGACTGGTTGGCCACTTAGCACTGCAGTTTACACCATGGTCCCCAGACCCAGTAGAACCACCAGAGTGTGTTTAAAATTCCTGTTTGACGGCCCCGAGCCAGAGAATCCGAACCAGCAGGTGTGGCCTGGAAATTAGTATTTAAATGACGTGTTGGGGGAACCTAATGGTCAGCCACTGGCACTGACCTTGGACCACCATCTGTGGACCATCTGTTGAAAGCTGAGCTCACATGACGTCAGCAGGCACACCTGGACTAAAGCACCTAGGACTGGGCTTTTCCTGGTCAGCGCACATCTGCTCAGGGGAGTAGAGAGCTTGGCGCATGTGCTCATTGCCAGCTCCAGTTCTTCTGACTGTTACTGGTGCAGTCACCGGGAACACTGTGGAGACGTGGGGTTGACAGGAGAGGGTTGGCTTCCTGGAGTTGCAGGCACAGAGATCTTTGAGGAGCGCTGACAGCGCAGTGCTCAAGCGGCTGGACGCAGTTCCTGCCTGGGACGGCTGTTGGTCTGAGAGGCACCATCCAGGATGCTGCTGGCCGATGGCCCCTCAGCTGGGCATGAGGGCCAAGCTTGCCTCCTATACCCCCCAGCCAGCCCGTGCATGCCTGGGGGACCCAGATGACGCTCCTGCTTGTGCACTCTGAAAGTGTACGTGGCACACACGTGCCTTTGTGACATCCTCTGTCATTCCCTGAGCTGCACTCGGACCCTCTGACTGGCTGATTCCTCATCCTCCGTCCTAGGTTCCTGTGCTGTGGCTGTTGAGTCCCAGGGCGGCGCCATAACATGCCCCAGGAGACTGCACGAGGCCTGAGTCCACAGCCTGGCCTTTTCACCCACCCAGCACCTCCACGGAGCTGGAGTGGCCCTGAGATAGCGGGACCTGGCCACAGGCACAGCACCTGGTTTCCTGCCAGAGCCAGAGCTCGGCGTGCCCTTCGCCTTGGTGTGGGCTGGGGGGGGGGGGCACACTCAGGCTGCATGTTCACATCTGGCTATGGTGACCAGGTCTTCATTTTTCTGTTAGACTTTTGGACTATTTTCACTGGAAGAATTAGCCTTATTTAGCATGTACTTATTATTAAAATTTAGTTACAGTTTAAAAGTCATTAGTTTTTAAATGCACCTACTTACAGAATCTGCACCTGTGGTTAGAGACAGTAAACTCATCGTGAGCTAAAAACCGTGCTCTGGCGTGACAGCCGTCTCGTTAGCTCTGATGCAAACTGTGCTGTATTTTTTCAGTTGAAGCACGTCCCTCCTTACGGCTTTCTCTACTATAAACAACTCCAGTCTCTCCTCAGGCAGTGCGGTCAAGTCAAGTCCATTGTATTCGATGGGACGAAGTAAGTCGTGTGTTTTTGTACTTCAGCACGGTTGTGGAAGAGCTGGGAAGTGTGCAGTGCTTATAGGAGCTGGCTCTCATCACGAGAGTGGGGGCTGGCACTGTGCCACGCACCTCTGCCCTCGTGCACTTGTGCCCTCGTCCGCAGCGACTGAGCGTCTCTTGCAGCCGGTGACCTAGAGGCACTGAGTGTGTGTGTGTGTGTGTGTGGTCAGTGGTCTGCGGCCAGGACAGTCCCGGCACGTCGTGTCCTCGGATTGTCCCTGGACTGACGCCCGTCACTGGTAACACGTCCCTTTGTAGGCCATAAAGGTGCCCTGAAATGGAGTTTGTCCGCTTATATAATAATGACTTAGAGCATGTGTTCTAAGTGTTTCTAGAAGACAAATGCTGCAAAAACTCAGTTACATGTGCCCTTATTTTAATCACATGAACAAAAGCATGTTTGGGAGCATCAGTCCCAGTTTTCATTTCCCAGAGGGAATGTTTATACACAGAAGAGACATTGCTTTAAGTTGATTTTTAAAATTAGAAAAATTTTCTAGTATTCTATAAATTTAATTTACAAATTGTGTAAATCTAGTAAGGAAGGAACTCTTACTTTTTCTCTAAGGTCTAATAACTCAAGTTGAGCATGTTAAATCCGTTTTCAGTTTGGATGAATTCCATCAGACATCTGAAGTTCTGGTCTTATGGTTACTGTTGACTGTAAATGCCTCATTGCAAAATCTTCCTCAGTACTTTCACAGCTGTTCCAGGTTAACTGCACTTACAGTGTTAGGTTTTCTTACATTTCTGATATAAACTACACACGGTCAGATTCTTGGTCACATGTAAACTCACTTATTTAGAACTGGAGTCACACGGCTGAAGTGTCGTTTCTGAGGGCTGCACGTCCACTTGCCTTGTTTGAGGCTCTGGGGACATGAGGGTGTGCTTGGGCTGAGGTGAGAGGTCAGCAGCCTAGGCTCTCACAAGGGTGGCAGCCACTTCTGTCACCAAGCTTGACGACCGGATTGGATTCTGGTTAGTTTCTTACTCCTCGTGTCTGGGACCTTTTCCCAGCTGTTTTAGTTGCATCCTACACGATTCCTCCTATCTCTGGCTTTTTCGTCACAGTACCAATGTCATGCCAGTCCTGTGGGGAAGTCACAGTCCTGGTTCACCAGCAGCACTTTTTTTTTCTTTTAATGGAGGGTGCAGCTCACAGTGGCCCATGTGGGGATTGAACCGGGAACCTTGGTGTTATTAGCACCACGTTCTAACCACCAGCTAACCGGCCGCCCACCAGCAGCACTGCTTGTGCATCAGATATGTAAGGCAGAATGACATTAAACAGTATTTGAAAGCGTGAGGCCAGTAACCCTTTGGGCTCAAGCAGGGCCTGCTTTAGTGCAAAACCAGTGAGGTGCCAAGGGCATGTGAGCACAGGTGGCCCTTGGGAGCCTTCAGCTCAGCGGGAGGGACAGAGAGGAAAATGCACCTGTGGTCAGAGGAAGACACTGAGACTCAGAGCACAGCAGTGCCTTCCGCTCCCTTGGGGCTTGCTCAGGTGTCTGAGGTGGGCGCTGGGGGGAGGAGGCCTGGGGCCCGTGGAGCAGGATGGGGTGGTGGCCAGGGTGCCCAGTGTGAGCCCACTGTGACTTTGGAGAGGGTAGGGAGGTCAGGTGCTATGTTTGTGGCCGATGGACGAGGGTGAACGTGAGCAGATGGTGTCTGGAGACCTGAGTGTTCTGATCTGAACTGTGTTTCATGGAACTTAATGAGTGAATGATGGAGCGGAAAGCATGGGTGTTTGCAGACCAAACCAAGTGCCAAGGAGACGCGAACCGGCGGGCTGATGTCTGAGGTGCAGAGGAGACGGAGGGCTGCGGGAAGACCCTGGGGTCTGGCTGGTGCTTGCTTGTGTGTGGGGGGGTCTTCCCACTGAGGTGCGGATGGGGCAGCCAGGAGCAGAGGCCAGGCAGGAAGGGAGTGGGCAGGCAATGTCACAGATGCAGATACTCCTGGGAGAGTAGGAGCTTGGAAATGTGCTCTAAAGTTTGAAAGGAATTGTTTCTAAGGACAGACTTAGGAGCCCTGTAGGGACAGATGACAGACGGAGTGAGTGAGTCGGCCGAGGAAGGAGGAAAGTGCACGAGCTCAGTCACTGGTGCCTGTTTGCCAGGTGTCACTTAAGGGGCGTTAAGTGGCCCGGGCAGGCAGGAGGGGAGGACAGTGTAGCTGAGAGAGGGGTGCCGGGACATAGCTGAACGGGTGCTCATTCTGAGGTGGGGGGGTGCTAATTCTGTATCATCTTGACCTCCCGTGGGCTCAGGATCCTTCCAGAGCACTCAGATTCGCACATTTCCCGCAGTGGTTGTGGCCTGTGATGTTTTGGCCCTGGGGCATTTTGACATTCAGATACAAACAAATGTAAACTTGAAATTCCTGTCTGTCGGGCACCCTTACTGCAGCTGGCTTCCCCCACCCCCAGGGAAAGGGGTAGGAGAGGTGCAGTGAGGTGGGCCACTCATCAACATTCTGGTGATGAAGGAACTTGGTATTTCTGGAGCGAGAGCACCAAGTCACTGAACTACTGTGTGTGGTTTTCTCCTATCTGTACTTCATTTCACAATAAAATAGAAAAAACCCCAAACCTGCCATTCTGTTCTAATTACAAGAATTAAAATTTCTTAACTGAAAATTCCATTTGAACTCATAATATTTATTCTGCATAATACATAGGATGATACTTGTTTTAGTTTAATGATATGTCATTATAATTTTTATTTCTCATAAGTGAGAAATTTTTCCTTTTATAAATACTTCTCGACTAATTATGGAATGAAGAGTTACTGACTGGTATTTTGAGGAGAGGTGTAAATGAATATTCCTGTCTAATCTTGCAAGAAATTAATGTGCACTTAGTTCTTTTTTCAGATGCTTGAAAAATTTGTTGTTTTTATTTACATTTGTGGAACAGAGCCTTTGTGGAGTTTTCGCGTAATCCAACAGAGAGATTTAAAACGCTTCCTGCCGTGTACATGGCTATTAAGATGTCTCAGCTCAAAGTTCCCCTTGAACTCAACGTTCATTCTGCAGAGGAGATCGAAGGGAAGGTGCAGGGAACAGCTGTTTCAAAGCTCAGGAATACCAGGTACTTGCAGAGGGAGGCGGGCAAGACTGCCCAGCTGCTTTCACATGTCCTTACACGGTCAAATCGCCGGTTAACCGCTGAAGCTCACAGAGAAGCATGCTGTGTGCCCAAGGAGTGCTGCCTTCGGATCCTGGTTTCCTCACCTCTGGTTATGTGTCCTTGGGCACGTGACTTGACCTCTCTGAACCCTAGTGCTTTTCATTTTCATCTGTCCCTCCTGCCCGCGCCGCCCCCCCCCCCGCCCCCGCAGTTTTACTGAAAATACATCACTATAAGTACGGCACATTGAGTGAAGGTTTGACTTACAGGTATCGTGAGGTGATTGCCACAGTAGGTTCAGTTAACATCCATCTTAGATACGATAAAAAGAAAAGAAAAAAAAGGAAGACATTTTTACTTTGTGATGAAAACTCCTGGGCGTTGCTCTCCTAACAGCTTTCTGTGCCCCGGACAGCAGTGAGCTGAGGTCAGTGCGCTGTGCATTTAAATGACACCCCAGGACTTAACATAGCTGGAAACTGCACGTTTGTGTCTTTCAACCAAACTTCCTCCATTTTCCCTTTCTCCACCCTCCGCCCCTGGTAACCACAAGTCTGATCTCTTTTTCTGTGTTTGGTTTTGTTTTAGATTTCACACATAATTGAGATCATATGGCACTTGTCTTTGTCTCTCTGACTTATTTCACTCAGCATAATGTCCTCAAGATCCATCCACATTGTTGCAAATGCTAGGATATCCTCATTTCTCATTCCATTGTAGAAATGTACCCCAGTTTCCTTATCCATTCTTCCATCGATGGACACTCAGAGCTTAGCTTGTTCCCAGACCTTGCCTGTTGTAAATAGGCTGCTGTGAACATGGGGGTGCAGGTACTGTTTCAAGTTAGTGCTGTCATTTCCTTTGGGTAAGTACCCAGAAATGGGATCGCTGGGTCATGAGGTAGCTCTGTTTCTGTTTTTTTGAGGATCCTGCATACCATTTCCCATAGTGGCTGCACCAGTTTACATCCCCACCAGCAGTACACGAGGTTCCCTTTTCTTTCCCCACGTCCTCGCCAACACTTGCTATCTTTTATCTTGTTGATGACAGCCATTCTGACAGGTGTAGGGCGACATCTCACTGTAGTTCGGATTTGCATTTCCCTGATGACTAGCGACTCCGAGCATCTTTTCATAGGTCTGTGTGTCCTCTCTGGAGAGATGTTACCCAGGTCCTCTGCTCACTTTTTGATTGGGTTTTTGCTTTCATTGCTGTCAAGTTACATCTGTGTGTGCCTGTCCTACGAGGCTGTTGAGAGGATTGTGTGAACTCAGTTTCAATGGTAGGGATTGGACCTTGTGTTGGCTTCCTTTCTTCCTTCTCGGGGACAGTTTATTTTCGCTTTTGAAGCAAAGTGAGATGTTCTCTTCTCAGGAGAGCAGACAGTGGGACAAAATGGAGACGAGCTGGGAGTGCGCAGCTGCTGCCAGCACAAGGCCCCCCTTCCCTGTTGAGCGGGGCCTTGCCTGGCACCCTGTTTGCTGGAGGAGGGCTGGGCTGCGTGGGGCTGGTCGGCCCTGAGTTCTGGCCCTCGCCACTTGGCAGCTACCATGGAACTTGTGGATTGTCTTCTCTTGGCCCAGGTTAAATCCCCTTCAGCGTTTGTATCAGATGACTCTGCCTTTGGTCATGTTCTTAGAGTACCGCATGGAGGAATTCCCCTTTGTCGTTCTTATTTGTCATTGTTTTAATTCCATGAGGAGCTTGACAGGAATTTGAGGAAATGGTGAGGGCAGTGAAGTTCTCCCAGCCTGGGCTGTTTGATTCTGAGAGTTGGGGAGCATGGTGGGTTCCGTGGTGACACAGAGAAGACCCGTCCTGCAGGGCGGCTTCGCTGGGTCACTCTTACTCAATAAATGGGTCTGAAAATTGGGAAGAGAGTTGGTTGGACCACGATCTCTCCTATAATTATTCCTCTTCATTTAGAATAAAAGGATTAGGAAGGGAAATTTTTGTTTTTATCAAATTTGTATTTCATATCCTCAAACTTTAGCACTTGCTATCTCATTGCTTTAAAGGATGAATGTTGTTTCTTGGGTTTATTAGAAAACCATGTATGTGTTTTCTGACAACATGGAACCAGGCATGGATTTTTGTCAAAGGCACTCACCTCTGAAACCACAAGTTAGAGAACATTGCAAGTCCTAGATTTAGTATTTATACCGTTGAAAGGAGAGGTTCTGTAAGAGTCTTGACCTTTTGAATGTATTCCTGGAGGGTAGAGTGTATGTTGGGGTGCACACCCCTCCAGGGCCGCTCAGAGAGCCATCAGAAACTCAAGTTAGAGCTGAGATCAAATTCATCATCTCTGGCCTACTTAGGTGCTTTATTATAAAATGTTCTTTCCTTGGGAAGGCAGTGGCATAGTTCAGGCAGTAACTTCACATATGCAGACGTGTTTTCTTTGTAACACTTGACTTTTGCTGTCTTTTTAAAATCATGTTAAACAGGGTGAATGTGGACTTCCAGAAGCAGACAGTGGACCCTGTGGGGGTGTCGTTTAACACGTTCCACAGCACCCAGATGGTTTCGGAGCTCCTCCTAACGATCGATGTTACAGAGGTGAGGATCATCAGGGCTGCTCCCTCTCCCGAATCTCACGTTGTCACGGGGTGTACGTGGCCTAGTGCACGAGAACTCACAGCCTTGTGCCTTAGTCATCTAGTAAGAGCCGAAGTTACTGTCCTTGGTAAAGTGAAGTGTGGCTGGTGTAAGGCTTGCGGCGAGATAATGAGGCTGAGAGAGTCAGGCGGGTTGAGAAAGGTGAGTGCTTTATTCTGTGCCCCCGGGCGAGGTTCACCGGTCTGCAGACGGGGCCAGTGAAGTCGCCCCCAGGGCAGAGTGAGGGAGGCATATATGCGATTTTTGGGGTGGGGGTTGGCTATGTGAGGTGGCAGTTGGTCAGGCCCCCCCAGCGCAGATCAGGCGCGAGCGGCTGCATCCGGAGTTGTTTATCGCACCAAAGGTCCGCTGCCTGTTCGGGGAAACGCCAGGGGCCCCAGTTTCTGTCATGCGAGGAGGGGTCTGACTTGGCAGAGGGGTCTGACTTGGCTCCTGGCCGCTTTGATCGTGCCCGTAGCTGACCTAACAGCTGGAGCACAGAAGGAAACAAATAGTCATTCTAGAGTCAGTTTCATTTTAAAATGTTAGGTGTGTTTACAATGCTAAAAATCAGTTTGGCCACAAAATATATGTAAAAGTGGTAATTGGCATAAGGATATATGCCTGTGTGATTCAGTTTATATCCACAAAGCTAGCATCAGCACCAGTATTCTCTAGGGTGTAAACAGAATAAAATTTCCGTTGAAATCCACTCATGCTTCCTGGTAAACCTAGACTTCCCTGGGTGACTTCCCGTGGGATTCTGGACATGGGTCCTTGGGTCTGATGGCTGCTGTGTATGGGGCTGCTCTGCAGGGCCCTCTTAGATGGCTTACCCACCCTCCCGTTCCCGCACTTGGCTCTGTGGGGGGCCGGGGGGGAGGGCGGCTCGTCGCCACATGCTGGCCTGATCGGAGGTGAAGCAGCCCTGGCCTCACAGGCCCTCAGAGCGCCCATGCTGCATGTGGTGTGCCAGCAAGTCCCACACTGCCCACACGGGCGTGGCACACACCTGGCCTCACCTCAGTCTCCTAAGCTCCTGTGGAAAGCCTATAGAGTGCGTGGTACCAAGGAGTCCATTTGTGACACGTGGCAAGTGCGGTATGGGGACCCTGCGGTCTGAGTCGTGTTCTTCTTTGCCGAACCCCTTCCCAGACTGCATCTCTGCTCTTCTTCCTCCTACCTTAGGTGGTTGAAGTGGGGCACTTCTGGGGCTATAGGATCGATGGAAGAAACTCCGAGATCCTGAAGAAGCTCACGGCTGAGATAAGCCGCCTGAAGTTGGTGCCCTTGTCCGCTCACCCACACCCAGACTTGGTCTGCCTGGCTCCTTTCGCTGCTTTTGATCAACAAAGCTACTTTAGAGCTCAAATCCTTTACGTTTCTGGGAATTCTGCTGAGGTACGTTTTTCTGTAACATCACTCAGGGAAATGAGACAAACTTATAACAGTTTGTAGACAATTGTCTCTCGTTTTAAGTGGAAATTAAATATAAAATAATCACAGTTAGAAAAGTAGTCTGGTCAAAAAGTTCTTCCCATACCTATATGGTCATTTAATCTATGACAAAGGAGCCAAGAACATACAGTGGGGTAAAGACAGTCTCTTCAATAAATGGTGCTGGGAAAACTGGACAGATATGTGCAAAACAGGGCCACCTTCTTACATCATATACAAGAATAAACTCAAAATGGATTAAAGACTTAAATGTAAGACCCGAAACCATAAAACTCCTAGAAGAAAACATAGGCAGTAAATTCTGATATTGCTCTTAGGAATATTTTTTCTGATTTAGCTCCTCAGGCAAGGGAAACAAAAGAAAAAAATTAAATGGGACTGCATTAAATTAAAAAGTTTTCTTTTTTTTTTTTTTTTTTAATATTTTATTGGGGAAAGGGAACAGGACTTTATTGGGGAACAGTGTATACTTCCAGGACTTTTTTCCAAGTCAAGTTGTCCTTTTGATCTTAGTTGTGGAGGATGCCGTTCAGCTTCAAGTTGTTGTCCTTTCAGTCTTAGTTGTGGAGGGCGCAGCTCAGCTCCAGGTCCAGTTGCTGTTACTAGTTGCAGGGGGCGCAGCCCACCATCTCTTGTGGGAGTCGAACTGGCAACCTTGTGGTTGAGAGTCCGCGCTCCAACCAGCTGAGCCATCCGGGAGCTCAGCGGCAGCTCAGCTCAAGGTGCCGTGTTCAATCTTAGTTGCAGGGGACGGAGCCCACCATCCCTTGCGGGACTTGAGGAGTTGAACTGGCAACCTTGTGGTTGAGAGCCCACTGGCCCATGTGGGAATCGAACCGGCAGCCTTCGGAGTTAGGAGCACGGAGCTCTAATCGCCTGAGCCACTGGGCCGGCCCAAATTAAACAGTTTTTGAGCAGCAAAGGAAACCATTATAAAACAAAAAGACAGCCTGCTGAATGGGAGAAGATATTCACCAATGATACATGTGATAAGGAGTTAATATCCAAAATCTACAAAAAACTCATACAATTCAACACCAAAAAAACTAACAATCCAATTAAAAAATGGGCAGAGGATCTGAATAGATATTTCTCCAAAGAGGACACATATGGCCAACAGACAGATGAAAAGATGCTCAACGTCACTAATCATCAGGGAAATGAAAATTAAAACCATCAGTAAATCAACAAACAAGTTCTGGCGAGGATGTGGAGAAAAGGGAACCCTTGTGCACTGTTGGTGGGATTGCAAATTGGTGCAGCTACTATGGAAAACAGTATGGAGGGTCCTCAAAAAATTGAAAACAGAACTACCTTATGACCCAGTGATTTCACTTCTGGGTATTTATCTGAAAAAATCCGAAACACTAATTCGAAAAGATATATGCAACCTCGTGTTCATTGCTGCATTGTTTACAGTGGCCCAGATGTGGAGGCAGCCTAAGTGCCCATTAATAGATGATTGGATAAAGATGGTGTGGTACATTTATACAATGGACCAGTACTCGGCCATAAAAAACAATGAAATCTTACCATTTGTGACAACATGGATGGACCTAGAGGGTATTATGCTGAGTGAAGTAAGTCAGACAGAGAAAGACAAATACCATATGATCTACCTTATATGTGGAATCTAAAGAACAGAATAAACGAGCAAACAAAATGGAAACAAACTCATAGATACAGAGAACAAACTGGTGATTGCCAGAGGGGAGGGGAGTTGTGGGGCAGGGTGAAAAAGGTGAAGGGATTAAGAAGTACAACTTGCTAGTTACGAAGTGGTCATGGGACGTAAAGTACCACATAGGGAATAGAGTCAGTAACATGGTAATAATTATGCGTGGTGCCAGGTGGGTACTAGTCAGGGGGATCACTTCTTAAATTCTATAAATGTCTCACCACTGTGCTGCACACCTGAAATTAACATAAAATATTGAATGTCAACTGTAAGTGGTAAATTTAAAAGGGGGAAGGTGAAAGGTAAGAAGAGGTTTAAATTTTCAGTTATACAATAAAAACAAGTCATGGGGATGTAGACTATAGCACGGGCAATAGCATCAATAATACCGTGACAGCTGGGACGGTGTCAGGTGGTTCCTGGACTTACAGTGATTGCTTCTTTAGGTGTATAAATGCTGAATAACTGGTGTCCTCCTGAAACTAATATATTATTGTATGTTAGCTGTATTTCAATTATAATTTTTTTAAAGGAGAAAAAGTTCTTTCGCTCGGTGACATGTGGATTGAAGCTCAGGACTCGGAGTGCTACGATTATGGGGCCCGAGGGAGGGATAGCACTGTGTGTCGGGCAGGATGGGCTGGGCGCCGTGCCCACTGCTAACGTGCCCTTTCTTTATCTCTAGGTGTTTTTTGTAGACTATGGTAACAGATGTCACGTAGATCTGGGTCTTCTAATGGAGATTCCCTGTCAGTTTCTCGAACTTCCATTTCAGGTACGGTAGACAGGGTCCTGCAGTGTGAATGTTGAGAGCTAGAAGGATTCTGGAGGTCAGCTGGGCGCCCAGGCTCAGAGCGGGAAGGGACATCACACTGGCCGACTTTGGTTTCTGCTTCTTTCCAAATATATATCGCCATAAATCATTTTGCCAACATTGTTTGTGGAGTGAGCTAAAATATATTGAGGGTTTCACACTTAGCCAAAAAGTAGTTTTAATGTAGCAGTATTTTCTAAGGTTTCTGGTTATGCGAAAGCGACAGAATGGGTGTCTGGAGACATATTCCCTGTTCTCTTCCGTCCACACGGAGACAGTTATTCTAAACTTGCTGTTGAAAAGCAGAAGCCAGTGTCCATGCCTATGAAACCCTCACTCGGCCCAGGATCGTTTTCGATTTCGGTGGGGTCATGAGAACACGGGTGGGCATACAGGGACGGGACCCTGCTCGGCGGGATTGGGGTGAGCACTTCACTCGTTGTGAGCTGGCTCACCTTGTTCTTCTGTCCACAGGCGCTGGAATTCAAGATTTGCAGAATGCGCCCGTCCGCCCGGTCCCTGGTGTGTGGCGAGCGCTGGAGTGGCGGGGCCAGTCGGCGGTTTGCCGGCCTGTTGCGCGGCTGCGCGCTGCTCGTGAAGGTCTTCTCCATCGTGCACAGCGTCCTGCATGTGGACGTGTACCGGTACGCCGGGCTGCAGGGCCTCGTCCACGTCAGGGACGTCCTCATCCACGAGGGCTACGCCGAGCTCGCCGATGAGTGCCACGAGTCCAAGGTGCGCACCTCGTCCTCGTGGGGAGCCGCGTGGCCCTGCGCCCGTGTGCACAAGGCGCGGGGGCGGGCGTGAACAGCTGGAGCGCTCGGTGCCCGCATGTCGGGATCGGTGGGGCCGTTGTCAGTGTCTTCTAAGTTTCTTTGAGACTAAAGTATGGCACCTGGTTTCCTATCATGAAGGTCTTTTTGTTTCCTTCTTGGAATGGCAAGTCGATGTGAAAAATGTTCTCTATGTTGGGAGTTTTTAAAAATGGATTACAAGATTTATCTCCCAAATGAAAGTAATTAATAAATATTTGTTTCAAGTATTTCAAACATTTCCAAACGTCTTTGAACTATTACTTTCAAACTTGGTTCTGAAGCTATTTTTCTTGGTCCGAACATTTCAGAGATGTCACTTTCGAGGCTGCTGTTGAAGGCCATTGATTTTCCTCCTGTAATTTCTGTAGTGGAGGCTAATGAATTGAGCCCTTAGTGAGTCCTGTCTTGTGTCATTTGAATTTAAAACATACTTGATAACATTATCTGCCGACACGCAATGGCCTAGACATCAGCTAAGAATAAGGTCATGCCTATGAAATACCTGGATTAGTTGGGAATGAAGGGCTTTTCGTGCAGTTTTTCTTTCAACAAAACAAACTTTTCTTATTTTGTTCAGCAAAGCCATGAAGTTCTCAAGGGTCTCTTTTCCAAATCAGTAGAAAATATGACAGACATGTCTGTGTTGTCCCCCGGGAAGGACGACGAGAAGCACCTGACCCAAGTTTTGTTGGACAGCTTCTCTTCCAAGAAACTTGGGGCCCCAAATTGCAAGGTAATCAAATCCAGCAGCCGCTCCGTCCACACCGCATGCAGAGGGCCACTGGCTCAGCTGGTTCATCTTTCCTGGTTTTTAATGCTATGACTTTTCTCATCATGGAGCTTAGATTAAGAAGAGAATTACCTGGGGTTTGGTGGAGAGAAATACTCGGACTAGTCCTTGTTCTAAACCAGCCTTTGCAGAGGTGACCTGTGCTTGTTTCTCAGAGGGGAGGAAGGTGTGGGTTTCCTCCTGCTGGGGAGGGCAGCTCTAGGATGCCCCTCCTTGCCTGGGATGCTGCTTTTCCCATGCAGCAGGCTGTGTGGCCTGACGCCTGCCCATCCCACAGCTGGTCTGCTGCCGTGGAAAGAAGAACACTTTGACTAAAGTGGTTGCAATGCTTCCTGTTTGGCCAAGGCTTTGTTAAGTGTATAGTGAGGGATGTTAGTGAGACCCGTGGAGGAGTCGGCCGCATCCCAGGAAAACACCTTCTTTAAGGCACTTTTCCCCCACTGAATCTTGAAGACGTTACAACTAAAAAGTAGCAGTTTTCTTTTTCAAAATAGGAGCTTTTGGGTTTTTAAAATGTATGTAAACTGATAGTTTGCTTCTTGGTAACGTTTTTGTGTATTTTGTATGTGTAGGCCGTTCTACATGGGCCTTTCAACCCTTATGAACTGAAGTGTCACAGTCTGACCAGAGTATCCAAGTTCAGGTAAGATTCACTCAAACTTCCCAGGAAGGTTTTCTCTTTGCTCCTGTGTTTCCAGACTTGTCAGAAAGGAATCTTTGTATCTAAGCTGTGGGAATGCATGACCTTCTCTTACCCCTTCTCTGTTTCCCTGTTTCCCCGAAAATAATACCTACCCGGACAATCAGCTCTAATGCGTCTTCTGGAGCAACCATTAATATAAGACCGGGTCTTGTGTTATATAAAACCCGGTCTTAAATAAAACCGGGTCTTTACATTAATGTTTGCTCCAAAAGACGCATTACAGCTGATTGTCCGGCTAGGTCTTATGTTCGGGGAAACACGGTAGCTCCAAATCTGAGGTGCTGTTTCTCTGTCATATGAAAGCCATTCTGTGTGAGACATTTTGGAGTATCTTGCATCAAAGACTTCATTTTTTTTTCTGTTCTTATTACAATTGTTATTCATTCAGCAATTCTGCTGTGTTCTGGGAGCTGGGTACAGTTTGGGGGGGATCAACAGTGAACAAAACACAATCAGTGTCCTCCCCAAAATTATGGGGCCAGTGGGAGGAGGGGGTATGTAAGCAAAAAGTGGTAATTACAAGGTAGGTTGATGAGGGTCTGCATGGGGCCACAGAGCATTATGAAAGCATCTTGGACGGCCCATGACCACTTCTGGAGGTTTTCCAGGGACATCCAAGGCATGAAGGACGCAGATCACTTGCTGCAGTGTGTGTGTGTGTCCGCGGCGTGTGTGTATGTGTGTTGGGGGGTGCAGGCAGACGGGACGAGACTTTCATGGAGAGTCTGCACTTCTGAGTAAGTGACGTGGGACTAGAGAGTCAAGTGGGTGCAGGGGGGCCTGCAGGGCCCGTGGCGGTGGGGAGGCCTTATTGGGTACGTTTTACAATGATGGCTGGACTGCGAGGTGGCCCCTGGCTCTCAGTGTAGCTCTGGACCAGCAGCATGGGCGTCCCTGGGAGCTTGTTAGACATGCAGAGCTCCGCGGCTCCCTGCCTTTTCACAAGATCTCCAGGTGCTCTGCGAGCCCCAGTGCGACAAATGCATTGCATTTGCAGTGGAAGGACCTAAGGAAGGAGCGCTGTGTAATCCAGGGCCTAGGGCAGAGGTGCCGAGACAGGAGACGGAGGACAGAGGACGGGCTGCCCCAGACTTTGGGTGTGGGATCAGCAGGCAGAGCTTGATTAGCGTCAGAGGCTGGGAAGAAGAAGAGCAGAGGACGACGCCTGATGCCCTGTTGGGACTGGGCTGTGGCCACCTGGCTGACGGGGGGGGGAGGCAGGAGGGTGGATGAGCCACGCAGCGCAGATAGGGTATGAAGGAGGGTGGGTGGGCCATGCGAGGTCCTCTGCGCGCTCTTTGGTTTCCTGTCTGGGACGGAGGCCACAGCCGCTAAAGGTTGGGAGCACAGGACAGTCTGGGGCAGAGGCAGAGACTTGGGCGTAGTCAGCGTGTGGACCATGGAGTTGTTGGGGCCATGTGGGAGAGGCTGGGGGACCAGCATGAAGTGGCAGTGGTCCAGGAGGAAAGGAGGCGCAGAGGACATTGGACGTTCACTGTTCCCCATCGGTTACTGTGTCGTGTGTGTGACTGTGCTCTGAAACATATCAGTCACGGGTGGGCACCGTGCATGGCTGGGCAGCGGGTCAGCAGCCTCTCGGACTCTCTTTCAGAAGTGTCTGGATCGAGAAGGAGAGCATCAACTCCGTCATTGTCAGTGACAGCCCCGAGGACCTCCACCAGCGGATGCTGGTGGCAGCCGCCCTGTCCGTCAACGCCACCGGTGAGTGTGGGACTCTGTGCATTCGTCCGTCCTTCGCTCTTCTCTCCTCTCCCTGACTTTGGCGACAGGGGACGTTTGTCCTCTCACTAGTGAACACATTTATGCATCGGAGCTGTCGCTTTTGGCTATTTTCTACGTGATTGGCTGATGCAAGTTTAAGGAAGGGAGCGTGACCTCCTTTCCTTTTATACAAGGAGGCGGAAATCGAGCCCTTGATCGTCAGTCAGTGCACCCTGCTTGGCCACAGAGGAGAGCAAATGCAGGTTCTTGGCCCTGGACCAACCCAGTGCTCTGATAAGGAGGACGAGGAGAGAAGGGGACCAAGCCCAAGGGGTCCCCAGACGGGATGAGGTTTAAGTGCCTGATGAGGCATGTGTGGGGATGGACACCATTGCTGTGGGGTGTCTGTGGGGTCAGACTGCAGAAAAGGGGCTGCCGGAGGGCGAGGAGGAGTTTGTCTGAGGCAGTGACACCCTGCGCGGTGTGACTTACACGCCTGACCGTGCCTCCCATCCCGCGTGTGTGGCAGGGTCTACGATGTTGCTGAGAGAGACCACGCTGATGCCGCATGTCCCCGGCCTCCCGGCCCTCCTGAGCATGCTGTTTGCACCGGTGATGGAGCTGAGGTACGTAAGGCCGCCAGCTGCTTTGTCCGCAGGCTGCTGTCAGGTGAGAACCGGGTGAGAGCCGGCCGCCCCGCCCCCGGGGCCATCACCTCCCCCTTGCTGCTTGCTGACCCTCCCTGTGTTTCGGTGATTAAGGAGGTCTTCATGACCATGAGGCCTCCATACACGGATGCATTTTAGAGAGAAGCTCCTGGAGCTCGTACCCGTGTCCCTGGGTGCTTGAGTCGCACGTGGCCGAAGACATAGAGAGTGGCATTGGGAATGAAGCTCAGCCACGGTGATGGGCATCCCGTTGTCAGAGGGCGGTGCCGGTGTGTCCAGGTTTCCTAGCAGCCAGTTGTCCGCAGGAAACCTTGTGAGCCGCACGTAGGATGGTAACCATGAGCAAGATGATGGAGAGCCCAGCCTTGTCGCGCTCTCGGTGCCAAGCTGTGCCAGAGCTTCTCCTGGACACTGGACTGGGGAGCAGCTGCTTCGCACAGTAGGACCAGGGGGCACTGACTGTGTGTGCCGGTGAAGCACCAGTGGGCGTTGGTGGGGGGTGGGGGCTAGCAACAAAGTCAGCTTTGGTCCCGAGGAGCCTCCATTCTGGTGGGCAAGATGGAAATGGCTGTGACAGACACTGAGGTGGGGTCCCCCGTACTTAAATCGTGGGGCAGAGAATCACCTTTTTCTTTTGACCCTCTTTCCTCGTGGGTGGGTAGGGACCAGGGTGTCTGTTAGGCCTACTGGGCACTTTGGTTAAGCCAGCGGGAAGGACCCTGGGTGTGCCCAATCCTTCCTCTTTAAGCCTATTCAGAATCTGCTGTGCAATCTCAAATACTGAGTGCTTTTTTGTTTTGTTTTATTTTAAAAATAATTGTGTATTTTTTCCCACTGAAAGTATGCTACTTAGAAAAATCTGAATGGGTAAAAGTTAACATCATTTTTAAACATTTAGTGTGTTTATTTTCAGTGTTCTTATATATATGTTTTGTTTTTAGATTTTTGTCATACTGAATCCTTTCCCACAAATTAAACATTTTTATAGTATTACGACATCTTTGTAAATGTCCATTTTAGTAATTGCATTGTATACTGCTGAGGAGACATACAATGGCTTTTCTAAACTTTCCTGTTTTATTCACATATGCATTTGTTTCTGGCCTGCTCATGTCCCAAAAGGATTTAATATGCCTTTAAATGTCGGAATTTGGCTTCGCTCTAATTTTGCAATAATGATGTGATAAATATTTCCATGAATAAATGTATCTTCTGGGTCCTCGTAGGGGAGACACACATGTGGAAACAATACACTACATATGATTATCTGACGAGAAAGGCTCGTACCGAGCTGAGGTGGGGACCTGCCTTAGTGAATGCCCACACGCACATGCGCGCACAGACACAGGCGCAGGCACGTGCACACACCAGCTCACGTGCATGCGTACAACACAGACAAGGGTACACACACACATGAATTCCTCTCTAATTGCTTTTGACACTCTGCTTGCCTCTAGACCAAGCTTCTGTCTTTTAAATACAAGCTTTTTGAGGATACAAGTAATACAGTGTATTTTTAAATCTCCAAAATGCAAGTGGTTATATTGTGGACACTCAAGAAATACTGACATAATTGGTACTTAAAATATCATCTTTCTAGAAAAAAAGCAAGGTTAATAGGAGGAGGTTCCATGTGAACAGGACATGGTGCTTTGTGCATAGCTGGTCCTTAACGTTCCCTTTGGTGAGATGAGCCGGAATGGGGCAATCTGACCACAGCGGTGAGACGAGCTGTCTGAATCCTTAGGCTCAGCTCGGTGATCCACAGAAAGGGAAACGGTGCCTGGTGGCTCTTCATCGGAAGTCTGCTCTGGTCGTTGTGTGAGGTGCTTCTTGATTCTTTGAGTCAGTAGCAACCATTTCTGAGAAGCTTTGGAAGATGAAAGAGGTGTTTGATCTGGGCGAGCACCTTTCTTTCACCCCAGACGCTCAGTGTCCTGGGGCCTGCCGCTGGCTTGGGTGTGCTCCCAGAGAGGGGTCGTCCCCGCGGCGTTTCCCAAACTGGGAGCAGTCAGGGCATGAGCAGGTGGGACCTACTGCGGCTTCTCCCCTGGATGGGTGAGGTGCTCAGAGATGCAGAGCCTGGCACCCCAGGAGAATCGGAGAGAATCTGAGAACGGGGGGTTGGGCGTGGGGCTGTGATGCTGCCCTTCCCTCCGCCATGTGGTTCTTGGAGCTGGGAGATGCCCGTGGTTCAGGGTGGGGAGGTAAGCCACGTCACAGCAGTACTGCCAGCAGGCACGCGCAAGGTGGGATCTCAGCCACAAAAAGGCCTACCAGGTAATGTGTCCACAATTAAGTGAGAGTGGATTGGGCGGGGACTTCCACTTCTATCGTTTGTTTCTGTTGCTGTGGCTGCACAGCACATACCACAGACGGCCCTTTTTTATTCTGTGGGTGACGATTCAGATCGGTCCATGAGGGACAGCTTGTCTCTGCTCCGTGGCGTCTGGGTCTTTGTGTAGAAGACTTGAAGGCTGGAGGCTGATCTGGCTGGGGGCTGGAGGCCTCGGTAAGGCCTCCGGGGACCGGTGTGGCTTCCTCACAGCCTGGGGGCTGGGTGCCAGGGGGGCAGTGTCCTGCGAGAACCCCCTGGAAGCTGCGTCACCTTTTATGACCAGCCTCACAAGTCGTGCCTCGTGAGGCCTGCCACGCTCACAGTCCCTGCTGGACTCGAGGTGCAGGATCATAGACCCCAGTTCTCCCTGGCAGGTGGCAGCCTCCCGCTGTCAGAAGAGCGTGGTGGGTGGGAGCTACTGCTGCTGCCACCTTTGGAGGCTGCGACCTGCCCGCTCTGTGTGCTAAGACGCTGTTTGAATTGTTTGCAGTGTATTCATGGACTGGTTTTGCAATTTAGAAAAGTCTTCATCTTTACCCCGTATTTTTAAAAAGCCTTAGAAAATAGGGGAATAAAACAAAGGTGCCTTTTAAGTGTGGGAGGTGTGAGGTGATGAGAGTGTTAAGAAAGGGACTCGGCTAGCGGGAAGGCAGGCTGTGGTGGCGCTCGGGCCGTGCCGTGTGCTCCCGGCCTTGGGCAGGATCTCCAGCTGCTGAGGTCCCATCTGTGAAGAAGGGCCGTGGTCATCACACGGGACGTGGAGGGATCCATGAGGGCCACGCTCCGTGTGCGTGAAGCGGGGTCCCTGGCAGAGGTCCCCTGCTCTAAGAGGTGAGGCCTGCACCAGCTCTCTGGCCGCACAGCCCGTGGGGTGGAGAGTCAGCTGCTCACAGAGGATGGGAAGTAGAATAACAGACTGACAGCGGCTCAGGTGAGGGCACTGCTCCCTGTAGAGCAATTAACAGCCCCCTCCTGGAAGCTCCGGTCGACATCTAACTTTTGAGGAAATGGATTTCCTTATGTGGCTCCTACAGGGAGGGAGTTCTCGAACGTTAGCCGGGAATAGTTGGTCCTCGCCTGTTAGCCCTTCCAAACCCAGCAGAGTCAGCTCATGCCAGCATCAGCTCCTGAGTAAGTTGTTTGAGGTGAATTTTGCCCACAGCGTGCCCTTGCGGGGCTCCGTGTGGCATGTGCTTTCGATCGTCCCTGTCATAATTTCTGCAGTTTTCAACTGGGGTGTGAAATATGCATTACAGAGGAAGGAAATTCCTGTGCTCTTAATCAGCACTTAGGATCCCTGGAAAAGAACTGAACCCCATGCTTCAGTCTCCTCTGTCGAGTTAAGGTTTAGAGCAGGTGAGCAAAGACTCAGTGCCTGAGCCCGGGCAGCTCCAGACTGCTTTTTTTAGGATGGTTCCTGTGGGCAAGCTAGTGCTATCCCACGTGAGCAGTAGTTTACGTCTCCTAGCAGCTGTAGTGGGTGGAGGTCATGTGATGTGTCAGTAATGTTGATGACGTTACCAGAGGTAACTCGGTGATCCCTGGTTACCACTGCTGTTTTTGGAAAGATTTTATATAACATGAAATAATCATATTCTATTAAAGTAATGTAGGGGAGTGTACTATTTGAAGAAACATGTTGGTGACTGTTTCTTAAAGGAAATACTCAGAATTTATTAGTCCGAATTCTGGATGTCTCTGTTTTGAGTTTACGTGAAGTGGGACTCTTTCATTTTCATTAAAGTGAAAAAGAACGTGTATTTCTGTGTGTTAAGTGTATCTTCAGGACTAATAAGAAAACTGTTTTTGCCTAGATTATTTCATCAAAACTTTATTGATCTAGATGATGGGAAAAGGTCTGAGTTGATTAAGAGTCAAAGAAAATTGGAATATTTTCAAGTGTATTCAAAATAACGTGTTACTATAATATTTTATAACCGTGAGCTGCGGCACTGGCATATAAGTTCATTCCTGAACACAAGAACGAGCCTGGCAGGCTAAGGGCTCTCGGGGTGTGGGGGTCCCTGCTGGAGGGGTCGGTGCTACAGAGGCCAAGGGATCTCGGGGTGTGGGGGTCCCTGCAGGATGGGTTCATAGGAAAGCCAGAGAAGCTGGAGCCTGGCGGGGGAGGGGAAATGACGTGGAGGAGCTAAGCAGAAACCGGACTGTACCATGGCTTGCTTGTAAGTCCTGGTGTTCAAAATACAAGAAGGAAGCCCCAGAGCAGGGAAGTGAGACGTCTGCTGTGTGGAAATGGATGGAAGAAGCAGGAGCAGATGTGGGGAACTGGTCACAAAGTGATGGCGCCAGTCTAGGTGTGAAGCAGCATGGGCCTGGACCAAGCCGGTAGCAGTACACATGGAGAGGACAGCAGATTGAGAACTCTGGGATGTGACGCTTTGTGTTAGAAGTGGGGACAGTTGTTTTAGGATGGGAAGGTGGAACAGACATCTTGTACTAAGTGCTAGACTTCTTTTCCAAGCCAGAAATATGTGTGCAACTTTTGTCCAGAAATCTCACTAAGAATTAACCCATGGAATGATTCAAAAAGGGGAAAAAATTGTATGTGATAGAAATATTCCTTATGTTGTCTTTTCTGTTGCAGTGAGAATTAAAACTCTAACTAATGGGTTAATTTAAAAGATTTAAGTTATAACTATATATAGTTTATTCTTTCTGGTATAAAAACTGGCGAAGGAAATGCAGAAATGAAATTAGTTCCTTACTAGGTTGGCAGAACTTTTTCGGTCAGGTCCTTTAACACTAAAACCGTGGCTTGCCAATTTTGGAATACTAACTCTTCTCCAAACTTCTCATAGGGTTGATGGGGATGGAAAGTGCTACACTGGAGTCCTCTGTGGCCTGGGGTGCAGCCCAACCACGGGGGCCCCCATCCTGCCAGAGCATGACATCGAGCTAGCATTTGATGTCCAGTTCAGCGTGGAGGACATCGTAGAGGTAAGGCTGGTTCACCTGGTGTGCCAGCTCTGCTGGGTGCCCGTTTAACAGTGAGCGTGGGGTCTGACACGGTGTGTGAAACAGACATGCGCTCCGGCCTGGAGATGCTCCTGTCCCTCAGGTGCCCGTTACAGCCCTCTTCCTGACCGAGATGGTGCTCTGGCTTGGGAGGCTTTTCTGGGCGATGGATCGAGCCCCAGGGCGGAAGGGCTGCTGTGAGCCTCCCCCGCGCCACGTCTAGCTGACCAGCTCGCCTGATGATGGTGGGAAGTGAGGACAGCGAGGCTTGGCCCACTGCATCTTCTCCCAGCACAGGTCGGCTCGCATTGCTGACAGGTGTGCAGCTGTGACCTCTGCACTGTCTGGGCTGGGGTGACACGGGCGTGAAGGTGAAGCGCTCAGATGGGTGGAGCAGTTGACACATCACTGCTCCAGCTGTGGAATCTAACGTGAAATTTGGGCTTGTATTCTATGTGCTTTTGTTTCCATGTCTCATTGTTCTAATAACTCCATTGAGTTGCATTTTACAAAGTGAGGGGAACGCTGGTCCTGAGCAGGTAGTCTGAGCACTTGGATTCCTTTCTGTCCCCGAGCCCCACACTGCAGGTGAGGTGGGCAGAGCCGCAGAGAAGGCAGTGGGAGGAAGGCTGAGGTCCCGACTCCCAGAGCCCTGCTGGTGAGGTCCTCGGCATGGGTCTTTTTGCATAAAGGGACTTCTAGAATATTCCTTAGGTCCCAGATCTAACGGGAAAATGTAGAAGTAAATATAGGAGAAAATCTACATGACCTTGGATTTGGCAATGAAATGGTAGATGCAACACCAAAAGCATGATGTGTGAGGAAAATGGTGAGTTGGACTGTATCAGAATTAAAACTTGCCCAGCAAAAGACCCTTTAAGAGGACGAGAAGAGAAGCTACACACTAGGAGACCACAACATATAAAGAACTTTTAAAACACAGTAATAAAGCAAGCAACTAAATTCGAAGATGGATGGCAGTGAACAAATGAAAGGTGCTCAGCGTCCTGGGTCATCAGGAAATTGTCAGTGAAACCACAGCGACACCACTCAGACCGGTGAGAATGGCTGAAGTCTAAGGCCTGGCAGGAACAGTGCCGGGGGGCATGGGGCAGGAGGTCTGCTCATTGTCGTCGGTGGGTGCAGAATGTAACGACATAAAAAGACAAGGTTCTTCAAAGTTAGACACCCACCTGCCACGAGACACCGTCATCCCACCTCAAAGCACATATCCAGGCTGTTTGGGAACTGCCCGCCTGTAGAACCCGAATGTTGGCAGTGCACAGTTGTTGAATGCTGGGTACAGTCTGGAAGGCGTCAGCAGGGCAGTGGACAGCACGCTGGGGCCGGCTGCTCGCTTGGCGGGGTCCACTTCAGCAAGGGGGGGTGGCTCTCAGGTGCTCATGTGTCACCACGCCTTGTGTGGTTCTGTCCACGTGACATCTGGCACAGGCTCAGCTCCAGGGTCAGAACACAGATGAGTGGACCAGGGTGCAGGGCAGGCCTGCGAAGGGCACCCAGGGCAACAGGCCAGGAGCTGCTCAGTCTGCTGCTGGGCGCGGACGCACGAGTGCGCATGTCAGACCCCCCACGGTCCCTCGTGAGACTGGGACTCGTGTGCGCGATCAAGGTGTGTGTGCGCGTGTGCTCACACACACACGCACACTTACCCAGCCTCACATGCACATCCCATGCGCACACCCACACACGTGTGCATACACACACCCACACTCACGTACACTTATACACTCTTACCCACTCACATAAACCCACTCCCCCACAGACACTCATACACAGACACCCACACACACTCATATGTATACACCTCCACTCACACACACACACCAGATAGGACACCGGGGAGTTTTGCATGAAGGGGGAGGAAAAGGAGCTTTGGAAACCGGTTCTGACTGGAAACAGTGAGGCTGCCGACAAAAGCTTCACAGAACATGGCTCTGCTTGGCAAAGTTGCTTCTCGTGGACAAGTTAATTTTGAGGCCGCTCTCCGTGTGCCTGCGATTGAAGAAGCATGTGGGTGTGGGACCAGGGGTCATTGGACGGGGGCTGCAGCACAGCGGAAGGAAGGCTGGACGGCCCCCTGGGTGGGGTCAGCCCTCAGTCAGTACTGAGTCAGCACCTGCACAGAGGGGTCGTGGGGTGTGCGCCCTGACACCTGGGCCATGGACAGACCCAGGCCCCGATTGTGATTTCCAATAGGGCTTTCCAGCCAAAGGAACCAGGGCTCCTGGGATTAATGGCTGGTTCTAGGGCTGGGCAGGGAGAACACAGGATGAGCCCGGAGTATCCCTAGTGCCAGAAAGTAAGGAAGTGGCAAAAAGGGGTGGGTCACAAGGACACCGGAGCTAATCTGAAAGAGCGGGGGGGGGGGGGGGGGCAAAACAGATAATTAGTATTAGATTGTAATTCAAAGTGTGAAATAAGTATCCGTGTGTCCATTGGCTATAAGTGAACAGATGGGGAAGAGGAGAGAACTCTCAGGGACAGAAGAATCCCTCACAGATCCTGCCCCTGGAAGTACAGCTGAGCTGCCCTTCCCCACACAGCGCCTGGAGGCTGACTAGACTTAGCGCTGTTCTCAGACAGTAGAGTGGGGAAGGGAAGAGACACGTTAGAGTGGGCAAGTTGCAGATCCACTTAGCGAGGTGCTCAAGGCCAACGTCATGGTCACGGCACGCATATCCTGAGACAATAAGAGAAGGGCACCCCACCTCTGTGGGTTCTCCCCAACACCCATCACCCCAATCTGATCATGAGAAAAATGGCACAAACCCAAATGGGGGCCTCCCACAAAATACCTGACCACAGCTCAGAACTGCTAAGGTCTCGAAAAACAGGAAAAGCCTAAGAAGCTGCCCCAGAGCAGAGGAGACTGGGGAGACATGACCACAGGGCAGTGTGGGCCCTGCATCGGCTCCTGGGCTGGTCCATCCAGGTCAGGACGGCCTGGAGTTCAGTTCTAGTAATGCACCATCACCGGAGCCCGTCCTGACAGATGCACCGAGGAGACGCGAGGGCTGGCACGGGCTGGGCTCCGGCGTGCTTAGCTGTCAGCTGCTCAAAATGGGAAGCTTGTTTAGGAACCGCCACAAAGTCTGGTAGCACGCATGGCGTGTTGTACCTCCTTAGGCTCCGTACACACATTACAGACGAAGTGACGGGCACGTGTGTGATGCACGTGAACTTTAGCTGTGTGACGCCAGGAGTTAAACGATGTTAAATTTTAAGATGGAAGTTTGAAAAGTGTGCTTACATTGAAAAGTCAGAACCATTCTTGCTGGTTTTTAATTTCTTCTTTTGTCATTGCTCCTTAAATTATGGTGGTAGTTATTGATGTTGTTCGTGTTATTTTATTTATTATTTGCTCGGAAAGCACGTTGATGAGAGTCAAGAATTTGGGCTCCGAATGTTTCTGAACTACCTAAATGTGGGCTGACACTCAGTCGTCGTGGAACCATAGGAGTACTTATGTTGCCATTTATTTGCAGATCAATATTCTCAGGGCCGCCATTAACAAGCTGGTATGTGATGGACCAAACGGGTCGAAGTGTCTCGGGCCAGAGCGAATCGCGCAGCTACAGGACAGTGCACGTCAGAAGCTTTTGGGGTGAGTCACGCGATGACACGGTGGCTTCCCTCCCCGTCAGCTCTCCTAGCTGTCCGGACGTGAACACTGGCGTTGTTCAGGAGAGGTCATAGCCTGGTCCTCTGCAGTGAGCGTCCAGTGCCAGCCGTAGGCCCGACTCCCTGGACAGCAGCCGCCTCGTCCTGTGCATCGGTCAGGACCCAGGCACAAAGCAGAGGACAGTGTAGTAAGGGACCCTTTCAGACCGCACGGGCAGGGCGGAGGGAAGCCACAGCCGGGGGTGTTAGCAGCGGTGCCTTGGGGGCCTGGAGGCTGAGAGGCCGTGTGGGGAGACCCTCCATGGAGCATCCCCGGGGAACGGGGTCTGGGGATATGCACCCTGACCTCCCCTTCCTTCACCGCCGTCTGGACTGACCCGCATTGGCCAAACCCAGTGGCACTGCAGCCTGGCCGGCTTGGAGGAGGCCGGGAGCGGGCAGGGGGTCGCAGAGAAGCAGCAGCTGCCAACACATCCAGTCCTGCCTTCCCGCCTCACACAGCTCTCCCAGGCTGCTGGCAAGTCCTTTCTGGCCGCGAGAGCGTCTGTGCTGCTGGGGTTGACTGGTGGCCTCTGATAGGACGGTGGCTTTCCGTCCCTTCCCATATATGTCTCGGTTGGACTTCTCTTAGCTGTACAAGCACTTTAAAAGGTGTGAAGTATACACAGCTATCTTAGCAGTTGGGAGAAAGGCTAATTTTAGTTTTCTGTCCTCACTTTCTTCCATAAAATATTGTTACGTAGACTTTGTGTTGAAGTTGCACCCACGTAAAGTGCACACAGATCATGCCCGTGCATTTGCACAAAGTGAACATCACTTGCCTGAGTGACCGGCACCGGTCAGAATCCATGTTGTGAAACATTAAATGTGCTTGAGCTGACGATGTCCCCATTTACCGTGGCTGCTTGCAAGTAGGGGCCGCACAGCCTCTGACCCAGGAGTGGGGCAGCCCCCCTGGTTGTGGAGGGACAAGGGACCGGGTGGTCTTATAGCTGCTTCAGCCCGTTGTCTGTTCTGCTGTGACTGTTCAGTGAGCTCAGGGATTCTCTGGTCAGGACCATAAACTTGACCTTTTGAAACTTGTTGTGGTTATAATTGTTATACTTGGTTACAATTATGAGGGAAAGTACGTAGGATTTAGATCTTTTTAGAAAGATTACAGTAGTGTTTTCAGTTACTAATGTATCACTAAGATGACTTAATTCTCGTGTTTAAATTTTAGTTTGTTCTGTCGAGTGAAACCAAGAGAGAGAGTTGTTCCTAAATGGCACGAAAAGCCATACGAGTGGAATCAGGTGAGAAATGGGGCCCAGGGTGAGCAGCCTGCCGCCGGGATCGACGGAGACAGGCTCCTTGATGGACCCAGGGCTCGCACAGCGGCATGGCGGGGCTGAGAGCGGAGTCTGGAGGCAGCGGTGGCTGTCTGGTCACTGGGGCATGTCACAGGCCAGACAGGCGGTGTCCAGACAGCACTGTGGAGTACCTTGGTGAAGAGTCAGACCCAGGCTGCTTGTCCTGTGATTTCGGTAAAACAGGAATGTCTGCAGCAGCTTTTAGGGTACACTGGCATTGTCTTCGTCTGCTCGGGCTATCACAGCAGTATTCCGTCCACTGGGTGGCTTAAACAGCAGACATTTATTTTCTCTCAGATTTAGACACTGGAAAGTGGAGAGGAGGGGCCCGCACAGCGGGGTTCCGCTGAGGACCTCTTCCTGGCTTGTACATGGCCACCTTCTTGCTGTGTCCCCCCAGGGCCTGGTCTCTTCTTCACTAGGGGCACTAACCCCACTGGAGGCCCCACCCTCGTGACCGCGTCGACCCACATCCCTCCCAAAGGCCCTGCCTCTTAACACCACCTCCCTGGTGCTCACAGTTTCAGCATATGGACCGGGGACACAATTCAGACCGCAGCAGCCATGCAGTAGGGCACGTCCCATTTGGGGCACCTTGACCTTTACAAGCTGCACAGTTTAGGGAATGGAGCAAAGTGATTTCAGGGGAAAGAACCCAGGGAGGAATCTAACCTTTAATGCTAGAGCCAGGGCCGTCTTTATAAACACACCAGTTGGGGGGTGGCCGGTTGGCTCAGTGGGTTAGAGCGTGGTGCTAATAACACCAACGTTGCCGGATCAATCCCCGCATGGGCCACTGTGAGCTGCGCCCTTCTTAAACAAACAAAACAAAAAAACCCAGCTGGGGCGGAAGTTCATCCTTTCTCTGGCAGTTCAAGAGAGAGGCTGCCCCGGACGTGGCATCGTCCCACCTGAGTCTGAGTCTAGAGGCTGCTCCACGCGCTCCCTGACTGGCCTCCGTCTCCAGAGCCCTCAGGAGCAGTTCATCCTGCACAGAACTCTGCCGGGGTGACTAGAGGACAGTTGCCCCCACCCTCGGGGCCTGCAGACTGGCCGCGGCTTGGAAGCCAATAGCAGGACTCACTTTGGAAGCAGATTTCATTTTGAGGTTGATGAGCTTTAGAAAGGTTGCATGCTTTAAAGCCTCTCTTACATAGGAGGGAGCCTGTGGGAGCTTTCTGAGTAAAGGTCCATACTGTGCAAGGTGACTTTAAAGGTGAATTATCAGGGTATAGAGCTGCAGGTTATGGATAGAGAAGCATTCTACAAATACTCTTTGAAAACTAGAATGCTTTCTTCTATCATACATGTCTGTGTGTCCGTGTGTGTGTATGATTTTACTTATTCCCATTATTTACTTGACGTCCAGCAAAGTCCCACTGCCGAGCCTGACTGGCCTTTTGTCTGCCCTGTCAGGTTGATCCGAAGCTGGTCATGGAACAGGCGGACCCCAAGGGCAGCAGAGGGAGGAACACCTTCCTCTACCAGCTCCACAAGCTCATCGTCCTCAGCTCCTAGGGGTTGGGCAGCTGTGCCCACTGACTCCTGGAGGCACCCCCACCCCCCATGGATACCAGCTCCTTCTGCAGACCCACCGTCCTGTACCCCAGCACCCGAACAAATGGGGCTTCCACCTGCTACCTTTCTCTTTGGTGGTGGCCAGAGAGCGCTATTTCTTTTCCTGTGGGAAGGTTGGAAAGCCCCGTCTTTTCCAGAAACAGAAAACCACTGTGTTAAACGCTTGGGGGAAAATGGTTCCGAAAGAAGCCTTCGTTTGAAAAGAGAGCCGTGTTTTGCTTTAAATTCACTCAGGTAAATCTCAGCATCTACTCTTGCACAGAAAGTTCCAGAATGTGCTTGTATGTTCTGTTTTGTTACAGTGATTTAAAACTGGGCCATAGGAGAAACCAGGACTCCCACGTTACCACAGGCGAAAGCTGTGTCCTTTTTCAAAACCATGTGGAACTTTCTAAGTTGTTTTCCATGAGGGAAAATATCTAATTTTGGTAAAACTAACTTCAGTTTTGTATATTTTAGATTTTTACTTAAGTTACAATTTTTAGTTTAGTTTCCTCTGGAAATCAGAGAGATTGCCCGGTAATGAGTATATTTCGTAAGACAATAAAAGCATTAGACCGCATTTCTGTTTCTAACAGTGTCTGGTTGGGAGACTGAAATGTATTTCGTCCTAAGAAACCCAAATGAAGGAACATCATAGACCTGTTGTTACCAGCCGATCCCATCGGGCAGGGTTGCTGAAGAACCACCTGGGACCATGCACTGAGTGCCCGCAGGCGGCCAGGTGACCGCTTGGGGGCCCAAGCCCAAGGGTCAGAGTTCCCTGGTGAGGAAATAGGAGAAGTGCACATATTGGGTCACAGTGTGGGGACGTGCCCAGGTGCTTGTGTGGAGGTCTGGGGACCCGCCACCCCTGGGGGGCTTCTGTAACCAGGACCCAGCTGGCGGCTGGGCAGCAGTCAGGAAGCCCTCAGGATGCCAGGTGTGCCACGCACCACTGTCTGTCACGGTGTCGCCGTCAGGACCTTCTAGGGCAGCTCTGGGCTGAGCGCCAGCATTCCCGTCGGGGGTTCTGGGGAGTGGGCATCCCAAGCTTGGCAGGAGGAGCTGCTACCAGGGTGGCAGCAGCAGCAGCAGCCAGAGCTGTGTCTAGCATTAAGGTTCAGGCCTCGCCTGCCATGTCAGGAGGGAGCCGGGGTTTGACCGCGGCTGGCCCTTGGCTTTGCGGGTCCCTGGTTCCCTGGCGCGTGGAGTGGCCAGTGGGGGAGCGGCACAGGGCAGGCCAGAGTACTTGGCGTGCTCGGTGGGGCTGTTTCCGAAACAACTACATGAATGGTTACAAAATTCACGAGTGGCAAAAGGCTTGTTAAAAAACAATCCAGGACCTGGATCCCCCTGCTTCTGACCCTCAGAGAAAACCACTCCTGCTCTTTCCTGATTGTTTCTGGAATAGCCTCCATCTTGCTCAGCGTTGACTACGACCTTTGTTACTTCTCTTCCTCTCAGTGGTTTAGTTTGTAAAACTGCGTTGTTGAGGTAAATTTTACATACAGTAAAACACACCCATTTTAAGGGTTCAGTGTGAGTTCTGACAGGTGTGCACATTCTGAGACCAACACCCCAGTGAAGAGGATGAAATTTCCATTACCCCCAAACTCCCCTGTGCTGACTATAGTCAGCTCCCAGCAGCACTGCAGGTCTGCCCTCTGCTGCGGGGACTGGGCTCTCACTGCTTCTCTCTAGTGCGCGCGTGCTCTGGGGGTGTCGAGCAGCACCATGGCCTCTACCCACCAAATGCCAGTCACAACCCTCTCCAGTTACGCCAACTGCAAGATCTCTAGACAGCACACTGGTTGAGAACCACGGCTAGAGAACAAATTTCTCCTTTCCAGAATTTCATGTTGATGGACTCACACAGGATTTAGTCTGTGTCTGGATTCCTTTGCTTTGCATGTTTTTCAGGTCCATCCATGAAACTGTTTAGTAGTTCGTTCCTTGTCATGCATTTTATTGATCGGTTTACTTGGATGGTTATTTGGGTTGTTCTCAGGTTTGGGTTAATTGCGAATAAAGAGACTGTGAACGGCTCTGTGTTAATCTTTGTGTGGACACATGTCCCGTTTCTGTAGGGTAGACACCTAGGAGTGGCACTGCTGGGTCACGTGTGTATGTACCTTTTTAAAGACGTTCCTTAGGCAAGCGAAGTGTTTTGCAGTGGCTGCGCCATTCTGCACCTCTGCCCCAGTGAAGGGCGTCTGGCACTTGGTCCGTGGGGGGGGGTGTCCCAGGTGATGCGTTTCCTTGTGAATACTGATGTTCAGCATCTTTTCGTGTGACTATTATTTTTATGTCTCTTCGTGAGGTATCTGTTCCAAATCTTTTCCCCACTTTTTATTGGGGTCGTCTGTGTTCTTCTTGAGTAGAATGAGTTTGTTTGTCTGGGCACAGTTCTCTGTCAGAGATTCACACTGCAAGTATTTTCTCCCAGTCTGCTTGCCTGTGTGGTTTTAATGGAGTATTTTGAAAAGTAAAATTCTTCATTTTAGTAACATTTAATTTAGTTATTTTTTTATGGTGTTTTCAGTATGTGTATCCTATGTAAGAAGTCTTTGACTAACTCAAGATTGCAAAGGTTCATCTAGAAGTTTTATAGTTTTAACTTTAAGTCTGTGATTCATTTTAAAGTTTTAATTTTTGTTTGTTTTGTTTACAGGATAGAGGTGGTAATGTGGGGTTGAGGTGTGTATTTTTCCATACAGATATCCAGTTGTTTAAGCAACATTTGTTGCAAAGATTGTTCTTTCTCCATTGAATTGGCTTTACTCCTTTAGCAGAGATCAGTTGACTGTAATTTTGTGGGTCTGTTTTTGGGCCTCTGTTCTGTTCTGTTGGTCTGTTTTGTCCTTTCTTGATTCAATACCATACTGTCTCCATTGCTATAGCTGTGGGTCTTGAAATTGGAGAGAGTCAGTCCTGCGGCTTTGTCTTTCTTCTCCGCGACTGTGCTGGCCGTTCTGGGTCTCCTGCCTCTTCCTATAAACTTCAGAACCAGTTTATTGATGTCCGTAAAATAGCTTGCTGGGATTTTGGTGGGGCTTGTGTTGAATCTATAAATAACGTTGAGAAAAACTGACATCTTAACAATATTACGTCTTCCTATCCAAATACATGGATATCTCTCCATTTATTTAGATCTTCTTTATTAAGATCTCTCATAAGAGTTTTCCACATACAGATCTGGTACATATTTGTTGGATTTATAGCTAATACTTCTTTTCCTTTTTGGTGCTAATGAAAGTGGCATCGTGTTTCTAATTCCTATTCACTGTTGGATCGCAGGCAATTGACTTATATATTAGCGTTATGTTCTGCAACCTTGCTCTAATTGCTTCTTAGTCCAGAGGCTTTTCTTTTTTTTTTTAAATCAATTCTTTGGCATTTTCTATATAATCATGTCATCTGTGAACAAATGGAATTTAACTTATTTCTTCCCAAGCTATTTGCCTTTATTTATTAGCTTGGTGCAAAGGTAATTGCGGTTTTTGCAATTATTTTTAACCTTTTAAACCGCAAATACTTTTGCACCAACCTAACACTTTTCTTACTGCATTAACTAGGATTTCCAGTGTATTCTTGAACAGGAGTGGTGAGATCTCTGCCTGGTTCCTAATCTTAGTGGGAAAGCTTCCAGTCTTTCACCATTGAGTATGCTGTTAGCTGTGTACTTTTCGGCCACTTGTGTCTCTTCTTTGGAGAAATTTGTATTCAGGTCATTTGCATATTTTTGAATTGGATTTTTGTTGTTGTTGTTGAGTTGCAGGAGTTCCTTATATATTCTGGAGGTTAAACCCTATCAGATATGTGCTTTGAGAATACTTTCTCCCATTCTGTAGGTTGTCTCTTTAAATTCTTGATAATGTGCTTTGCACAAAAGGGTTTAATTTTGATGACGACCAATTCATCTATTCTGTGGCTCATGCTTTTGGTGTTAAAGAATCCACTGCCAGATCACAATCATGCAGGTTTACTCCTGTGTCTTCTCCTAATAGTTCTATAGTTTTAGCTATTATGTTAAGTCATCAGTCCATTGTGAGCTGATTTTTGTATATGGAGTGACGGAAGGGTCCAACCTTGAGCTAGACTAAGAAAAACAGAAGAGACAGATAACTACAACCAGAAATAAAAACGAAGACCTTACTGCCAACCTTACAGAAATTGAAAGTATTACAACACAACACTGTGAATCGTCACACATCAACAAATTAGGTAATGTAGACGAAATGGACAACTTCCTAGAAACACACAAAATGGCAAAACTGACTCAAGAAGAAATAGGAAATCTCAGCAGATCTATAACAAGGAAAGAGATTAAATGAATAATCCAGAACCTCTCCAAAAAGAAAAGTTTGGGAACACATAGCTCTACTACCAAATGTTCTTTCTACAAAGCATTAATGAAGAATTAACACCAATTCTACTCAAATTCTTTCAACAACTGAAGAGGAGGGATGATCCCCAAACACATTCTGTGAGGCCGGCATTGCCAGAATGCCAACATCAGACAAAGCCAGCACCAGAAAACCCGGCCAATCCATGTATGAATACACATGCAGCCTCCTCAGCAAAACCCCAGAGAACCGAGTCAGAGCACCGAGAAGAAGGATACCTTGTGCGAGGCCTGTCACGGCCTCACCTGGCAGCCTGGTCCCCCGGCCCTGGGGCTTTCTCATCATTTCCTGAATATCTCACGTGCTTTCATTTTTGTCTCCTGTACACTTCCCTCCACGTGGACTGAGTCTGCGGCTGCTCGGCCCTCAGTGCAATCCTCCTTTTCCTCTGTTCACCCCCAAAGTTGGCGCTTCTGCAAAGCTGTCCTAAGTCTCTGGGTGGAAGTAAGTATCTCTCTGCCTGTGTCCCCAAAATGTGCTTTGTTCTACGAGAGTTCGGCAGTTAATTTATTCCCCAGCACTCTGGGGGAGTTTGTAGCTAAATTTATTCCACTCCGCGCCTCAGGAAGGGCTAAGCCCTTCATTGTATTATAGGCCGCTTGAGAGTGGAATCTGTATTTTATTAACACCTGAGTCTGAAATACCTGACACCTGGTGGGTATTCAAATGCAGTTAGAATAGAAGCCCCAGCAACCTGGGGAGGGCCTGCCCAGGGACTCAGGCTTCCAGGGAGCCCTTGTGTTTGGGGAGCAGGAGGACCACAGGGCCTGCGAGGATGGTGAAAGCCACAGACACCGACCAGGCAGTGCAGGTGGGTCCCCCTCCCCCTCTCCCGGAAACCCTGATGGCTCTGACCCGAGTGCCCCACATCACACGCTTAGGGCCGGGTGCCAAGGCCACCTCCTCGTCACAAGGCTCATTGCTATGGAGACGTCCAAGCATCCGGAGGTAAGACTTGATAAATGTAAAATGGATTAAGGAATCAGCAATTCACAACACGGAGAATTGTGGAAATTAATTATTATTGACGTAAATAATTTTAGGAAAAGATAACTTTCTAAACGGTGATTACCTACGGTGCCAGGTAGAGGTGCTAGAGACGGGAGTACAGGAGGCTTTCCGCCTAGAGAGCCCGCAGTCCGGTGGGGACAGACGATCCGACCCCGGAAGGAGCGCCGTGGGTGCCGGTGTCATGCAGGAGCCTGCACCTGGCCCAGGTGGGCATCTGGGGACACAGGCTGGGCATTGCCTCAGAGATGTGGCGTTTCTGCTGAGCTTTGAAGGAAGGAGGAGGGTCAGATGAAAACGGACGGGCGTGGAGACGGCATAGCTTTTAAGTGGGAATTTTAAAGGCCATATTTTGGGTCATGATTGATTAAAATTGGATATAAATAATAAAAGAGGCCCCCTCCTTTCCAAGTTTCAACTGCTTGGAAATTAGAAAACAAAATGCTCTTAGGTAACTCTTGGATCAAAGAGGAAATTAAAAGAATAAATGCAAACTACCAAGAGGGCAATGAAAAGATACAAAAATCTGGGGGGTGCTCATGTGAAAAGACAAAGGAACTAAATAGAAGAAATTAGGCCCAGAAAAAGTTGCTAGGAAGAGAAATGTATCAAAGATGTAAAATCAAGGAACAGAAATTAATCAGGAGAAATAAATCCAAAAGCTGGTTCCCTAAAAATAAGGCTGGCCTGGTGGCTCAGGCGGTTAGAGCTCCATCTCCTGACTCCGAAGTCTGTCGGTTCAATTCCCACATGGGCCAGTGGGCTCTCAACCACAAGGTTGCCAGTTCGATTCCTCGAGTCCCGCAAGGGATGGTGGGCAGCGCCCCCTGCAACTAAGATTGAACATGGCACCTTGAGCTGAGCTGCCACTGAGCTCCTGGATGGTTCAGTTGGTTTTGGAGCGCGTCCTCTCAACCACAAGGTTGCCGTTTCGCCTTCCTCAAGGGATGATGGGCTGTGCCCCCTGCAACTAGCAACGGCAACTGGACCTGGAGCTGAGCTGCGCCTGACACAACTAAGACTGAAAGGACAACAACTTGACTTGGAAAAAAGTCCTGGAAGTACACATTGTTCCCCAATAAAGTCCTGTTCCCCTTCCCCAATAAAAAATCTAGAAAAAAAAAAAAGAGCAAAACAGGCTAAGTGGATTAAAATTGCACGGCCCCAAAGGTCTCGGCTCCCAGCATCTAGAGAACAGTTGAATGCTGTGTATCTGTCCCAAGCACCAGAGTAAAGCACCCGAATTCATTTTAAGGAGCTGGCACACAGCTTTAGTGTCAGGATCTGTGGCAGGGACGCGTCAGTAGTGGAAAAGTACACACAACAGTCACTTCTGCACATAGGTGGGAAAAATCGGTCCCTACAAGTAGAATCCAGTGATGTTCAAAACACAAGTGACAGAGCAGGGTCTGTTCCAGGAATGTGATTAGTTTCCTGCCAAGAGCTGTGTATAAGTCCACCATGAATATGGCAGGACACGTGCACGATTCTATTCAGTGGGTGCTGCAGGGGCATTTCAGGACAGTTAGCATCCATCCCAAGTTTGGAGAAGACCATGAAGTGGAGCAGAAGCAGAAAGAAGCTCCAGGCAGTTCTGTCCCTGGTGAGGCAGGGTGGTGACCATGGCGTGGTGTGGGAGCTGGAGCTGTGCAGTGGTCTTAATGAGGACTGTTCTGTGACCTCTCAAACATTTTGTCAAGACAGTGAACACACTCACTGCCGATCATGAGTATGTAGAGTCATGAAAAGAATAGTAAACCTCCTTTATTCAGGACACTGCTTTACAGCTTTAGAAGCACTGAGAATTAGGTTGGAGCTCCAGGATGGGAGCGGTGCCTGCCTCTCGCCATTGCAGGATTGATACGGAGCGAGCAGGTTTTCTGGGCTGAGGTGAGATGTCGGAGCCCTTTCTGGTTTGGATCAGTGTCCAACATCTTGTGTTTTTGTGCTTATGTGAATATAAATTTTACTTGTATTTCAATGATGTGAAACGTCTCTGAGTTGTTTAACGTGACGTGTTTGCTGCCACCACTTGCTCGGGACACCTTCATCCCATCACCCCCGCCTTCCTCACTTATGTCGACACGTCACCCCCACTGGGCCCTTCTGGCTGCCCCTCTCGGCGTCGGGAGCAGGGCCAGTGTCCACATGCCCTCCGGCAGCTCTCTCTACGACTCCATGGCTGTTCCACTTGAGTATCGCTTCTGGCACGATCGCTTTTCCTATCTTTGCTGCTTTTCACCTCCACTGGCCACATCCCTGCTTCCACGATGCATTTTTGTCAGAGGTTAAGTGAGTTCTTCACAGAAGACAGCATGGCTCCAGACTGTGTGGGAACGAGTGCCAGGTGCGCAGTGGGCGGTGACCTCGGACTTCGGGAGAAAGGATCACAGCGCACAGCTGTCACTCACGTGACTGGGCCGCCGCGCCGGCAGCATAGTGTGTGTTCTGCGCAGTGACGGTGAGCAGTGACGGCCGTTGGAATGGTGCTGTTGGTAGAGTCGAGAACCAAAAATCAACAATAAATGTTCTCTCAAATGCACAACGTTGAAGCCATGTCCGTTAAAATAGGCACCGCACGGATGGCCACCATCACTGCTCCTTGCCAGTGACTTGGAGGCTCCAGCAAACGCAGCAAGACTAGGAGGGGAGACACAGCACCACAGGAAGCCAGAGCTCTTGCTGGTGTGCACAGCTGTGTGGCCGGGTGCCCAAGCCCACCTCCCGGCTGGATAATTCACCCAGTCTAGTCTACTCCCAGCTAAGATTTAATACAGCGAAATGATGGAAAGTAAAATTAGTGCGGGGAAGGGGGGTGAAGTCCAGAAAGAAACACGCACACTTCCACCAGTCTGTTCCCAGTGGAGTCGTAAAGGATGTGTGTAATTTGTCCGGCAGTGAGTTGTGACAACACGTGTGCAGTGTCCACCAGGGGAGCTCATCCATCTCGGTGTGCGAGATGTCTTAGAGACCAGTGACGTAGGCACTCTCTACCGCAGGTACCAAAATTCTAGGCTCCGAGTTCACACACCACATTGTACAAGCAGTTTAGGCACAGAGAGCCACAATCAGAATACAGGAGTCCACGTGTAAGTGCATCTGTGCGTGTGCTTGTCAGGAGCGGGAGCACAGAGGAAAATGGGGGGACCCGTTCTCATGGTGACCTTCGTCATCTGGGGTGGGGGAGGGGTGGGTCTTTTCCTACAGAGTCCTTCCTGCTGCTTTCCTGGAACGCACAGCTGATGACTGGGGCTCCAGCAGCCATCTTCAGCCTTGGGATGACCTTGGCAGTGGAGCCACCTTCGAACAATGGCAGAATCTGGGCTCCTGTCGACCCCAGCCAGCACCATCCCACTAGCCCTGGACTGCCTCACTCCAGACTTCTTTTATGTGAGAGAGAAATGCACTTTTTAAAGCCTCTGTTATTTTTTGGTCTGTGTTACAAGCAGCCCAACATAGTTCCTGTTTGATACAGTATATACTAAAAAGAACAAGAAAGCCTTAAAAAGTGAAAGCACACACTCAGTCATCAAAGTGCTAAGGAGCAGAAGGAGCGTGAAAATCACGAGACGCCTCAGGTAAATGGCTGTGTCTCTGACTGTGCTCAGGCCTGGGTCCCCTGGAAGCACTGACGGTTTCCCGATCAGCAGTCAGGTCGGTGTCGCTAAGCCTCGCCTCTCTCCGGAAAGTTCCTGCCTTGAACACGAAAGGTGCCTTGACCCAGGCCCGCCCGCCCGTAGGTGAAGCCTCACTAGGGAGCCAGAGCACCACGGGCAGGCCGGGTGCTTTAGCTGTGCCCTGGACTCGCTTTGTATCTTAGAGCATTAACTTGGGAAGAAGGCATGTTTAAGCAAAAAAGAAAACTGTCATTATAAACAGAAGCAACCACACAATGTGGAAGGAGGATAGGCAGACTTTAGAGGAGTCTTAAATTAGGCTGTGCTTTTGAAGACCTGTGATTGGAAACCACATACCATCTCTTGCATAATAATACTTCCTGCCTTGAATCGCATTTCAGAATGAGCTGCTGGGGTTTCTGTAAACCAGTTCACGTGCCGGGAGCAACATTTGTTTGTAATTGAGAAACGTCCGTGAGAGGACCAACACTGCCATCTAGCGTACTTCTCGTAGAACTGCAGATTTTGCCTCGGGCTGTTTGTAGGCAAAACGAAGCGTTTCTCAGTATTAGCTTGCAAACTATTAATAGTAGGAAATAGTGAAAAAGAAGTCAGAAATATGAATGAGAAATTCTAACAAGAAGGAAGAACCTCCAACTTTGCGGAAGCATTTTTTACAAGCAATTTGGAGAGTTGTAATTTTTGTATGTTGCTGGTTGTCTAGTTTTATTCCAAAATAACTTTTGATTTGGTTTAATACAAAACTAAAAGACATCACCTATATTTCTGTGTTCCCCGTTTTTCATGTAGCTCTCAATCAGCGGCTCTTTCCCCCCTTTGCTAGTCGTCTGAGGTCTAATTCACACAGTGGGGTGCACACAGACTGAATCGTAGGTGGGTGAATTCCCACGAATTCACACACCCTGCGAGCACACGTCTCTTGCGATACTATTTCCATCACCACAGTGAGCTCTCACATACACGGCAGCCACCTTTCTGACCCTTTTCACTTTGGATTCGTTTTGACTGCCCTACATATTCGTATAAATGAGATCCTACAGCATGTTCTTTTGTGTCGGGCTGCTTTTGCTCACAATGGTTTTGAGATTCATTCATGTTGTGTGAGTAATTTGTTCTTTTATTTCCCACTGCATAAACTTACCAGTTTTCTTTTCTTTCCTTTTTTTTTTTGAGGAGGGGGCAGCTCACAGTGGCCCATGTGGGGATCGAACCAGCAACCTTAGTGTTATCAGCACCATGCTCTAACCAACTGAGCTAACCGGCCACCCTACCAGTTTATCTGCTCTCTTACCAACGGGCATTTGAAGTGTTTTCAGTTTGGCCCATTAGGGGGAAAGCTACTGTTAACAAGTCTTTAGAGATACATGTTTTCATCTTCCTTAGTTAAATACCTAAGAGTGTGGAACTACTGGGCTATCAAGCAGGCGGTGGTTTAACTTTAGCAGAAATAACCACATTTTCCAAAGTGACTGTAGCACTGACACTCGGCGCACTGGAGCCTTTTCCTCTTGCCCCCAACCCAGCCTTTGCTATCTGGTCATACTGGAGCCGGACCCTGCAAACATTTCTCCTGCCCTAGCTGATGCAATGCTAGGCCTTGCCAGCAGAGGGCACTGGAGGGACTGCAAGAAGAAGGGGACTTGTCTTGCTGCTTCTGGTGCTTTTCTGCCAGCAGGTGGCTTTCCAGCTGGTGGTGCTCTGCCCACTGAGCCCAGCTTGTGAACTTCCGGCTGGCCAGTGGTCTCCGCCACACCCCATCCACAGAGGTCGGAGTCTCGTCCTGACGGATGGAAGGATCTTTCAAGTCTGTTCCTTCCTTGCTCCGTGTCCTCAGCCCCACACTTCGCTCCTGTTCTTAGTGTTCTGTTGACCCCACTGGTAGCCGTGCCCCTTTGGCTGGTTAATCATTCCTCACATTGGTTTTATCTGTGTCTTCCTCTGTGCAGTGTCCACTTGAGTCTCTGCCGCATTTCCCAGTTGTCTGTATCTTTGGTGTTGAGTTATAGGGCTGCTTTCTTTATTTAGGATGCAAGTCCTGTGTCAGATATGTCTTGTGAACATTTTCTCCTAGTCTGTCCTTGCCTATTCATGTTATTGTGGTAAAACAAAGTACAGTTTACCATTTTTAAGTGTTGTGTATATTCACATTGTTGAGACAGATCTCCAGACCTTTTTCATCTTGCAAGTCGGAAGCTCAGTTCCCATTGAGCAACACCGCTCCCTCCACCAGCCCTGGGCACCCACCACTCTACTTTCTGTCTCTGATTTTGACTACTCTCAGTCCCTCATGTAAATAGAATCACACAGTATTTGTCCTTTTGATGGGCTCATTTCCCTCAGCACAGTGTCCTCAAGGTCCATCCATGTTGTAGCAGGTGTCAGTGTCCCTCCTTTTTGAGGTGGAGTAATATTTTATTGTATGATGGGCCACATCTCACTTCCTCATCCATCCTTCAAGGACACTGGTGACTTCCACCCCATGGCTGTTGTGACTCATGTTGCTGCGAACACGGCGTGCAAATATGTCCTCAACAGCCTGCTTTCAGTCCTTTGGGGTAAATACCCAGGAGTGGGATTGCTGAGTGACGTAGCAGCCCCATGTTTGACTTTTCCAGGAACCGCCACACCTTCCCACAGTGGCTGTACCAATTTATAATCCCACCAACAGTACACAGGGGGTCCCATTTCTCTACATCTTTACCAACACGTGTTTTCTGTTTTGTTTTTTTGCTAGTAGCCGCCCTAATGGGGGTGTGGTGACATCTCACTGTGGTTTTCCTGTGGTTTGGATTTGCATTTCTCTGATGACCAGTGACGTTGAGCACCTTTTCACTTGCTTATTGGCCACGTGTATATAATCTTTGGAGAAATGTGCATTCAAGTCCTTTGCCAATTTCTAGAGTTATTTGATTTTTTTATTGTTGAGTTGTAAGAGTTCTTTATATATTTGGGATATTAACCCTTTATCATATATGCAATTTGCAGATATTTTCTCTGATTCCGTACGTTGCTTTTTCACTCTGTGGGTTGTGTCCTTTGATGCACAAAAGTTTTTAAGATTGATGTGTTCCACTTGCTATTGTTGCTTATGTTGCCTGTGCATTTGGTGTCACATGCAGGAAATCTGCCAAGTCCAGCGTCATGAAGCCTTGGCCTTGTGTTTTCTTCTAGGAGTTTTATAGTTTCAGGTCTTATATTTACATTTTGAGTTAATATTTACATATGGACTATTCATTTTTTAACCGTGCCTTTAGATGAACTGTTTCCTCTGGGCTGTCCAGGTGGTATCTCAAACATAAATGCATCCAACGCACCCCGCCTCCCTCCTGCCTGGTCCCAAACCCAGTTCCTGCCCCAGGTTTCCCCGAGTTGGTGAAGAACACCCCATCAAGCGTGCTGCTCTGGCCAAGATTTGAGTTATCCCTGACTGCCTCGCAGCGCAAGCTTCAGAGTGTGTTCCCAGCATGACCACCTCTCCCTCCCTCCCCAGCCGCTGCCAGCCCTCTGTTGGACCCAAACCGCACGGCTCCCAACGGCCCTCCTGAATCCTCCTGTCCGCTTCCCTCCAGTGGCAGAGTTTAAGACAAACCAGCCAGCCCTCTGGGGCTGACAGTCACATTTAGGGTTAAATCCAAAGTCCTTACCTTCTCACCTTCTCCCCCCCCCCCCCCCCATTACCTAAGGTAAGGTAAGTCCTTACCTTAGCCATCATCCCTTCCCTCTGAGGGCTCACACCCCACTGAACTCCTGGGCCTTGTGCAGACTCACCAAGTTCAGTCCTGCCTGGAACCTTGGCGCCTGCCTCCCTCTGCCAGGCAGCTCTACCCACCCTCTTCTTTCTGTTTAGCCTCTACTCAAATGCCAGCCCCTGAGAGTGCCCATCCCTCCCCATCGTGTGGGAAACAGTGCCATCCTTCCCTTTGCTCCCTGTTGTTTCTCACAGTACTTGTCGTCACCAGACACTGGGGGGCGGGGTAAGTGTCTATTGCTGCCCCCATCCCCCACTAGAAGGTAAGCTGCAGGACGGGGTAGAGTCCCCCAGGGCCTAGAGAAGCACCTGGCACACAGCGGGCACTAACACACGTGTCACAAAAGTGGTTCAGAGACATCTGTGCCATAGGTGGCAGTAAGCAAAACTAGTCAGCAGAGTAGGAAAAGTCTGCCAGACAGCTGGGGTGCCCGTAGACCGGCTGGCGTCTGCAGAGACGCTGCCAACCGTGGTTCTGGCTCGCACACCCCTGGAAGAGAGGCCACTGTGAGGATGGCACCAGAGAGGCCTGCCTGGGCCCCAAACTCAGTTTTCTGGGACTATGAGGGTCAGTGGGTTGTGAAGGGAGGGCTTCCTGTAAGTATGAACCGCTGGGCACCAGGGTCCGTGGGGCTGCCTGGGACAGGCTCCACTCCGCGTGGGGGTTTTCTGGCACCACCGGCTGTGAGGCACGTGGCTTTGCACCCTTGTCACAGATACCCAAATACCCAAGGCCACTGCCAAAGTCTGAAATAGGATCCTGGAGGCATAGGTCCCGCCCCGCCCCTGGCCCCGACAGGCCCCGCTCCCCTCCCCGGGAGAGTATTTCCCCCGCCCCAGGACAGGTGCCTCCGCAGGTCCCAACCCTCGGACAGGCCCGGATCTCTGCCGGCCTCGCCACCTTCCCCCGCACCACGCGTGCCCCGCAAGCACTGCCCTCAGACGGTGGAGCCCCACCCCGAGCAGACCCGCCCCGCCCCTCCAGGCCCCGCCCGGGCTGCCCTCGGCGGCTCTGCCGCTTTTCCTCAGTCCCCCGTTCCCTGGCTCCTCACAACCCAGAGGTCCCCTGGGTCCCCCGCAGTCTTCCGCGGTCACCCCGGTACCCCAGCTCCCTACAGTGCCCCCCATCCTCTCTGGTCCCTTGGTCCCCTCGGTCCCCTCTGTCCCCTGGCCCGGCATGGCACGCGCGGCAGAGCCCGAGCGGCGGCTCCTGGCCATCTACACCGGCGGCACCATCGGCATGCGGAGCGAGCGCGGCGGTGAGTCGGCGACGCGCCCCGGAGGGGGCGGCCTCGGGGGTGGGGGTGGGATGGGGTCCTCCGGGTGCTGTCCCGCATTCCAGAGGCCGTCGGCCCCCCCGCACAGGCCCCACACACTGAGTCCTGGCCGCCGACGTGCCTGCTCCTGGACGGAAGAGAGGAGGATGGGACTGGACCTCGGTGGCGCCGTCAGCGGCCCGGGCTGTGTGTGGCTGGCAGCTGTCAGGGCCAGCGCCTGGAACTGTGGGTGTGGGGTCGCGAGGCCTCCCGGAGCATGTCTGCCCTCTTCCCTGGCCAAACAAGGCGGTGGGCAGGTGTTTAGGGGCTGCAAGCCCTCTCACCAGGACCACCAGGCGGGCGTCTGTAATGGGACCCCACACATTTGTTCTAAGTGTCCTGGGTGCCTGGCCCACAATAGGGACCTGACACCTTTGGGGACATGCTCACATGCAGGATGTGGCTTTGGGGTGTTGTGGGTTTTTGTTTTTTCTTTCTCTGTGGTGTTGGCCTGATTGGCGTCTGCAGGGGTGACTGCTCCATGTGGGGGTGACGGTCTGGGCCAGGGCACCCAGCTCTGCAGGCTACCTGGGCAGGGAGGCCAGCTGCATGGCTGAGACCTGCAGGGAGGCACCCAGTTTGGGGATCGTGGGGCCCCATAGAAGAGGGAGGTTGATGGGGGAGGGTCCCGGGGGTGCCCACGGAGTGCCCAGGAAGTCCTTGGTTTTGTCATTGGTGGGCTGCCCCCTCCCAGGCCTCATTCTGAACCTCCTTTCCTCTCTTCTGTCCACAAACTAACTGTCCCTAAGGAGTCCATTTCCACTGGGCACTGGCCCCTCTCCACCTTCTTCCTCCACAGCCCGCTGCCCCTCCCTGCTGTCCCAGGCGCCTGTCACACCTGAGACAACCCTGACACCTGGCCCTCTGTGTACTCCCACTCGGACCCTCTCCCAGCTCCCCTTCAGGGGCCTCTCCCTCCCTCAGAACTAATTCTGGCCCTTGTCCCCCCCCAGACACCCCCATCTAACAGAGAATACTCTTCTTTGTCCTTGTCAGTCTTGGGGCCACTTCCCATCCCTCCCTCCCTCCTTCCTAACCTCTTCCAACCTCACCCTTTCCACTGAAACAGCTGCTCAAACAACCCCCACCCCACAGCCACTTCTTGGTCCCGGGTCCCTCTTACTCCATCCGTGACAACCCAGTGGTCAGTGCCTCAACATTCTTGAGGCTCATTTCATGCTGGCCCAGGAGTCAGACCCGCGCAGAGCCCTTTTCTGGAGGGGGTCGGGCAGCAGTGCCTAGGTTGTCCACACCCCGCCAATTGCTTTTTGGGGGTTACTGGGGCCTGTCTGCTGCTGTGCCCTCCTCCCCTCCAACCTGGACAGTTTGCGTGTTGGTGAATGCTGGGTCCCTCAGCCAGAGCGGGGCTGACATTTACCCAACAGTGGCGCACGATTAAGGAGCCGGTCACAGAGGCCATCTGCTGAGGGGACACACAGCTGTGGGCACCTGACAGGGCCAGGGCCAGCACCTGTGTCAGGGAGGGCTGACATGGGGGGAGAGCCTACAGGCAGGAACGGGGCAGTGGGCTGGCCCGGACACTCTGTCTGGGGCCCTGCCCACCCTGACACTGCCCCCGAGGCTTGGCACGTGTCCAACTGTAATTCCATTGAGCTCAACACATAGTTCCTGAGGGTCTGGGAGGCTGCGACAGGGTGGACTGTGTCTCTGATCCCTCACACATGGCGTCATGCCCCGCCCTGGCTCACTCTCACATACACTGCATTTCCCAAAGAGGCTGCAAAGGTCACATGTCTGGAAGGTGAAACTTGGTGTGAGAAAGCAGGGCTGTTGGGGTCAATTTGCAGACAAGGAAGAGCCTTCCAGATCCCTCGGAGCCTCCTCTGGGCACTGGGGTCTTTAGGCCCCGTGTAGAGGAGATCAGCATGTGCCCACCCTGAAGCAGTGTTAGCTGGGGGAGGCCGGGGGCCTGGCCCTTGAGCTCAGAGCAGCCAGCCTATGCCAGCTGGACGGGACGCCAGTCTTCTGAGCGCTGCTTTCTCAGAGAGGATGCTTCCATTCCAGGACAGGGGCCTCCTTATCCACTGGGGGGATGCCCGTGTCTCCCGCCTCCCTCTAGAAGGAACCAGCCACTGGGCACCAGGCTTCCTGTAATCTGATCCCACTGTCAGAGCCTTCCCCATTTCTGGAAGGCTTTAGGGAGCCCAAAGGTTAATCCTCAGGGGACCAGACCTGAGATCAGGCCCTGCTGTCCCCCTGAGAGGAGGAGCAGCTGGGGAACTGGGATACCAGGGCTTTGTGACCCCTGACCCCAAGAGACACCAGGAAGGGCCGTCAGGAGCTCAGTCTTCAGGGACACACAGGTTGTGCTGACCCTTGTGTCCAGGGATGGGAGCGACATCCAGGCCAGGGAAGGAACACAGTGGGGACAGACTCAGGAGTCAGGCCTGGGGGACTCAGGGAGCCCCTGCCCCCCGCCAGCCCAGTGGGGCATCATGGCCTCGGGCCTCCAGGCCCTGCCTGTCCTGGAGTCCTCACCGGGATGGTGTCAGTGTCAATGATTAACGGGCCTGGCACTGCTGACGCGGCTCCGACCGCTGGTGAGGGAGGGGGTGGTGAGGAAAGTGGGCGCTGCCACAGCAAAACTGTTTGGATTGTCGCTATTGAGAGCGTTTCTGCGCCTGCTGGTAAACAGTGGCCTGCAGGGCACACGGCCACACATCCAAGCCCTGCCAAGCAAAGGTCAGGACAGCGAGGGGAGGACAGAGATGGTGACAGCTAGGGACACCTCTTGACCCACCCCTTCCCTGAGTTCATCGAAGGTGTCACAGGTCAAGGGACATCATGAATCCAGAAACAGCCAATAACCCCTGCCGCAGGCTGGGCAGTACCAGAAGCTGAGGAACCCAGAGGCCCGGGCGCCAAACTGCGGCCCCAACTGCCTTGGTCCCCACCTGCCAAGTGGCCCCCGTGAGCCCAGCTCCTTGCAGGCACAGCTCAGTGAGCAGAGCTTTGGGGCCAGGCAGCCAAAGGTGCCCCACAGCCGGGGGGGGGCTTAGGTGGTCCTGGCAGCCAAGGCTTGTTGGTCTGGGTGACGTCCATGGCTTCTCCGTCACAGCAACGTGGCATCTGTGCCCCCAGCCTGGACTTCCTCCTCAGTATGGTTCCACATGCTCACAACTTTACATTTTTATGGCCTGAGCTTTGGGGGTGAGGGGGCTGCTGTCCCAGCAGTGAACCATCCTTTACGGAGGAAGGCATTGGAGCCCAGAAGCATCCGCTGCCAGCAGACCCGGCTCCCTGCCTGTGCGGAAGGGCAGGCCGTGGTTTTGTAGGGCCTGAAGTCTTGGCAGCCCTGGTTAAGGAAAATCATCCAGTTTACAAAATCAGTTAGGGTTGAAAGCGGGTATTTATTTAGAATGATGAAGGAAGTCACATAAAGCCAAGAATATTACAAAACCCAGAAAAATATTGTTTTGTGTTTTTTTTTAGTGGTTAGACATTTATATCATTTAAGAAGTGATCCCCCTGACTGATCTAGTCCCCACCTGGCACCACACATAGTTATTACCATGTTATTGACTGTATTCCCTATGCTGTACCCTACATCCCCGTGACTGTTTTGTAACTACCAATTTGTACTTCTTAATCCCTTCATCTTTTTCACCCACCCCCTCAACCTCCTTCTCATCTGACAACCATCAAAATGTTCTCTGTATCTATGAGCTTGTTTCTGTTTTATTTGTCTATTTATTTTGTTCTTTAGATTCCACATATAAGCAAAATCACATTGCATCTGTCTTTCTCTGACACTCCACTCAGCACAATACCCTCCAGGTCCGTCCATGCTGCCACAGATGGCGAGAACCCACTCCCTTCCCTGGCCGAGCAATATTCCATTGGATATATGTCCCACCTCCTCTTTATCCATTCTTCCATGGACGGACACCCAAGCGGCCTCCACACCTTGGCCATTGTAAACAAGGCTGCAATGAACATGTGGATGCACACGTCCCCTTGGATTAATGTTTTGGGTTTCTTCAAATAAATACCCAGAAGTCGGATTATTGGGTCTTTCTTTGTCTCTTATTATAGAATTTGTTTTAAAGTGTATTTTGTCTGGTATAAGTCTTGCTACCACACCTTTTTTCCTGCTTTTTGTTTCTATTTTCATGGAATATGTTTCCCTTTACTTTTAGTCTGTATGTGTCTTTCAATCCGAAGTGTGTCTCTCATAGGCAGAATATGTAAGGGGTTTGTTTTCTTATCCATTCACCCACCCTATATGTTTTGAGTGGTGTCACAGGTGTCACAGGTCAAGGGACACCATGAATCCAGAAACAGCCAAGAACCCCTGCCGCAGGCTGGGCAGTACCAGAGTCCGAGGAACCCAGAGGCCCGGGCGCCAAACTGCGGCCCCAACTGCCTTGGTCCCCACCTGCCAAGTGGTCCCCGTGAGCCCAGCTCCTTGCAGGCACAGTGTAAGCATTTTGTCCACTTACACTCAAAGCAATTGTTGATAGATATGTAGCTATTGCCATTTTATTATTCATAATTGAGATTTTTTTTTCATGTTAAAAAAGTCGCTCTAACATTCCTTGTAATACTATTTTGGTATTTCTTGTCTGGGAAGCTCTTTATCTGTCCTTTGATTCCAAATGAGAGCCTTGCTGGGTAGAGTAATCTTGGTTGTAGTTCCTTGCTTTTCATCATGTTGAATATTTTGTGCCACTCCCTTCTCGCCTGCAAAGTCTCTGTGGAGAAATCAGTGCTTTTTCTCTTCTCCTTCTGGTCCCCCTGTGATGCGAATGTTGTTATGCTTGATGTCGTCCCAGAGGTCTCTTAAGCTTCCTCATTTTTCTTTATTCTTTTTTCTTTTTGCTGTTCTGATTGGGTATTTTATGCTACCTTGTCTTGCAAATTACTGATTCGATCCTCTAGTTTATCTAGTCGGCTGGTGATTCCTTCTAGTGCATTCTCCATTTCAGTTACTGTATTCTTCGCTTCTATCTCTCTGCTGAAGTTCTCACTAAGTTCCTTGAACATCCTTATAACCATTGTTTTAAACTCTGTGTCTGGTAGTTTGCTTGCCTCCATTTCATTTAGTTCTTTTTCTGGAATTTTCTCCAGAAATTTTCTGGAATTTTCATTTCGGACATATTTCTTTGTTTCCTCATTTTGGCTGCCTCCCTGTGTTTGTTTCTATGTATTAGGTAGATCGGCTATGTCTTGGCCAGGTGACCTTATGTAGTAGATGTCCTGTGGGGCCCTGGCACAGTCTCCCTAGTCACCTGCTCTGGGTGCTCCAGGAGTGTCCCTTGTGGGGGTTGTGTGTGCCCTCCTGTTATAGTTGAGCCTTGATTGCTATTGGCTCATCAGTGGGTGGACTTGACCCTTTGGCTGATTGGCTGTGGGGTTTGGCTGTGTCTGTAGCTAGCAGGCTGCTGTGTGGGGGGCTTACCCCACTGAGTGGGATACCCCCCAGTGGGCTCTGGTGCCTGTTGGGACTGTCCTTTGTGTGTGCCACCCACGGGGCTAATTGGGCCATGCTCTGCTGTGGTCTGAAGCCAGCCTCCAAGTATATTGGTTTTGGGACCTCTTGGGAGGGGCTCTGGTACAGGCCCAGGTCAGCCACTGCCTGTGACCGGCCGGGGGCTACCTCATAGGAGCTACAAAGTGATCTGAGATTATTCGCTATCTGTGCTAACCCTGGAGGCACATGGGAGAGGCCACACTGCTAACTGAGAATGACTGTCACCAGTACCCGGCCTGGGGTGGCTCTGCAAAAAGCCAGGACACCCTGAGGCCTGCTGCCACCTGCAGGCTCCCTTAAGGTTCAGCCCCTGATAAAGCCTTGTGCCGTATACAAGTTGGGTGAGGCAGGGTCTCAGGGAGTCACTAGAGTGGGAAGAGTTGTGGTCACCAGGTTAATGTAGACTCTGGTTTGGCACCAGCACTGAGCCTGAAGCTACTCAGCAAAAGTCTCAGAGCACCCCGAGGCCACTCACTGCCCATCTGGGGCCCATGGCGTCTGATAGTTTTCCAGAAAGAGTGTGATGAGAACAGGGCTGGTTGCTCTTGGAGAAAGTGCCTCCGGTATTGGGGAAGTTGGCTGAGACAGGGGTCCCAGAGAGTCAGCAGGGCGGAGCCCCTGAGCTCACCAGGCCAATCAGATTCAGACTTGACCGGAAGCATAGGGGGCGGGCTCAACACACGAAAGATGGCGCCTGCTTGCTGGCTACCTGGGAGGAGAACCTTCTCACAGGGAAAGGGTGACTGTCCTCCAACTCTTGCCTGAAGCCACACACCTCAGTCTGCCCCCCACATGTCTCCAATGTCACTGTCCCTCCGCTGGAGCCCAAGGTGAGTGCCTGCGAGCGAGTGAGTCTGTGCGTGGCCATTTAAGAAAACGCCTGGGTTTCCTGCCGGCTTCCGTCCCACCCAGATGGTTGGAATCCCCACTGTTTTTCACAGCCAGGTGTTGTGGGGGCTCCTCTTCCTTTGTGGGGGACTGGGGTCCCTCGCTTTTCCAGGAGGGACCTCCATGGCCGAGATATCCCTCTTGGTTCTCAGCTGCCACATGGTGGCTTGGGGCCAGCCTGTTTCGCATTGCCGCGCCTCCCACCAGTGTTGACATGGCAAAGCTTCTTTTCAGCCGGACTTCTGATGGTTCTCCAGGTTGATTGTTCTATATTGTAATTTTGATGTGTTCAATGGATGAGCAAGCACAGTGTTGATCTACATTGCCATCTTGGATCGCTCCTGTTTTTTGTTGTTGTTGTTGTTTTGTTTTGTTTTGTTTTTAACATGAGAAAATAACCCCATTTAATGCCCATCTATGTATGGGAACCCTGTACACATGAAAGAGTCAGAGCCCTACATGCAAGAGCGGTAGTGACATAAAGGGAACATGGGTACATAGGACATCCTGAGTGAGGGACGAGGTAAGGGGTTTTGGGGGCTTCAAAGAGTCACTGCAGGATGGTGGCTAATGATCTCTTATTAAGGGCAAGGCCCCTAATTCAAGTTTTCTAGGTAGTTAAGGGAGGGGTGCAAGCTTCTCCATAGCCCGCAGCTAAAGCTGCCTTTAGCTCGGCACAATCCCCGTACCACTGAGGCACATCTTGGGGTGACGTGGTCTGAACCCCCACAGTTCCTTCCTTTGGGCTGGTCGATTGTTCCCTATCTCATTAAACCGGTCTTAGCCTTGGAAAAGTTCAGCTCAGTGGATGTCGTGCCCATTTCAGGAAGCAGCGACGTGGTGGCTCCCACTGTGGTGCATGCAGCTGGCAGGCATTTAACAGGAGGTCTGTCTGTGGGAGAAGAAACACAGGGTTAATGACCAGAGTGAAGGGGCACGGGTTGATTTCTTAGCGGTTACTGTTCAGCACTCTCCTCAGGGTGGAAAGGCCGTTCAGACAGAGGACTGTCTGAACGCCTCAAATGAGTAGAATGCGCCTCAAATGAAGGGAGGCCAGGGGCTGCATGCAGCAGGAGTCAGATCTGTCCTACTCGTCTCTCTTAGGGACCTCTGACCTTTTTACTTCTTCATTAGCCCTTTTCAATAAATCTTTCAGTGAAGCTACTTGGAAATTTTGACACTGTTGACGTAAGAAACATTCCAACTTGTAGAGAATTTTATGAGTTTATTTGAGCCAAAATGATGACAATTGCTGGGAAGCGGGATCTCAACAGATTGAAAAAATGCTCCCGAGTATGGCAGTTTTCCAGCTTATTTCATACATTAGAATCAAAGGAGGAGACATAAGGGGCAGTCACATGGAATCCATGGGTGGTAGGTTAAGGGGGTGGGAGAAAGCAAAGCGGGAAACCTCTTGGGTTGGACAAAAAGTAAAACGGAGAGACACACGCTTCCTTTACACGGGTGGGTACAGGACAGACAACAATGAACACTTAAGCACGTGGAGATGGTATGGGAACAACAAAATAACAGTGAGGGGGTCTGTGGTCTGGGCTCTGGTGGGAGGTTGTGCCCTGAGGGGTCGGGGGAAGGAGATTCCTCTGACATTTCAAAGGTCTGTTATCTTAGATGCAAAAAGACAACAGACAGGCTCACTTCAGGTAAAGAGTGACCTTTGTCAAGGAAGCTACAGGCCTAGGACGTGACTACCCGCCACGACACGCCTTTTGTTAGGAATTTTGATGTTCAGAACATCCTGTGTGGTCACTTTCAGTCTCTGAGTTTGTAGGGCCTGCAGGCTGGCCTCCCCAGAGCTCATCAGGTTTAGTATGTGGCCCCTTTTTCTTCCACTGTTCCCCCTTTGGGTCATAATTCAATCTGAAGGATGCAATCTGATGGTTGGATGATGCGGTTTTCTGGGGCTAGGAAGGCTCATTCCCTAGGAAGTCTTAGTGTCGTCATCTGTCTTGCTAAACATTGGACCATTGAGTGGGGGGGCAAGACTAACCCTGGATGGCACTTGAGGCCAAATTTTTCTCCAAAGGGAAAGGCAGGCACACGGGAGGCAGTCCGGTCTATGCGCCTTCGTTAAGAAAAACACCACTCTGTATCATCTCAACTACAAGCTGTCATGATCCAAGATTTGCCGTCTGCCTCACTTTTCTGTATTTTGCGTCTAGTGTGACATTTACTTCTGGTTGGAGGGCACACCGTACACCTCTGCAGTGTTCCCCATCTGACCCTGAGATGGGTTCCTATTTACTGATTATTGTTTTTATATTAATATGGCCCCTCTACTTCCCACTGGAAGCACTCAGGTGCCTTTCGTTATTAATCTGATTCCTGCTAGTTGTGCAATTGGGGACTGTAACTTTCAGGTTTAATTGGGGTCAAGGCTGTAAGAACACAATGGTGTAAATTTCAATGACCATCTGACAATTCCCAGAGGCCAGGAGGACAGTAAGTTTCCTAAGTGGACTTCCTGGGCCCCAGCAGCCGTTACTGAGGAGTTTCCTGTAAAACATTCCTAGGAACAAGAAGGTGGTCAGTCAGCAAAACACAATCATGGGTGTCTTCATCCTGCAAAGAAAGTAGCAAAGTTGCTGGGTTAAGATTGTTACTTCGAGTTAAAGTAATATTGGGCGCAGAAAGCAGAAGTGCTTCCTAAGAAGCCAGTCGACTGGCAGAAGTGTTGAGTGTCATGAGAGTTCAGTAGGGAGTCAGCAGAATGAGGAACTTAAATAGAGGCGCGCCCATAACTTGCTCTTCTGTTTGCACAGTGTGGCTGTAGCACAGATGGCGGTCACGCAGGGAGGGGGCCCTTTGGCTATGACTCTAACTGCTGACTATAACATCCTATAGGTCTGTGGTCATCTCTGCGTGTTCGAGTTAAAACTCCTAAGGCATTTCCTTTATTTTCATGTATAAAAGGAAGAAAGTTTGTAATTAAGGTGTCCCAGGGCGGGAGCTTTAGGTCATACTTCCTCTAGAGCAGGGGTGTCCAAACTGCGGCCCGCGGGCCAACTGCGGCCGGCGATCCATTGTTAATTGGCCCGCAGCAAATTCCAAAAATATATTTAGTTTACTTAAATAAACCAGGTGAGGCAATGCGTACTTCACCTCGAGTGAGTGGCCCAGATGTTTGTGTATTTTACCGCAGATGGCCCTTGGTGGAAAACGTTGAAAAAAGTTTGGACACCCCTGCTCTAGAGCTTCTGCAGCTTCTTTCCCTTGGGGTTCCATTGACTTGGATCAGGTCGATCTGATTTTAATAAGATATATTTTCATTAATGAAAAATTTGGAACCCACCTTGAAGCTGTTTGTTTGTTTTTGGAAGAGGAAAGGGTAAGATTCCTCTGAGGCTTTCGGGTTAATCAGTAGCCCATCTTCAGACATGAGATGACCCAGGGATGTGCCCTGGGGTAAACAGGATGAAAGCTTGTCCTATGGGACCCTGTGTCCCTTTATGGCTAGCTGTTGTAATGGGTAAATTGTGTCCTCTTGGGAGTCTAATATATCCTAGAGCATAAAGGTAAATCATCCACATATTGGATTAGAGTGGAATCTCTGGGAAATTCAACATCATTCGAATCAGCTTTTAGTATCTGAGAGAAATAGATGGGACTCTCTGTCTACCCCAGGGCATTGCTGTCCAAGTAAACTCCGATCTTTCCAGGTGAAAGTAAAGAGGTATTTCCTGTCTTTTTTTTTTTTTTTTAAACAGGAATGCTGAAAAAGGTACTACCTAAATCTATCACTGAAAAATAATGATTGTACACAGGACTAGCTGATAGAAGGGTATGTGGATTTGGAACCACAGGATATCCATAGCTCCGAGATCCTGTGCAAATCTCCATCCTTTCCCACGGGGGTTCCTTACTGGGAGGAAGGGGGAATTACAGGGGCTCCTGCATGGAATTATAAGCCCTCTTTTTAAGTAATCTTGTGTAATGGGCTAAGTCCAGCCAGTGCATCAGGCCTTAAAGGATACGGTGAGTATTAGGCGTATTAGGCAGAGGGAAACATGTTCAGTGGTTATTGTGATAGGAGTGGCTCACTTAGTCTCGTCAGTATCTGTACTGGAAAAGGCCCAAAGCGGCATTGGCACGTCCCGTAACAAACGTTCAGTCTCAAGATGAGTTTCTTCTTGTGGAGGGCCCTTTAAGACCATTGCGTTCCCAGTTGGTTCAGTCTCTGATTCATTTCGTTCTAAATACGGTTCACCTTCTGGGAGAGGGATATGTGGGCGTCGTGGGTTTCAGGAAAGTCTCACCCTATCAGGTGAGTTGGGGCAGATTTGACAGTAAAAATACGTGTTGGCCTGTAATGTCCCTTAGCTGGAAGGAAACGGGTCCTGATTTAAAACAGACATTGGTTGATTAGCCGTCCCTACCGTTTGTACAGAAGCTTTACTCCGAGGGAGAGGGCAACTGAGTTGGGTGGGTAGGGCTGAGAACAGACCAAGAAGCCCAGGGCCTACGAGGGCCTCAGGTGTTTCCCTCTTAGGGTCATTTCACTTTCTCCTGAAGTATCGGTAAGGAGACAGTCCTAGGAGCAGCCCTAGGCTTGCTTCTGATTCTTTTCTTTTCCTAAATCCCACTTCGGTTTTCTACAATCCTTAAGGTGACCTGACTTTTTACAATAAATGCAGACTCCTCTACAGGAGTTCCCAGCAAACCTTACTTAGTAATTCCGTTGCTTTGCTCTCAGAAACCAGTCGGTGTGTTAACTGGAATAGGTCAGGATAGCCCGGATCATATGTTCTAGCTGTTAAATCCCTCTGTGAACCCACCGGGGGCTTGGGGAGGGTCAGGAAATCTCTACTTAGATTCCTTGATTCTGTCCTAGTGCAAGGAGAGATTACGGCTGGTTCTCCTTGTCCTGAGACTGGCCTTTCTCTCCAGGGAGCTGCCAGGATTTGGTTTTCTTCCTAGTCTGTCCTGGTCTGGTTTTCTATTCTGAGTCTCCCCTCGGTCAGGAGGGAGCTGTGGTGGAGGAGGTGAGGGGGAGAGAGAGAAGGGCGAGGAGGAAAGGACAGTAAGTCCAGACACGGAGTAAAGGGTACAGCGGGCGGTTGGAGAAGAGGGAAAGGGGGGGTTGGCCTGGAGCAGCTCCGGAAACCTTTAGTTCAGAGACATCTCCTGCAGTGTTCTTCCTGACTTCCTGGAGAGAAGAACGTCTCTCTGGGCTCCATTCCACAGGCTTCTGTTTGCTAGTTGAGGTGAGGCTTCCATCCGTTCCGTTTGATTTGAGAGCTAGTCTTTTTCCTAGTCACTAGTTTAGGTGTCAAAAGAGCTCCATTTCGGCCATCTTCTGTTGACACTACTTCTAGTTCAGTCTTCCCGTTCCTGTAAGTACGGGTACTTGCGAGTACAGGCTCCCTGCAAAATGTACATCTGCAGGAATATTGATGGGGGCTGGGGGCTTGTTGGCCTTGGAGGCCTGATGTTCCGTGTTAACTTTAGTTTCCTTTTGAGATCAGCAGATTCTGAACCAACTTCTAGGGATATTGTGTGGTGGGTTGGAATGTGCTGCTTGTGGGTTCAGCTCCAAGGGGCTGTCACCTCCCGAGTGGCTCCCACCCTCTCACTTCTCGGTTTCTCTCCCCGGCTGTCTAGTCCAACCAAGAGGGCTTGGGGCGCTAGGGAACCAACCACGTCCCCAGACGAGTCAAATATTTAGTGACAGTTGTGTTGGGTTCCCTGTGGGGCTGTTCCTGTCTTGAGGGGTGGGTACCCCTGACACCTCCACAGAGATTCTTAGTCACCTAAGAATACCCAGTATTCAGGGTGGAGGCAGTAAATGCCCCTTGTCTTCAGAGCGGAACGAGTTCAGACTCTCATTTATCCAGCATAAGCTTTTGTTCAGACTCGCAGTAAGCAATCCCAATTGAAAAGCCCAAATTAAAAACCAGCCACCCATTTGTTTTCCCTCCTGTCCCTGAGTTATCTCAACTCTTATCCTTAGCCTGGGTTATCTCAACCCTTAACCTTTAATGCCACCTCGAGGATTTTATTATTTTTATTTTTAGAACAGCTCCAATAAAGTCAGGGCCTCCTACTGTAAAACACGGAGGTCCCGAATTCCAAGAAAAACTCACCCATCTTCACCCGATGACGCAGGGAGCCGGTGGGGCACAAGGGCCCCCTGGACCTCAGCACCAGGGCCAGGTCTGCAGGGTGGTCCTGGGGGGCTTCTTTGGAATCTTGCCCACTGCGCCAGGTAAATGGCGATGCAAGAAACGTCCCAACCTCTAGAGAATTTTATGAGTTTATTTGAGCCAAACTGACAATTGCCAGGAAGTGGGATCTCAATGGATTGAGAAAATGCTCTGGAAAATGGCAGTTTTTATAAATGAGAATCAAATTTTATAGATGAGAATCAAAGGAGACATAAGGGGGGTTACATGGAATCCATGGGTGGTAGGTTAAGGGGGTGGGAGAAAGCAAAGCGGGGAGATCTCTGGGGTTGGATAAAAAGTAAAACGGAGAGACACACGCTTCCTTTACACAGGTGGGTACAGAATACTTAAGCACGTGGAGATGGTATGGGAACAACAAAATAACAGTGAGGCGGTCTGTGGTCTGGGCTCTGGTGGGAGGTTGTGCCCTGAGGGGTCGGGGGAAGGAGATTCCTCTGACATTTCAAAGGTCTGTTATCTTAGATGCAAAAAGACAACAGACAGGCTCACTTCAGGTAAAGAGTGACCTTTGTCAAGGAAGCTACAGGCCTAGGACGTGACTACCCGCCACGACCGCCTTTCATTAGGAATTGTGATGTTCAGACCATCCTGTGTGGTTACTTTCAGTCTCTGAGTTTGTAGGGCCTGCCAGGCTGGCCTCCCCAGAGCTCATCAGGTTTAGTATGTGGCCCCTTTTTCATCCACAAAATCTTTTGTAATCTTCTGCCTGCGGATGCAAATAGCTATCTCATTCTGCTGGCTCGATTTGGGAACCCTTACTTTCAAGTGCAATTTTTAAACAATTTTATCTAATGGAACATTTCTCACAGTTGCCGTTGTAAATTTAGGCTGTAGTCCCCGAGCCGAAGGCTTTAGCCCATGTTCCTATCTCGCCATAGTTCGGAGCTTCCAACCTGATAGTTTCCAAGCCAAGCTCTTAGAACATAAACAGTTCTAGGTTGTCTTTCCTTAAGGTTTTGCCATGGTTTTTCTTTCATTTTTCTTCGTAAGTGCAATGTCCTAATTTTTACACTATCTGAAAGTGAACAGGAAGGGGACTGAGTGGGTTTTGACTTTTGTTCTAATTTCTGTCTGACATCTTATTAAGGGAATTTAATGACTAGCCATTATAACAATATGAAGGCTCTCTAAGAAAAAGTTTCTTTTCAACTTAGAAGTTTTTCCACTTAAAAGGGTCCATCATCAGGCCTTGGTGGTAGGGTTTATAGTGACTCAAACCAATTAACCTTTTATGGTTTAACCAAGGAAGCAAGAAAATAAAGAAAGCAAAGACTTTTGTTGCCAGCAGTAACTGGTAACGAAGGTAGAGATGACAAAGTTCCCTTATGAGCTGGGGTGCCTCATGACACATTCTCTTGGGAGCTGGCACAGCCGGACAGGGGACCCTGGGAACCCCAGTCTCTTCAACTGGCCACTAGGTGCACCCCTCTAAGTGCACCTTGCAGGTGGAGAGACCAGAGAAAATATTCCCAGTGGTCACAAAGGCCAAGCTCTCAGGACATATACCAAGATGCGAGGTAAGACGTCAGATAGAGAAAAGCAGAATTTCGAAGCCCAGGAGTCCTCATATGAAATAACCGAGTGTCTAGCCTACAAAACTAGTTTTACATATATTTTCTCCTGCCGTTTAAATTTAGAAGAGAGAAAAAGATTCTCACTGTTTTGTTCCCACTGGATCCCGCAGACAGAGGTTGGGTGGGGGCGGGGTGCTGACCTGGAAGAATCCTGACCTTAGGCCACAGGTGTCGGACACCCCAGGAACTCCTTGTCTTCAGCAACCTTGAGGGGAAGCAGGCTTCCAGCCAGAGCATTTATCCTGTTCACAGTGCCAGTGCCAGCTGTGGTAGGACCAAGCTGTCCTCTACCCTCAAGGTTCTTCTGGCTGGTCTAATAATCCAACAGACATGGGGCAGGTTAGCAAGAGAAAATACGCCAGTTTAATACGTACACATGTACAGGACCCTGGTACACAGAGGGTCCTGTGTACCCACTCCCCACAATTCTGCTTAGCTGTTCCCGCTCTCTGGCGGCCAGCTTTCCTGTTCTCCTCCAATGACAGTGCGCTGGCAGCATTTTGCGCAGAGAATAGGACAGAAAGAGAGCTTGGCCCACACACTCCCCAGCGGGGATACCAGGTCCTGGACATGAGGGGACCTCCCACCCTGCCCCTTCCTGCTACACTGGCAGTGCTGCCCCACCATTGGCCAGGAATAACCTAGCTATGGGTGGAGGGGACCATGCATGTCGTGAGCGTGTCCCATGAACCGAAATCTGGATTCCCAGATTTCCACAGACACCCCAGGACCCGCCACCAGGAGGAGAGCTGGAGTAGAAAGTGGCCGTGTGAGGGTCCTGGTGCGGCCATAACAAATGACCACAGACGGGGTGGTCTACAGCAACAGAAACGTCTCCTGTCACTGTGCTGGTGGCGGAAGTCTGACCCTCGTCCTTTGGCTTGTGGCCTCATCCCTGGAGCCATCTGCGTGTCTCTCTCTGCTGCCCTTCTGTGTCCTTCTCCTCCGCGTGTCTAACCTGCTCTGCCTCCCTCTTCCAAGGGAGCTGGTCACGGCATTCAGGGCCACTGTGTTATCCAGGGTCAGCTCCCCATCTCAAGACCCTTAATTTACCTTTGCATTCAGGTCACACGGGACCTGGGGATCAGAATGTGGACAGCTTTGGGGGCCATTGTTTGGCCTGCTGCAGATGGGGAAACTGAGCCACCAGTGCCGGCTGGCTGGGTGGGCGGCTCTGAGCCTTCCTCCATGCCCAGGGTGTGAAGTTGGGTCCTGGAAGCCAGCAGGGCCGATGAGTCCAGACATTTGTGGAGGCAGACGCGTGTGCTGGTCATGCTTCGAGCGTCTTGGGGAGGTGGCCGGTCTGGCATTCACACATGGATGGCCCCTTCAGCATGGTTTCCTTACAGAGCCACCAGCAGCCAACGTCATGGCTCACTCCTGCAGCCAACATGATAGGGGAATGGGGGCTTTGTGCGGACAGGGCGGGTGGGGGAGGGGTGGTTGTTCAGTGTGCTACCGTCGGGTCTCGCTCTTTGGTTGGAGAGCCGGCGTCACATCCACAAACATCCGTGGGGCCAACGGGGCTGTGCTGGCCAGGGGACTGGCAGAGGGCTCGGCACTGGGGCCTGGCATTTAGCAGGTGGACACATGGGCATCTGACCCTCGGACATTGTGCTAAGTCAGGGGAAGTCTTCAGTTCGCTAAGTTTGTGCTTACGCAGCCATAGGAAACTGATACACCCAGTGGAGGGCCGGGGTGGGAAGAAGAGCCCTGCCAGGAGCTGCAGGGCAGGCAGGAGCAGGCATCTGGGGCAGAAGGGACATTTGGGGCTGGCTGCAGAGGGCCTGGGGCTGTGCGCTGAGAGGTGGCGGCCTGAGCTTGGATGCTGACCCTCAGGAAAGGAGCCTGTTGGGGAGAGACTCCAGCCCCTGGAGAGATGGACTCTCAGTAAGGACTGAGGGTGGGGGGTCCCTCAGGAGTGAGGCAAGTGGGCTTCGGTCCTTAAAGGGGAGATGTGAGCAAGCTCACAGAGACTTGAAGCGTGGGGATGCGACCTGCCATTGCTAGCTTTGCAGACGGAGCAAGGGGACCCTGCCAGAGCCTGCCCCCAGCTCGGGCGGAAAATGACCCAGCGAGGGGGCAGGAACCAGCAGCTGGGGGAGCTGGCACTGGCTACTAGCCCACGACTCCCCACGCCCCCGTCTCTGCCTGCAGTGCTCGTCCCCGGGAGGGACCTGGCCGACGTCTTGAGGACACTGCCCATGTTCCACGATAAGGAGCACGCCCAGGCCTGTAGCCTTCCTGAGGACACACTGGTGCTGCCGTGAGTGTGGGCTCCTCTGGGGTCCCGGGGGGGGGGGATGCCATCCTGAGACTGGATGGCGCAGGCTGCTCTGTGCGGGCGGCAGGCTGTGCTTCCCCAGGGCTTCCGTGGTGAGCCCTTTGCAGGGGGCCGCCACTAATGTCCTCTCCTACGTTCACGGCTTTAGAACGGACCCACAGCCCCCTTTCAAGTGAGCCTCGGACCCCCACCAGCTTGGGGGGCTGGGGGCTGGCCCCAGGTGGCCCCTTCTCTCCACAGAGTGAAGGTCCCTTGTTAGTCGGCTCGCCCAGGCTGCTCAGTGCCCTTCACGGCTGTCAGGCTGAGCGAGGACTCGCCCTCCTGGTCACTGGCCTCCCTGCTGCCAGCCATCCTCTCCCAGGGCCGTCTCCTGGCTCATCCAGGGCTGAGCCCAGCCCCCCTCCCAGAGCCGGAGGTGGGAAGGGGACGCTGCTCCTTGGGGAGCAGCCCTTCCTGGCAGGTCCTTGGCCCCTCCCTGTGGCCGTGGTCCCTGTTCCTGGGGTCTCCCTGTGGGAGGGAAGCCAGGCCCTGTACTCAGGATGCGGAGAGCTTGTGGCTGTGTAGGGCTCCGGGGCACTGGGCCCAGGTGCAGGGGCCACGCTGGGCGGAGAGAGCAGAGCAGGCCAAAGGAGGAGGGGCACAGTAGTGGGAGCTGCCCGTCTGTCTCCCTCAGGCCTGCCCGTCCTGGCCAGAGGATCATCTACACAGTGATGGAGTGCCAGCCCCTCTTCGACTCCAGTGACATGACCATCACCGAGTGGGTTCAGATTGCCCAGATCATCGAGGTAGCTGGGGGTTGTGGGCGGGGCTTAGAGTGTGGGCGGGGCTGTGGGTACTGGGTGGGGCTATGAAGGTGGGTGGGGCAGGGCCTGCACTGCAGAAGCACTCTGGGGTCAGGGGTGGGGTCAGCCTCCCTGGCCTGAGCGGACTGGCAGCTTCAGGAAAGTGCTGGGCCCTCTGAGGCACTTTCCCTGTGTGAGTGGAGGGTGGGCAGCTCGGGCCACCTCCTTTCCTGGGTGAGGAAATAGCCCAGACATCCATCCTGGTTTGTGCGTACAATTGGTTCATCCTAGTTGGTATCCTGGGCCGGGATGTGTGATAGTTCCCCGAAGACTGACAAACTCCACACCTGGCTCGTTCCCTTCTGTCCACCCCACAACCTGGGGCTGAGGTCTTAGTGGAATTGCCAATGAAAGGGAGCAGAACGCTGCGAGGGGGTGTCGTGGCTTACAGCATCAAGTATGCACGCCTTTTCCTGCACGGCCAGAGTGCCCTTCACCAGCTTTGCCCTCTGTTCTCCCCACCCCACTGTCGCCAGCCCCTGATCCTGCATGATTCTGGCTCCCAGGTTGGGGTCCCTGGCAGCCGGGGGGATGGGTCCCAGCCACATGCTTTGTCTCCTGCCTGGGGGAGAACAGCTTCCTGGGCCTCGTCTCCTCTCACTGTGAGCATCTGGGACAGTGTGTGACCCGGGGCTGGCCCTCATGTTCCTAAGTGGGGCCACCAGCTGCCAGTGGGCATGTCTGGGGCAAGTCTCTGTGCTGTGTGGTCTGCAGTTGCCACTGTGCAGAGAGGGCCTGAGGAGCCCCGTGGCCCTAACTGCGGCCGAGCCCCATGTGGCCAGCAGAGGGCGCCCCAGCCCACCCCATGGCTCAGCTCTGCAGTTCCAGGCCAGCTTGGCTTGGTCTTTCAATGGGCCACCAGGCATGGTTCCCTCAGGATGGCCCCCTCAGGAGGGCCTAGACCCCCTGGCTCCCATAACTGTGCCCCTCACAACCACTCTGAGGCCCAGTCTTGGCTGCCCCACTGAAGGTGGTGGCTGGAGGACATCCCTGCCTAGCCACCCTCACTCCTGGAAGGAGCCTTCCCCAGTTTGCCCTTCTGCCTGCTGCCTGCCTGCTGGGTCCAGTTCCAGGCAGCCTCCCAGGTCACCTGCCAACTCTGAGCTCTCGCTTTGCCCCCTGCCCTTGCTGGGTCCATGCCCAGCCCTCCTTCTGGACCTTGAGGCTGGTGACTCATTCAGCCCTTGGCTCCTGCAGCTCTGGGGACAGCGGTCACTCAGCAAGGGGCTCTCTGGAGCACTGAACTGAGTCCTGGCTGGTCCCCGAGTGGCCAGTGTTCTCGAGAGCCCTGAATGGGCATCACCCGGGGGAGACACTACCCAGAAGTCTGGAGGGGGACCTGCCTGTCCTCAGACCCATGTCTTCTCATGTACTGAGGGGTATTGGGGGGAGGGGTCAGGGAAGGAGGCCATCCTGGGGTGAGGAGAGCCTGGGGCTGGGACTCCAGGCAGTGGCTGGTTTCCAGAGAGGGCCCTCAGTGGCCAGGGTCCCACTGGCACCCTACCCCGTCCCTCCTGCTGTGTCTGGGGCCCCTTCCTGCTGGTGGAGGGGACCAGGTGCCTGTTCCCAGGAGGGGCCAGCAGTGGTGAGGGGCCAGCCTGCTGAGTGTGTCCCCTCCCCACAGAGGCACTACGAGCAGTACCACGGTTTCGTGGTCATCCATGGAACTGACACCATGGCCTTTGCCGCCTCCGTGCTCTCCTTTGTGCTGGAAAACCTGCAGAAAACTGTCATCCTTACTGGTGCTCAGGTAACATCCCAGGCTGGCCTTCCTGAGGCCACAGGGCCAGTCAGCTCTGCTGGGGAGCCAGCTGGAACCCTGGCTTCTTGTTCAGTCCTGCACGTCCCACAGCAGGTCCTTCTCTGCCTGTGCCATCTGACCAGTGCTGGTCAGCACCCTGGGCCCTGCCCAGTGCCAGCCCTGCCATCCTGGGGGGAAGGGCCCACACCCTGCTGTCGGCCTTGTCGCGTTGCCCTGACTTTGTCCCTCTCGTCATTCTTCCCACTGCGGTGCTGATGCCATCCTCGGGCACATGCCACCCCCTCCTCTTTCACCTGGACCCAGCATAATCGCCAAAGTCAAAGCTGGTGGAATGTTCTAGAAAATGGCTGGATTTGTGGGGAGGAGGCAGGGGAAGTCTGGATCCCCATCAGCACCTGCAGCAGAAGCTGATTGGGGTCCCCATTGCCTGTGGTGGCATTGCAGGGTCAGTGGCCATGGGGGCCAGCCCTACATGAATCTCTTAGAGTCCTTTCCCAGGGGCGGAGGCTGAGGCCTTCTCATGGGTAGCCAGAGCTGTGTCCCTTTGAAAGGTTCCTGGGAAGTCCTCTTGCCAGGCCCGCCAGGTGCTGACCCAGCTGCCTGCCCTACTCTGTCCCTGGTCCCCCAGCGGGTGTCACAGTGTGTCAGCCCACTTGGGGAAGCTCCGGGCGTCACCGCACACGCGCCTGAGCTGCTGCACACCTCCCCCTCGAAGCTCACACGAGAGGGATGGGCCCAGGCTCACCCGGCTCTTCCCAGACCCAAGTCTCCTGGGGGATGCAGGTAGGTTTATGGGCCCTGCAGCGCGGAAAGGATCACATGGGTGTTGCAGCCCACGAATCAGTTGGCCCCTATGAAGCATCCTTCCTGTTATACCCAAGGGGCAACTGAGGCGCAGAGGCCCAGGGCTGCTCACCCCCCTCAGGAGGATCAGAGCTCGGTGCGGTCCCAGGCCCGTGGCCCCCAGGCCCGGGCTGTGTCCCTCCGGAGGTCCTGGTCAGTCTCTCCGCTCCGACAGTGCCCAGCATTCCCTCCCGTGTCCTACGGAGCCACATCCACAGTCGCCCACGCCCCCGCCGTCCCTTGGCCACCCTCTGCCTGGCCCGTGACTTGACTGGGGCAGTGAGGGAGCAAGGCTGATGTGCCCTTGGGGCCAGGGAGCTAGGCTGGGCAGTGCCCGGGCAGGAGGCCCGTCGTGTGTTCCTCCCAGTGCGGGGACTGGCTGACCACTGGCCACCAGCAGTGGGCTCTGGGGTCTGCAGGGGGAGCAGGTTGCTATCGTCAGCAAGAGCAGCTGCCCCAGTGCCCGTCCCTGCAGACCCCCTCTCCCACCAGCCCCAGCCTGCCCTGGCCCTTCTTTATCACAGACCCCCACTGGGAGCTCCTGGGCTGGACCTCAGCCACTCTCTGTGGCCTCTCCCTAGGTTCCCATCCACGCCCTGTGGAATGACGGTCGCGAGAACCTGCTGGGGGCCCTGCTCATGGCCGGCCAGTACGTGATCCCTGAGGTATCACCCTCCTCCCCGGCGTGGTGGGTGGCGGCTTGGCTGCGTGGGTCCAGGGTCCAAAGGTGGGTGCCTGTGTGCTCCCCAGGCTCTCAGGTGGGACACACAGGTGAGGGGTTGGGTAGAGTTTTAAAGATCCATCCTTCACCTTTCAAGTGAAATACACAATCATAGAAAATAATTGGAAAAAGAGACAGCAGGAGTCACCCACCTTTCACTCCCCAGAGACGTCGCTGTTAGTATGTGGTGCGTCTCCTTCCAGGTTACTGTACTTACATTATGTGTGTGGAACTTTCCGTAGGACAGATTGTCACCAGGGAGGGGCCTGCCTGGGCATTCAGGTTGGTCTCACGGCCGCCGGCCCTCCCTCCTGCAGGTCTGCCTGTTCTTCCAGAATCAGCTGTTTCGGGGCACCCGGGTGACCAAGGTGGACACGCGCAGGTTCGCGGCCTTCTGCTCCCCCAACCTGCCGCCTCTGGCCGTCGTGGGCACTGACGTCATAAGTAAGCCGCATGAGCCCGGCCAGCATTGAGGGTACCTGCCGGCAGGAGCTGCGTGGGGAGACTGTGGGACTGGGGGCACTCGCGGCCCTGGACAGCACAGCCTTGGTTCTGCTCTGGGCCGGGGATGCCAGGTGGCTGCGGGGGGCCAGGGGGCAGCATGGCCGCAGTGGTGGGAGGTGCTAGCAGGTGGCCCCAGCTCGGAGCCAGGGGTCCACCAGGAGGAGCTGGTTTGGGGGGTCTGCTCCACAGGTGCCCCTCTGGCCATGTGGTCCTGAGTGCAGGAGTCCCTCTGGGTGACTGCCTGTGGCTCTGCCACACCGCTTGGTCCCCCAGTGATGTGGTTCTAGCAGGGCACCCTTGTCCCTGGGACTTCCAGGGCATCTCTCTGTCCCCTGCCCAGCACCCCTTGTGTCCAGCAGGTCATCTGTCCTGAGACCCCCTGGGGAGGCCCCCCTCTTGCCCTGGGTGTGGGATGCCTCAGACCTTGTTGGTGAGGCTGCTAGGCCTTGAGCTCAGGCACCCTCTGACCCAGGGCCACCCTCATGGACCATGGGGACCCCTGTGCTGTCTCCTGGCCCCTCCCCAACCCCACCCCTCTGGGTGTGAGGTGGGCATGGCCAGCCCCTCCGCCTCCCACCCAACTCCTTGGAAGCCCCGCCCAGCCCGCCGGGACAGGCAGGAGCATCCTCGTGCTCCTGTGACGTATGAATTCTCTCCCGTGGCCTAGCTGTCCTCCCCACCCTGGATGTAAAGGGCAGTCCCAAGCCCGGCCTGTGTGTCTTCCTGACTGAGCTGGCATCCCTGCAGCCCCTGTCCCCATCCCCTAGCTGTGGGATCCTGTCCCAGGGACACTTCCAGGGTGGGGGAGCGCCAGACCTGGCAGAGCCGGCCTTCCTGTGGTGGAAATTTGTGGCCTTGAAGCCTTGCTCAGGGAGGGGCTGCTTCTGGGCGACCCCCAGGACCCAGGAGGCTCTTGTGGTGGACTGCCTGACTGCTGCGTCCAGCCCTGGGGATGGTGGGGGTGGCTTCTTGCCCATCTGGGCTTCTGTCTGGCCAAGGTGGGACCTGTGGGGTCTAGAGAGGCAGTCCTGGGAGGCCGGTGCAGGAAGAGCCCCTGGGGGTCTCCTCGTGCAGCAGCTGAAGGATCTGGGCTCTTTCCCCGCAGGGTGGGCTGGTCAGGTGACCCCGAAAGCCCCCACAGCCCTCCCGTCCCAGGTCAGGACACACAGCTGTGGGATCAGGCGTGGTGACAGGCAGGTGATGCGTGGGCCCTGCTGGCTGCCCAGGTCCCTGTGCCAGGTGGCTGTGGGGCTGAGGTGGCCAGGGCAGAAGGAGACCCCAGGGTGAGAAACCCAGGTGGAGAGGGGCAGGGCCACACAGGGGAGCAGCCTGGCTCTGAGCCCTGACTCCCACTCCAGTGTCCTGACCCTGCGCCTCCCTACCCCCGAGTGCCTTCCTGGGAACTGAAGGATCAGGACACCTCAGTGCACGCGCAGGGCTCTGGGGGCTGGGCAACGTCCACTTGTTCACCGAGGGTCAGAGCAGTCCAGAAGGCTTCTGGAAAGAGGTAGCACATGTGCTGGAGCTGGCAGAGGACCTGGCTCTCCTGCTGCCCATGCTAGGTGGTGGCGCCTAGCCCCTCCTGTCCCACATGGGCCACCCCAAGCCACCTGAGGAAGGAAGGAGTGGGCAGCCCCTCCCCCACGGGGACTGAGTCACACCTTATCTGGGACCAGCCCACTGGCAGGTGCCGAGGAGTTCACTGGTTCCCAGGGCCTCTGCCTGTGCCACGCCAAGCCCGGGCAGGCCACGGGGCACAGGGATGCCCGCACAGGCCAGGCCCAGCAGCTTGGTGGGTGCGGGCTGCGGCTGCCCCAAGGGAAGAGGCCTACCTGGGCCCCCAGGCCCATGATCGCCCCATTGTTTCCTGTTGGCCGGGGAGGAGGGCCGTGTGGGTGTGTGAGAACCTGCACCGGGCCGGTTCTGGCACCTGGTGTTGGGAAACATCAAGCTCTACCTAGGGTGTGGCTGGCAGGCCCTGGGGAAGGGCTGGGGGGCTGAGGGACGCCTGGGCCAGCAGGGTATAAGCAGGGCAGCTGGGGGGGGGGTGACACCACCAGCTGGAGCTGGGACAGCAGGGCTTCCTGTCAGGGGCTTCCCTCGGAGACGCTGTTGCAGACAGGGGCTTGGGGCTCAGAAGGCAGCGTGAGCCGTGAGCCGTGGGAGGAGGGTGGTGCTGGGGGCCCGGCCCTGCTGGCCCTGCCCCCCAAGTGGCCGATGCAGTGCGGTCCACACTGGGCCTGCAGGACTCCGTGCCTTCTGTGCGGAAGCCCCGGCCTCATGCTGCTCCCCTGACCCCTCTGGCCGGGGGACAGCTGGCCCCTGGCTTCCACAGGCCCAGGCAGAAGACTTGGGTTCCACGGGCTCTTGGGGATGGGCCAACCGCTGGGGGCGCAGGCCCTCTTTGTCTCTGTACACCCCTCTGCAGCCGTAGCTCCTGGGCAGTGGCAGCACCCACACCCGTCACTGTCTAATCTGCTTGCCCAGCTGGGGCACAGGGCCCTAAGTCAAAGGACTCCTGACTGGTGCCACGGCTGGTGGGTGGGGAAGGTCTCAGGGCCTCGCTACCTCCTCCCACCCCCGATCCCCCAGAGCCCCCACGTCTCCCACTGCTCCCTCTAACTCCTGGGAGAGGGCAGCATGTATCTGGAATGTTCTTCTGTTTATTATCACGTGTGAACTGCTCTGGCAGATACAGCCAGGGACACAGGCCTACGGCTCCCTTGGAGCCCTCCCCTCCTGGCTCTGCGCCTGACTCTCTGGTGAGCCTCAGGCATGACCGTTTCCCTGGGATGCACTGGGTCTCCATGGTGCCTGTGCCTCAGGCAGGCTCTAATGGCGCTCAGTGCCAGGGCCACTGATGCCCAGCTCTGCCCGTCCAGGCTGCCTGTGTGGCTGAGGGGCTGAGAGGGGCCCGGTGCTGGGCACTGGGCTCCCGAGGCTCACAGAGCCGGACATGCTGCCAGGGCTCAGTCCTGGCAGGGCAGCGGCCTTCAGACCATGGAGAGACCAACCCTCTGGGAATTCCTCTGCATGGTGGCTCAAGGTCACTGACCCCGAGTATATGCCCCTCTCCATTTTCCACAGGGCTGGGACGCACCAGTACCATCCCTGTCGTGGGGAGCGGGATGGGCACACATTAGGCCTCTGAGACCTTGGGCTAAATCAGACGGAGGTTTTCTTTCCCCAGAGATGAGGGGTCCAGTCGATTCATTCATTCATTCACTCATTCATCCATTCATTCATTCATTGGCTCACTGAGCTGTGGGCACGGTAGGTGTCCAGTAAGGGGCAGGTGCGCCTGGCTGTTCTGAGAATGCCACCCCGACTTCTCTTTTGATCCTACAGCTGTGCCACATCTGCTGTGCTTCCTAGCCTTTGCACATGCTGTTCCCTTGGCTGAATGCCTTTCTTCCAGCACCACCATGCAGCCTGTGGGCTCAGGCAGGCCTCTGTCCTTGCGGGGTCCTCCTTGCCCCCCAAGCCCGGTGCCCTGCTGTGGAGTCCTTCACAGGCCAGAGCATGAGTGAGCCCAGGGTGTGCCAGGCAAAGGAACAGAGCTCTGAAAACGCCAGAGGGAGGCCGGGCAGCACAGAGGGGCCTGAAGGAACTGGGCTGGGGTCTTGGTTGGCAGGTGGCCTGCAGGGCCCACACAGTCTGTCTGTCCTCACAGTCAACCGGGAGCTGGTGCGGAAGGTCCGAGGGAAGTTGCGGCTGGTGGTACACAGCACCATGGAGCAAGACGTGGGCCTGCTGCGTCTCTATCCCGGGATCCCCGCCACCCTGGTAGGGACCGCCCTGGCCCAGCCTACCCAGCACACCCCCAGGGCTCCCCAGGGGCTTCACCAGCTTCCCATTCCGTCACACCAGGCACACGGAGTGACAATCACGTAGCTAGAGCCTCTCATCCCGGACCCAGCACATGTCACAGGGACCTGCATGCCCCATCCCTGCCTGTTCTGCTGAAGCTTCAGGGCCCAAGTTCATCTTTTCTGTGATATGGGCTTGTCCTTTGGATGTCCCTGGACTCATGGCCCCTGGTCTGGTGGTTCCTCTGGGGACGATGGGGCGTGGACACAGGACTCTGGCTGCTCTCTGCTACTGACCCTCAGCCACCCACTGTCACTGGGCGGCTGCAGCATCTGCCTCTGTCCTGCCTTGTGAGTGGGCTCAGCTGCCATGAGGTCTATGGAGCTAAAAGCCCCTCTGGGCATTGCTGGCGTGAGTACAGGGACGCTGGCACTGGCCCCGAAGGTGCTGTGGCTGTAGGCGGGCTGTGACTGTCCAGGCACTGTGGCCCTCTTCTGTCTGGACAGAGGTGGTCATGGTGCGTCCCCACACACTGGGTGGCCCAGCAGAGCACCAGGAGTCCCAGCCTCCAGGACTCGGCACCGGGCCAATGCCAACCTCCAGCGGCAGTCTGTGAACCGGTCCCCAGCCCTCTCACGGGGCACTGGGGACAGACGGGGCAGTCTGTTCACCGTGTACACTTGTGCCCGTCTTGGGGCCCAGCCCAGGACGAGTGATCCATGGTATTTGGAGAATGAATACAGTGTGGCTGTGCACTGTGGAAGGCTGGGTGGGGAAAGGCAGGGGGCATTGCTCAAGCAGCAGGCACAGCCTGCGGGGCCTGGACCAGAGGTCATCCTGACACTGTTCCTGGGAGCCAGGGCGGTGCCACATGCATCCAGGAGCCCTGTCCCCCTGCAGATGGAGGCAAAGGCCCACCGGCGTATGTGTCCCCTACCATCTGGCATCACTCACCTCTGAGGTTCAGGTCACTTGCAGCCTGAGGTCCATGATGGCCTCTGCTCTCCCAAAAGCAGAGACCCTCAGAATAGGAGGTGGGTCCTTGGGGCACTGAGGCCGGGCTCCGTGGCCTTGCTGAGTCACAGCAGCTCACGGACGAGAGCCACAGTGGGGCTGGCCTTGCAGACAGGGTCCTCCCAGGAGCTGACACTGGTGGCAGGGTGGCTGCACAGGCCTCTCACCACCGGGCACGCCCTGGCCTGTGAGGTGGGTCTTACGTGCATCGTAGCCAGAAGTAAGCGCTCAAGGCTGCCACGTGGAGCAGGACTGAGCTGCACAGGGTCTTGCAGGGAAAACCATGCTTGTCCGGGAAGTCACGGCCTGGTTACTCAGGAGATTTCTAGAACACGCTGTGGCCTGGAAAACGAAGGGCCACAGAGCTGGCTCCACAGTCCTGCCCCCCTGACATCCTATACCCTCACAGAGCTGGGCAAGGCTGAGCTGGGGACGGTCTCCTGTGCGAGGTGGACCCAAGGCCCGTCCTGTCTTCTGAGTGCAGACTTCCAGTCTCCAGGGATGTGGGTGGGCCAGCACCCTGGCTTTTGGCAGTGACAGGAGCCCTGCATTTGTGTTTAGCTGCAGGACCCTCTCCCCAAATACCAGCTGTTAGGAGCATTGCGCCGTGTGCCGGCCAGGGCAGACGGGTGGGCCGGGCCGGGAAGGACAGTGGGGCAGCCGGGCGGGGGTGGGGCCTTTCTGCTCATCTCCAGCCACTCCCCACAACCTCCTCTGATGGGTTTCCACCGTGTTCTGGTTCTCTCCACATCAGACACGGTCTTACACACTTAAGAGGGCCAAGGATTCCCCCCCGGGAAGACTGGGTGGGAAGCAGCCTCTTATGGCTCTCCACGTGGCCCGCTTGGAGTGCGGTGGGTGGCCCTGCTGCTTCTGGCAAGCCTGTTGGTCCCTGTCACTGGAGCAGGAAGCAGAGGCCCTCACCATGCTCTCCCGGCCCCGCAGGTTCGGGCCTTCCTGCAGCCCCCGCTGAAGGGTGTGGTCATGGAGACCTTCGGCTCAGGGAACGGGCCCACCAAGCCTGACCTGCTCTCGGAGCTGCGGGCAGCGGCTGAGCGTGGCCTCATCATCCTGAACTGCACGCACTGCCTGCAGGGCACCGTGACCTCAGACTACGCTACTGGCATGGTAGGGGTGGGGGATGGAGGCTGCAGAGGGAGGGCACCCCGCACCCCATTTCCCACCCGTGTCCCTTCCCCACAGGCCACGGTGGGAGCAGGCATCGTCTCAGGCTTTGACATGACATCCGAGGCTGCCCTGGCTAAGCTGTCCTACGTGCTGGGCCAGCCCAGACTGAGCCTGCACAGCAGGAAGGAGGTACGTGCCCTTCGGGCTGTGGGCACGGTCTTGGAACATGTGTCAGTGGGATCCTGCGGGCGTGCGGGGGTGTGACGTGGGCAGACAGTGGGGCCCAGGCCAGGGGTGTGTGCCTAAGTTTGAAAAGGGGGCAGGGCTCTAGGGGTCTCCATGATGCAAAGGGCCAGTTCTGGGGCCTGGGCTGCCCACCCCCCCTCCCCCGCCTTTGCTGACCCCAAGCCCAGGCCCAGCTTGTCCTTATACCTTGTCGGGGGGTGTCAGGTCTGACACATTCTTAAGGTCCCCAAACTGCTTCTAGATAGCTCCTCCTTCCCCACCCTTCTCAGGCAGGCCTCAGACACAGCCAGCGCCAGGTCCTCTAGCTGGGCAGAGGCCACTGGGGCTTTGGGGACCCTGAGCTAGTTGAGATGGAGGGTAGGGCTGGCCTTTGGGGACCTGGTCTGGACCATGCTCAGGCCTGATGGGGTAAAGCCTGGATGGAGGGGTTCCAGGCCTGGGGCAGCCCTTGTCACATGTCCACCCAGGTTCCAGGTCAAGTGGCTGCTAAGTTGCGGCCCTGGCTCTCCTGTGCTTCTCCCCCAGCTGCTGGCCAGGGACCTTCGGGGAGAGATGACGCTGCCTGTGTCAGATGAGTGCCAGCCCTCCCTTCAGAGCAGCACGTTGGGCCTCGGGGTCACCCAGCTCCTCAGTCTGACTCAGGTACTGCCCAGTGGATGGGCAGCAGGGGGCCTGCTGGATGTGCCAGGTGACAGCCTCGGCCATCACATTCCAGTGCATGAGCAAAAAGCCACCAGGCACAGCCTGGTTCTGGCCGGGTCCACCTGGTTCTGGCCCAGGGCCATCTGGTTCTGGCCTGGGTCCACCTGGTTCTGGCCCCGGGTCCACCTGGTTCTGGCCCCGAGTCCACCTGGTTCTGGCCCCGGGTCCACCTGGTTCTGGGCTGGGTCCACCTGGTTCTGCGCTAGGTCCACCTGGTTCTGGCCCGGGTCCACCTGGTTCTGCTCTGGGTCCACCTGGTTCTGGCCTGGGTCCACTTGGTTCTGTGCTGGGTCCACCTGGTTCTGGCCCCGGGTCCACCTGGTTCTGGCCTGGGTCCACCTGGTTCTGGCCCCGGGTCCACCTGGTTCTGGCCTGGGTCCACCTGGTTCCAGGCCCGGGTCCATAGCAGGAGTGTTTCCAGAAGTTCCTGGAGCAGCATTCGAGGAGGTGCAGGCAATCAGGGGAGCCTTTGCATCTTGCAGACTGGGCAGAACATGGCCAGTCGCTCGGTGGGGCAGCTGGGGCTGTGCCAGGCTGGCCATTAGTGCTGGCCCTGCCCTGGGTGCAGGGCTGTCTTGTGAGGGGGGAGCACTCAGGTCCTGGGTGCCAGGAGGAAGGGGCCACCCGCTCTGGGTTCCCTGCATACTGGGGCTTCACAGGGCAGTGGCCGCAGCCCTCACACCTTGCCTGGAGCAGTGTCTGGCCTTGAGCTCCCCTTCTGCTTCTCTGCCAGGGTGTCCAGACCCAGGAAGGGGCAGGGGAGCCGAGGACATGCTTCAGGCTCTGGGGTGGGGGCTCCAGGCTGTACCAGGCCCACAGGGGTGGTTGGGCCTCCTGGTGCCCCCATCATATACCCATCTGCCCTCTGGGTAAAGCGTCCGGGTCTGGCATTTGAGCCCAGCAGGTGACAGAGCACTGAGTCCAGTGCTGTCCGGGGGTCACACCCTGTGCCTCAGTTTCCCCTCCTCAGAGCAAGGGTGGGGACAAACCTGTTGTGGAGAGCTTGGTGGTGGTGATTGCTGCTTGCCTGGGGCTGGTGCTGGTCAGATGAGAGGCCGGGATGTGTGCAGCCTGTTATTAGGTGGCTGCGTCGTGCCTTAATGACCCGGATACAGGCCACCGCAGCCTGTGATCAGGTCCAGCGTGGGTGATGGGCGCGGGGCTGAGAGGGGCTGGGCCAAGTGTGGGGCCACCTGCAGGGGCCTCTACTGGGACCCCTGGCCTTCTGGCATCTTGGGAAGCTCCTGGACAGCCCACCACATGCCTGGTGCTGGGGGGGACATGGCAGACCTGCAGGGGAGGGTTCTCTCCTGGGGAGAGGGCCTGGCGCCTCTTCCCATGCTGAGCCAAATTGGTTCCTTGTGGAGATTGTGTCCCTGTGTCCTTGAAAGCGGTGGAGACAGACCAACAAATGGGTCACAGAGGGCGGGTGGCAGGCCCTGGTCACACAGCTGGTGAGCACAGAGCCAGATGGTGGCCTCACGTTCTGGACTTTGCTCCCAGGCTGGGGTGGTGGGGGTGCTGAGGACCTGGGGGAAGGCATAGTCCCAGGGTGCTGCCACCCCCCACCCAGCAGGCGGATGCTGTTCGAGACGCCCTGATGCCCAGTCTGGCCTGTGCCGCAGCCCATGCTGGTGACCTGGAGGCCCTGCAGGTGCTTGCAGAGATGGTGAGCCCCCACTCCCTTAGGTACCAGCCCCAGTCATGCCAGGCCCAGGGAAGGCCCGATAACTGCCCTTTGCCCGGGTCCACCAGGCTGGGCAGCCAGCTTGTGCGGCCTCACCGCAGCTAAGGGGGGGTGCACCCCGACCCCTCCCGTCCCCTCCCGATGGCCTACTCGACCCTGCCCAGCCCTTCCTCAGTGGGGGACATGTCCTTGTGTCACCTCAGGGCATTGAGCTGAGCCTGGAGGACTTTAACGGTCAAACTCCACTGCACGCGGCCGCCCGGGGGGGCCATGCGGGGGTGGTCACCATGCTGCTTCAGAGAGGGGCGGACACGAACGCCCGAGACAACGACGGCCTCAGCCCGCTGCTGCTGGCCGTACAGGGCAGGTACCGTGTGGGCAGGGGCAATACATGGGGGGCCTGCAGCGCTGTGCGGAGGCTTACCTGTGGTCACACCGCTGCCCAGGCAGAGCTGGATGGCTAAGGACACCTGTTTCCGAGAGCCTCACCCATCCCTAGCCTGGGCCCCAGGTACTAGCAGTGACCATGCCTAGGCCCACAAAGGGAGGATGGAGTCTGGGCAGGGTGGTCAGGGAGGGCTTACTGGAGAGGGGAACCTCCAAGCTGAGCCAGGCAGGCCAAGAAAGACCCTGGAACAGTCTCTAGAATAGGAAAACACAGACAAAGCACAGGGGTCTCACGTGTTTTGCAAGTCGTCTACGCTCACCTGGAGGGCTGGGGAGGGGGCAGGCATAAAGCAGGCTTAGCCTGCACAGTAGTGGGAGGGGAGCCCCCAAGCTGGCTCCACCCTCTGCTTTTTTCAGGCAGGGTCCTGGCCAGGGGTGTGGGGGCCGCCTAGTAGAGCCTTGCAGAGCTGAGCTCCTGCTGAGGTCTCTTCGGAGAAGGGGGCAGAGAGGCAGTGGGATGCCCTGCCCTGCAGCCAGGCCTGCAGCTAGGGTCACTCAGAGGCTTCTGCTGGGGCTTCTGTGACAGGCACACGTGCTGGGGGCTGCACCTTGCAGAGGGTGTGTGTGAGGATCAATGTTGAACCAAATCATGACAAGCGGAGGTTGCCGGGGACCATGAGACTTTTGGCCCCCGCTCTGCCCAACTCCGACTCCTCCCCCTGGGCGTGGGGAGCACGCATGGGGGCCTGAGGCCGTCCATGTGCCCTCTGCTGGGGCGTCTCCTTGCCCTTCGCAGGCCCTGGCATTTCTCTAAGGGTTGGCTTCTCTTGCTCTGACTCCAGTCCAAACACAGAGGGGGTGGCCACACACAAGGTGGACAGGGCTTTCGGGGACTAGGGCCCATATTCTGGTTTCAACCCAGCATGGACCTTGCTGGGGAGACCTGCCGGGTGGGGCAGGGCCCTCTGCCCCATCACCCGTCCGGAGGCCCAGAGCAGCCTCAGACCAGAGCCTGTGCGTGTGCACGTGCACGTGTGAACACGTGTGTGCGTGTTGGGGGAACACAGCTTTGCTCTTCATCCTTGGGTAGTCTTCCTGCTCCCAAAGGCAAAGCCAGTCTTGGCAGTGTCTGTGGCAGCTTCCAGACCCTGCGCCCCAGCCTTTCTCCTTGGGGGAGGGGATGGGGAACGTGGCCTGCAGGGCCCTGGGGAGTTACTCTGGGGAGGCGAGGGTTGTCTATGCTGGGCACAGACTGTCCTGGGCACCCTCGTCTGCTATGAACCTTGGAGTGGGGTGCTCACCCTTGGTCACTCCTTCCTTCCCAGGCTCATGTCTGGGAACAGGTCTGGCGCTGGCCAGAGGGTGAGGGGCTGTGCAGGGTGTGCCCTGGCACCGTAGGTGATGTGGCTGGAGCTTGTAGGCTGTGCGTCCCGGGGCGTGGGTGGGTAGCATGATGAGCTCATCTCATTTTGGTCCCACCCCCTCATACCCGCCCCGCTGTCACAACACCCCCCAAACCGGTCTCCCAGCCTCACTCCCCTACCTGGCCCTGCTATGCACAGAGGGGCCAACCCACAAGAAGGGCTCTTTGGGGGAGGGGGAGAGGAGCAAAGCCTAGGGATCCCAGCCTCCCTAAAAGTAGAGTGACCATGCAATTTATGGTCTACCCTGACACTGTGAGGGGCCGGTCAGTAGTTACGTGGCAAGGGTCAGTGTCCCCCCACTGCAGCGGGCGGTGTGGCCTTGGCCTCCCCCATTCTGTTCCTTGGCCTTGCCGAGCCCCGCTTGCACCCCACCTATGCCCATGGCTGGCTCACCCCAGCTTGGCCCAGGAGATACGGCCTCTGGACACCTGCAGACGTCCAGGGCCTGCTCTAGGCCAGCTGTCCCCACTGTTCACATTTGTCTGCTGTGTCTCATCCCCACCCCACCCCCAAGGACAGAAACTGAGCCTGATTGACTCAGTTTCCCCAGGTCCAGCCTTGGTCAGGGCAGGTGTGTGTAGTGAGGCTGGGTGGCTCAATGTAGGGACTGTCCTCCAGGTGGGCTGTCCCTGTGCACCCACGGGAGTGCTGCAGCCCTCAGGGGGTGGGACAGAACCATGGTGGGCAGATGGAGGAGAGCGGCCAGGGCTGACTGATGCCCCATAATGGGGCCGGGTGCTGGGATGCCCTGGGCTCGGCCCCGCCCTGCACACCCAGGTTGTCGTGGCCAAGTTCAGGGGCAGGAGTCTGGCCTGGGGCAGGTGGGCTCCTGGCCCCGTGCACAGGCCCTGAGGCCCGTGGGTGTCTGAGCAGGGCAGCCACCAGCTCACCCTTCCTCCTGGCAGGCATCGGGGCGTCATTGAGCTGTTGCGGGCAGCTGGGGCGTGCCTGTCCCTGCAGGAGCTGGAGGACGCTGGGACAGAGCTGTGCAGGTGAGGGCCTCCGGGGATAAGGGGCTGGGGCTCCAAGAAGGGAAGCCAGGCCTGTAGGGAGGAATCGTGGGCCAGGGTGGGGGCTTCACGGGAATGGCCTCCAGCTGCCAACAGGGCTCTGACCTCACAGCTGCCTGGAGTGACCATGAAGGCAGGCCTGGCACATAGGCCCAGGGCGGTGCGGGCCCTGGTGGGGGCCAGGTGGGCCACGGGCCAGGACCACGGAGCTCACGCCCCTCCTCCACGCCCTGGCCCTCCCCATGGTGCTGCTGGCTGATTCCCATTCTGTGCCTCCCCTGCGCCCGCCAGCAGCTCCTGTGTCCAGCCTGGGCGGGAGGAAGGGACCGAGGTGGGCAGCGGTCACAGGAGGGCAGAGGCCTGCCTATTGTAGCCGGGGCTGGTGCTAGAAGTGGCCGGGGTCTGCATCCCAGGCCCAATGGGGTGGCGGACGACGGAGGGATCTTAGCATGACTGGCTGGGGGGGAGGCAGGGATGAGCTGCCCACCCACAGGAAGACGCACCTCTGGCCCCTCACCCCACCTCCATGGTTTGGTCCCAGCAGGGCCTCACCCAACCCAGGTACAGGGTGGGGTGGAGAGACCCCATAAGCCCCTAGCCTCAGCCCTCCAGTCCTGGCCTTCAATGTCCTGCTGGCTGGCCCGCCCCCTGCCCACTGTTCTGAGAATACAGGGTGAGGTGGGCTCTCAGGGCCCAGCACAGGGGGGATCAGGCTGACCCTGTGGGCCTGCCCACAACCACCGGGGTGACTCAGTTCAGGGCTGCACCCCAGGTGGGCCTTGTTGGCTCCATTGACAGATGGGGAAACTGAGGCAGAAAGGGCAGGGGACAGCCAGGTCCTACGGAAGTGGGTTTGCCCAACCTGAGGGGCTTGGCTAGATTTGGGGCGTCCACCCTTCCCAAGATCAAGTGTATGTGGGAGCTAGTGCATCAGCCCTGGGGTCAGGCCCAGGAAGGCTAGGTGCCATCCAGAGTGATTCACCCCAAAAGTTACCCAGTGCCTCTGAGGAGGCTGCTGCTGCTTCTGTTTCCTGGCTAGAGTGGGGTCACTAGGGTCCCTTTGGGGGGCAGTCCTGCCCTTCCCAGCCCCTATTCCCGGCCAGCACACCCTGCCAGGTCCCAGAGTGGGGAGTGGGCTCTTCCGAGAGAGTGGGAGGGTGAGGAGGACCCTGGTAAGTGCCTGGGAGGTGCTCTGTGCCCACCTCTAACCTTGTTCCCCAGGGCAGGCAGGTCCAGGCCCCGCTCCCAGCCAGGACCCCCCCGCCCATGCAGCCTGCTGGTCCCAGCCCCCCCTCACCGTGTCCTCTTTGAACCACTGGTCTGCTTCAGACTTTCCTGCTGCCTCTGTGGGCCCCACCCGGGGAGAGCTGTGTTGTGAAATGTGAAACTGGCATGCAGCACCAAGCAGGTGGGGTGTATGCGTGTGTCTGTGCTGCTTGCTCATGTGTGTGCGTGCGTGCGTGTGCATGCTTGTGCATGTGTGTGCACACCTTCGACCTGAGTCAGTCACCCCCATTGGGTGAAACCAGGCTCCAGGTTGCCTGACTCCTGCCCCAGGGCCCAGTGCTGCTGGGTCAGCTGTTTGGGGCTGGTTTTGTAAAGGCACCAAGGGCACCCCCAGGCAGGCAGGTGGGCAGATGGACTGGATGGGTGCCCAGCAGGCCTGATGGCTCCCCCTCCTTGGCTCCCCTCCCAGGCTGGCATCCAGGGCAGACAGCGAAGGTCTGCGGGCGTGGTGGCAGGCGGGAGCTGACCTGGGCCAGCCTGGCTATGACGGCCGCTGTGCCCTGCTCGTGGTGAGTGCCACCAGTGCTCTGCTGCCCTCTCCAAGGTGCCGTCCTCCAGGGAGGCCTCCCTGACAGCTCCAGAAGCTCCCCTCTCCTGCTCCTCCCCCGAATGCCCGGTCTCGCTCTCCTGGTGGACATTCAGGAGCCCAGGAAGCTGTCCCCTTGAAGTCCCGGCCCCTCCCTGGGTCCAGAGCTCTGGGGACAAGGAGAATGGAGGAGACATGGGGTCTTGTGTGCACATGCGAGTCAGCGAGGGTGTCCTGGTTGACAGGAGGGTCGGTGAAAGGGTTGGCATGGCCAGGCTGACCAGCATTCCTGTGGCACACAGTCCCTTCCTCGTGCCCCTCCCACAGGCAGAAGCTGCTGGGAACCTGGAAGTGGTGACTCTCCTGCAGGACCTCCAGACTAGGGCTGATGACCTGGCCCCCAGTCCAGTAAGTCCCCCCAGGCAGGGCTGACTGCTCCCAGGAGTTCGCACCCTGTGGCTGAACCCTGGCTGGGGGAGTCTGTCCAAGGGCCAGTGCCCCTCCTGTGTGCGGGGCATGCACAGTGGAGGGGGAGCTGAAAGTGCTGGAGGGAGATGGCAGCAGTCAGGGAGGGCTTCCTGAGGGAAGAGCCGACCTCAGACCTGCATTCCTGGTTGGGCTGCCCTGTGAAGTTCCTCAAGCCTGGAGCGGGCCTCAGATGCCTGTACTGCGTGTCCCGCCCACCCTGCCCCACCGACCCCATGACCCACCGCCTCCCTGGCTGTGGGGGCCAGGCACCAGCTGACACCTCCAGCCCCACTCCATCATCTGGCCCTCCAGAAGCTTCTCAAAGTTCCCCTATGAAAGGCTGGGCCCCCCTGAAGGGGCCCTGGGTTTGTCTGCCTGCCCTGCCCCCACACACTACCAGGACCTCAGGAGACCTCTCTTTTCAGGAAGTGCTGCCTGGTGTCTAACCTGAAGCTGTCTGGTTGCAGCATAAGCCATTCCTTCCCATCGTGACCTGCTGGGGATCGCAGGCTCCCCCCCACTCATGGCTCTGACTGTGATGTACCCCGCTGCTGGGAGAGCTTCCCATTTGCCTTCCAGGACACAGCCTAAATGTCCTTTTGGGCAAAGTGAATAAAGTCTCTCTGGGGACCGGGCCTCCCTAGGTCCCCAAAGCCCTGCTTGAGTGGGTCTGCCTGTACCCCAGGAGTGAGTATATATGTGGGGAGACTGGCTGAGGCTCTGGCTCAAAGGGGTGACTTCGGCAACCTAGGGGTGTGGGCTACTCAGCCAGTGTGTCCTAAAGCAGCATGAATGTGTGAGCCTGACCCTGTGGGGAGGGCATGCTGTCCACCCCCACACACCGTTGTCCTGCCTCCCTGCTGGCTTGGGCTCCAGACAACCTCTGCCCCGTCTCCTCTGTCCTGAATCCTTCTCATTCTTGAAGCTTGGAGTCACCTCCTCCAGGCAGCCCCCACCCACATCTGCTCCTCTAGGTCCTCATGCTCCCTCCCGCCCTCTGTCTGGTTTTCACAGGGGCCTCTGCAGCATGCTGGCTCCGCTTCATTCCCTGACCCGCCCAGAGCCCCTGACCCACTAGCCTCTGTGAACCAGGCGCGTCCAGACCACCTGCCTAGGGAGCCAGAGAGGGAGTGACCTGTGCAGCCCCCTAGGTGCAGCAGCAGCCTTGCAGCTGGGCAGGTGGGGACAGGTGTGCAATGGGTGGGGCAGGCCCAGGCCTGGTGGGTGTGGGCAGCCACAGCCTTATCAGAGGCCCTGCTGAGACTGAAATCAAGTGTTTTGTCCCCCAGATAGTCCTCTGCCCAAACTGGAAACAGCCCAGTGGGGCGAGGGCATGCCCCAGGCTCCGCCCCACCATGTGAATCTGGGCCTAGACGGGCCAGGGGCCTGCCCCCGCACCCCGTCCCACGGTCCCTGACCCTTCCTTGCTGGGCCTGAGGAACCTGGGGGCTGCTTCCTTCCGGGTCCCCCATCATCTCAGTACCTCTCTAACTGCCCACGTGAGGATTCTCGTCTGTCTGTCCACCTGGCCCCTGGGCTGAGGGCATGTGCCCTGTAGATAATGGGCAAGGACGGGAGCTTGCCCTAGGCACCCACCATATAGCCGGGGCCTCTCCCAGGTGGGCCAGGCTGGGGGAGGCTCCACCTGTACCCCCAGGCTTCTCAGCCTAGTTCCCAGGCCCGGGCTGGCAGCCTTCCAGATTCTCTCCCAAACACGGGTGTGCCAGGGCCTTGCACAACCAGGTAACGCCACACGAGCATGGTGGGTCCCAGGAGTCTGCCCCACACCCCATGAGTGGGGGGTGTGGGAGACTTGGGGGAAGGAGGGACCATGGGGCCGGAGAGCCAGGAGCCCCTGCTGGCTGGTGGGTTGGCCAGAAGGCCAGAGGGGTGATGGGACAAGCAGACAAATGCCTGGTGGAGGCCACCTCCCATGTGTCACAGCTGAGCACCCCATGTCCTGTCTGGTGCTCACCGGAAACACCCGCCCCCTCTGGCTCTGTTCCAGCCTATCGCTCAGCGCCTTGCCACACTCAGCAGTTCTCCCAGGCCCCATGGAGCTGGGGATTGTGAAACTGTCACGTTACCCCACATGGCTCCTCCCTCCCCAAGCAGGTGCCAGCCTGCCGGCCAGAACACTGCATCCTGGGATGACACCCTGCCAGCGTAGAGACACCCACTGTGTCCTGCGTGTCCCATAGAGAACACTTGCTGAGCTGACTTTTCCCCAAGTGGGTCACTGACTGCAGGGGAGGCTTCCGCCAGCCAGGCATATTCACGGGGCTCCCCACCAGGGCTAGGCACCAGGGTGACCCCCCAGTCTGAGCCCCTCCACACGCTGTGGGACGTGAAGCCCTGAGATGACCAGTTCCTAGACGGGCACATGTCTCTGAAGCTCTGGGAAGTTGCAGGCACACATCTGAAAAGTTCCTCAGGGCCATTTTGTGTTCCTGGGGCGAAGTCAGCTCCTCTGAGAATCACCGAGTAGCCACGGGATAAAGGCTGGCACCCTGGGCTCCAAGGGTACCACGTGAGGTGGGATAGCCACACAGAGGACAATGCCACCTTAGGGCACATTCGCCCCTGCCGGCTCCTTGGTTCATCCTCCTTCCCACTTTATAGCTGAAGCCATGGAGGCCCAGTCCACACTGCCCACGGGCCCAGCTGGCACCAACCCAGGTAGCCTCCTCACTTGAAGGTGGTGCCACCAGGAGGCATGGCGTGGGCTGGCATGAGACGTGGGAGCAAGACTGGGCATGGCGAGTGCTGGATACATGTGGGAGGCAGCCTGAGCCCTGCAGGGTCTCAGGGGGGGGGCAGACCCCCCCCCACGCACACACACACGAGCTCACACCCAGTCATTTCACTTTGGGTGAGGTCTTAGCGCATCTCAAATCGCTGAGATCCCAGGGTTATCTCTGGGAGATCTCTCTGTCTCTGTCTCTCTTATTTAGGCCACTCGGCATTTACCCAGTGTTGTCCATCATAAAACCAAGCTGCCCCCAGGGAAGCACCCACCCCAGCTACAGGTAACCCGGTTTCTCTTTCATGCTTGGAAGTTCCCCTTCTGGTCACACCTCAGTACTTCCTGCTGCATGTATTGTCACCTCTTCCCTCTCACCAATCTCTTTGGTGCTGGAGACAGTGACAGTGTAGGGAGGGTTCTGCCCTGAACTGGGCTGTATCAGGACATACAACTGGGGACAAGTGGGGTGGGGTCTCCTGGCCCATGTGGGTGGGGGGCAGGATTTCCCAAACTCCTGTTCTTGGTCACACACCTCTGCCCGTATCACACCCCGTCTCCCTGTCCCAGCACCTGACCCCCCACACACGCTCAGTGCATGGAGGCCCAGCTTCATTACTGGGTGCGGTGTAACTTCCAGGAAGTCAGTGCGTCTCTCTGAGCCTCAGTTTCCCCAGTGAGTATTTTCCCTGGACTTAGCTAGGTGATGATGACCCTGCAGGCCAGCCCCACCCCGTGCGGCTCCACAGTGGCTCAAGATGTGGGCTGAGGACCTTAGAGACCACCTCTCTCCAAATGTTCTCTTTCCTAAAGCTTGAACCCCAACCCCCACTAGTCCTATTTACCGGTAATGGACAGCTCAGTGGTGACAGAGTTGCGGGGGTGGGGGTGGGGTAGGGGGGGTGACAGCTGGAGGCTTGACTGGTCAGGTCCCAACATCTCCAAGGTGACTAAGTGGCCAGGCCAGAACGCATGGGGGCAGAGCAAGGGCTGTTGCCTGACGTGGAGGGGGTGTCAAGGATGAGCCCCCTCTGTGTGTGGGGGGCAGGATGGGGCTCCCAGTGTGGGCCATGGGGGGAGGGTGCGGTTCTGGCTGCCACTCTACCCTCTGGGAAGACACTGGGTCCGAGCCCCAGAAACCTGCTAGGCTCGTTCTCCCTCCCTCCACTTTCACTTTCTCTTTGTTCCCCCTCCTTCCCCCTCCCACGACGTTCCCTTTGAAGTGGACAGACCGGGATGGGTGTTTGCAGCCCGGGCCCTCACCCCCGCCCACAGACTGAGCCCAGGCCCTGGGTTCCTGCGGGCTCGGGTCCTCCCCTGCCCAGGCCGTCCTGGGCACCGACTAGGCTGGTGTCACAGCCCCCCACCTCCCCCGCAGTGAGGGTCCTAGGCCAGACAGTACGGGTGTGGCCCCCAGACCTGGAGCGGGACCCCGGAGACGCCAGATGTGCCCGGGCTGGAGGCAGGGGCGCCGGGCGGGGCCGCGAGGCCGGTGACTCAGGGACACCCCCGCACGGGTGTGCCGCGCAGGTACCCAGCCGCGGACGACCCGCCGCGCGACCTGCGGGCCGGGAGCCGCCCCGCCCGGAAGAACCGGTCGGGCCAGCGCTGCGCGGGCGCATTCCGGCGGCGGGGAAGGGCGGACTTCGGCTTAAAAGGCGCCGCGGCGCTGGTCGCGGCGGCACAGACGCACCGCGGGCCACGCGGGGCAGCGGGTGGAAGGGACGCGTCGCCGGACTTCGGCGACCGCGGGGGCTCGGTGGACGCCGAGCAGCGGGCGGGGCAGGAGGCGCGGCTGTGCTCCCTCTGCGCCGGCCAGCGCGTCCGGGGCGCCGGAGGTGGGGGTGCACCGCCGGCGGGCTGCAAGCGGGCCGGCCTCCCCCACAGCGCGGCGGACCGCCGACTCGCGCGCTGGGTCCAGTGGTTCTTAACACTTCAACAGTTCTGTAGCGCAATTGTGAAATGTTTAGGACCACTAGACCCGGCGGGCCCAGCAGCGGCAGCGACCACAGCGACCACACCGATGGGGCGTCCCACGCGCGGCCCCTGCTTGGGGCAGGGACACACCAGGGACTCTAGGAGGAGTCCACGGATCCGCAGCCGCGTACTTCGGTCCACCCGAACCTTTCCCGCCGCGCCGGCCGACCACGGGCTAGGGTTGACGACCTTGCGCTGCCGGGAGGTGACCCGGTGTGGCGGCGCTGACCGCTGGGAACCGCTGGGTGCGGGCGGCCTGGCCGGCCCACCCTCCTGGCACGTAGCCCGTCCGGAGACGCCACTGCCGCCCTCCTGCGCCCCGTGGGCCCCACCCTTCTGGAAACTCTGCCGAATTCCCAGCCGGGACCTGTCAGTGGGCCCCGCGGGGTGAAGGCGCGCCCCTTGTCGTTGGCTTCTTGGTGGCTATGCGGCAGCCGGGCCAGGAGTTAGTCCTTTCCCCTCGAGCTTGCTAGGAGAAAGCTGGGAATTGTACAGTAGGAGCGGTCACTTCCCAGAGGGTTGGGAGTGGGGTGTGGGGAAGGTGGTGAGAGCGTGTTGGGTGGGGTGAGAGTGTGTTGAATGAATGAAGGACCCCAGGGACAGAAACGGGGTGGGGGGGCGGGGGGCGATAGGGAAGAGGCTGGGAGACCGGTGTGCCTGCCGGACTGCCTTGGGCCCCAGGCTCCCCTGTGAAGTGGGTCCTGAGAGGTCCTGTGGGAGCAGAGGAGCCTGTCTGTGAAACCCTGGGAGCGGCTCAGCGGTGTCATTCCATTCCCGCCTCCTGCCAGGGCGAGGTCTCCTGTGCCTTCCGCACGAGGACGCCCTGCCCTGGGCCTGCCTGGCCCACTGGCTTGGCTGCACCCTCTGGGAGAAGGGAGGCCCCCTCAGGTCTTTGCCTCCTTGGCGTAGTGTTTAGGGGGGTTGGGGGGCAGGTCAGACTGGTCTGGGTGTGAGGCCCATCAGGGCGTTGCCCAGCTGAGTGGCCTTGGGCCAGTCATCTGCCCTCTCTGAGCCCCACCGTCACAGGTTGGAGTGAGGACAGGAGCCGATGTGGGCAGCTGTACCTGGAGAATGAGGGAGCATTGGCTGTGGGCTGCAGGAGGATTGTGGTCAAAATCAGGATAGGGAGGGGGCTGTGTTCCGGGGGGGGGGGGTCCATTCTTAACCGGAACACTCCCTTTCCCAGCAAACTCCTCTGGGCAGAGCAGCAGTGTCGGGACTGGTGCCTGGCGCTCTGAAGGGTCCAGAGGGTCTTAGCAGCGATGCTGCCCCTGGCCTCTGCGGCCACGTGGTAGCGATTTCATCCTACAGAGTTCTCCCTGTGCCACTGCTTGGGCCTCTGCAGCTCAGTGAGAGGGGCTCCGGGCTGTGGATTATGGGGTTCCCTCTTCTGTAGTTTGGAATCACTTTGTCCGCTGTGGATAGACACATTACGATTGATGAAAATAAACACTTGTTTCAAAGCTTCACTGTGTTCTGGGGCTGCTGTCTTTCTCCTCCCAGGCATCGTCGTGGTCTCTTCCCCTCTTCTTCTAACCCCAGAGGAATAGGAATGAGGATGGTCCTCACCCTGGGCCTGGCTCAGCCCCGCCTCTGGCCGGCACTGTGGCTCCCCGAGGCCCCAGCCCCTGCTGCCAGCCACCCCTCGCTGCGGAAGGGCACTCTAGGACCCAGCAGACGCCTCCCTCCTCCCTGAGCCAGGCCTTCCCTTCTGCTTGGAGCTGCTGCTGCCCCTGAGCCTGCTGGGGAGAAGATCTGGTCCCCAGGGCCCCCAGCCCTGGCCTGCTCCCAGCCTCTGCCCATACTGCCCCCTGGCTGGCTCCCACCCATGCCCAGCTGGAGGCCCTGGGCAAGGCTGGAGGGCTCAGGGGGTGGAGTGACAGAGGACCCTCCTCAGCGGACCCCCTACCTCCAACCAGCAAGACACAGACTGAGAGCTGTCAGTCAATGATTCAAATCCCTGCCCTCCTGCCTTTAAGCAGGTGACCTGGGCAAGGCCCTCATCTGCTCAGAGCTGCACTTCTCCTTTATGCAAAGAGGGCAGCAGTGCCCACCTCGTGGGGCTCACGGGAGGTGAGCCCCAACTCTCATAGGGCTGTTTGGGCCAAGCCCCAAGTCATCAGGGGACAGTATTACCTCATGGTGGGAGGGTCAGTGGGGGGAAGGCTCTGGGTGGCAATGGGGGAGGATCTCACAACAGGCCCCTTTGGTCCCTGGGCCCTCTGGCATGTGGCTTCTGCTTCTGCAAAGACAAGCCCTGTCCTTCCTGACATCCTTCCCCATTCCACTCCCAGCCGCTCTGCTCTCTGCCCACTCGCTCCTGCAGGGTATGGGAGGGTCCCCACTATCCCTTCTCTTCAGTAATGGGAGCCCCAGGTGTAACTGGGCACATGGTCCCCTGTGCTGCGAGTGTGGGGCTCTGCCCAGTGTGAGGTGAACAGGAGACGCAGCTGCAACTTCAGGCCTGCCCACACCTCCACTTCCCCGGGACAAACCAGGCCATCGAGGGGCAGAGCCTGCTCTGGCTATGCAGATGGAGGGCCACCCTAGATGGGGCCAAAAACACCTCACAGTTTGTCTGGGACTTCCCAGCTGTAGCCCTGTCTATCCTGGGAAAACTGGGACAGTTTCCAGATCCTGGACCAGCTCAGGGGACACGCTGCTCTAGCTCCTTGTACCACTCACAAGCTTATCTTTTCCACAAGAGAAATAAACTGTCTGTCTTTTTAAAGCCATTGTTATTTTGGTCTCTATTAAAGTAGCTAAACCAGTATTCTGAGCCAGTGGTTCTCAAGCTTTGGCTGAGTCACCGGGAAAGCTGGTGAGGCGCAGGGAGGCTCAGGAGCGGAGGATGGCACACCATGTGTGTCCCTGCCAAGTTCCAGGGTGACACTGACAGGCCCCAGGTGAGACCCACAGTCTTCCGTAGTACACCTCAGCCAGAGAAAAGGGTTGGAAGAAGGGGGGACACACGCCCAGCCTGTGGCTTTTGGAGACATCCTGGGTCTCTAATCCCCAAGGCAGCAGGAGCCCAGAACAGAAATTGCCTGCCAGCCCTTCTGTCCCTCAGCAGAGGAGCCCACAGCCGTCCCTGCCGGGCCCCTACGGCACGGGCACCCCGTGAGGGCTTACTCCAGGGATTGCCAGGGTAATGCCACACGCCTCTGCATGAGAATCTCCATGAGAAAAGGAAGGACAAATGATGGTTCTTTACTTTCTCCACACACTCAGTGACTAGGTGAGCCCCATGGGAACACATTTGTCCACTCTGGGAGGGCTCTGGGGCCGGCTGGAACTGGCTCTCTGAGCACCTGCCGTGGTTCTGAGAGGCCGCAGGGGGACCCAGGCACGGCTAGGCGGGCATATGACCTAGCGAGCGTTCCTTGAGCCCTCATTTTTGGCAATGACCCTTCTCGCTGTTTTTGTCAGCTTATAGAAGGGTAAGCGACATAGAGGAAGGCGTAGGTGTTTAAAGTGTGCAGGTGATGACTGACATGTGCGTACATCCATGAAGCCATCACACACTCTAGTGATGAGCAGGCCCCCACCCAGCGGGTTCCCGCAATCCCTCCTTCCTCTCCCCAATCCCCTGCCCATGGAGTTTTCTTTGGTGGAAGGTTTTCAACTGCTGATTCAGCATCTTTAATAGATGGAGGACAACTCAGGGTACCTTTCTTCTCAGGTGAGTTTTAGTATGTCATGTCTTTCAAGGAATTTGTTTACTTAATCTAAGTTGTCAGATTTATTGGTATAAAGTTGTGCGTAGTGCTCTATTATTATTCTTTTGATATCTGCGGAAGAGTCTTAAAATTGATGGTTTGTGTTTTCTCAGCGTGGCTTGAGGCTTACCATTGTTACTGATCTTATGAAAAAACCAGCTTTTAGTTTGGTTGATTTTCTCTGTAATTTTTCTGTTTTCTATTTAATTGATTCCCACTCTGATCTCTGTTGTTTCCCTCTTCTCCTTGCTTTGGGTTTTATTTGCTCTTCTTTCCCAGTTTCTTCAGATGGTGTGTATTAGGCCACCCAACGTTGACCCAAAGCTCACTGAAGCTCTATTCATTGTTTATAGTCTTTTCTTTTCTCTGTTTCATTTTGGATAATTTCTAAGAATTCTACCTAAGTAATTGTTTCTTCTGCAGTGTCTAATTTGCTATTACTTCCATCAGTGTCATTTTCCTCCTGTACGTTATATTTCCCACATTTCCACGTATGGAAGTTTGATGGGGTCTGTTTTATAGTTTCTATATTTTTACTGAATGTATTCAAGCATTCCTAGATCTTCTTGAACTTATTGAAATATAGTTACAAAAATAGTTTTAATTGTCTTGTCTACTAGTTTTATCATCTGTGTCATTTCTGGGTCTGTTTCTATTGGTTGATTTTTCTCCTCATTCTGTAGTTTTCTGTTTCTTCGTAGGTCTGGTCAGTTTTGATTGGTTGCCAAACATTGTGACTTTAACATTTGCTGGATAATTTTGTAACCTGTAAATATATGTGAGCCTTGCTCTGGGACATGGCTAAGCTTCTTGTAGAGACTTTGATCCTTCAAAGGATTGCTTTTAGCTTTTCTTTTAGGCAGGACAAGTTCACATTTTATTCTACTTCCCCAACAGTGAGGTGACCTTTGAGAGGACTCTACATCATGCCTCATGAATGATGAGGCTTACTCCTTCTCGTTGGTGGGAGCACACACCATTCTCAGCATGTATAAACAATTTTTTTTTAATTATTGGAAAATATACATAAAATTTACTCTTTTAACCATTTTAGATGTACAGTTCTATGGCATTAAGTATACTTACATTGTTGTGTAACCATCACCACAATCTGTCTCCAGAACTCTTTTCATCCTGCAAAACTGAAACTGTCCCCATTAAATACTCACTCACCACCCGCTCCCCCAGCCCCTGGCACTGCCATCTACTTCTGTCTCTATGGATTTGATTCCTGTAGGGGCTGCGGACTTTCCAGGTCCCCTGTAGGGACCTCATATGAGTGGAATCACACAGTCTTTTTCCTATTGTGACTGGATTATTTCACTCAGCATAATGTCCTCAAGGTCCATCCATATTGCAGCACGTGCCAGAAGTTCGTTCTTTTTAAAGGCTGGACAATATTCCATGGCATGGACAGACCACAGTTTGCTTTATCCATTCATCTGTGGATGGACATTTGGGTTGCTGCCACCTTCTGGCTGCTGTGCACGGTGCTGCCGTGAGTGTGGGAGGTGCATGTCCGCAGCATGGTTGGGAAGGCAGCTCTCTGTCCTCTCCTACCATGTGGCTCCTTCTCCAGCCTTGGGGAGTTTCCTTCATGCGTTCTTGATGTACACTCAGCTAAAGACTTGGGGGGACCCCTTTGGGGAGCTCCGGAGCCCTGGGTCAGAGCAGCTGTGTTCTTTCTGACGCTCTGCCCTGCAGCCTTGAGCAACCTTGGCTTCCCCGAAGCCTGGTGGGCCCTCTGTCCAGGGACACCTGAGGGCAAGTCCTGGTGCTCCCTCCCTGTGCTGAGGCCCGTCAGCTCTTCGTGGGCAGGGGGCTGGGGGAAGTGTAGGGCTAACTCTCCTGTCCTGCCCAATATCCAGTGTCTGTGAACTGTCGTCGCATGTATTTTGTCCACTTTTTAAGTTACTTCTGGTGGGAGGGTGTATCTGATGCCTGTCCCTCTGTCTTGGCCCAAAGTGAAAGGCTCCCCCTTCTCCTTGTTCCCCCCAAAACACTAGCTCGAACCTCCACCTGTGGACTGTGGCTATTCTTCTGCCACATTCCTTTCCCGGAGGACAGTTTCTGGCTGTCCCCAAGGCCTGGGGGGTTGTTACAGATATACCGTGGTACTGTGGCCTTGCCCTCCTTTGGAGCTGGGCCGCTGCTTGATCCCTAATGCCACCCCCCGTGCTGGATTCTCCTGGGGACTCAGATGTACCAGCTGGCTCAGGGATGGGTATGTAGCCTCCCTCGTAGCCAGCACCTGTCCAAGTATAGCACTTCTCATCTACACACAACTTCCCTGAAGGCCTGAGGTCAGCACAAGTGCCTCATAGAGGTGGCTGCCTTCAGCAGTGGCTACTTGGTAATGTCTAAGTGTCAGAGCCAGCTCAGTTCCTTCTGAGGGGACTTTCCAGGTACATTTCCCCTCCTCTGAGACTCCTCGGCCTTCCTTTAGCTCCAGGCCAAATCTCACCAAATCCTCCTTATGCCTGAATAGTGTCTTAGGAAGACACTCTAACATAACAGGCCAAGGTGACACCCCACAGCCAAGGTGACACTTCCTGGCCAAAACAACACTTGGCCATACATTTTGAAGACTCTGGCCTATTTAATCTTTACTCTTCTTGTTTTATGACACATACATATGAGGATAGAATTTTCCTTTGGGGTCACTGTGGCTTCTGATCATGGATGGTGACATAGACTCACTCAAGCTGCTTTCTTTGTAATTTCCATTGGGATTTTCTCTAGGAGTTATTCAGAGGATATTTTTACTTTCATATACATTCCTAAACCAATAATTTCCTTAAAAAATTAAATTTAATCATAGATATGATTTAAAAGTCAAATAATAATTATACGGCTTGGTACGAAAAACAGGAGCCTCATCCTCATACCTGCTCCAGGTTAGCATACTATGAGTACAGTTCCTTTCTGGTACAGCTTTTAATTTTTCAAAAAATAATTGCCTCGTTTTTTATTTGCATAGTTGTCTACGTAATTGTGATTCCATGCTCTATGATGGAAGTTTAAGTCTCTTCTAAATGTGTTCAAATGCATAATCTAGTTCTTCCTCCCCCTCCTTCCTCTTTCCCTCCTTCCCTCCTTCTCTTCCTCCCTTCTTCCCTTCCTGCCTACCTGCCTTTTTCCCTTAAGGCCTCCCTGCGGAGTGCTCTAAATGTCTGCTCCCATCTGGACCCTTAGGACTCAGCTGATCCCCATAAACCTCCACTCACCACCACCCTGGAAATGCCCTTTATTTCTTTTCTGAATTGGGTCCCATTTCCTTGATCTCACGTCCTCTTTTTTTTTTTTTTTTTTTGGTTAATTTCCTTGTTTTGGGAGAGCCCATCTGCCAGCAACTTTGAGAAAGGGAAAAATCAAAGGCCAAGATTTTGTCTTTGTTTTACTTTTATGTTCAGTTGATGGTTTGCTGGGTATAGAATTCTAGTTAGGGAACCATTTTGGAAACTTTGCTCCATTGGCTTCTAGCTTCCATTGTTACTGCTAGAAATTGGGTGATAATCTCCTCCTTGCTTCACAGGTCAAACCCTCCACCTCTCCCAAGCTTGTAGTATCTTCTATTTGTTCCTGGTGCTGTTTGGAAATTTCACAAAGATGTTGGTCTTTTTGCTTTTATTGTGCTAGGCATTGAAGATTCCTAGTCCTGAGTTCTGGGAATTTTTTTATTTTGCATGATTTTCTCACCCATATTTTTTGTTCTTTTGTTGTTGTTGTTGTTCTTTTTTCTCTGGAATTCCTATTATTCAAACACTAAACTTCCTACTGTAATCCTGTAATTTTTTTCTTTTCCTCTCTTCGTTTTCTTTTACTTTCTGGGAGATTTCCTTGACTTTATCTTTCAATCCTTCTGTTGAATTTTATTTCTGTATCATATTTTTGTTTTCCGAGTGCTTTTCTTGTTGTTCTCTGAATTGCATCTGTACTTAAATTCACAGAACTTAGTATCTTCTCTTCTTTTTCTGAGGCCCTCCCCCCATCCATGTCCAAGGTGAGTATGGGGGTGCCATATCCTGTGGGGCTGGTGCTTCCAGAGGTGTGCAGCTGTCCTCAACACGGTTGGTGGTGCTGCCGGACCCCACCAATGGCCCCATCTTCACTTATTCAGCAGACCTGCTCACACGTTGTCATTCTCTATGTGGCACATCAATGCTGTACACTCCTGTGTGAGATATATTTACATACACATGTGCGCACACAAGCTGATATTCAGGAGGCCACCTTCATGCCCAGCTCTGGTCCCCACAGAGCCAAATCTGAGCCAGACTCTGTTCCTGCCCTGGAGAGGTGTGGGTGGAGGGTGCTTTGTGTGGGAGATTCACCCAGAAGACTCCTGGGGAAGCAGCAAGGCCATTTTGGGCACAATGGCAGGGCTGTGATGCAGCTTCCCCGAGGAGTTTCCCAGGTTGTACCTTCAGGCAAGGTGTGTGGGGAACTCAGTACAACTCCTGCCCCCATGTATCCCTCTGCCTTGGTTGCTTGCTGCCTGTCCTCAAGCTAGAGACAGCCCAGTCCTTCGAGGGGTAGAGGGAGAGGGAATGGGAACAGGAAGGGAGAAGGAAGTTAAGGCTGTGGGGTGGGGTAACACGGGGAGGCTGGTGAGCCACAGAGCTGGCAGGGCCTTTTGGCACACACCTCATCCTCAGGGGTCTAAGGCGAGCCCTGCCCCTCTCAGGGACTCGGTTTCCCTATCTGCTTGAGGGCAACGGAACTGGGTGTTCTCTTACTTTCCTTGATTAGAGACTGTGGCCAAGGTACGCCATCTGCTGGCCCAACATGGAAGTGTCCCCATTCCAGATGTGATTGTGTAAGCACAGCTTGGCTCCCCAGAGTCCTGGCTCATCCTAGCTGAATCCATCAACCCAGGGAGTCAAGGAGGAGTGGGTCTGCTCCTGCTACCTGTCCACCTTCCTGTCCGTCTGTCTTCCTTAAATGGACACCTAGGAGTGCTTGGCCTGAGCTGGGCTCTGGGCACCAAGAAATGAATCTGATCTCTGCCCTGGAGGGGCACAAGGATGGGCCAGGTGTGGCAGGACTACTAGGGCTGGAGGACCAGTTCTTCCCGGGGCGGGAGAGGTGGCTTCTGACTTTGACCTGATGTTGGAGTTGGCCATGTGTGACAGAGCAGTCCAGGCAAAGAAGACAGGAGACCTGCGAGGGCTTGGGTGTGGGGGCATGGAGAGAAGTTTAGGCAGCTGGACCCTTGAGTAGGAGGGGCGGGGGAGAGATGCGCCCAGAGCGCAGGAGATCCAGTCTGGGGACCTTGCAGGCTGGCTGAGGGGCTGTCACTTTAAGCTCAGAATTTCTACCAGGGTCTGGGAGCCATGGCAGGCTGGGCTGGAGGGCCAGAGTACACCCCTGTCACATTGAGGACACTGGTTGGGGGGCCACCCAGTGCCATATATATTTCATCTCAGGAGCGGGAAGACACATAGAGCAGGAATGTTTCCATCTGGGCCAGGAAGTGTCCTTCGGCTGGTCAACCTGACTGACTTGGGGCGGGCTGGGTGGGTCTGATCAAGTCAGCGCAGGGTCAGGGTCTGGCACTGCAGCCTTGCTCTGGGCGGGATGGAGAGAGGAGCTGGGCGGGGGGGTCAGTGTGGAGCCAGAGCAGAGATTGAGGCTGGGGGCTGGGAGGGCTGGTCCAGGCAGGGCTGGAGGGCAGGAGGAGGGCAGTGGGAATCCACACAGGAACTGGCCACGAGAGCCTGCCTGGGGCTCACTCATGGCCTTGTTTCTTTAGCAAATATCAGTGGGTATCTATTCTGTGCCAAGGGCTGGGCTTGATATTCTAATGGGGCGATGGACAATAAACAAGAGAAATCAGGAGCATTATAGCAGGTTCATGACAGGTGCTAGGGAGGAATGTAAAGCGGAAGAGGGCTGGGAAATGCGGGCGGTGGTAGAAGTTTTAGGCATGGTGGGTAGAAAAGGCTTTGCTAAGAACGTAGGACCTTCTGAAGAAAAAGGGAGGGAGAGAGCAGTGTGGGTGTCTGGGGAACAACACCTCTGCAGAGGGAACAGCAGGGGCAGTCACCCAAGGGGCGTGCCAGGCCTGTTTAGGAACAGCAAGGAAGCCGCAGCGCTGGAGCACAGCAGGAGGTCGGCGAGGCGTTGCGGGGCGCTGGGGCTCAGCTGGCCTGCGCTGGGGGCAGAGACTTTGCGCAGAGGGCGGAGTGATCTCACCACCTTCTTCAAGTCTCTCCTGCTGCCGTGTTGAGACCAGGACCAAGCGTGCGGCAGTGGACGCAGAGCGCCTATTTAGAGGCTAGTGCAGTAAGTGGGCTGGTGGCCGGGGTGCGGCGTGGGCAGCGCAGGGTGTGGAAAGCGGCTGACTTTGCACACACCTGCAGAGTCCTGGGGACAGGACTTCCTGATGCATAGGGCGCGCGGGCGGCGAGAGAAAGCAGGAGTGAAGGCCGACTCCAGGGTGATCGGATTGAGTGAATGAAGGAGCAGATGGGTGATGGATCACCAGGGGGTGGACGCTCTCATCCACCCCCTCTTCTCCGAGCCCATCCCACCCAGCCGGAGGAGCAAAGGGCCAAGCCGCCGGCCCTTGCTCAGCGCAAACCGCGTGCTGGCGCTGGCCGAGGTGCTGAAACCACGGTGCCTGCGGCGGTCTGGGCGCTGTGGGCCTGAGGCTCCCCCTGCTGTGCGGTGCCGGCTAGGGTGGCAGGGACAGTGGGGCCGGCCGAGTGAATATCCTACAGGGGTCCGGCTTGACCCTACTGGTCTCTCACTTTCTCTGCCTGACAAATCCCTATCCCGCTGCGGGGCTGACCATCCTCGGCAGCTGCTTCTGCCCCAGGCCTGGACTCCCAGGTCAGTGTCCTGCCCCTCCACTCCTGGCCAGGCCCTGGGGCAGCAGAACATAGGGGTTACCAGCGCAGACTGAATGCAGGCTGCCTGGGTAATTTCTGGCAAGTTACTTCACAACTCTCTGCCTCACTTTCCTCATCTATAAATGGGATCGTGACAATACCCCTCCTGAATGACTGTGAGGATTAAATGAGTGAATGATGTCGAGTGGGTAAAACTAAGTCTGGTCCATAGCAAACACCAGTGTTTGCTAACCCAACGGATGGAACTCTCCCCAGCTCACAGACGCCCCTGACGCAGGACTGGGGCAGTGACGGCAGCGCCCTCCCACCTGAAGCCTGCCCTGAGAGCTGGGAAAGCGGGCTTCCTGATCAGGAGGCCCTGCCCTGAACCAAGATGGGTTTCCCTGCTGAACTTGGCGGGGCTGTCATCGGGGGCTGCTCTCCTAGGCACCCTTCCCCCACCCCAGACACAAGCCCAGCCTTCCACGTGCTGTGAGATTGGCATCTGGTGAGCTGACCAGGCCTGGGGAAGCATGTGAGGGCCCAGAGGCCCCCTTGAGATGAGGGGGGAAGGTTCCCCTCACTCTTAGAAGGTGTGGAGGGTCTGTTCCATGATGTGTGGTCTTAGTGTGTGGACCTCAGAGCATTTATCTCTGGCAGCTTAGGCATTCCAACCCTTCCCTATCTCCTTATTAAATATTAGAAGTTATTATTAAAAATCCCGCAAGAGTTAAAAACACTGAGGAGGACATAAAATGGAAGTAAAGCACCTCCCTGACCCCACCCTCTCCTCTCCCTAGAGGCAACAACTCACCCATCTCATGTCCCAGGAAAGGTGGAAGCCTTTCTGGGCATAAATGTCCCCCAGACACAAGCCCGACCCTGCTGTGCATTGTGTCTGGGGTATCTTTCCAAGAGCTCCAGGTGTTTGACGTGTGTCCACTGTCCCTGAGGATGAAGTGTTAGAATTTGTTGTCCACTTCCCTACAGGTCATTTCCCTAACGGGCAGCGACTGCTGCCAGGCGCTCATTTGAGTGGAGTGTACTGTGTGAAGTGCCTGCCCAGCTCTCCAGTTGCTGGCTGAAAGGCCTGACCCCTTCTTGTAAAAGCTTGCTGGGATGGGCTGGAGGCCACCCATGGGATTTGGGTCCAGGAGGGACTGGTCTGTATGTGTGTGTGGGGGGGTTCCCAATGTCCCCAGCAGGTGGGGGGAGATGGGGGTATGAGCGCTTAGGTCTCCCCCTGCCTGGTGCAGGAATCTGACCACTGCAGCACAGTGTCCCCCTGCCTTAACTGAAATGTTGCCACGTGGGTCTGATTGGAAGCTGAGTCCAGCAATTAATCCCGTCAGAGCTGTGCTCAATGCAGGGGTTTTTCTGTTGTGCTCCCTTGGCCTAGATTTCCCTGGGGACAGCTCTGACCGCTGCTGTGTGCCTGGTAAATTAAATGTTAAAAAAAATCCCCATGATGACTTTAATCAATCCACTGAGATGGCGGGCGGCCTCCTCCCAGATGAGCCTGGTCCGCTGGAGGGAGCCCCCCCACCCCAGGCTCAGGGTCTGGGAGAGGAGGACGTCAGGACACTGCTCTATGGGTGTCTGCCTGAGGGGGAGAGAGGAAGGTGGGAGTCTCCAGCGTCTCCTCCTGGAGCCTAGTTCCTCCCAAATCCAGACCACAGGAGCCCAGGAAGGGGCTGGAAAGGGGCAGGGAGGAGGGAAAGTGGGGGGGGACTCTGGCCCCCCACCATGGCTTGCCCTATCTCTGCCCCATGCCAAAGAGCCATGGGGGCAGGGAGGGGGACATCTCCTCCCGGGGTCTCTCTCCTGGCCCAAGGCCTGGGTGGGAGCTCTGTGGCCCACAGATAAGTTTATGATGAGCCCCTTGGGTGCAGCTGTGCGGAGGCAATTCCTCCAGTTGCCGCTTGGGGGAGTCAGGGGAGGAACCCGGTGAGCAGCCCGCGGAGAAGTCGAGGCGATGGAATTCCAGGTTCCTGCCCAACGGGCAGAGAGGCGCCGGGCTGGCCCCGCCAAGCTGTCATGTCCTGCCATCTGCTTACAGAGCCTCTAAAAGGGCCCAGCACTCTGACCTCCAGGCCTCGCATCTTCAATCTTCTCCTCACCTTGCCGTTTACCTTCCAGGTCCCGTTCGAGGCACATCTCCCCTGCTCCCCTGGGCGGTGTTCCCTGACACCCTCTTAACTCCCAGAACCTTCCCCGCGGGCCTAGGAGGTTATTTAGGTTATTCTGCTCCACTCGCCCAGGCAGGAGGCCGGTTTGCTTGGCCTGCACCCACAGGGGCCGCCCGCCAGCATGCGAGACTGGGCGCGTAGTAGGACTGCGGGATCCGGGTCAGGGTTTCCATGAGAGCAGAGCGATCCCTTCCCCAGATCCCCACCGTGTTGGCTGCGCCGAAACTAGCCCGAATGCTCCGGCCCGAGGGGTTACTGGAGTGGCCTGAAGGGGTCCGGGTCAGGGGCAGAGAAGGCTGCTGGTGGCGGTGGAATCGGTGTGCTGGAGAGGAGGCGCAGAGACCACGGGTCCCCGCTGCCGACGCTTAGGGTCCGGGCGGGTCTTGGAGGGGTCCATAGGCCAAGACTGTGGCGTGGGATGGGGACCTTCCGAGGAACCGCTGCACACAGGGGCGCCCTGGAGCATGGGCAGAGTGGGAAGCTCAAGGTCATTGTGCTCCGTACACGTCTCCAGGGACCGGGACCCCAAGGTGTGGAGTCCCCGGGACGAATTGGAGGGGCTGTGGTATATCCCCTGTCAGCAGAGATTTCGCGGAGCTCAGCTCAGCGGCGCCACCCCCTCCCTTTGCTTCTGAGCCAGGGCACCCGGCAGGGGCCCGCGAGGCAGGGGCTGCGGACCCGCAGCAAGAGGGGCCCTCGCCCCCTCCCACCCCTGGTCTCTGGACCGCGTGTCGGGGTGTCTGGCTCGGCGCCTAGGCAGAGGGGGCGCTGTCGATGCGGACGGGCGGGGCCAGAGCGCGGGGGCGCGCGGCGCGGAGCGAGCGCAGGGGCCGCGGGCGCGGGCAGCAGAGGCTTGAGGGCCTGGCGGGCGGCACTGCGCCGTGCGGGGCGCGGCGGCGGCGGCGGGCGCGCGGCCAGTGAGCGCGCGGGCGGGGAGGCGCGGCGGCGACAGCGGGAGGAGCTCGGAGCAGCTCCCCGCGCTCCGCTCCTCCATGGCGATGCCTGGGCCGCCCGAGCCGCCCCGCGGCGCGCCCCGCAAGGCGCCCAGCCTGCTGGAGATGGGGGCACTCTGCCTGGACTCCGAGATCATCCTGGGCTTCACCAGCCATCTTCTGCGGCGGCGAGCCAAGGTGAGGGCCGGGGGGGGGGGCATAGACGCTGTCCCGCGACTTTGTGGCGTGGCTCCCGCGGCTCAGGGTGCGGCGCTGGGAAGGAGGCAGCACGTCCTGAGCACGTCCCGCAGCCCGTGCCGGAGACTCGCTGACGCACTTTCCCCGTTAGTGCGGTCCCATCTCTCTTCCCTTAAGGCTGCGTCCTGAGCCGGAGGCAGTCAGCCAGGGCGGAGAGCTTAACACAGGGACTCTGGGTGCCACTGCACGCCTAGCTGGGATGGACGAGGCAGGGGGTCGGGGTCTCGTGGCTAAGCCGGAGTCCCTGAGGTGACTCCAGGAACCGCGCGTACTTCCAGGATCCAGGGTCTGCAGAGCTGTGTCTCGGCCCCCTCCGGGAATCCGGTGTAGGGTGTGAGCGTGCGCTTCCTGAGGTGCCGCCGTGGTGCGGGCGACCGAAGTTGCGGGTGTGGCCGGCCGCGGGTGTAGGACCGAGGCTCTGCGTCAGTGTTTCTGGGGGGCGCATGTGGGTAGTGTGTGTGTGTGTGTGTGTGTCTGTCTGTCTGAGCAGTTGAGGGGCGGGGGCGGAGCTGCCTGCAGGCAATGGTGGAGGCGTGGTGGTGCTGGTGTCCCGGGGTACCCACATCCGGATGGGGGCTGATGCCCGTTTTCCTTCGGGAGGCTGCGATGAGATAGGAGATGGGAAGCTGCCCCCGGGTCGGGTGAAAAGCGCCTGGAGGCTGTGGGACCCGAGTGAGAGTGGGGAGCCCCTGTCCACTTTTTTACCCCTACCCCCCCCCACTACCCCCCCCCACTGCAGGTCGTAAACGGCGCGGCAAGCCAGGAGGGGATGATCCATCCCTATTTTGGGAGGAGTGCGTGGGCGGGGAGGACTTTCCAAGTAAAGGCGTACTGGGCAAAACGTAATGAAGGTAGTAGCTTCGAGGGGCCCAGGAGAGGCGGGGAGTGGCTCGAATCTGTGTGGGGTTCTCACTGTGTGCGCCGGGAGCCGCGGGGCCGGGCTCTCTGCCTGGACCACAGCGCGCCAGCCGGCCCTGCTCTGCTTCGGCTTCTTGTGGTCGGCGGGGCGCACCTCTTCGCCCCGGACTCGTGCGCGGGTCTCTTTTCCAGGCTTGCGGCAGCGGGTGCGCGGCGGCCAGCAGGGGGCGCTCGCATCACGGAAAGCCAGGCGGCCGAGCCCGCCGACTGACTCCGGGCTTCGGGCTGACCCGCAGCCCGGACCTGGAGTCGCCTGCCGCCTCGGATAGCGGCGACTCTTAGGGCTGGGCTGGAGCGGGAGCAACTGGTCGCCGGAGAGGGGGGGCGACCTCCCAGCCGGAGACAAACAGGCAATTAATTCCGGAGCTAAGTTCCCATCTGCCAGGCCGGCTGACAACAGGTCCCGCACATACCCCTAGGGCCAGCCGCGCCACCTCCTCCTGCTTCCCCTGCGCACAGCGCGCACACCCACCTTCGTGCACACGCTCGCCTGCAAAGACACGCATGCCTCTCGCAATCACGCCTATACACAGATACGCTGCCACGGGTACTGCACGTTCCGAAGCGCAGATCGCGGCGTCATTCATCCACGCGCGACAATTAGATTCAAAAGGTAGCCAGCGACACGCGGAGTGCACTGGGTTTGCAGGAAAAAGCGATTGGGAGTCGGGCGGCCGGGGTTCAGCCGCTCCCTTGTCCCACCTCGTTGTGTGACGTCGGACAAGATCTTCCCCTCCGCGGCCTCTCACCTGTAAAGTGAGGAGTGGGTTGGTGCCTCGCAGGAGACTCGCAGATCTCAGTGTTCGGGCAGACAAGCAGGAAGACGCATGCGCGCGCGCGTACACTGCTCTCTCACCGCGGCCCCCAGCGCCTCTTCCTCCTGCTGGGACTTGCCTAACAAGTTGGGGTCCTTGGAATGGGAGGGGCCGCGCAGCGGGACAGGATCCCTTCCCCCACGCACTGCGGAGTAGAGGGCTTGGGCGGGGCGGGACAGTCCTCCCTGCGCCCCGCCCCCACCGGCCCCGCCCCCGCCTTCCGAACGAGCTCGTCGCCGCTACGGCGCGCACTCAACCACTCGCCAGCCCGCGCCGCCAACTTCGGAGCGACCAGCGGCTATGGGGGCACCCCCGGGCCGGATCACGTAGTGGCGGCGCCCCCGGACAGCCCGCGCGGCCCCGAAGCTCCCGCCCGGCCTTTCCTGCGTCCCGGCCATGGGCGGCCGCGGCGTCCCCCTGTACGCGGCGCAACCCGCGGTACGCGTGGCCGGGCCCCGAGAGGGGAGCGGGTAGCTGGGGGGCGGCGGGCGCCGCGGGCCCGAGCCCCAGACGCCGACGATAGTTGCGTGGTGCGCGGCGCCCCCTAGGGGCCGGGCCTGGAGCGGCGCGCTGGGGACGCCGGGCCTCCTGACCCTATCCGGACCTCGCGGAATGGAAGGAGAGGGTGGGCAGCAGGTTCGCGCCCAGCGCTCCTAACTTTGTCCAGTGTGTCACTCTAGGGTCAGGACGCGCTGAGGTCTGGAGTCGCCGGTGCTGGGTCCGGCGGTGGTGCTGAGTCTAGGGCTCACTCTCCCCTTCCGCATCTCTTCCCCGCAGGGGACCGAGGGCGGCCCGGTGCGCGAGCCGCTGCAGCTGCTGGAGGTGTCCCCCCGCAGGAGGCTGCCCGCCGGGCCCGAACAGGACCCATGTGGCAGCCGCCCTGCTCCCGAGGGCGCCGGGGCCGGCGCAGAGCAGGGCCACTCTGCCGGCGGAGGCAGCTGGTGCCGCCACTGCCACACGAAGCTCGCCGAGCTCAAGCGACAGGCGTGGAAGCTGGTCAGCGGGCCCGGGACACCCCTCCGGGTAAGTGACCCTTAGGCCTGCGCCTCTGGGCAGGGCCCATGCTAGAACTTGGGAGACCTTGGGTCCGGGAGTGTTTTTGGCCAGCCCTTTCTCCTCTCTGGGTTTAAGTTTCTCTGTTTGTAACAGTGTAAGTTGCAGCAGTTCATCCTTAAAGGGTCCTGTGGTGGGATTGGAGGGGGGTGGGCGGGCGTTTCTCCCCAGAGCTGCAGGTGCCCCAAAGTTGGAACCACAGTCTATGTTTGGGGCGGGGAGAGGAGAGAGGGCAATAGGGGGCAAGGACTCCACCCAGAATTGGGCGGGTCCTGCTCTGCCAGCAGCAAGAGGTTACTTGGTGCCTTGTTGCCCTTGGGACACCTGGGCCCCCAGCCAGCTGCCTGGAAATTGCACACCTGGGGCAGGAAGGCTTGGAGGACTAGAGGGGGCGTCTGCTGCTGTGAGGTGTGGCTGCCGGCCCCCTCCTAGCATGTGGATAAGAATTGTGTGTGGGATGCAGCCTGGGGCTCTGCCACCTTAGGCAGTGGCCACCCTGAGTGGCTGGGCCCCTGGGTTCCTTAGGCTCCAGTCCCAGCTGCCAAGGTGTTTGCCAGGGGAGGGGGCTTCCCGAATGCTCCAGCCAATGGGCTTGCCTGGGGCTTGGAAGGAGCTAGGGCCATTGTTCAAGGAACAATGCGCCCTGGAAGTTTGCAAAGCCTGGGGAGGTGGGGGTCTCCAGAGGAAGCCCTTCCCGACTGACCGACCTTCAGTCTTTTTGAAAGCTTTCCTGGGAAGTCCGCATAATCCCCATTGAATCTAAATATAGTTCTCCAAGGAGGCCATGTGGTCTGGGCTGGAGGTGGGGGCCATGAAGGTGGGTTCCAGATGCTGAGCTCCTGGGGTCCCATGTGTTTCCTGTTTAGTGGGGCAGGGGTGGCTTGAGCCTGGTTTGTCCCAAGCACTCTCTGTGGCAAAGGGAGGGGTCTTGTGGCCTGTTCTGGGGTGGAGCTGGACACCCCCATCTGCTGCTCCAAGCAGGGTACAGCCTTGCTAAGCTGTGCCCCAGATGGCCTGAATCTCATTGAAAAGATACCAGAGGACTTTCAGGGCCTCAGAAGGGTGTGGTTTGGGTCAGACTCCTAAGGGCCTGTCACAGCTACAGGGCCATCTTGCTACCCCATTACAGGAAACTGAGGCCAAAGAAAGGAGGGGCTTTAGTGACCGAGCTGGATTTTGCCTAGTGGCTCTCCGCGGCATGTGGCCAGCTGGTCACAGGTGGGTGGGGGATCCTGGTGGAGAGAGCTTCAGGTCACACCATTCACTGGGGGATTGGGGTCCCTCTGGGGGGGTCTCAGTGGTCTCCTCCTGCAGATGGCTCATCAGGGAAGCTTCCCGCCCTCCACCAGCTGGAGCACTCACCTCCCACCTCCCCCAGCCTCCCCTGAGTTTGCCATTTGACACCAGCAACGGGCACTGAAGGCTCACCCCTCCCCGCCTGTCCCTGGCACCCCGTGGTTTGGTCACCCAGCAGACCCAGGGTCTCGCTTTGTTCCTGCTCTGCGGCCCCCTCCCTGCGGTGTTTCCTCCTGTGTCAGATGGGGGTAGGTAGCCTTCAGGGGCTGGTGTGGGAGTGCTGACCAACCTGTACGCCACTGTGCGCGAGGAAGGGGGGCCCATGCTCCACTCTGTCCAGAGAGGATGGAAACAGGGCCCAGTGGGGCTTCAGGCCCTTGGGCTGAGCCACCCGGGCCACAGAACATGGGGGGTTGGGCCTACAACCTCGGGACCTTGGTGGGTGTCCCTGTCCCTTGCGACCCAGGCTCTCCCCAGCCTCCTGGCTGGCTTGCAGCCTGCAGCTTTGCCCAGCCTGCCCTGGAGCTTCTTTCAGGGCAGGCAGGGAGGTGGTGTCCTGGACGTCACACAGCTGCTTTTGGTTTGGGAAAGAGAGCTCTGTGGGGCAGCGGGGGTGGGGGGCCGGGTGGGGCCTCCTCAGAGTCCCGGCTCTGAGGACAAGGCCCTGGAAAACAGAGCCTGGTGTTCAGGGAGTTTTCCCTGGGGGTCCTTTCTTATTTTTCATTGTGAGATGAGTTTCCTGAGGATGGCACTTCACAGTTTACAGAGAACGTTGCCTGCATTTTCTCACTTAGTCTCTTGCTGCCAGTCTAGAAAGACCCAGACCTGGGCTTGCTGGGCTCCTACTGCTTGGGGGTGGGGTGGGGGGTGGAGCTGGGCCCCTGCCAGCTGGCCAGGCCAGATGTTAGAGTTCCTGGCCTTGGGGGTCTCTGCCTGGTCTCAGGTATAGAGGGAGCTGGAAAGGAATAGTTGATCCTTCAGCCAACCCCGGGGTCCCTGCCAGGGCTCGACCCCAGCTGTCTCCTTGCCCATCCTCCCACCAGCAGACGGGTCCCCACCTGTGCGACCTCAGGTGGGTCCGTTGAGAGCTTGGGCCTCTGTTTCCTCTTCTGTACCCAGGACCGTTTTTGTACCCATTTCACAGGTACATTGGGCAGTGTCTGTCACAGCGTGGCTCATACACCTTAGCCATTGTCGCTTTTGCTGGGATGGGGCTTGAGGGTCACACCGTGCTGGGTCTTTGGTGCCTGGGGCCTCTCTTATCTCTTGCTGCCCTGGGCTCTTATACCGGTGCCTGCCTTGGTTTCCCCATCTGGGCAGTGAGGGTGACGATGGCACTCACCCAGGGACCCCATCCATGCGGAGCGGCTAGGGCTGTGTCCTGTCCCCTTTCTGAACCCTGAAGCCCCTGGAGGTGTGGGGGAGGGCACGTGCTCTACCCACCCAGGTTGTATATTGGGGCACTATCCTTCCTGAACGAAGCAGGGCAGTGGGCCTGGGTGTGGAGGGTACCCCCAGGCCAGGGCCTCTGGGCTGAGTGCCCCTTGCTGGGCCCCCACTGTGCCACCCTCTGCTCTCGCCAGGGTCCCCAGGCCTTGTCTGCAGGTGACCCCTTCAGGACCCTGCATGGTCTGGAGCCACGACGTCCACAGGCCCTGCCACAGACGCCTTCCTCCTCCCCCGCCCCTCAGCCTCCCGGGGTGATTCTGCCAGCTCCCTACGCCCTCTCAGGTGCCCCGCTTCTGAGACGTCTCTGCTGGGGGCTCTTGGTGCCTCCCACAGGGGCGTCAGAGCCAGGCCTTCCTCTTGTGCCGTGACTGAGCACCCCAGCTTAGCCCTGGCCGCTGTCCTCCTGTCCCCCGGGCTGGAACCTGAGGCCCCTCCAGCCTTTCCTGACCTGTGCCGTCACCCACCATGGTGAACTGGTCACCAGGTCCCTGCAGACCCCTTTCATTGTCCCCTTAGCCCGGCCCAACCCCACCGCCAAGCCAGAGACCCAGCAAGAGGTGTCTGGCTGGTCTCGCGTCCCGCTGTCCTAGCCTGGCTCTGCTGGACTGAGGCCCCCTGAAAGGTGCAGCCTCGGCACGGGGGCCCCTGCTGCCTCTAGGCCCCATTGTCTCACTTGATCCCAAGGTGGTTTGTCACCTTTTTTGCAGATCCCTAGTCCCCTGTCCCTCCCGTGCTCATCTGGCAGAACCCAGCCTGGATCACCCGGTGCCCCATGCACTGGCACCTGTGCAGCTGGCCATGGCAGGGCAGCTCGGGCCACGCTGACCTACCTCACTCTGAGTTCTCAGCACAGAGCTCTGGCGGCCCCTCCATGTGCACCAGCCTCCCTCCCATCTTACGCTGCCAGCCCCTGGCCCCGCCCTTCCTCAGTCTTTTCCATACCCCTTGGCCATGGTGGACTCTGTCCAGTGTGCCACCCCAGGTCGGGGGCTCTGCCAGGCAGGTGTGGGTCCAGATCACCCAGCAACATTGGTTGCATGACTGAGTGAGCAGGCCTTTCCTCCCACACCACTGTGTTCCCTCCACGACTGCTTGGCTGGCTCCCAGCTCTCCCCGATCCCTACTGAGATGACAGCCCCCATGGAGGGTGGTCCCTGCCTCCAGGTGGCAGTGGGGTGGGATCCGGCTGGGGACGTGGTCCAGCTGCCACCCAGATGCATCCTGGCAGAGATGATGGCTGACAATCACGCCACGCGACATTCGTGGTGTCAGTACCAGTGCAGGATTGATTAGTGCCCCCTGGGGTAGTGATCAGCTCTCATTTAGTTCTTGGAAATCCCTCCCTCGCCCAAGCAGGGTCTTGTACTCCCTGCCCCCTGGGAGTCCAGAGTCCCTGCTGGTGGCCCTGCCCGCCCATGTGGCTCAAACATGCCTTCACATTTTCCACCAAGCTGGACTGCTCCTGCCCCGTGCACAGCTTGGGGTGACAATACCGGGCTGCTAGGACTGGAGGCCTCGAGACCCTCCTGCCTCTCTCTGGTTCCTGGCTTGGGGATGGCGGTCCTGCCAGCTCTCCATCCGCCGTCACTTCCTGGTCCCCTGCGTGGTAGGAGCGTGCTGTCTCCACAGCCACCAGCTCGATTGTGTTGGTGTGCCAGGGTGGGGTCCTGGGGCGGCAGGGGCTGAGCCGGCAGGTGTTGGCTGTTCGCTGCTTGGGGTCAGAGTCCCCAGCCCCCATTCCCCATGCTGTTTGGAGTCTGGCGTGGGCTCCACCTGCTTCTGGGACCACCCCAATGCCACGGCCATGGTGTCTGCCTTGAGGCTCCACAGGGCTTGGCACCTGGCCGTCAGCTGTGTCCCCCTCTGAGCTGGGTGTTGGTTGGCTCCAAAGGCAGCCAGGGAGGTGTGAGAGGGGCGGGCGCTCCTTGGGGCTGGCTGCCAGGCAGTCTCCCAGCTGGTAGGGGACCGAGTGACTCAGCTGGGAAGGGATCAGTTAGTTGTGGGCTCCGCAGGCCTGAGCTCAGCAGGGGCAGGAGGAGGCCCGTCTGGCCCAGCCGGCACCTCCCCACCCTGGGCTGGCGCCCTCCCTTCAGGATGGCTCGTGTTCTAGTCCGTATCCCCTGCTGTTCCTGGGGACTCCTGTGGGCCCAGTGCTGGAGTGGCAGGAGGTTCCTTGTGCCCATCTTATCTCCCTGCTGGCCCGAGGTTTCAGGGAGTGAGGCCCAGCGGGGAAGGGGCCGGGGGGGTGGAGGGAGGTGCTGCACTGTGGACCTGGTCAGGGAGCTTTGTGTCTGGCCTGAGGAGGCCGGCTGTGATCAGCTGGGGCTCTGACTGGTCTTGCTGCCCCTCTGCTGAGGGAGGGTCAGGGAAGGAGGGAGGCTTCAGCTCACCCCCCACACTCCCACCTTGGGCTGCTCAGAGCCTGGCTGGGGGCTTGTGACAGTTTGGCGTGGGTTAAGGGAGTGGGGAGGGCCTGGGGCCTTCTCAAGGCTCCCTCGAGTGTCCTGAAAGGCTCTCACGTTTGAGAACCAGAAGAGCTGGGTTTTTTGTGAAATAGCAGGAAAGTCTAGTTTCCATTTCCCTTTGCCTGCCAGGAAGCTCGTGGTTCTTCACCTCCTACCCACCACAGGGGCCCTTTTTGGCCCTTTTTCTTGTGTCTCCTGGGAACTATCACTGCTGTTGGTTCTGATGTGACTATTTCTACTTGTGTGGCTTTGCCTTTAATTTATGCTGCGTGTTCCTAGAAACCACCACGTAGTTTTCGTGCAAGGCATGGGTACGAGCAAATAAACAGAATAAAAATGGATTCGGTGTCCCCTGGGCGTGTCTAGCCTCCGCTGCTCATGTGCTCGCTCTGTGGGAACAGGGAACCTGTGCAGTGGAGGGGACTGGGGGTTAAGGCCAGCTGTCCCCTGTCCGGTCCCTGGTGGCAGCCGGGTTGGGTGGCTGGACCTCTGGGAGCCTCTCCCTCCTCGTCTGCCCCTGAGCTCTGAGCTCTGGGTTCTCCCTTCCACCAGGTGACCATAGTGGCCGAGGAGACTCCTGGGAGACGGGAGCCTGGGGCATGGACGGCACTGCCTGGGCCAGGAGGCTGGCCGCCACCCACTGTGGGACAGTCACTCCTTTGCGGGGCCTCAGCTCCCCGTCTGTGGCAAGGGTCCTTGGACTGAGTCATTATTCCTGCTCCCCCTGGGTTCAGGGCACTTCTACTTCTGGTGTTAATGTTGTGTGGCTGGGGGCCGCCACGGGGCTGGGGTTCCTGCGGGTTGTCTGCAGGCTTCCTGGGGCTCCCTGGCCTCATCCGGGCGCCCCGACTGACCTGACGGGTTTATGGTCCTGCACGGCCCAGCACCAGGCTGCTCCACGCTGCCATGTCCGGTCTCCGATGGATGTTATTACTCGGCTGTGTGCGTTCACTTCTGACCCTGTGTGATGGATACTGGCCCACATGGCAGCCTGTGGTGGAGCGTGCCAGGTGCCAGGCCAGCCACAACCCTGCTCCGGGGCCTGGCTGCAGGGTCGGCCCCTCCCTGAAGGTCCTCCCCCTCACAGCCGAGGTGCACAGCCCAGCTCTGCCTCCTGGATCCCCCACCAGCCTCACAAACTTGGCATGTGCAAACCCTGAGGGACTGTTGCGAAGCCATCTTGGCTTGGCTCGCTCAGCGGCTCAGACACAGACCCTCCTGGTCTTGTCCCTGGGGCCCTTCTCCTTGGCCCCAACCCTTTCTGTGCACTTTGAGCCCCAGCTCTGCTACCCAAGCTGTGTGGCCTGAGCCAAGTGTCTTAGCCTCTCTGAGCCTCAGCCTGTAAAGGGAGCGTGCTCACAGTAGCCAGTAAGGTGGTTCCCAGTGGGGCAGGTATCGAGGCGCGTATCCTGGCACGGAGGGGACTTATCCAGCCAGCACAGTGGGGCGGGGGCAGCCTGGGGGTGCCTGGTGGTGGTGTTTCTGGGTGTTGGATCTCAAGATGGTGCCTAGGGCCCATCCTGCCTGGCGTCTCTTCTCTGCTGGGTGACTGGTGAGGATGCCTGCAGGGTACTGTGCCCCCCGTGTCCCCCTTGCTGCAGCCCATGTTCAGGTGAGAAGACTGAGGACCCTGGTTCTGAAGCTCGCATCCACAGAGCTGGATGGAAAGTGTCTGGGTGAGCCCAGGCCCCCAGAGCGGGCTGCACGCCGCCTGTGAGCAGCAGCTATCCGAGGAAGCTGGCCTCCGCGCCACCCCCACCAGCTGAGGTGGTCCTGGCAGCCTGGCCTTTACCCCTGGGGCCCATAGCCCTTGGTGGCATCCCGCAGAGGACAGTGGAGGCCATTGAGGGGAGGAGGTCTCAATGCACTAGTCTGTGCCCTGAGCTGCCCAGCTGGCTGGCGCCTGGCACAGGGCCTTGGGGATGGGTGTCAGTCAGTGCTGGGGGGCCCGGCTGTGTCCCTTCACTCCCCCCAGCCCTCCCCTTGGCAGAGGAGGGAGGCCTGGTCAGCTCAGGGGCCTTTAGAACTGCATACTGATGGGGCCGGAATGGTCTCCAGGGTCCTGGATGGCAGCGAGAGAGGGTCAGGCTCGGGGTCTCCAGGTCTTCCTGTGGACCCAGTGGACGAGGGTGGGCAGGGCCTCGGACTGGGAGTCAGGCCCTTGGTGAATCTCCTGGTGGGTGGGAGGGGCCCCAGGCTGCCGAGGGAGGGAGAGGAGGCCTGCCACAGCCCAGCGGTTTCCAGACTGGAAATCTGAGCCCCCAACCCCTGCCCCCCGCCCCAGTCCCACCAGGCTGCACACGACATCGGAATGTCCTCGACAGCAGAGCCCCAGAGGCCTCTCCTGGCTCAGCAGCCAGGGGTCCCTTCCTGGACCTGTTGTCAACTCCGGAAATGGTAGCTGCATGGGGTCACTGCCTGCATGCTTTGTTTGTGGAGGGAAGAAGGGACGAGGCAGATGTGGTCTGTGGCCAGTGAGGACCCCACGCTAGGCTGCCCGCTCGTTCCTGCCGACAGTGGCGGCCAGGGAGAACCCCTGGGGTTTGGGCACTCCCCAGGCTGGGCCTGTGGTCCAGCAACCCTGCCAGGGGGGCCGGGGCCCCCTTGTTAAAGATGGGGTGATGGGCTTGAAGAAGGTTGTCTCACAGCCCTGAAGTCGGGAGCTTCTCTGAACTGGGGAGCAGACCTCTCCCATCCCCCTTCCATGGCGGCTTCAGCTGGGACATCTGGTCAGCTCCTGTCGGTGCCCAGTGCCCGGGTGGACCTGGCTGGGCCTGGATTGGGAGGAGCCACTGTGGCAGAGCTGACGGGGCAGCTCATCCCTGGTAAAGTCCCTCGGGGTCCCCGTGCAGGAGAAAATGGAAGGATTACTAAAGCCACATGGAGACCCCAGAAACAAGATGAAGCTGGAAAGTCGTCGTTTTCGGGGGGAGGCTCCCTAAAACCCATGCGCATGCTGGGTCGGTGGTGTGCAATGCTAAATTGAATCAGATTAAGAAAAACATTGTTCAAATGTAAGTACGATGGCTGTTTAATTAGACCATAAAGAGAAAATGGAAAGTCACGTTTTGTAGCGGGGTAATTACTGTCTTTCAAGGTGCTGGGCCCCAGAGTGGAGGGGTGGGTGGTGGGCGGCATGCGGGCCGGGCTTTCAGGGCCTGACGCTCCCGAAATAGGACTGTGACCCCTCGGGGGCTGGGGTCTGTGGACCCCCAGAACTGCCAGGAGCAGCCCCATAGCTGGGAGAGGGGACCACGCTCAGGGAAGGGTGGGCGTCCCGGCCTCCGAGGTGCTGAGGTCTGACATTGTTGGTCTATATACTGTGGAGGCCCAGAGAGGGCCACCCCGGGTTCCGGTGGTGTCACCCTGGGAGGGGCCAGTGCCAGCCCCCCGAAGATCCTGCCCTCCCCAGAGCCTGAACACTGGGCCAGGGTGCTGCGTGTGGAGAGCCCGGCACTGGGCCTACCCTGCCTAAAGCCCACAGACTGAGAGGTCCCGGGTCCCCCCGCCGTGGGGTGTGTGGTTCGAGGGCCCCACACTGCTCAGCAGTCCCCCACCGGCAGGCCCAGTGCTGTCTGGCCCGTCTGGGAGGCTCAGGGCCAGGTGGGCTCCCAGCCCCAGGCAGCTCTGTCCTCCTCTGGCCTCTGCCATGTGTCCCCATGCCAGGAGCCCCCTGCGGCCTCTGGTACCTCTGCAGCCTTGGTGGTGACAGTCCCCCAGTGCTGGGTGGGCTTTTGTCCCCCAGTGGCTGGGCCGGACCTCCTGGGGGCTTGTGAAGCAGGACCGGCACCCAGGTGCAGGCTGTTAGGGAGCAGGGCTGGGCCGGAATAGGACCTGGGGGCTGTTAGCACATGGCCGCTGCTGTGGGCTTGCTGAGCAGGGCACCAGGCAGCTCTCTTTGTCTGTCACGGGGTGCTTGCACTGGTGCCCCCCACCCCAGAGCAGACCCGTGTTCCCACCTGGGGTTTGATGCTTAGTGCCCCAGGCCTGGGCCGCTGGGGCCGCCCTGACAGCTGCTGTCTGAATTCCTGATGACACAGCTGCGGGGAGCGGGCTTGGTGTGAGCTGCCTGGCTTCCTGTTGCCTTTCACCCCCAGCCTCTGCCTGCCTGGCTGTGGTGGGGTGTTCGGGGTCTGGTGCATGCTTAGACCAGTTAGCCCCCCTCCTGCTTCCAGCTTTCCTTCCTGCCTCCTGTGTACAGTGTGGAGGGGGCTCCAGGGGACTCCCCCAGAGGCCTGAGGTCCCTAAGACAGGCAGAGGCCCTGGAACAATGGGCTGCTGGAGCCTGGGGGTGGGGCGGGGGCCGGGCGGGGTCTGGGCCACCTTTCAAGTCGGGTTAATGGCTCCAGCAGCCAGCACTTCCTTCCCCTCACCCCAGGCCACCATTAGGGCCTCCTGCTGAGTGGAAAAACCAGAGTCATCAGAGCTGGGACCTGGAAAGCAGGCGGGAGTGACAGGCCTGTGGGGGACAGGGCATCTGGACTCCATCTGTGGCCTGTGTGCCACCCCAAGTGGGGCTTCCCGCAGCTTTTCCGTGGGTCTCCCCTACCTCTGCAGGATTCCCATGTCCACGTCCGTGGGGTGCAGCAGGGAGAGGGGAGCCCGCTAATCGCGACCAGGCCTGCCGGCCACTTCAGGGGCTCTGGGGCCCTCCAGCCCCGGCAGCCGGAGACCTGGCCCATCCGACCTGGTCTCCCTGGGGTGTGTGAGGGAAACCACTGTGTGCTCACACTCGGGGAGCACAGGGTGGCACTGGGGACCTAGGAGCAGAGCGATTGCCTGCTTATCTGGACTGGCAGAGTGTCCCCTCATACATAGCAAGGCCATCCTGCTACCACTGTCACCCGCTTGAGCCCTCCCAGGCATCTGGGGACACCGGTTGGGCTGGCCACAGTTCAGGCTCAGGTGAGGTGAATGACATACTCTGTTGCATGGTGGCCTCAGCCTCCTGATTTGAGAAACGAGTGTGTTCGGGGAGGCCGTAGTCCCTTTTGTGGTCAACAGGACAGCTGGACCAGAGCCAGGTCATCTGGTGGGGGGCTGGCCGGCCAGCCAGTGAGCACATGTCTGTCTGTGGCTGAGGTCAGGGGAGGAGGCCCCGGCTCCTCAGATCTGCAGCAGGTCCAGGCTGGGGGAGAGTGGAGGGAGGAGGGCCGGCGAGTTGACCAGCTGGTTGAAGTGGACACACAGGCCGCATTTGGGGTTTTCTCTGTCAGGGTGGCACTGGGAGAGTCCTGGGTGGTCACGGCCATAGCTGGGCTGAAGCTCCATCAAAGGGCTGCCCTGGCCAGGCTCCATGGTTGGAGCTCACCCTCAAGGGAGGGGCAAGGATACTGAGGGGCTGGCCCTGGCTCAGATCTTGACCCCTATGGGGCTGCCCGGGGAGGTGCCACAGCAGAACCTGGTGTGCTGGTAGAAGAACGGATGGGCCCTCCAGGGAGGTTCCTTCTGAGAAACGGCACCCCTCCTCCTCCTTCCAGAGGTGTCGCCTCCTCCAGGAAGCCCTCCCTGACCTCCAGGCTAGGCGAGGGCCTCCTGTGGGCTTCCATGACTCCTGTTCTTAGCCCTCTCTGAACACCAGGCTCACGGTTAGGGAGACCCATGTGTCCCCACAGTGTGGGGCAGGGAGCACTGGGCTGCAGGGGCAGTCAGCAATCAGCATAGACTCTGGGGGCCGAGTCCAGGCCGATGATTCAGGGAGGCAGGCATCAAGCCTTGCCTCCTGCCTCCCTGCTGGCTGACGCTGGCAGGACCTGGGATTGCTGGGCTCACCCCTGCAGAGCGTCCTTACAGGGCCTGATTCCTGTTGGCACATTGGCAGCAGGACCACATTTCGTTTTTCCGATCCCAACAAGAGCTGAAGACTTCACAAAGGCAGTGAGAGCGTCTCCAGCTCCCAGCCCCGCCTCGACCAGCCCCTGGAAGGCCCTTGTGGCTCTGGAATAGACGTTTTCCACTCACGCCCTGGGTGCTGAGTGCACCCAGCTGAGCCATGGAAGGCCCTGGGCTGGGTAGGGGTTCTGGACCTGCTTCTGCGGCCTCCTGGAGGCTCCTCAAGCCCGTGGCCTTGGCTGCTGTGGCCTGGTTCTCGGGGAGCGTGCAGACGCCTTGTTGGCTGTGAGCAAGCCGGTCATGCTGGCGGGAGGAGGTGGGCAATGTCAAGAGCACCTCGGGCCTCAGTATTCAGCTCTGATAATTATTTTCTGCTGGGTACGTGCCAATGAAACTGTTTGGGGGCTTATTAATCAGTTACGGCTCATGCCGTGGCCGCAGCGGGAGCTGGCCTGGTGCCGTGGAGGGGGAGGAACACGTGGCGGCTTCTGGTCCTGTGCTCTGACCACCTCTGTCCCTTGTTCCCTCAGGACCCTTGCCTCTCAGCTCTGCTTCTCGACAAGCTCTCAGTGCCTGGGGCCCTGCCGGCATGCCGTCCGGAGGCAGAGCGCCGCTGCGACGTCTGTGCCACCCACTTGAACCAGCTCACGCTGGAGGCCCTGCGGCTGCTACAGGCACCTGCCAGCTGCGAGGACCTTGACAACCCTCATGGAGGCCCTGGCGTTGCACCTCCCAGCCCCGGTGCCATGACCAGCTCAAGGGATGTACCGGTGCCAGCAGGGAGGCAGCCGGGCCGAGCAGCGCCAGACAGGAGGAAGGGACTGGCCTGGCCATCGGGGCCCAGTGTCCAGGTGTCGGTGGCACCTGCTGGCCTGGGCGGGGCACTGAGCACTGTCACTATCCAGGCCCAGCAGTGCCTAGAGGGCATGTGGAGTGTCTCGAGGGTCAACAGCTTCTTGCCACCATCGTGCCTGGTGAGTGCGCTGGGCGGGGTAGGCTGCTGGTCTCCCGGAACCTCCGGGAAGGGCTGTTGGCCACTGTGTCACAGCTGAGTTCCCTCCTGGGGGTCCCTTCCACACCTCACCTGCAGCGCAGCTCCCCCTAAAGCCAGGGGCTATGGCTGTTGGGGAAAGCCAAGCCCCCACGTAGTCCTCAGGCCCACGTCAAAGCTGCCCACAGGTCACGTATGGGCAGCGTCCTCCCATGTCCCCTGGAGCACTGCTTCCACAGCACCAGCCCGCATGCTCGGCGATGGCTTGCCATCTTGCTTCCTAGACCACACATGACGCTGTGGGCTGATGGAAGCACCCTGTGGCTCCTGGGACGAGATCAGAGCTTCATCCTCGGGCAGTGAGGGCCGGGGGAGCATCTCGTGAGGATGGGTCCCCAGTCCTGCCATGCCAGGCTGCCCCAGGGTGTGGCCCGCTGACACGGACTAGCCCACGGAGTGTAGGGGGAGGCCCGCAGGAGCGGGAGGTCTGTGCCCACTCCCTCACGGGACCTGTTCTCAGGAGCCACCTCTTTTCACTTGACTGTAGAATGCCTCCCGCCAAGGCTCCTCCTCCTCTGGCCCACCAGATTGTCACCACAGCAGTGGGCATGGCCTCCGTAGAACCAGCCCTGGACACCAGTGGGTGCTGTGGGTGCCGGGGACCTGGCCGGGTGTCCTCCTAGAGGGTTCTGGGCAGGTGTTACCCCCATAGTCCGAGATGAAGCCGGCTCTGGAGGGTGGAGTGGGGGGCCCGGTCGCTTTCCCATCTGCCACAGAACTTAGCTGGTGGGGGTCTCTCCAGCTCTCTTTTGTGTCTTCCAGTTTTCCATCTAGAAGAAGGGGTACCAGCATGGAGGGTCAGGAGAGGGTGGGTTGTTGGATCAGGGGTTTTCTGGGACACTGGAGATAGTTGGTTTGAGTTTGGGGCTGGGGACTGTCTTGGGAGGGCCTTTCCCCAGAAGGCATCTGGCTGCTCTGCCCGAGCCCTGCACAACTCAGGGACTTTCTCCCGGGGGTAGCATACCTTCAGCTGCACCCATCTGATGGAGGACTGAGGGTTAGGGCCCAGCAGTGCAGAGGTTCACCAGAAACAAAGTAGGAAGGACCCTCAAAGCAGAGGGAATGGTCTCTGTGGAGGCCTGGAGGTGTGAAGCATGTGTGGAGGCCTGGAGGTGTGAAGCATGGAGGCCTCCCTGGAGGAGTGAAGCTTGGAGGCCTCCCTGGAGGAGTGAAGCTTGGAGGCCTCCCTGGAGGTGTGAAGCATGATGCCTCCCTGGGGGTATGAAGCATGATGCCTTCCTGGAGGTGTGAAGCTTGGAGGCCTCTTTGGAGGTGTGAAGCATGAGGCCTCCCTGGAGGTGTGAAGCATGGGGCCTCCCTAAGGGTGTGAAGCTTGGAGGCCTCCCTGGAGGTATGAAGCTTGGAGGCCTCCCTGGAGGTATGAAGCTTGGAGGCCTCCTTAGAGGTGTGAAGCATGGGGCCTCCCTGAGGGTGTGAAGCATGGAGGCCTCCCTGGAGGTGTGAAGCATGGGGCCTCCCTGAAGGTGTGAAGCATGGAGGCCTCCCTGGGGGTGTGTAGAATGGAGGCCTCCCTGGAGGTGTGAAGCATGGGGCCTCCCTGGAGGTGTGAAGCATGGGGCCTCCCTGAAGGTGTGAAGCATGGAGGCCTCCCTGGGGGTGTGTAGAATGGAGGCCTCCCTGAGGGTGTGAAGCTTGGAGGCCTCCCTGGAGGTGTGAAGCATGGGGCCTCCCTGGAGGTGTGAAGCATGGAGGCTTCCTTGGGGGTGTGTAGAATGGAGGCCTCCCTGGGGGTGGGGGTGAAACATGGAGGCCTCCCTGAGTGTGTGAAGCTTGGAGGCTTCCCGGGGGGTGTGAAGCATGAGACCTTATCAGGAGATAGGGGGAGGGCGGTGGATGAAGGGGTGCGGACCAGTCCAAGTGGGACCAGGTGATGGTGCTGCACAGGTGTGTGGGTACATGGAGAACCTCCCCCCGGCACATGTCACCCACCCACACAGAGCCCCAGGACAGAGAGATCAGTGGGTGGCTGTGAAAACTATTTTGCTTGGTATGTTTTTCAGTTACTACTGAGGCAGCTGCACAGGCTTGCCCAGTGAGTGTCTCTGAACTAGAGCAGCAGGCAGGCGTCTCCTGCAGCCTCTGTGCCCACTGGGCCCCTCGGAGCCGGGACCGACTTCTGCCCCGCCCCCATCTCTGGGCTGGCTGTATCCTCTGGGGTCAGTGAGAAGGGGCTGTATGTTGTCACTTCCAGTGTGGCCTTTGATGAGATCCTACCCTTGCTAGGTGCTGACCCCGTGACCCGTTGCTGGGCTGGGCCTTGTGAGGCCATCCTGGCCCTGGGGCCTCCTTGGCCCTTGGTGGCTTGGAGATGGGGTGCACAGAGGGCTCTTGGGAGGAACTTCTGGACCTGCACTTGGTGTGACGATGTACCCTGGCCAGGGCCTCTCTGCTTCCGACTTCTCCATTTATTATTCCTGGGGTGAGGCCAAGAAGAGGGAGGCTAGTCCCCACCATGCGTCCCCTGGTGCTTCCCCGCCTGAGCGCTGGGTTATCTGGGAGGAATGTGCCAGGGGCAGCACTGAGATGGGGAGCCTGGCAGCTTCCTGGAGGAGGTGGCATCGAGCTGGGCCTGGAAGGAATCGGCAGAGATGGTGGACCCAGTGTGAGGTGTGGAGATGGAGGCCTCTGGGAACAGGCAGAGGTCTCCTAACCTGGGGAGAGCTGTCGAATGTCAGGCCAAAAGAGGGGTTGGCCTTCGCTCTGGAGGTACCTGGAGGCAGAGGCAGAGGAAGGGCGTGAGCTGGCAGTGGGAGCGGCCGGGTTGGTGTAGCCAGATGCCCGGGTGGGGTCACTGATCTCTGGCCGGTGGCCCTGGGCACCCCATTAAACGTGGGCCTTTAAGGCTTCTTCTCTCTTTTATGGGCTCATTGATTGCATTCCGGTGGGCAGGAATGGATTTATAATGAGACAACAGTCCTGACGGTCGATGGGGAGATTATTAGAACCTTAAATAGAACTTCAGGGCTCAGATGAGATAATTTCCCCTGAACTAGGGCATCGATCATTGGCGGTGGCCCTAGAATGTTGAAATACTGTGTGCCAGGCTCTACAAGTAAACATTCTGGAGGGGACGCGCTGTGACTCTCCCACAGGCCACCAGCGGCCCTTGGGTGCCTTGTTTCCAGGCAAACGTGGACCTGGGCTGGTGAGATGGTGGGGACTGCAGCCCACCTATTCTAGGGCACAGAGAGGAGAGGGCAGGACGAGGCAGGGGCTGCTGGAGGAGGATGCTGGCCTTGGCCACAGGGCTGGCCTGTGGAGGTGGATGCAGGAGACCCGAGGCTCTGAGGGCCTGGAACATTCTGGATGCTGTGGCTGAGAGCCTGCCCTGAGGCCGGCTGGGGGGTCATGCGGTAGGCGTGGCCATCTGGAGAACTCTGTCTGGAAGCAGCTGCCCTCAGCCAGCCACAGCCGTAATCAAAACGGCAGCCCACTTCCTGTGCCCGGGAGCACAGAGCTCTGCCCTTTCCGGGTCATTCCACCTCCTGAGTGTCTGGTGGGGCTTCCTGGCTGTGGGGCCACCCAGCGGGACAGTCTGGCACTTGCTTTCCCGTGTCAGGTGCCCATAGGAGCTGGCCTCTGGCCTATCGCCCACCCCGGCACCCCTGAGAATGCTGGGCAACAGCTGTGGGGCCACCCCAGACCCTCTGCCCCCGCCTGCTCCCCTGGGACATGGCTGTGAACCGCAGTGTGTCTTCCCCATGCTAATGGAGTGCAGTTCAGATGCTCAAAACAATCATTTGACAGCCAGATGCCAGGAGACCAGTGTTTTGGCCCCCCGACTCCACAGCAGGCTAGAAGAAGCCCGGACAGGGGCAGTCAGGGATGAAGCTGAGCGACACGGTGAAGGGTGCTGCCGCCTCAGGTGTAGGCCAGCAGGGCCTGTGCAGACCTTCCCGAGTCCTGTGGACACAGGCCAGGCCCTACCCAGGGTCTCAGAGCTCACAGTCCAGGGAGGACCTGGAGCAGAGGGTCCCCAGCCAGCCTGGGACAGTGGAGCCCTGGCCTGGGTGGGGAGGGTGGAGGGCTTCCTGGAGGAGGTGTGGCATGCCAGTGGGATGTGCAGAGTGGGAGGTGAGGTCATTTCGGTGGAGGCTTGGAAGGAGCCAGGGTTTTCCTCTGTTCACAGAGGTTGGGTGGCACAGGCTTGGGTGTTGCTCCTGCTGTCCACCATGCCAACCTGCTTGCCTCCCTACCTCCTTGTGAGCCCTGGTGGGGTCCCTGGAGGGCGCCCACCCGTTCTCAGGGACGTGGCTGGGATGGTGGGGTATGGATGGAGCTTTGTTTGGGTTCTGGCCTCTCTCTCTAACCTGACCCATTGTTGGTGCCCCCCTCTGGGCCTGTTTACCCACCGTGGGGTGGAGGTTGGACAAGATGATCCTCCCATGTGAGGCTGCTGCAAAGCTAGTTCTGTGACATGGGGGTGGGACACTCCCAGCCTGGGGCCCTCTGGGTGACCCCGCAGACCTTCAAGGGGCAGCTGGGCCTGCCCCACTTGGGCGCGGGTGTGTGGCACATGCCCACTGAGCGATGGCAGCCGTGTCCCTTGCAGATGGACACTTTGTCTTCCAGACAGCCTGGCCACCGCTTAGCCCCCTGCCCCCATACTCTCCCCACCTCTTGGCACAAAATAGCCCCCCAGGGATGTTATTTATCCTGAGGTGCTGGTGCATGCTGTCCTTCCGAAGCCAGAATCTGACTGGGGTGGCGTTCAGGCCTGAAGGGTCCGTAGGAAAATGGGGTAGTTTGGTGTTTCCCGAACGGTGCTTCGTGGAACCCCAGTGCCCTACTGTGGGCACCGTCTGGAGCCCAGCCCAGTGGGGCTGCAGGCAAGAGCCCTCTGCTAGGCAGGCTCCTCTGGGACGGTGGGCTCACGCTGTCCTCTCCTCATGCTTTTCTTTTGTTGCTGCCCTGGTGCCTCCATCACATTTTCTGTTTGGCCGCCCGCCCGCCGCTCGCCCCATGTCCTCTGTCCCTGTGTTGTGCTCTTCCCGCCTGCTGCCCCCTCCCGCCTCCCTGGCTTCTTTTGGCATGCCCGGGTTCTGCTTCTGGCAGGAGTCGGCAGTGGCCGTCCCGGTGGTCGGAGCCGTGTCTCGGCAGCTCGTGGGACGGTGGAGCCGAGGCCTGTGCGGGACTCCCGAGACAGGTCAGTGTGGGGGCTCGGCCGCCGCAGGCACACGGGGCGGCCTGCACTGTCGCCGGCTGGAGGCTGCAGGCGAGGTGTGGGCATGAGCTGTGGGGCGGCTGGGTCTGGGCGGGGTGGAGGGCGGGGGCAGCCCTCTGCCCGCTGTCAGGATGCCTCACTGGGCAGTGTGAGCCAGCCGACCTGGGGCCTGGTTGGAGCCAGTGTGGGGACCACAGCCCCGGGCTGCTCGCTGAGCGCACAGTGGGTCTCAGCAAGCCCTGGTGGTGACATTAATGTGACGTGACTTTAAAATGAATTCTTTGCATCACTTTACTCAACAAAGGAGTTTAGAGCTTTCGTAGGGAGCACGTGTGTTAAGTGATAAAAATCGGTTTCTTGTTTGAGGTGAGGGGAATGAGAGATCACGCACATTTAAGACTGCGGCGGAGCGGCAGACGTCGGGCCGGCCCTGGGGCACTCGCCCACGTGCCTGGAGCTGTTGCAGCCCAGGAAAAGACGCAGCTTCCACTTCTTATTGCCCAGGTCTAGGCCTGGCTTACCCTCGGGAACGTTCCCCGTGAGCTGGTGCCCATTCTGGCACGGGCCTGCCTCCCAGCCACTGGCTGGGTCTGTCTCAGGTCTGTGTCCCCACCAGGCTGTGCGCTCCTGGAGAATAGATTTATTGAACACCTACTATGTGCCAGACACAGGGATATGCAGGAAACTGGGCCCCTCCAGGGGCCTCCTGATGCCCAGTAGGCACAGGTGCTGAAAGCTGGTGGAGTGAGAGCAAGGTGCCGGGTAGCTGAGCGTGGCGGTGTAACTCCGAGAAGAAGCACTAGACAGATTGGGGGGGTGGCAAGGGGAGGTCAGAGGGCTGGGGCTGCGGGGCAGGGCTGGAGAGGGAAAGGACTGAGTCCTGAGGGATGCACGGGATTCCCTGCCCTGTGGGCAGAGGCAAGGCAGGTGGCAGGGCCTGGCGTGCTGGCACAGTGCCCCGTGAGGGCACTTCCCTGCTACAGACCTTCTCGCAGTCCTGGGGGCGCAGCTGGTGCCCAGGGGTGGTGGTGCTTGGTTTCCATCCAGCCTAAGGTTTGGGGCTCCCTGTGAACTTCTTTACCAACATGTTCTTTTCTGTGTCGCAAGAGGGGTTTAGAAGCCGGTGCCGACCATGGGCTGTGTGGGGGGAGACTCTGCCATGGTGAGGAGCAGTGCTTCCCTGAGATGGCAGGACCTCCTTCCAGAACATTCCTCCGGGGGCCCATGTGGCTTTTTCTGCTGAAGTGCCTCCCTGGCCTCTGACTGTGTCATTTGGGAGGCCCCAAGTCTGTGGCACTTGGGAGATGCTGGGCCCTCCAGAGCGTGGCTGCCACCTGGGTTCCTCAGCCACAGTCCCTGCTAGGTCCTCACAGAGGACGCCTCGGGCAGTGGTTGTGGACAGCACTGGGGCCAGGCCGTGCAGCCTGGGGAGCCTGGAAGGCTGTGTGCTGGGGCCCTTGGCGAAGGGGCTGGGTTGAGACAGGCCACTCCCCTGCCCTGCCAGGGGCCGCACCCAGCCCCCTCCAGGGCCGGACACGTGCACATAAACGTCACGCGCGGTGGCCAGGTCTCCAGTTTGCTGGCGCCGTCCCGAGAACACGTAATTACATTTATGCTTCATTACGAGGCTGCCCTCCTCTCTGGGATTTATTTTAGCTAATTAGTGGGAAATGCCAGAGTAGTATTTCAGACGATGGGAACATCATACATTATCACACGTGGGGCAGTTAGCACTGTGACAAGTATTTATTGTGGTTTTTTCCTCCAGTTATGCCTCTGGTTGCTCCCAGACTGACGGCCCTGGGGTGAGGGGCGTGGGGTCCCTGTCCATTTCTCCTGACCACTGTGGTCTCTGCATTTCTGGGACTTGATGGGCGACGGCTGGAAAGTCGGGCCCCAGGGTGGGCAACTGTGTCCCCCTCTGCCCTATGGGGCCCTGCCCGGGCAGACTGCCCCACGCCCCAAGCTGGCAGGGTCTTGTACCGTGGGGCCCAGGAAGAATGCCAGGCTTTGGGGTGGGCAGGTGCCTGAGGCTGCGGGCGTCTCTCCCTCACGTGGCTCCCTCCTTCTCTGCAGGCGGAAGCTGCGGTGGCTGCGGTGGCAGTGGCAGACACAGTCCGAGACGGCCCCCCCGCCGTGGGCCCTGATGGAGTGTCAAAGACGTGGGGCCGCGGTGGGGCCTGCAGAACGGCCCTGGTCACCCCGGCCCCGAGCTCCCTGGCGGGGGGCTCCACGGGCCCGTCGACTGCAACCTCCTTTTTCGTCAGGTATGTGCCCCTGGGTCTTCGTACAGGGCCTAGGCCTGCCTGGGGCAGCCTGGACAAGAACGTTTGGGGGTGCACCTCGGTTCCTGGCCCCGCTGGTCTGTGGGCCTCCCCAGGGATCTGTGGCCTCATTGCTCCTGAGTGAAGTGGAAGGAGGCCTGTGGGGCCACTGCGCCGACCTCCCACTGCACCCCATTGACAGCAGGGTCTAGTAGAGGCTTCTCACCCCAAGAGTGGGATGCAACCAAGAGACTGGGTTCGAACCCATTCTGCCCCTTCCAAGCTGTGCAGCCTTGGGCAAGTCACATAACCTCTCTGTGCCTCAGTTTCCTCACCTATCAGAATTGCCTGAGGTGCAGGGAGCTGAACCGAACACTGGCTGCACAGCTGAGGACTCTCAGCTGTGGGCATCCCGGGACCCGTCCTGGGCCAGCATGGGCGGGCGCCACAGACGGAAGGCTGAGGTAGGCCTCAGGGCAGCTCCCCTGGGAGCGTGTGCTGGAGGGCAGGCTCACCCAGACCCCACCGTCGCCCTCCCCCTTCTAGGTGGCTGCCGGCACATTCCACAGCTAGCCGTGCTCACAGTTGTTAGGTCTGGCTCCAGCGTCAGCCAGGAGCTCTCCCGTGTGGGAGTGACGAGCCCGGGGTTTGTTCTCTGGGTGCCCAGGACCTGGTCTGGCCGTGGCCCTGCAGGTCCCAGGTCGTGGGGATGTCGTCGGTGTGGATGAGGCTTGTCTGGCCAGTCCAGTGCAGGAGCCACGGTGTGTGGGGGCAGCGCTGGGGAGCAGCCCTACGTGAGCCCTTCCTTGTGGGGCCTGGGCTTCTGCAGACACAAGCCTGGCTGTCCTTCTGCGGATCACGGGCTGCGACGGTGCTAATGAGGAGGCCTGGCCGTGGGTCACTGTCCCATTAGCAGCTCTGCGGGTGCTGATCTGCTCGGCGAGAACCGCCTGCGTGCAGGACAGGCGCCTTGTCAGCGGGTCTGGGGGCTGCGCAGCCTGACTGCGGAGCGGCAGGTGGGGTGTGCGATGGGGCCCGGGGCTGGTGAGCAGCGTCCAGCCCAGCGGGACCCACTGCTCCAATTAGGTGCAGAGAGCCCAGCGGGGACCCTCTGTCTGTGGGGTGGGTGGGGGTCTGCCCAGCAGGCTCAAGACCCCGTGTGGGGGATGGGAGAGGCAGTCAGGGCAGTTGAGAATATCCTGTCCTGTTAGTCTCCACGGAGGCAGTGAACACTTTGCATCAGGCCACGGTTTTGGGAGGGTCCAAGCCTGAGACCCTACGAAAAGGAAGACTAGCAGCGCCAGTGGTCCCGGGTTCTGAGGGCCACACTGGCTCATTAGCCACCCCGTGGCCCCCCAGAGCGAGCACACCGCCTTTTGTCTGGAGCCTGGCAAGGCTGCTGCTGACCTTGGGAAGTTACCATAGAAACAGGCACATGAGGCTGGGGCTGGGGGAGGCATGTTTTCCGGGAATGGGGGGGCACTGCCGACTGCCATTACTTCCAGCCTGTTGGACGCTCCAAATCACAGTGGCTTTTTGAAGGGTATGGGCCAAGTTGGGGGGTGGCACCCCAACTCAGAATGCCATCCTGACCTCTGCCTGACTTGGGCCTGAGACCCTCTGTTTTTTGGGGCCGTAGCACCCTTAACTGTTTGGTGAGATCGGATGCTCTGCAGCTATGCATCCTCCCTTGGTTTTCGGGGGCCTGCGGCTCAGAGGGAAGGGGCTTGTTCAGAGTCTCTAGGAGACATGTTGCTGCTGGACCCCGCCCTGGCAGGGGGCTCAGGCATGCACTGAGCTGTGCTCTGTGCTCCCACCTCCACCCCTGCTGGTGACCTGGAGGGGCAGAGCTGACCCCAGCTCACGCTCTCCCCGTGGAAGTTTATGACTAGTGGGGAGGGCATCTGTGGAGGCAGCCATTGGCAGCATGGAGGCCGTGAGGGCACAGAGCACAGTGCTGTTGCTGCAGAGGTGGGCTTTGAGGGTTGAGTAGGAGTCTGGCATTTGCCAAGGGAAGGCAGAAGGGCGTGGGGGTTAGAAGTCTGGGTTCCCCACTGGTCCCTGAGCACTGCCCGTGGGCTGGCACTAGTCCCGGGTCCTGTTAAGGACTCAGAGCTCCTCACCCCTGTGCAAGGAGGCTGAGGTGGGGAGTGTTTGTGGGTGCCTGGTACCCAGGGTCTCATTAACGCCTGTGGGGCGTGGAGCACAGGAGTGGGACCTGGCACCTTGTACCCCTCTGCTTGGTTTGGGGTGGCCACTTGGCGCAGCGGCCACCACTGTCATGGAGAGCTCAGTGCACCAGCCTCCACCAGAGCTCTGGAAAAGCTGAGGCTTGCGGGCCAGGCCCCATACTTACATTTTCCCCGGAGGCCGTGGTGACCTTGACGCTCCCTTCCTGAGCCCTCCCGCTGTAACACCCTGGCCTTCCTGCCTCTGCAGACTCCCCGCCTCCGAATGTCTCCTTAGCTCTCTCTCCTGCCCACTCTCTGGGCCTTTCTGGGGGCTCACCTTCTGGACCCCTGAATCTTGATGCCTTCTGAAGAAGTGGGGGTGTCCTCAGCAGGCATGGGGTGGGGTGGGGTTTCCTTTGGATGTCAGGACACCCCACAGCTCTCAGGTCCCCTCCCCGGCCCTCTGCAGCCTGTCGAGCCCTTTGCCCGGTGTCTGTCTGGAGAAGGTCAGGCCTGGCACCTAGGAGGGGTCCAGAACCAGAGTGGGTGCTGCATAGAGGCACCCAGGCAGCTCTGGCTGGGCGCCCGAGGCAGGGTGGCTCTGGGGAGGGCTGTCCCTCACCTGCAGCGTGGGGTTGAGGAAGCCTCACGGCCTGTGGGTGACCTGGAACCTGCCAGTCATGGCAGGGGTCAAGTCAGGGATACTGGGACCTTGGTCACTGGCCTCAGGGGTCTCGGGTCCCCTTAGCAGCCCCGCACCGCTGGACCCTTGATGGGAAGATCCTGGAGCTCTCAGGGCCTGTGGGTGGCAGCCCCACCCCGGGTGGATCCAGGTGGGGGCGTGGGGTGCGGCCCGGTCCACCAGCCTCCTCACTGCTCAGTTAGGAAGCCCTGGGTTGGCCATAACTGACCCCACACGCGTCTGAACCGTGTGTGGGCCATGTGTCTCCTTGGTGTAATTAAGGGCCGTGCCATCAAGGCCAGCTGCTTGTGAAATTACCTTCTTGTTTGGAACAGGCAGATTTTCATTGTAAAAAGGCAAATGTTCCTCTTCCCGTTTACGTGAATCAATGACCAGGGCCAGCGCGCCTGGGGGTCTGGGGTCACAGTGAGAGGGCTGGTGGGCGTTCCCGGAGACCATTCACGCACACACTCACCCACTCACTCATTCACTGTTGGTCGTGTCCTGAGCTTCCTGTGTGTGCCAGGCCTGAGCTTGGCAAACACATGCCCTCCAGAGCCCCTGCCTGGTGGGCACAGCCTGTAAACCTGCGTCTCAGGGCAGGGAGGGTTCCTACAGCAGGAGGCACAGGGCTGAGGAAGCCCAGCTTGGGGGCATCAGGACAGGCTTCCTGGAGGCAGTGTCCTCTGAGGACGAGGAGAGCTCCGTATGCTGGTGAAGTTCCTTCTTTTCCAAGTCTTCCCATCAGAGCCGGATTACTCAGACTTGCCCACACTCTCCCTACATTTCTCACGCCTGCAGCTCCCACCTTGGGCCCCCTGCTCCCCAACGGTGCCGTGGGCACTCATGGTCCTGAACATGGTGCTGTGTGTTCTTAGTCTCTGTGAGGCCTGGGGTCACCCCCCTACACTATCTCCATCCCCCTGCTCCGAAACCAGGTCTGAGCCCCGAAGGCTGGGGTCCTAGAGGGCAGAGCAGGCCTGGCCCCCAGAAGCCCGCCCCTGGGCCGTGTCAGCCGAGGTGCACTAGCCAAGTGGCTGACGCGTCTGTCCTAGTTTACAGGGGCCTGGATTTCATCAAAGGAGAGAGTGCCCATCCTTGGGCCTTGTTAATGCAGTGACGTGCCTTTGAGTCATGCCGGTGAGGCCAGCCTGTGAAAGCAGGGACCTGGGGGTTGGGTGGACTGGGGTACAGCTTCTCAGCTCCCAGCCCTCAGGCGTGGCCGATGACGGGGCGGGGTGGGGAGGAGAGGGCGCCCGCATTAGGTCACCCCATGGGGTGGAGACGCCTGGCCAGTAACATCCCAGATGGCTGGGCTGGCGGGACCTCAGAGGACACAGGCCCTGCTTTGTCTTGGAGGAACCCAGACACCTCATTCTGTGCCACTGCTGGGACCCCACGGGGGTTTGGGTGGGGCTGAGGTCCGTCCTGCCGACCCCTGGCTCCTGAGCGTCACCACAGGTGCTGAACCCTCTGTGGCCTCAGTTGTGCCCATGGGACACAGCCCTGCCCTCTGGCCTTGGCCTCTGCAGACTAGAGGCTGCAGCCGTGTCACTGCAGTGCCTCACCAGGGGTCCTCCCCGGCCTCCATGTCCCCTTGAGGTTTGGGGGTGTGGGTCAGGATGCTCTGCCCCCCACAGCCTCAGGGTCCCTAGCTGTGCATGCCCAACTTAGGGAAGGGGCAGGGAGCCGGCTTTGGGGTTGGGGAACATGCTTCTGCCGTCTGCAGAACTGTCCTGTCAACCTGGGAGCCGAGCCGACTTCTGTCAGTGCAGGCTGGTGCCTGGCGGGCCCTGTGTGCTGCCCTTTCCTGAAATCTGGGAACGGGCACCTCTGCCCCCATTCACACACAGGAAATGAGTCCACAGGGCTCCTTGACCTTTCCAGGCCAGTCAGGTCCAGGCCCTGCCTCCTTCCCTTTGCCCAGCCTGCCCTGCCCTGTGCCGCCCAGGTGGGTTGGAGGCCTCGTGTGCACCTGCAGGCTCCGCCCAGGCAGTGCCAGGCCGGTGGGACGGAACGGGCTGCTGGACGCTGATGTCCTCCAGTCCTGCTGCAGCTTCTTCCCTGGGTGGTTGGTGGGAAGCTACGGCATAATGCACAGTGGTCAGTGGTCCTGGACAGGAGGCCAGGGCTGGGGCAGGGGCAGCCCAGGAGCCGAAGCTCTGAGGCGATGGCCTGGACCCCCCAGCCCCTGCCCAGGCTGCCTGGTCCCGCCCTGCACGGCGGCTACTCTGTGACCCTGACTCACCCTGCGCCTGGGCCAGGCTGGTCACCTCTGTTCTAGCCACTATTCTGCCTGACTTGTGTGTCACCCTCAGGCCAAGGGGGACGAGGGGCTCTTCTGTGCGGCAGGTTTTGAGGTTTATAAGTACATGGGCTCGGGCGGGAATCGGGTTAATGCCTGCTTGTGGCTCAGGGCACCCCTGTTGTCTGGGTGGCTCGTGGGCTCCACTCCCGGACAGCGGCCCCACCTGCCTGCGCGGGCACCCCCCACGGCTCCTGCCACCACTCTATTAAGGCTCCGGCAGGCGTCATAGATTACTTTTATTTTCTGCGATGACACCTCACTAGGAGGAAAGCCGTCCCTGGGGTCTCTTAAAAGACAACTCCTATTAAAGATGAGAGGCGTTGAGCAAATGGCCGGCGTAGGCGTAGCGTTCTTGAGTTGGGGAGGAGGACAGAATAGGCTGAGAGGCCTGAGGCCTTGGGGGAAGGAGGGCGGGCTCTGTAGGGTGCAGGAGAGACAAGCGGGTGGGGCCGCCTGGGCACTGGGGAGGAGTGCGAACTCGGACCTGCCCAGTGTGTGTCCTTTCACATCTGTGTCACCCCGCAACACCTGTGCGGGGTGTGGGGGGACCCACAGCGTAGGAGAGGGGGTGGGGGGGCGTGCTGAGCCGACTGGAACTTGGTGCGGTTGGAAGTGGGCTGGAGAGCTGTGGCCCAGGAGTGCAGTGGGAGTGTGCGTGTGTGTGCAGGGTCCCCTTGGAGTCCCAGAGAGCAGTTCTCAAATCTGCACCAGCGTTCCCTCGTTCCCTCATTCCCTCTAGGCTGGGATCAGCCCCAGGGGGTCTGGGCGTCTTCACCTCTGCAGGGTCCCTGGGAAGCCAGTGTTGGCAGGGCTACGTGGCACAGGGTGGAGGTGGTGAAGTGGGAAGGGACAGTCAGGGCTTGCTGGAGGCTGAGGCAGCAGGGTGTCATCTCCGGTAGGTTCTGGGACCTTGGGGAGGGCACCGAGGCGTGTGGGGGCGTGGCGACACAGCCCTCGATACTGAGCTCCTCCTGTGTGTGGCACTGAGGTGCGGGCCTTGGGTGCATTGACTCTTCAGGGCCGCACACGGGGCCTCTGGTCACATCACCCCAGGACAGAGATGGGGAAACTGAGGCACAGAGACACGACGTCAGCATGCCTGGGTCCCCTGGGAGTGGCTGGCACATCCCGACCCCTACAGCAGATGCTGGATTGGGGACATGGCAGGTGGAGATTTGCGGGAAGAGGAGGCATTCAGTGTAGGTGTAGTAGGGCATGGGGTCCCTGCTCTGTCACCTGGCCTGGCCTGCACTGGGCAGAGCCTTCAGGGACCAGGGAACCCTGGTTGGCTGGGGAGAAATGAAGTGTGGGCTATGCAGCTGTGTTTAGGCAGGAGGGTGACAGGGACAGCTCTGAGCCAACCCCCACCAGCCCCTCTCCCCTCCCCTCTGCAGGGCCGCCCAGAAGCTCAGCCTGGCCTCCAAGCGCAAGAAGCCCCACCCTCCGCCGGCCCCTGCCACCCGTGGCACCTCCACCTACCCCACGGACTTCAGTGGGGTCTTGCAGCTGTGGCCACCCCCCGTACCCCCATGCTTGCTCAGGGCCGCCTCCAAGGTCAAGGACAACCCCAGCAGTGTCGGAAAGGTAAGCCAGCCCTGATTTGGGGGTGACATCCAGGGGAGGGGTAAGGCCAGGGGTGTCTGAGCAGGTGCAGGGAGGAGGTAGCGGGGAGATGGAGGCTCCTGCTTCCTTCTCCCTGGTTGGACACGGGTGGTCAGCAGGGGTTCAGATGGGGAGACTGGAGCCCACTGGTCAGAAGGGCCTTGCCCAGTCACGGGACAGGCTGGCTGGCTCCTGGCCACCCCTGGCTCTGACCCCTGGCTCCTCTCTCCTTTCCGTTTTCATCCTGGCCCCGTCTGGGTTGCCGGTAACTGTGCCTGAACCGAGATCCGTGAGCACATGTGTGCTCAGCCCGTGAAGTGAGGTGGGCTGTCTGTGCCCATGGGGGCATCGCCTCTGTGTCCCCCCGGGGGGTTGCTAGAGTGGGGACCTCAGCCCCCCCCAGGCCAGTGGGAGGACACTGCAACCTAGACAGAGCCAACTGGCTGTCTGGGAGGGGTTTTCAACAACTCCGGGTCTGACTCTGACCTTGGCCTGGTCACTTGGCCTGTCTGTCACTGTGTCTGCAAACGGGTGGGGTGGGGTGGTGCCGGCGTCCTGGGTGGGCAGCTGGGGGCTGAGCTCGGCAGCACACACCCCTGTTCTGCGCCACTCCTGTGCTACTTGGGGCCCCCGCAGGTCCCCACCACCTCCTCCCGGGGGGCCCCCGCCCAGGAATTCCACCCTACTCCATAGTGGACTCTCCACCTCTGCTCTTGTCCTTGAGGCAAGGAGCCCTGGCCACCGCCTAGTCCTCTCACCAGCCCCTCCAGACCCCCCCTTTTTTTACACAAACGTCTCAGTCAGAAATGCCTCCTGAAAGGCATTTAATATTGTCACAGAAAAGAAGTTAGATTGCTGACATTAATGTCCTACTTAAGATAATTCATCATCTCGCGTATTAAAAAGCCGTCCCCATGGCAGTGGGCGCGAGCGCCCCTCCCCCTGGCCTGGGCCACCTCCTAGGAGTGGAAGCCCTTTTTTATGCAAAATGTGTTTTTTTTCCTACCTGGCAGCTATTCAGTGGGGCTTTGTGATATCTGAACATTTAGGGGACAGACTTTGCTGCCTGTACTTCCCCGCAGCAGTGACAGGATTCTCCCAGACAATGGCCCACGCATTTAGCGGTGCTGGGCCGTGCTGCAGTCTGGACAGCCCTGTCCCCACAGTGGGCCTGCCCCCCTACCTGCTAGAAATCCTCTCCAGGCTGCAGAACCCATTTGGTTCCTGAAGTGGCCAGGAGTTCACGCTGAAAAAAATTGCCAAAAATGACTGGGAAGTGCACATTTCATGTGCTTGGCAACGGCGTTTGGGAATGAAATAGTCTTGTTCATGTCGTGGGGGAATAAAGGCATTGATTCCGCCTAATGGAGCCGGGGTGGAGGCGCAGAGCGCCGCTGGGAAGTGCTCTGTGCTCCCCGCGGACGCCGGCCCTCACTCGCCAGGGTTTGCAGGTCTGTGCGCTCGCCAGGGAGGAGATGGCGCCTCCTGCCGTCTACCCACGGTAAACCAATTTTGCTGGCATTGTGTATCTGTCACTTACAATTAAGTCCGCAAAAAATCTTGGCTCTGAGATGAGTCTGGTAATTTGATTTCCACTGTGGGGGAGAAATCGGAGGTCTCCACCTCCGACTGGAGGTGCAGGGCGGCCGAGGTGTCCTCCAACAGAAACCCGTCTTCTGCCTTCTCCCAGGAGGCACCCTGAGTCGTCATGGCCCCCCCTCAGAACCTGCCCGTGGCCGCACAAGGGGCGCTGTCTGGGGGGCTTGTTTGGTGCAGGTTTGAAGGCATCTTGGCCCGAGCCCCTCTCCCCGCTGAGCCTCCTGTTCCCTCGGGGGTGAGGGGCAGGGCTGGCCCGGCCTCCAGGAAGCTGAGTCTCCAGCATGGGGGTCACGCTTTTGTGTCTGTTTTGGTGCTTTGGGGACACACGAGCAGAAGCTGCCTGGTCACCTGCTCCCTGAGTTGAGACCTGCTCTGTCCCCTCCCTGCCCACCCCCCGCCACCCCCCATCCCCGCCTCAGTCCATCCCACCCCTGGATTCCAGGGTTCTCCTCCTCCCCAGTTTGTCATTCTGATATGATTTCCTCTGCTGACCCGAATCCTGCCAGTATGCTGGTTTGAGTTTGGACCAGCCCCCCCTTTCTCCTGGGGCATCTGCCCAGGCCTGTTCCCCCTTTGGGACATGTCACACACTCCCGCCACCTCCCATCTGGCCAAGGGCTGGGAGCTGGGAGGAAGGGGCCTGGAGAGGTGAAGCTGCACTGAGATGTCTGGGGGGCTGGGGCGTGGGGGCTCCCCCCCTCTTAGCCCCTCTGTCACTGTGGTCCCAGCCCCCGTCCCTGGTCGTCCGCCCTCGAGCTGCACTACAATTTACTGAGCTGGCCTCCAGGTTGGGAGTGGAGGGGCCCAGGGCGGGCTGGGCTCTGAAGCAGCCCCTGTCCTCTCTGTCAGTTGGAGCACAGATTGTGGGGCTCCTAGGACCCCCAGGACCCCTGAGCACAGCCCTTTTGGGAGGAGCGTGGGCCTGGAGCCTTCCTTTGGGGGGAGGGTCTTGCTGCGCCCTCTCTGGCCTCTCTGTCCCTTTCTCCCTTCATCCTCAGATTTGGGGTTTGGGATTTCAGGAGTCTACTCCCAAGCTGTGACTTGGGCAAGACAGCTTGTCAGCCTGTCCCTTTCTCCAAAAGGCGTTGAAGGCCCTGGGAGTGGGGGTCGCCATGTGGCAGCTCCCCGGGGAAGCTGGCCGAGCTGTGGGTACTTGTGGGGGGTGATTTGCTCTCAAACATTCTGTGCCTCTGGGCTCAGGTCCCTGGATGGCCCGCTCTTCCTCCCCGTCAGCGTGAGGGTGTGGAGGAACCCCAAATTGGGGGCAGGAAGGCAGTCCCGTGCTTGTATCTGTGTCCTGCCCTCCCCCCATCCTGCGTACCCCCTGCCCTGGGCTCCCCCACCCTGTCCTGTGCCCCCTTCCCCTACCCTGTCGCCCCTCTGTCCTTTGCCCTGTCCCATCCATGCTCACTTGCCCTGCACTGGCCAGCCTTCCCTCCGGCCAGCTCGCTTTCTGCCTGCCTCACTGACCTCATACGGGTCCCACTGGCCCAAGAGCAGGGTGCGGGTGGGTATTCACATTCCTGCAGCGGGGATTCCCAAAAGCTGAGGCCTGGCCTGCTGTCCCAGCTGGCCCGGGGCTCCCCCTGCCCTGGCTGGATGGCTGGCTGCTCAGATGCCCGCTCCACCCACCTCCCTAGGTGAGGGTCATGCTGCGAGTCTGGCCGGCTCAGGGGGCCCAGCGCTCAGCCGAGTCCACATCCTTCCTGAAGGTGGACCCACGGAAGAAGCAGGTGACCCTCTATGACCCGGCTGCCGGGCCCCCAGGCAGCGTGGGTCCCCGTCGCACTGCCGCCACCTTGGTCCCCAGGCTGTTTACCTTCGATGCGGTCTTTCCCCAGGACTCAGAGCAGGTGAGTGGGCGTCCCGGAGGCCTGGGCCACGGGGTCGCACCATGTGCTTCTGTGCCGGTGAGCAGGAAGGAGCCAGCGAGAACCCCAGCCCAGGCAGGCGGATAAGGCACAGCCCAGGGCGGCCACCGTGACCTCTTCCCCATGGGCCCGGCCCACCGGTGTCCCCCGGCTCCTGGCCTGGTTCTCAGGCCTGGTTCCTGAGGAAGAGCCGACCTTCTATGGGAGCTGCCTGACCAGTCCTGTGTGTGACCCTCCCGTGACCACGCATGTACTGTTTCTGGGTCCCGGCTGTGTCCATGATGTGTGAATTGGGTGTGCACGCGTGTGCCTGTCTGTCAGCCGCGCTGCCTGTGTTGTATGTCTGTCCTGCCTGAGTGTGTGCTCTGTACACCTAGAGATCTCCATGTCGTTGGTCCTGGTGTCCAGCCAGGCCACCTTGTGGTGGGAGGCTGGGTGACAGTCCCCTGACCTGTGCCTGCCTGGCTCTGTGCCCTCCCCCAGGCTGAGGTCTGCTCCGGGACTGTGGCTGATGTGCTCCAATCAGTGGTCAGTGGGGCTGACGGCTGCGTTTTTTCCTTCGGCCACATGAGCCTTGGTATGTGCCCCCATTGTCCACTGGGTAGTCGCTGGGTCCCCTTTCCGGGTGGGGACGGGGATATGGGCATATCCCACATGGGCAGTCGGGCACATGGGGAAGGGGGAGCCGAAGCCCTGCAGGCCTGGGAGGCAGAGCCTTGGAGCAGGTCAGAGGTGGCCTCCGGTTTCAGGCAGGGCCAGGGAGGGCCACACGGTCTGGCTGGGCTGTAAGGGCTGGTCAAGCTGAGCTTGGGTTGGGGTGGGCCTGACATGCCGGCATGGCCCCCAGGCAAGTCCTACACTATGATCGGGACGGACAGCTCGCCCCAGAGCCTGGGCGTCGTGCCCTGCGCCATCTCCTGGCTCTTCAGGCTCATCGACGAGCGCAAGGAGAGGACAGGCACCCGCTTCTCGGTCCGCGTCTCAGCCGTGGAGGTGTGTGGCCAGGACCAGAGCCTGCGGGATCTGCTGGCCGAGGTAGCCTCTGGCAGCCTCCAGGACGCCCAGTCTCCAGGCGTGTACCTGCGGGAAGACCCCGTCTGTGGGGCACAGGTACTGGTGCCGTCACGCGGGGAGCGGGGTTGGTGGGGAGCAGGGGCTGCGGCTCGGCCCTGAGCCACTAAGGCATGTTCCCTCTATCTGGCTGCAGCTCCAGAACCAGAGTGAGCTGCGGGCGCCCACGGCCGAGAGAGCAGGCTTCTACCTGGACGCAGCCCTCGCTGCCCGCAGCACCAGCCGTGCCGGCTGCAGTCAGGACGCCCGGCACAGCTCCCACCTGCTCTTCACGCTGCACGTCTACCAGTATCGCATGGAGAAGTGCGGCAAGCGGGGAAGTAGGTGTCTGCCCACAGGCCGTGCTGCTGCAGCAGGCTGGGTCAGGGGTCAGGGGTCCAGAGTCTGGGGTCCGGCCGCCTTCCTCATGCGCCTGCCTTGTGGTTTCAGTGTCTGGAGGCCGCAGCCGCCTGCACCTCATCGACCTGGGCAGCTGTGAGGCGGTGCCCAGCCGGGGCGAGGAGGCCCCCGGGGGCCCCCTGTGTCTGTCGCTGTCTGCTCTGGGCAGTGTCATCTTGGCTCTGGTCAGTGGAGCCAAACATGTGCCCTACAGGTGAGCGGTGGGCTCTGTGGTGGGCACTGGCCTGGATGTGCCCTGGGGAGCCAGCCGAGCGCAGGTCAATCATGTCCAGTGTGTCCGGCCCCTGAGCTCACGGAGCCTCATTACCTAAGACCTGGTGAGGGCATCTCAGTGCCCAGGGGGCGGGGGACAGAGGTGGATGGCACGGCACTGGCCTGGCAAGAGACCTGCCATCCTCCCTCCAGCCTTGCAGCCCCCGTGCCCAGCCTGCCACTGTGACCCTCCCTGGGCCCCCAGCCTCTGAGGCCCCCTCTGCCCCCAGGGAGCACAGGCTCACCATGCTGCTGCGAGAGTCCCTGGCCACCGCCAGCTGCCACACCACCATGATCGCCCACGTGTCGGATGAGCCGGCCCGCCACGCCGAGACACTCAGCACTGTGCAGCTGGCCACCCGAGTCCACCGTCTGCGCAGGAAGAAGCTCAAGGTTGGCCCCACCTCCTGCCCGTCTCTCCCACCTGAGGGCCCCCGCCTGGCATGGTTGGGGAGCTGGATGCCCAGCCCTGCTCAGACTCCCTGTGTGCCTTGGGGTCACAGGGCTGAGCCCACCTGGCTGTGCCTGAGGTCACCCGGATGCCCTGACCAGAACTGGAGCTGCTTCCAAGGGGGCCTTAGCGGGTGGCCAGGGCAGCCTGGTGGGATCCCTGTGGCCTGTGCCCCTCCCCGGCCTGGTCCCCTGCCACCGACCAGCGGGGCACTCCTGGGGTCAGCGGGACCTGGGTTTGGATCCTGGATTCGCAGATGTGCGCCCTGTGGCCGTGGGCGAGTATTCTTGCTTCCATGGTTGGGTCCTTGCTGTGTCCTTGGAAGTCTCTCAGAGGATCCATTATGCTCAGTGCCTCACTTTTAGTGCTGCCCCAGCGCTTGGTGGCCGGGGCCGATGGCTGCTGCCATCCTTTCCTTCATTGGAGTGTGTCCTGGGCCACTGGGTGCATGGTGGGGTGGGGTGGGGCAGGGCGGGGCCGTGCTCACACTCCGGGGCCTGCTCTGCCCCCAGTATGCATCCAGCTCCTCGGGCGGGGACAGCTCCTGCGAGGAAGGCCGTGCCCATCGTCCCCCTCCCCTGCGACCCTTCCACCCCCGCTCCGGGGCCCCGGACCCTGACTGCCTCGCCCCCAGCTCGCCCGGCGACCCCGACTACTCGTCCAGCAGCGAGCAGTCCTGTGACACAGTCATCTACGTGGGGCCCAGTGGAGCGGCGCTGTCGGACCGCGAGCTCACAGACAATGAGGGCCCGCCTGATTCTGTGCCCATCATCCCGGCACTGAGCTGCCCGCCCTCCCGGGGACCTCGAGATGCTGACCACTTCCGCTGCAGCACGTTCGCAGAGCTGCAGGAGCGGCTGGACTGCATCCACAGCACAGATGGAGCCCCGGCTGGCTTGGCCTGTGGGGGCAGGAAGCCCTCGATGCCCGAGGCCACGGCCCCCAGGACGGCGGTAGGCGCCCCACTGGCTGCCAGCACACCATGTGGCAGCCACGGTCCAGATGCCCACCGGAGTGCCCCGGAGCCCTCCAAGGCCAGCAGTGACCAGAGGGAGGATGGCAGTACCAGGCCTGAACTGCCCGTGCTGGACAAGGCCATGGCGGGGGTAGGCAGGAGGCCGCTGCCCAGTCCAGCCCCTCCGCCACCCGGGCGGCTGGAAGCTGGCAGAGCCCCAGATGAGCCCAGGGGAGGGGGCGCCGGCGGCGTGGTCCGGACACCCCCAGTGGGCATGAGCGGGCAGGTGGACCGCCTGCGCCCGTCGGCACGCGGCCGTCTGGAGCGGGGCCTGCTGACCACCACGGTGACACTACAGCAGCCAGTGGAGCTGAATGGCGAGGACGAGCTGGTGTTCACGGTGGTGGAGGAGCTCTCCCTCGGCGGGCTCGCTGGCCCCGGGCGCCCCGCCAGCCTGGCCAGCTTCGGCAGCAGCTGCTCCCTGCAGGCCCTGGCCTCGGGTTCGAGGCCCGTGAGCATTATCAGCAGCATCAACGACGAGTTTGATGCGTACACGTCGCAGGCCCCCGGTGGCAGTCACGGCTCCTCCATCAGCTCCTGGCTCAGCGAGGTCAGCGTCTGCACGGCCGATAGCCTCGGCCCCACACCGCGGCCCCCCTCCAGGGCCAGCCCGGACCCTTTCAGCCCCGACTCGCCAGCCGGCCCCGGCCCTCTGCACCCCCCTGTCCTGGACAGCCCCCTAGAGGTCCGCAGCTTTGTGTTCTCAGAATACGACAAACCGGACGGTCCTGGCCGTGTGGCTGGCACAGCCCCCACCCAACCTGGCAGGGTGCCCCAGGACACGTCTCCACTGGGGGCAGCCCCAACACAGACCATCCACTCCAGCCTTCCCCGCAAGCCCAGGACTACCTCCATGGCTGGCCGCGCGGGCTGCCCTCGCCTGGCCCTGAGCCCGCCTGGCCCTGGAGGCCTGTTTGAGGACCCCTGGCTGCTCCGTGCAGGTGAATGTGGCCCACTCCAGGTGGCCTCTGCCAGCAGGTCCCCCAGCCCAGCCCCAGTGCTGGCTTGTGCACAGAGGGTGGTGGACGGCTGTGAGGTAGCAGTCCGCAGGCCAGAGGCCGTGGCTCAGATCCCACCATTGCGGAGGGGGGCCACTACACTGGGTGTGACCACGCCTGCCACATCCTGTGGGGACGTTCTGGCGGAGGCAGTGATCTGCTCGGGCCGCCCAAAGGCCGCCCCCAGCAGCAAGAAGAGTGTGGCTCCCAAGGGGGGCCCTGTCCCGAGGCCCAGCGGGGTGGCCCCACCAGCCCCACCCGTGCGTAAGTCCAGCCTGGAACACAAGTCCAGCCCTGCACCAGCCCCTTCCCCAGCTGGGGGGCTGACTCGGGCCGGGGCTGCCACCCTTCTCCGGGGGGAAGAGGAAGGCAGGCCCAGTGGCCGGTCTGACCACTCCATCTCCAGGGCCACGTCCAGCCTGAAGGCCCGGGCTGGCAGGGCAGAGGCCACATTCCGTCCAGCTGCCCATGGGTCTCTGGAGCGGTGTGAGGGCCTGGCACTCGGCAGCAGCAAGGCCAGGGACGCCACTGCGAGGCCAGCCCGGGCAGTACCCAGGTTGGGTGTGCCACCCTCCAGCCCTGTGTCCGGGCCCACTTCTGCCTGTAGGGCCAGCCCGGCCAAGAGTGTGGGGGCCCCTAAACCTCCAGCTGGTGGGGGCAAGAGCCGCAGCCTGGCCACCAGTGGGTCAAGGGCTGTGGGTGCTCCTGTGAAGCCACTGGCCCCTGTGGCAGGCAGGACCCCCGGTGGTCCTGTGACAGGTCCCAGGGCGGCCCCACGAGTGACACCTGGCATCGGGGCCAAGGCTAGCCGGGGCACCATCATGGGCACTAAGCAGGCGCTCCGGGCCACTCACAGCCGAGTTAACGAGCTGGCAGCCAGCGGAGCCCCCGGCAGAGGTGGCGCCTCCTGGGGCTCAGCCGACTCGGACAGTGGCAATGACAGCGGGGTGAACATGGGCAGGGAGCGGCCACCTGCGGGCCCTGCGCTGCCCTCTCCCTACAGCAAGGTGACGGCCCCACGGCGGCCCCAGCGCTACAGCAGCGGCCACGGCAGCGACAACAGCAGCGTGCTGAGCGGGGAGCTCCCGCCGGCCATGGGCCGCACCGCCTTGTTCTACCACAGCGGTGGCAGCAGCGGCTACGAGAGCATGATGCGGGACAGCGAGGCCACCGGCAGTGCGTCCTCTGCCCCCGACTCCATGAGCGACAGCGGGGCTGCCTCCCCGGGCTCCCGCTCCCGAAGCCTCAAGTCCCCCAAGAAGAGGGCCACAGGTGGGTGTGGTGCCAGCCCTCCCTGGGCACAGCCCTCTGCAGTTTAGCTGGGAGATGCGTGACAGCCAGGCACAGCCTTGGCTGGTCCCAGAGGTACACGGCCCCTGGCAGTGGGTCAGACGTGCTTGGGGCTTTTCGCTGCATAGTCGCGCACAGAGCTCTACAGTTTATAAACACCTGTATGTGTCCTCTGCCCCAGAGGCTGGTCCCCATCCCTGTCACAGTGGTCACAATGAGGCATGGGGAGCCCGGAGAGGACTTGACTGGGGGCTCCAAACCTGGTCCTCCCTGGCAGTGCCCAGCTCCCTGGAAGCCCCCATCAGGGCTGCTCCTCCCTCCCTGGACCCTCCACCTCTGGGGACCTGGGTGGGATGGGCCTGTTCCTCACGCTGTACGTGGTTGGTGGGGTCAGGCCATCGGCTCATGTGTGGTGGGGGGGCGGGGGGGCTCACTCCAGGGACCGAGCTGAGGTTGGACAGCAGGAAGCCTGAGTGGGGAGCAGGGAGGGCGTCTGGAGATAGGAGCCTGGGGGCCTGGCTCACGGGTCTCTCCCAGGGGCAGCAGGAGCCAGGGAGGTTGTGAGTTAGGATACGGTGTGGGGGATGGCAGACTGAGGGTCCCTCTGCTCTGCCGGGCAGGGGTGCTAGGCTGAGGACTTGTGGTGTGGGCCTGTGTGCTCTGTCCCCGTCAGGACCCTGGCCTGGGCCAGGCTCTTGGTCCACTCACTCGGGCCCGGCTCTGTCCCAGGTCTGCAGCGGAGACGGCTGATCCCTGCCCCGTTGCCGGACACTGCTGCCCTGGGCCGCAAGCCCAGCCTCCCCGGGCAGTGGGTGGACCTGCCCCTGCCCCTTGCTGGCTCACTGAAGGAGCCCTTTGAGATCAAGGTGTACGAGATTGATGACGTGGAACGTCTGCAGCGGCACCGCCCACCCCCAAGGGAGGAGCTGGCCGAGGTCAGGGCGGGTGGCGGGGGGCTCTGGCGGGGCAGGTTGGCCCCTGGCAGTGTGGCCGGGCAGCCCGCTGACTTCACCTTCCCCTCTGTCCACAGCCCTCCCAGGATGTGGAGAAGGTAGGAATCGGCCTTGAGCCCAGGGTGGCCCCTGATGCCCCCCTTGCACCCAGAGTGGGTGACTGGAGGGGCCCTGAGGACACCACCATTGTTCCCTGGAGTTGCACAGGATGGGGGTTCCCACATGCATGCCCACCTGTCCTGGGCTAGGTTCAACAGGCCCTGGCAGGCTGCTTTGGGAGCACCTGGTTTGAGCCTCACCTGTGGGGCCCAGGACCTACCCATGCCCACCTTTGAGGCCCCACTATGCGCCTGCCCAGACCTGGAGGGTGGAGGGAGGATGGCCAAGGCTGGGGCTGCCGGGAGCCCCTGGGGGGTGGGCCGTCCTTGGGCCTGAGCCCACCCCGCCCATCCCCTGCTGTCCAGGGCCTGGGGTGTGTCAGTGCGAAGCTGAGGCTGGCTGAGCGCAGGCAGCAGAGGCTGCGGGACGTGCAGACCCGGCATGAGCTGCTCTGCGAGGAGCTGGCCGAGACACAGGGCCGGCTGATGGTGGAGCCTGGCCGCTGGCTGGAGCAGTGTGAGTCTCCCCTCTGCTGGCTGGAGCATTGAGACCCCCCACCGGGAGGCACAGGCTTGCAGGAACCCGAGTCCACATGTGTCCCAGCTCCCCAGGCCGGCCACTCCCCCCCTGGAGCTCCTTACCATGTGGCGGGATGTCCCTTCCCCTCAGTCCCACAGGGACCTGGAAGCCAGGAGGGCACAGAAGCACTTCCTTGGCCCTGCGGGGCCAGGCCTGACCAGCCGCCTGCTGTCTCCCCGCAGTCGAGGTGGACCCTGAGCTGGACCCCGAGTCGGCCGAGTACCTGGTGGCCCTGGAACGTGCCACAGCCGCCCTGGAGCAGCATGTGAACCTGTGCAAGGCCCATGTCATGATGGTGACCTGCTTTGACATCAGTGTCACCACCCCTGCTGCCACTCCGGGGCCACAGGAGGTGGACGTCTGAGCCTGGGCAGCAGGACTCAGGAAAGGGACGCGTAGGGTTGTGAGGATGGGACGTGGGGTGGAGTGAGAATGTGGTGGGGGCTGGAGGGACGAGGACGCAGGGGGCCAGTGCAGGACGGGGTTCCAGTGGTGATGGAGCATGAGGGAGGGCGGGGCCGACCGAGTGGTGTAGGCGGGAGTGAGTGCACGAGACAGGTGACGTCGCCACCCAGACGGCAGCTCAAGTGCCTTTAACCTGAACTTCTTGGACTTCTTTTTGCGTTTGGTGCTAAGGACCCGGGACAGCAGCAGGTGTGCCCAGGCTCCCGGTGGGGGACGGGGAGGGGACTGGCTGTGTGACAGGCAAAGAGGGAGGTCTTGCCTCTTTACAGCCGAGCAGCTTCCTGCAGCAGCAGCGGGGTCCCGGCCCCTTTCAGGCTTCAGATTGCTTTCCCTTCGCAGCAGTCTCTTGGCAGAGCCCACCTTAAAGGGTCTCAGGCCCCTTGGTCAGCACGCAGCTGCTTCTGCGGGTCTTGCTAGTGGGGTCCTCCTGCCCCGAGGACCTGCTCTGTCCTGAGGACATGGGAGGGCAGTGCCCCAGGGCTGAACCCAAGTCACATGTCGCCTTTTTCCACGGCAGGAATTCTTACCAAAACCACAAGCAAAAAAACAAAACCAACACACAAAAAAAATGGAGAGAGAAGGGTTTTGTAAGGTTCTGTTAGGTTCATATTTTTATATCATTTTGCCTATAAGCGGTCTTTGCAGTGGGAATTTGAAAACAAATGCTCTATGTTTTTATGGTTTTCTATGGAGGTGTCCCTCAGGCTGGGCTCTTTCTGGGGGGCACCCTGGGCAATCCTCAGGAGGCATTTCCCAAGTGCAGACCAGGGGTGAGTCCGCCAACATGGCATTTCCGTCACAATGGGCTGTTTTCTGGCTGTTGTGCGTTTTCTAGGGGTGTCCACAACTTTGTACACATGTGTACATAACATCTCGCTATAGCTTTTATTTGTGAATAAAAGACACACCGATTGTTCACGCTGCTCCTGAGTTCGTGGGCACGCTGCCCTGCGAGGGTCCCCAGGGCGCCTACATCCGCAGGGCGTCTACGGGGCCCGAGGGCTTCCAGATAGCAGGGATCGCTCCCTCTGCCCACAAACCCTGCAGCATCCATGCCTGTAGGCGACAGGGACCGACTGGGAGGCAGTGCCTCCTGGGGGGCCCAGATTCAAATCCCCATATCCTCTCTTTCCCCCTTCCTGAGCCACTCTGTCTTGAGTCACCCAGTTCTTGGTGTCCCGAGGCTGGGGCAGGGAGGCAGGGCCTGGGCTAGCAGGAAACTGCATTTTCTGCTGGGCTCCTGGCTCCCTTCCCAGGGGTTATGTCAGCTAGGGAAATTGAGGCAGGGGTGGAACGACCTGTGGAGACCCTTGGTCTCCTCCCTTCGTCCCCGACTGCCTTTACAGGTCGGGCAGCAGACACTGTGGACACATCAAAACTCAGGGCCCCCAGAGCCAGCAGGAGCCCCCGCCCAGTGCAGCTCATCCCTGGAGGTCTGGGTCCCTGCTCTGTCCACTACAGAGCCCCAGACCCTTTGGGGGAGACAGCCCACCGGGCTCACTGTCCCCAGTGTCCCTCACGTGGCGTTGGTGGCCTCCTGGTCTCTGTCAGCTTTGTGTGGGTCCTGTGCTCAGCGTGTCCCAGCTGAACCGATGAACTTCTCCCCAAGCCTCTCTGCCCCCCACCCTCTGAAGGCTGCACCTGGGTACCCTCCTTGCCCTTCACCCTTCCTCTGGCCTCAGGCTGCTCCCCTGATGCTCTACCACTGGGCCTGGCCCTGGACACCCCTGGTGCTGCCCCAACTTCGTCTGGGTCCTGCCCCCCAGGCTCCAGTGCAGGCACCTCGGTGCCCCCCCCAGCCCCGGGCCTTTTGCAGCCTCTATGCCTGGTACTCACCCTCCAGGTGGTGAGTATAGGGCACCTCCTTGGTAGCCCTGCTGCCCCAGGCCCCTCCACCCTGCACGTCACACCTTGTGTGGTCTCTGCCTGTCTTCCACCTCGATGGTGCCCCTCAGGGGTGGGTGGGGCCTGAGTCATCGCTGCTCCCCCCACGTGGGGTGGAGGTCTGGGCCCCAGCAGGGTCTCTGGGCCCTTGCTGAAGGAATAAACAAATGACTAAACAAATGAATGAATGAGGCTTCTGAAGGAGGGGTCCAGCGTGGGGCAGAAGCAGGGCCACGACCAACAACACCTAACAGTTGGCAAAATGCCTCCATGGACGCTCCTTGTCGGCCTGAAACAGGCCTGGTCCTTTATGTGGCCATGTGGTCCCCGTGGGTCGGGACACAGAGACCTCTACACTGAGCCCCGCCCCAGGCTGCCTCCTCGCTCTCTGCTGCCGATGGCACTTGGGCTGCCAAGCCCTGGATTGGGTCACATGTCAGCTGCAAGGTGTTGGGGGCCAGAATCCCCCCACCCTGGTTTTCTCTTTCTGTTCTGAGGCCAGATACGGTTCCCAGCAAGAGCCCAACCAGATGCAACCCACACCTGTTTCCCTGTCACTGGATTTAGGGGCTTGGAGGGGTCACATGGGTGTGATGGGACTCAGGATGGGGAGATAGGGCCTTTCAAGACCTGATACTGGAGGGCAGAGGCTGAGAAGCCCACCTGGTGCCCGTCTGTGACCCAGCCCAGGGTTCTTCTAACCGGACGGTGCCGGATGGTACTGGGGTCTGGGTGGGGTCACAGGAGGCCAGGGGAGGCTGCCCGTGAGCCCGCCCCACTGTGAGGGCCGCGGGGGGTCATTTGCAGCTTGCCCTGCACTGCCACCTGGGCTGTGTGGGGATGGCGCGTGGGGCATGCTGGGTGCTTCTACAGAGAACATTCCGGTTCCCTTCCCTGCCCCCAGTCACTGGAGGGGCCCAGAGCCTGCTTCTTGCTGAGGGGCCCCTCCTGTCCTGACCCCACACCCCAGCACTGTCCTTTTGCGGGCTTCTGTGGGGCAGGCCCCAGGGGGCTGGCTGACCTTTGGGGCTGGCCAGTGGAGCCCACTTCCCACAGTCCAGGGGAGGCTGTGGGAGGGTGGCGCCTGCTTTTCTGGGTGGGAGCCCCTGTCCTGGGCCAGCCTGGGAGCCTGGGCTGCCTTTCATCTGGGACATCAAAAGGCTCAGCCCTGTCATTAGTGGCTGGGAACCCAGCTGGGAGCTGCTATGAGGACCAGGAGGCCCATTTTATGGATGGGAAAGCTGCAGCCGCCTGGGACCCAGCTCTTGGCCAAAGCTGAGGCAGCCCCCATATGATGCCCCCCGCAACGGGCCTGTGAGCTTTCTGCTATGGAACTTTTGGGGAAATAGACCCCAAGTGGGCAGGTGCTGCTCCAGCCCCACTCTGCTGTGCCTTCTTGGAAGGGGGCCGGGGTTCCCGTGGAGGGAGGAGGCGGGCACTGCCTGGGCTATGCAGGGCCAAGGGCGTGCGCCCGCCCAGGAGGCATCTCTCAGGGCCTCCCAGGCCTGCCTGGCACCCGGCCAGCCTGTTCCTTTGGGTGAGGTGCCTGCCTGACTCAGTCTGCAAGTCCAGGCCTGCTCTGCCACCCTGCCCACCCCAGCCCTGGGCACCAGTAGGCCACATGGAGAGGCAGGGCCAGGTGGGGGTCAGGCTGGGCTGGGTGGCCAGGGATGGGGGCTTACAGGGCCCAGTGGGTGACTAGGAACAGCCAAAGCGAGGGTGGGTGGGCAGGTGGGTGGGGCGGGAGCTGAGTACCTGGCTTCCTGGCCCCGGAGCTGCCCGCCAGCCCAGCTCCCAGGTGCAGGGTTCAGAGTCCTGGCCCTGCCTCACCTCCCTGGGCCTTACGTGGATGAAGGAGCACGGTGACCCCCACCTGGGGTTTTCAGGGGCCAAGGGAATAGCCTGGAGCTTTCAGGGCCAAGTTTGGCCCTCTGAGCTTTCTCTTGTTGTTACCATCACACAGGTGATAAAAGTGACCCACAGCAGTGGCCATGGGGAGGGTGACACCGGTGTCGAATGGTGACAGCAAGGGGGTGGTGATGGGTGGGGTCACCTCGATGGCAACAGTGACATTGGGGATGGGGCCATCTGTCCTCTGCGCTCGGGCCTCAGTGAAGCCAGATGTGGGGCCTTGTCCCCTTCTGTGTCCCCCTGGGAAATGGGGGAGCAGTCCCATCAGCAGGGCCTGAGCCCTATAGCTGGGCAGGGGTGGCCTGCGTAATGGGTCCTAAATGATCAGCAGGCACTGCCCAGGAACTGCCTGCCCCGAGGTCTGGGGCGGGGCTGTGGAGGGCAGGGGCCACCGTCTCCCGTGTCCATGTACAGTCTGAGAGTGTGTTCACCGCTGGCGTCTGCCTCACCCCCGTCTCCCCCAGAGTCGACCCCTGGAGCCTGGTCTCCAGGGCCCTTGTGAGTCTAGGGCGCACAATCCTGTCTCAGGGCCCCCAGCCCATGATCCAGGGGAGTCTGCGGCCTCCAGTGGGACCTCCCTGCAGCCCCGGCTTGGGGCGAGCTTGCCTCAGGGGTGGGGACCCCTGTCCTGGGACAGGAACAGGGACAAGCAGCCTACCCTGCCCTGCCTCAACAGGGTGCCTAGAAGCCATCGTAGGCTGGGGCTTGGCCCTAGAGTCTGCTCCCAGCAAACAGGAAGCTGGTAGGGTGATTTCTCCCTCCTGATATTGTATTTACGAGGCGGGATCCAGACCCCATTTCCACACAGGAAACCCGGGAAGCTGGGAGGGGGCGCGGGTAGGAATTCCCTGGGCCAGCCAAGGAGCCTGGCTTCCTGTGGGCTAGGCCTGCAGTGTGGGGGTGGGGATGGGGAAACGGGGGTGAGATGGGGGTGGGGCAGCAAAAGCCCAGAGAGACCTCTCCCCACTCAGAACTCAGGGCCGGGTGTCCCTGGAAGTCCGTGTTGTGGTTGGGGAAACTGAGGCCCTGGCCCAGGGGCTGTCTCCCCATCAGACAGTGCAGGACCTGAGGGGCATGGGGTCACCCCTTCCCCAGAGTCCAGCATGGTCTGGCACGGGGCAATTGGGGGCACAGGGCCATTTGAGGTCTCAGGGGAGGGGCTGTATGAGGGGTTGGAGCCAGCGTGGGGCCTCCACAGAAGCATCTGAACCTTCATACCCACCTCCCACTCCAGCCTGGGGCAGCTGGAGGGTCCTCCCAAATGCCTTTCTGACCAGGTCATCCCTCCCAGATTAAAACCCACAAATGCCCTCCTCAGCCTTCCAAACCAAGGTGGGCTTGTAGCCCCGCCCTGGAAGCCTCAGCTTTGTGACCGCTTCCCTCCCCGGCCCTCCCTCTTTCCTCCTTCAGAAATGTCCCCCACAGAGACAAGCACAGAATTTCATTGGGCGCCACCACCCTGCTGCATCCAACCTTTAGCTATACTGTGTTTGCTTCCGAATCATCTTTCAAAACTAAACTTTCTCTCAGATTTACAGGGAGCTTGACAGGAGGCAGAGCTCCCAGTACCCCGCAGCTGGCGGTTCCCCAGCATCTCGGTGGCGCCCTGAAGCCCATGCTTTATTCAGATTTCCCCTGGCCTCCTCCTGGCCCAGGGTTCCCCCAGGACGCCACACGGACGGTGGGTGACACGGACGGGTGGGTGAGGCACCCACACACGTTACTGGAATCCTGCACAAGACGCCTGCTCTTGTCTTTCATCTGTGGATTATTCTATCACTATTCCCATCAGTACTGACTTGTGGATATTTATTTTATACTTGGAGTTATAATCCAATACTAAATTTTGTTACTAAAATCATTCCGGCTTTGGCCACTGGGAGCTCTTGCAGTTGGCCAGAGTCATTTTTAAAGTCCTCGTGGTTTGCCTGGAGGGCCCTGTGCCCTCCCAGGGTGGCCCAGTTAAGAATGGGCGTCCCACCACCAGTCCCACGTCAGACACGTCCCCGCCCGGTCTAGTCTGGCCTTTCTGCTGACTGTCAATGGCCTCACCCTGTCCTCACCAGGCTCCCGCTGGTCATCTCATGCTCAGGCCATCAGCGCTGGGGGCTCCAGCCCTCTGTGAGCGCTGAGGCCTATGGGGATGCAGTCCCAGAGTGTCAGGTAGAGGGTAGTGGTCGGCCTAGGCCCCTCGTGGACCTCGCTTAGCAGAGGGGAGTTCCTGGAGCAGGGACCCCCTCCTGCATCTGAGCAGCCCTGGAGACTGGGAGACCAGAGCGGTGATGGGGCACTTGGGGGCTGCTGGGTCCCCTCATTGCCACGGAACTCAGTGCCTGCCTGCAGGGTTGGTTGTGCAGGAGGTGGCCTGCTGGCATGGGGCTGCAGCCACAATGCTGATGATGCCAGTGTAATTACCAGTGTGACCTCATGGTCTGGCTGGCCCTGGGGCTGGAGAAAGGGCAGTGACGTCCCTGAGAACACACAGGGCGGCTCCAGGGTGAGGTCACCCCATACCTGCCTTCACACTGTCGTCACTTGGGGAATGTCAGGTCAGCTGGGACATGCTACCTGCCCTGCCTACAGACAGCCAGACCTCCCACCTTCGTCAGTCAGCTGTCAGCTGGTCCTGCCCCCTCTGCCTCCCAGCCAACTCCGGGGACAGCCATTTGCCCCCACCCCCACCCAGCAGGAAGGCGCTGCCCCCCTGCTGGACCCTGCTTTCCCCAGCCATTTGGGAAAACATGGTCCAGCTTAATGAACCAGCTTTACCTGCCTCTGAAGGACCCCCCAAGGGAGCCCCACACAGCTGGGGGCAAGGACCAGGGTCTCTGGGCTAAGGGAGGACTGACTGGATCCCTGGGTGTGGCAGCTACCTCGGGGGTCCTGGGCAGGTCCCCATCCTGTGTGCCTTGGTTTCCTCTCCTATAGAAGGAGGCGGGGCCTGGCTGTGTCTGGTCAGCCCCAGACATCGGACTCCGGTCTCTACGGTTTGGAATAAATCTCTCCTGCTCCCCTAGAAGCAGAGATGTTGGGCCATATTTCTTGCAGCTTCCATGGCTGCTGGGGAAGCTGATCTGCCTGGCAGAGGGGTGACGCTCTAAATCCAGCGCCCGGGCTGATTTGTGGGCCTGCCTGTGCTGTGCTGTGTTTCTTGGCATCTTTATGAGGCAGGACGAGCCTTGGCTGAGAGCCCAGGACAGGATGGGGGTGATCTATAGCCCAGCTGCCCCTGCCGGCCAGCCCGCCATTCACACCGTGTCCCCTCAGCTGGGTCGGCTGTGACCCAGGCCTGGCTCAGGGAACAAGGCTACTGTTGCTCTAGGAGTCTTGAAGTTCAGCTTCAGGAAATAATTTTCATAGGACACAGTCACCAGTGGGGACTTCCCGAGCCCGTGTGTCCAGCCCTGGGCTGAGCCCAGGGGGACCGAGGAGGGACACCCAAGCTGCCCGGCAGGAGGGGTCCCTGGGTGCTGGCCGAGAGGGCGGACACCCTGCCCTGGGCTTCTGAAAGCATCCACAGCGGGAAACGGCTCGGGCACCAAAGTGCCTGGGTTTGAATCCCAGCTCTGCTGCCCAGGGTTCCCGCATCTCTAATATGGGCAGCCGTGGTAGTGAGGGCACACAGGCCGCGAGTGCAGCTCTTCCTACATGTCTGTGTCATCACCCCTGTCCGACATCAGGGTGACTCTGATCCTGGGACCAGCGGTGGTGCCATGCCTGCCTGGGGCGGGCCCTGTGACCTGAGGGTGACCCTCCCACACACAGTTCATTGTTTCCTTACAAACACCACTGTGGCCCTGCGGCCCTGTCTTCAGGACCCCCAGAGAGCTGTCCCCAGCGCGGTGGCTGACGGCCTGGGTCAGGGGAACCAGGCAGTCAGTTCTTGGGACAGTCTCAGGGGCTCCCAGCGGGGCCTGAGAACCTGACCCACAGCTCTGGGCCCTCAGGGACAAGGCTCAGCCAGCCCCGTGGCAGGGCCCAGAAGCACAGGGTCAGGATGAAGAGGTGGCCATAGTCGGAGTGGGAAGCTCGCATCCCCGTGCTTACTTATCCCACGTTATGCTGATCTGGGGGGGAGACTTCATCCTGGGGAGTACGTGTCAGGCTGTGCAGTTTGTTAATAAGTCACAGAGAACAGACCTCAGCAGGAAGCACCTCTCCCCAAAGGCCAGATTTATTAGTTGGTGTGCATGCACACGTGCACACACATGCATCTATGTGCACACATGGGTACACGTGTACACACACGTGCTCGCACATGTGAGGGAGTTATGACCGATGCTCTGCTGGTGGTGTCAGTCTGGGAATCCTGCTGTGGGGAGCTCTTTCCCCCAGTGCCCTCACCTCCACTTCTTGCTGGCAAGCCTGTGAGGAGTAGAGGATCCTGGCATCTGCTCCCACAGATTTGGGCTTAAAGAGCAAACCTGCCCCCCAGGGCCCTGGGGGTGCACAGGCGGGCGGGGTCCCTGCTGCTCAGATGGGACCTGAGCTGGATGGAGCCCTGCTCTAAGCCTTTTCCCCATTTGCCCTGGTCCTGGTGGGACAGCTGACTCAGTCAGGGGCCCAGGGCAGGAGCCACGAGTTTCTGGGCAGGGAGTGTGTGACACGTGAAAGGATGGGCGGGGTGGGTGTCCCAAATTCAGCACTACTGGACTCCTGGGGCCTCTGGGGCTGAAGAGCCCAAATCCTGACCAGGGCAGCAGGAGGCCGCCGCACTGCTGCAGGGAGTGGGGGGGTGTCCTTGGCTGATGCTGGGGGAGCATCATAGGCGCCTTGGTCTCTGGAGGCCAGTGGCCCAGCTGCCCCCTCAGCCCCGACCTCCCTCCACCGTCGTCCAGGGGCTGGCACCCAGACAGGCACTGCAAGGGGAAGGTAGTCCTCAAGTGACCCAAAGGGGGTGGTGGGGGCCGTGGAGGCAGCAGGTGTGGGGCTGTGGGGGCAGCGAGGGAGGGCTAGGAAGTGGCAGGGCTGGAGTTTGGGTGGCTGGCAGGGTGGAGGGGAGGGGCCGGCTGAGACACGTGCAGACCCAGGCCCCACCCATGTTAATGCTCAGCTGTGGCTGCCTTGAAATTCTCAGTTCCTGGCCCCAGGGGGTCAGGCCCCACCTGCTCCCGGCTCCCCGATGGGACCTGGCTGCCCGTGGAGTTGGGCACTGAACCCCAGGGCCTCCATCCTGCCTGCTCTCCCCCTCCCCCAGAGATCAAATGCTTGGGGGGTGCTTAGAGGTGGGCTCGTGTCGCAGATATATCATCAAAAACTGCTGTGTGACCTAGGAAAGCTGTGTGGCAGGCGCCCCTGTACCTCCTCCTGGGGGAGTCCCCTCGGGGGTCAGAGGGCTGGTCCCCATGCTGTGGCAGGAAGACCAAGAGCTTCTTTTAACTGCGAGGTGCCCGTGAGCGCTGAGTTCGGGGTTGGACGCACCTGTCGCTGAGACTCAGAATCTTGCTCATCACTCCTTGTGCCAGAAGGTGGAGACCGCGCTGGGAGCCACCCCTCCAGGCCCTCGAGAGCCAGCGGCTGAGTTTTCAGGGCCTCTGTGGGTCTGTTATTAAGCATCTTTGTCATTGAATACCGTGGAATGCAGTCCAGGTCCGTTCTTTGTGACAGTAGGAGATGCCGGAAAGCCAGCCCTTTGTCCACACCAGAGGAGTTTCTGTTGAGTGAATAGAAACTTTTGCACGAGGATGAGACATCTATAGTCTAACAGTGGATCACATACCAGACTCTCCACAGCAAACTTCCTGGGAAGAGTGGGCGTGTGGGACAAGCTTCATTCCTCCAATTGCATGAATGGCAGGCGGGGGTGGGCGGAGTCCTCCAGAGCCCGCGTGGAACCAAGGCTGGGCGGAGTCATGGCGAAAGGTGTCAGGTACGTTCTGTTTGTAAATTCTGCATCCCCATCCTTTGTATAAGAGCAGTGCAGTTTATGTGTATGTGTATATATTACTTCCTCAGAGAGCTGGCCATTGACTTTTCCCAGCCCACCTGTGGGACAGGCTGGAGGCGGTGCTCTGGAGGGTGGGAGGAAACGTACTGTATTAGGACGCATGCAGGTAGGGAAGAGAGGTGAGGACACAAGTGTGGTGGCTAAATTAGGGACAGAGCTTGCCATGGAGAGGGGCCAGGACATAGGGAGAGGAGGAAGTGGCTTTGGTGGTGGCTGGGTGGAGACGGAGGGCCTGAGGCAGGCCCCTCCCCCCTCTGCTGGGCTTCAGCCCGGGACTCTGGTCTAGCGGCTTACATTTCCTTTATGAAACCAAGAGCGGCCTGCTCCATCCAAAGCACACTCCATCCAATTTCCCTCCTGGCTATTTCTGCCCTCCCTTGTCCTTTGTTGTGACGGGTGGCAGCCACCGGGCCCCTACCTGCCTGCCCCAGCCTGCCCTTGCCCACCCCGTGCTGACAGGTGCCCCCGCCAAGCATCCTGCTGTGAGTGGGGTGTCGGGTGTGAGCGTCGTGGCCTCAGTGAAACACTAATGTGCTTGTCACTCAGGGTGGGGGAGGTGGCAATGCTCCCCGTGGGGCAGGCGCCTGACGGCTCCGGGGATCAGACTGGCCCCCCTCTTGCTTGGAGCCGGAGACCTGGAGGGCAAGAAGGGTGGGAGAGGGGTCACTGCCTCTGGCCGACCCCAGGGGCTTGCCGCACCAATGGAGACCTGAGCCGTAGAAGGGATGGCAAATGGACAGAGAGGCAGGGCTGGGCGGGGCCAGTGGTGAGGCACAAGACCCTCCCCAGCTGGGTCTTGTTATCCCACTGGACGAAGTCGGCTGGGGTGCTGGTCCTGAGGTCTGTTCCAGCTTTGCCTCCACCGTGCTGGGAGAAAGCAGGGTCAGAGCCTTGGGATCCCTCTGTCGTTTCAATGCAGTGAGAGTGGGGGGATTGCTGTTCGAGTGACCACCTCCCACCTGGCCACTCACTCATTCATTCATTCATTCATTGGAGCTGGCACAGGGGTGGCATTGCCCTCCTGAGGCCACCTCTCCCTACCTGCCCACCTACCCAGCTATCCAACCATCCTCCTTTCCTCTCATTTTGTTCACTAGTCACCCAAACCCAATTGGTCTCTCTATTGTTTCCTAGCTCCTGCACACCCAGCGGTGTGTCCAGCTATCTACTGTCCGTTTTCCTTATCCCCACCTGTCTATTCAGCCATTCGGTCATCCATCTATCATCCTTCCATCCGTCCATCATCGATTCATCATCCAGCCATCCAGCCATCCAGCCATCCACCCCCACACTGACCCTCTCATCCAATGGCAATTAGAGCCACTAGCTGCTGGACTCAGGGCTGGGTTTGGGGCACAGATGTGAGGTAGGCGTGGTCCCCACCCTTGGAGACCCCTAAGTCTGCAGAGAAGCATCAGTGGGAAGTATGTCTGTGGGGTCTGTGCAGAGCTGCAGGTGTTCAGGCCACTTGGGACTGGACGGAGCTGGGTCTGGCTTGGCCAACCTCACTGCAGGGGAGCTGCTGCAACGGGGAGACTCTGTGGTTTGCTGTGTTGTCAGTTGAGGCTGCATTTGAGAGGGTGGGTCCTGGCCTGCAGCCCAGCCCCTGCTACCCAGTCCAAGGGACACGGAGGGTTTGGTGAGGACCTGAGAAACTGGGATCAGGCCAGAGAGGGCAGGGCCCTGCCCAAGGTCACCCAGTGAGCCAGGCCCCTGGTACCACCCTCTGCCCATAAGGCCAGTAGCTGGCTGCCACTTTCCATTCAGAGCAGATGATCCTGGTCCCCAAACGGACCTGACATGGTAACTGTGCCCTGGGCTCCCTGCGAGACCTCCAGGGCTCTGGCATTGTGTCTGCCCTTCCCTGCGTGGAGACTGGACTCTAGAAATCAGCAGATCCTCTGAAGAGGGGGAATTGGGGTGGGAAGACCCAGATCTGGCTCTGCCACCCAGCTGTGTGACCTTGGGCAAGTCCCTCCACCACCCTGAGCCTCAGTTTTCTCATCTATCAAATGGACATGTAGTCCCGAATCCATGTGCATGTACATAGCCTCAGACCCCCTGGAGCTGACTGCATGGGTGTGTGTTGGGGGAGGGGACATAGATGGGCCACAGTGGGGCTCAGGGGGCTCCAGAGCGGAGGTGCAGGAAGCTTGGGGACCGAGGCTCAGTGCACTGCTCTGGGGGCCAAGTGAGCTCTGTGCTGCTCCCCAGACCTGCAGGACCAAAGCCAGAACACGTCTTCTACATGGGCCATGGGTGTGTGCACACACGAGCTGGTGGACGTGGATGGGCCAGCTGTCTGGGCTGACTCGTCTGGGAAGTCTTTCTGTGAGAGGGAAACAGCAGCAGGGACAAGCATTTCTGTAGAACCAGAGGTTCTTACAGAGCACAGAGCCGCTGGGGTATCAGCTTTCTGTGCAGACACTCAGGTTCCTAGCAGAGGCGACGTTCCCAGGGACAAATGGCCCTGAGGCGCCCTCCACAGGCTGGGCCGGCTGGTCCTGGCAGCAGCGGTACAGGGCGCTCAGGAGGATGTGGCCTGGCACCCTGGTCTGGCGTGGGCTCTGTGACTCACCGCTGCCCAGAGCCCTGAGGAAAAGGAGCAGAAACTTGGCACCATCTGTCTCTGGGGTGATTTGTAGGGACGCTGACATGTAACTGTGTCCTGAATCCTGAGGGGGTGTTACACACGTGTCGCAAACAGACTTGTCCCTAAATTATCTTTTATGATCACCAGCAACTCTGCGGGTGGGGCATCCATACCCAAACCCAGTGCTGTTTGTGGCGGCAGATGTGGCATTCATTACTGACACGCTGCCTACCTCCTCGCCACCTCCAGTTAAAATTCACGGTCCGGCCACTCTGCAAATATTGATTCTGACCCAAGTTGATGTTTCCCCCTTAACATTATTATAATGAGGGATAAAAATCAAATTGCCTTCACTGAAACTCAATCATTCTTCTAGCTGTTCCTCATCGATCTTTCTTTCCCCAGGTTTTACCATAAATTATTCTATTCAATTAAGTAAACTCACACATAATGGCATTTTGCAAACTGAATAATTTATTGACTGTGTTTGGCAAAAGGCTGATTTGGGGTGGGCTGGGGAAGGGAGGGTTTGGTCTGGGCCGGGGCCCAGGGGTCTCTCTCTGCCTCCTGAGGGGCTCTGGGGCAGTGTGTGTGTAGGGGGGTTGGGGCGTGGGCAGGACATGGAGCGGTGAGAGTGAGGGCTGGGCCTGGGGGGTTTCAGGAGCTGAGGGAGGGAGAGTCAGCAGTCCAGGTGCAGGGCCTGGGCTGGGGGCCTGGCAGCCAGGAGGTGAGATCTGGCAGGGACGGCTGGACCCCAGGTAGCAGACCAGTCCTATGCTGCAACCTGGGGGGACCGCTGCAGCCCTGACATTTCTCTTCTGTGGCCTGGGGGTGCATTGTGGGGCTTGGAGCCTGAGCGTAATTATGGGGAATTGCTCCTGGAACCGGCTCTGTGAAGACACCCAGGAAAGCTGTTAGTGGGGGTTGCAGAGGGAGTGGGTCTGTGCAGGGCAGAGTGCCGGCCTTTCCCAGGGAGCCCTGCTCTCCACTGCCCTCAACGGCTGAGGTCCCTGGGCCTGATGGGCATGTCCTGGAGGGCAGGGGAGGGAGAGGGCTGAGGTGAGGCCTGCACTCACCCTGCGCCTCTGTGAGGACAGGGAGGAGTCCTCAGAGGGCTCCTGTTGCTGCCCTTGGGATGAGTGACTGAACTGAGCCGGGAATGAGCCTCAGTGCCATGAGCACTGAGAACCCTGAACTCGCTGTGCAGCCCAGGGCATTTGGGTCACTCAGGCCATGGAAGCTGGTGGTAGTGGAGGGAGGGGCCTTCCCCTCCTGCAGCTCGGGTGGGAGGGAAGAGGCAGGGGCAACCCGGTCCACCCAGCCTCCCGCGATCTGGTGGGCGGAGCTCCGGCCGGCAGCAAGGGTGCTGGGGAGCTGCGAGCTGCGAGCTTCCCGTGGCACATTGCACACCATAAGCCGCTCAGGCTGAGAGATGTTTGTGAAACGCTAATTATATAAACAGGGGGCCTTGGAGCCACACTTCTCCCCGGCAGCACATGCTGGGACAAGTGATTGCAGAGAAGAGGCCTGCCTCTCCAGGCGGAAGCCCACTCGGGACCAGGTGGCAAGAGGGGGTGGGGTATCATGGCAGACGCCAGCAGCTAGGGACCAGCTTCATTCTGACCCTGTTGTTCCTTGCTGGGCCCAGGGCAGGGGCTGTCCAGGTTCACCTCCCCCACCCCTCCCATCTTTGGCCTGAGGCTGAGCCAAGGGACATGCTGGCCGTGGGGAGGAAGTGCAAGTGACCAACTAGGGCGTGTGCCATGTGTGACCGGGTGTGTGTGGCCTTCCTCACCCTCAGCCCCCCCGGTGGCCTGGCACTGTGGGGACACTGAGGAGCCCCACACTGTCCTTTGTGTCATTGGCCTCCCTTCTGGGAGAGAGGTCTCGGTGGCCTCTGGCTCCGGGGCTGGCCGTGGACCTGCTGTCCCTACAAGCTCAGTTTGAGTGATGATGAAGCACCTGCTCCAGGGGCCTCCTGCCTCCTGCAGATGCCACTGAATTATCAGGGACAGAGCCAGTTGTCCGTCATCCTCTGAGGTGGCAGTTGTATGCACGATTTATGACTTTGCCCAAGGTGCCCTGGCAGTGCCCTGTCAGTGCCCTGGCAGTACAGCTCAGGTGCTGCTCATGTACAGAACAGTGGCCCGATATCTCACTGTGTGAAGGTGACGGTGTGGACTTCTGCACCCCCAGCCATGGGTCCCAGGGTACGAAGACCACAGGGGGCTCAGGGGATCACGGGACATAGAAAGTCCACCTGCTGCCTTTTCTGTGTTGGTTGGATTTTCCACAATGACCTTGAAGTGTTTTGAAACAGATGAAAAAAAATTTTTAAATTTAAGTGTAAGGGATTGCATGCAAATATTTGATTTTTAAGATAAAGTTTCATTTCTAATGCCCAGTAACACCCCCACGAAGGCAGGGCCTGGGCAGACGAAGCCTGACCGGCTCAGCCCCGCATGTCGGCACTCACACCCCTGGTTTAAACCCAATGCCAGCAAACGTCACTGTCTGGCTTCTGACCTGAAGCTGCACTGGGCAGACAGGATGTGGGAAGGTGCTGTTACGGGCAGGGTGGTGACGGGTCGAAAGGGACAGCTGACAGGAGCGCGAGGGGCCAGCACATCTGCCCCTCAGGGGGGGCCCTCTGTGTCCCAGCCCTCTGACACTCAGGTCACTGCACAAAGGAGTGTCCACAAAGGAGTGTCTAAGCGGGGCGTGGGGCCAGTTATAAAGAGTTCTTATTTCCACCCAGGACACTCCAAACTGCCCTGAGCTCTAGGCCGGACTGGGACACTTGCATTTGGAGAGTGTCTCAGAGATGCCAGAGCGAGGGAGGGAATGAGGAGTGGGGGGCAGGGGGGAAGCGGTGTGAGCTCCAGACACTCCCTCCTCCCTTCATTCATTTGGTCACACAGCAAATGGCACCCTCGCCGACTGGGGTTCAGGGCAGGCCAGGATCGTCCTAAGGGCTTCACAAGCATGAAGGTATCTTTTGTCCTCCGATGAAGGGGTGGCGTGTGGCATAAGGACGAGCCTGGGGTTGCCCAGGGATGACCCACCTGACCTCGGAGGGTCATCTAATTGCCCCACCCTCTATGTATGTGTTGGGGAGACAAATCCTTCGAGGAAGTGTTTATTTTAGGTGTAAAAGGCTGCTGGAGTTGGAAGCCTCCTGATCCCCCCTTCCTGTTGGCCCAGAGGGGTCACCTAGCCCACCTGTCCTGTGGGGGAGGAGTAGAGAGCTAAGCGCCATTCCTGGCTCCGAGCTGGCCTGGGTGGAAGGCAGGGAGCTCCCAGCATGCAGATCGGGGAGACGGGGAGGACAGGTGCTCAGCGAGGGCGTTTTGGGCTAGGGGTGGCTGGGGACACCTGTGGAGACATGGCCTGGAGGCAGTAGGCCTGTGGAGCGATGGTCTGGGCGTCAGGGGCCTGAGGGTGGGCAAAGCGATGGCTGTGGGAGAGCCTGGCCCATGCGCAGGGCAAGGCTGAGGGTTCCCATGAAGCCACAGTGAAATATTCTGGAATACCTCTCTGTCCTCCCTTTGCAATTTAGGAGAAAGAGGGTGAGGGACCAGTGGGCTGGACTGCAGCCATCTGTCAGGTGTGGCAAGGGCTGGGTATTGGCCGGTGGGGACCCAGGGTGATGGGCAGAGGGCAGACGTGGTTGGCCATCATGTCACAGACCCCGCCCCCCCGCCCCTTTCTGGGCAGGTGGCCGGCCTGCAGGTCAGTGTGCCAGCCTCCATGACCCTCTGGGCAGCTGCAGTATGCCCAGTTGGGTCATTCCTAGCCCAGGGGCCCAGAGGGCTGTCCCCAGAGGATCCTAGGATGGGTTTCCAGGGCAAAGGATTAAGTCTTTCACGGCAATCAAGCCCCAGCAAAGCCGTTAAGTGAATTTTACTGGTGGATCAATTGTGTAATGGCTTCCGGGCTGGCTGGTGGCCATCCCTTTCTTCTCTCCATGGCCCTCCCACCCCCCAGCTCAGCTCTGTCTGGCTTTTGTTCCACGGTGGGGAAGGTGTCCTGGAGGGTCTGCAACCCAGCAGGTGATTCAGGAGAATCTCCTGGCCGGAAATATCATTAAAGAAAAATGGGTCTTGGACCATCTTTTGGTTTTTCCATTAAATCCTATTTGTTTCCATTTCACAAAATGGTTCTCTAATCCTATTTGTGACATGCCTGTAAGCCACAGATAAAAATGGAACATTTGCATGGGGGGAAGTCAATGGTAGCAAGCAGCCCTCTTCCCTAAAGATAATATTAGGTTCCTTAATGCACTCGCCATCTGGGGGTTTACAATTTGTATTTTTTAATTAAATTTTTAAAATTTATTTTAAAATTTTTATTAAACTATAGCTAACATACAGTATTATATTAGTTTCAGGTGTACATCATAGTTATTCAACATTTATGTACCTAAAGAAGTGATCACCATAAGTCCAGCAACCACCTGACACCGTCCCAGCTGTCACAATATTATTGACTATATTCCCTGTGCTGTACGTTACATCCCCAGGACTTACTTGTTTTATATCTGGAAATTTAGACTTCTTATTTTCCTTCCCCTTTTCCCCCGTTTTTAAAAATTTCAATTACAGTTGACATTCAATATTGTTATATTAATTTCATGTGTACAGCATAGTGGTTAAATATTTGTATAATTTAAAAAATGATTCCCCCTGACTAGTCTAGTACCCACCTGGCACTATACATAGTTATTACCATGTTAGTGACTATGTTCCCTATGCTGTGCTTTACACCCCCATGACTACTGTGTAACCACCAATTTGTACTTCTTAATCCCTCCCCCTTTTCACCCATCCCCAACCCCCCTGCCATTTGCAACCATCAAAATGTTCTCTGTATCTATGAGTTTGTTTCTGTTTTGTTGTTTATTTTGTTCTTTAGATTCCACATATAAGCGACATCACATTGCATCTGTCTTTGTCTGACATACTTCACTCAGCACAACACCCTCCAGGTCCATCCATGTCGCCGCAGACGGCGAGAACCCACTCCCTTCCCTGGCCGAGCAATATTCCATTGTGTATATGTCCCACCTCCTCTTTACCCATCCTTCCATCGACAGACACCAGGCTGCCTCCACATCTTGGCCATTGTAAACAATGCTCCAAATCGCTGATTTGATTCTCTGCTTCATCTAGTCTGCTGGTGATTCCTTCTAGTGCATTCTGCATTTCAGTTATTGTATTCTGCACTTCTGACCAGTTCTGTTTTATGGTTTCCATGTCCTTTTTTATACGTGCTATCTCTTTGTTGAAGTTCTCACTAAGTTCCTTGAACATCCTTATAACCATTATTTTGATCTTTATATCTGGTAGTTTGCTTGCCTCTGCCTTGTTTAGTTCTGCTTCTGTAGTTTTCTCCTGTTCTTTCATTTGGGACGTATTTCTTTGTTTCCTCATTTTGGCTGCCTCCCTGTGTTTGTTTCTATGTATTAGGTAGATCGGCTATGTCTCCTGGTCTTGGCCGGGTGGCCTTATATAGTAGGTGCCCTGTGGGGCCCTGGCAGAGTCTCCCTAGTCACCTGCTCTGGGTGCTTCTGGAGTGTCCCTTGTGGGGGTTGTGTGTGCCCTCCTGTTATAGTTGAGCCTTGATTGCTATTGGCATGTCAGTGGGTGGGATTGATCCTCAGGCTGGCTGTGCGGTTTTACCATGTCCACAGCTTATGGGCTGCTGTGTGTGGGGGGCTTACCCCACTGACTGGGATTCACCCCACTGGGCTCTGGTGCCTGTTGACAATGCTCTTTTGTTGTGCTGCTTGTGGGGCTAATTGGGCCGTGCTCTGCTGTGGTCTGAAGCCAGCCTCCAAGTATGTTGGTTCTGGGACCTCTTGGGAGGGGCTGTGGTACAGACCCAGGTCAGCCACTGCCTGTGACCGGCCGGGGGCTACAAAGTGATCCACAGTTGTTTGCTACCTGTGCTAAACCTGGAGGCATATGGGAGAGGCCACACTGCTAACTGAGAATGACTGTCACCAGTACCGGGTCTGGGGTGGCTCTGCAAAAAGCCAGGACACTGCAAGGCCTGCTGCCACCTGCAGGCTCCTTTAAGGTTCAGCCCCTGATAAAGCCTTGTGCCGTATACAAGTTGGGTGAGGCAGGGTCTCAGGGAGTCACTAGAGTGATAAGAGTTGTAGTCACCCGGTCAATGTAGACTCTGGTTTGGTGCCGGTGCTGAGCCTGAAGCTACTCAGCAAAAGTCTCAGAGCACCCCGAGGCCTGTCACTGCCCATCTGGGGCCCATGGCGTCTGATAGTTTTCCAGAAAGAGTGTGATGAGAACAGGGCTGGCTGCTCTTGGAGAAAGTGCCTCCGGTATTGGGGAAGTTGGGTGAGACAGGGGTCCCAGAGAGTCAGCAGGGCAGAACTTGAAGCTTAACAGGCCAATCAGATTCAGACTTGACCGGAAGCGTAGGGGGCGGGCTCAACACAGGAAAGATGGCGCCCACCTGCCGGCTTCCTGGGAGGAGGACCTTCTCACAGGGAAAGGGTGACTGTCCTCCAGCCCTCGCCTGGAGCACACACCTCAGTCTGCCCCCTGCGTGCCTCTGATGCCCCCCAAGTCGTGGTCCCTCCGCTGGAGCCCCAGGTGAGTGCCTGCGAGCGAGTGAGTCTGTGCGCGGCCGTTTAAGGAGACGCCTGGGTTTCCCGCCGCCTTCGTCCCACCCAGATGGCCGGAATCCCCACTGCTTTTCACAGCCAGGTGTGTGGGGGCTCCTCTTCCCGGCACCAGTACTCAGGTCTGGGGAGGCTGGTGTGGGGCTGGGGTCCCTCGCTCCCCGGGGGGGGGACCTCCTCTGCCGAGATATCCGTCCTGATTCTCAGCCCCACACAGAGGTTTGGGGCCCATTCTGGGTCTCTGCCCCTCCTACCAGTCTCGTCGTGGCTTCTTTATGTCCTTAGTTATAAAACTTCTGTTCAGCCAGACTTCAGATGCTTCCCCAGGGTGTTTGTTCTGTGATTTAGGTGTAATTTTGACGTGTTCACAGGATGAGGCAAACAGTGTTTATTTACTCCATCTTGGATCTCCTCTGGGGTTTACATTTTTTATATGGAGGCCTAAATATTGAAGGCCAGGTAGGGCTTTCCTTCTCCCACTAACTATTAGAAACAGATTGCACTTAAAGAGGTTGTGGGGACAGAGCCCCAAAAAGCAGTTTCCAGGTTCTCGGCCTCACATAGAAAGGTGCTGGCTCAGGTCGTAAATGGCCATCGACTGTGATCAAATGGCCATCAGCTGTGGCTAGTTGGCCGTCAGCTGTAACCAGTGAGCCATTGGACACTAATATAACTGCCGTGGCTAGGCTAGCAAAAAAAGGGGGGAGCTAGCAAGAAGATGGTGGCTGAGCTGCAAGCGGCACAGTGAGGGTTGAGAATTGTGTTGCTCCTGGTCCCTGTGTCTCTAACCCAGCCGCCAGTGACAGTATAGTGGTATGACTCCCCTACCTATGGCTCCGTGGGTGTTCCGTTTTGGCCTAGCCATGTCCTGTGTTCTTATGGGGGGAGTGGGACCAGAGACGCCGCCTGACACCCCGCGGGCCACCCCGCCTGACAACTGGTCCAGTGAGCAGAGTCCCCCGCACGACAGAGGTTTAATTTGTCAGGTTGTTGCCAGCATTAATGAAGGATAAGTTATGCGTGTGAAGGGGAATGTGTGGCCTTTGTCACGCTGCAGGGACTGTCCGGGATTAGCAGTGAGCACAACTAATAGTCTACTATCTCATGCTCTGCCCCACGCCCCAACGTCTGCTCCATGGTCATCAGTTACATCAGGGGTGCCTTCTGTGGGGAGCACCAGCGACACTGCCATGGAACCACTGGTGCCATCACTGTGAGGAAGGATATGTGTCCCCTCAGGCACTGGGGAGGAGGCCATTATGTCCCAAGGCAACTCCCTTGAGTGGAGCGGCAGTGAATTGAGGGACAGTAAGTGGGTGACAGCAGGAAGAAGGTGTGGGAAGGTCTCAGATGACCTTTAGGGGGTTGACTGCAGCCTCCGGGAGGAAGGGCTTGGGGACATGGTGGGAATGGAGGCAGTGGGGAGGCGTAGCCCTGGACACAGAGGGCAGGTTGGGGACCCTCATGGTGGTGGCTGGGCCCTGCGGGAAGAGGGGAGTGCTGGGATTCTGACTGGGAAACTGGCGCTGGAGGTGCCCCCGTTCTCTCCTAGTTCCCTCCAAATGGAGTCTGGGACAGAGCCTCCATGTCATCTGTGCAGCACCCCCAGCTGGTGTCAGGGACAGATAGGTGTACTGTGGTCAAGAAGGGCCTCAGTGTCCCCACAGATGGGGGGACAGTAGGTGCTTAGGACGCCCGTGGAACTGCCGGAAGCCCCCCAACCCCCCACCAGGGAAGAACTGGCAAAGCATGAATCCATCCTGACCCCTATTTGTTAGGGGCCCCAGGGGGGGCTGACTGCCCCCCACATCAGGAACAATAGACGAGGCACAGGGGCACTCACAGGGTCCTGAGTGCCCCCAGTCCTGGGCCCACAGAAGAACCTCCTATTCCAGATAGGGGGTGGGGGCCCCCAGCTGCTGGCTTGAATTTCCCCTTCCCCGTGTCCTGGAGAGTGGCCCTGGGGATCCGCCCTGTTCTGGGCCTGCTAATTAGAGCCTCTTAGTGCAGGCCTGGCTGGCTGGGCACCTGGGCACCCTCCAGGGATCGGGATGAGGATTAGGGACCCAGGCCAGGCCTGATCTGTGTTGGGGATCCGTGGTGGGTACTTTGCGTCCTGGCAGCAGGGCCTGTCTGTCCCTGGAACCTCTAATTACAGCCCCATTTGGGAAGGTGGCAGTGGGACCTGTGGGGGAGCCCTGGCCTTTGCTCTGGGAAGAGCCCCCAAGCTCCCTGGCTGTGTCCCCACCAGAGTCTGAGTGTGAGCCCCGCTGGGGCTGTCACAGAGCAGAGGAGGCGTGGCCAGGGTGCAGGACCTGTGCTGTGCCCTGTCCTGGAGGCCTGGGTGGAAGCGGCCCCTCCCCCGCTGGCACCTGTGTCAACCCAGGACCTGAGGGCTGCAGCGTGGAGCTGCAGAGGCTGTGGGAGTGGGTGCTACAGGCTGCAGGGCCGTCGGAGCCCTGGCCCCACCTCCCCTGCAGACCGAGGAGCAGGTCCAGGCTTACCCTTCAGCTTGTGCTACATGGATGGGGACCTGGGGACCAAGGGAGCAGGGCAGGTGCGGAGGGAGGGGCCCGGCACCTGCCTGCCTCTGATGCCACCTGAGACATGTCTGGGGAGCAGCCTCCCCCATGCTTCAGCTCCCTGCACCCTACACGGGATATTTCAGGCAAGACCCGACGGGGAGACCCCAGCCCTGCTCAGTCCACCCCTATGTGGCCTTGGCTGTCGTTGAACCTCTGGGCTGGGGGCCCCCTCAGAGAAGCAGGAGGAGGAGGCCTGAGCCCCTCACCCAGCGGCTGGGTGCTGTGAGCCCCCAGGAGGTGAATATAGAGAAGGAGGGCTCAGTGTGCTGGGCAGGGGTGAGAGGGGAGGAGAACAGGCCGGTGTCACTCACTGGGGCTGTGGTCTCCACACCAGACACAGAGCCAGGGCTCCTGTAGCCGGGCTGGCCCGCCGCTGGCTTCCCGCTTGGAATGGGAGACGCCTGAGTTACCTGCCTCCCAGAAGAGCCATGAACCAGCAGTCCTCCTTGGTCGCTTCCGCCCCCAGCGCCAGCACTCTCCCTGACTGTCACCTGTGCAGGTAGAATTTCCTCTGGGAGGAGGCAGCCTTCTCAGACCCTGGTTTGGTGGCCCCCCACGACCCCTGAGGCCGAGATGTGTGCCCACTGCACTTATACGCCCGCTTCATGCCAGCTGATGGCACACAGGCCCCACTTGGTGTAGGTTTCAAAGGGGAGCTCCTGGTCCCTTTCCTGCTGTGCCCTGGCCCTCAGAACCAGGGGCTGACAGTCACACAGGCGGGCGGCCTGGGCCCTGCTCCCCGCCAGCCAGGCGAACACCCAGCAGCTGGGCGGCCGGCCACTCGTCAGGGCCTGGTTGGCATCCACCATGCCTCAGCGCCAGCTTGGCCCTTCCCGATGGCGGTCCTGGGGCGCGGGGTGCCCCCTCCGCCTCATGCACAGGCAGGCTGACTCAGTGTCATCTGTGCCCGCTTCCGTCAGAGCAGGCTCTTGGGGCTCTATGGGATGCCACAGTCCAGGTAACGACTGCACAGGGATGTGTTTGTGGCCAGTATGTGTGAGCTGACTGAGAGGACAGCAGGTGGGTGATAGTCAGAGGTTGCACACGGACACCTCCCGGTGGGGACACAGCGGCACTGGCCCCTCTGAAGACAGGCGATGGGCAAGATGCCCCATGGGCTGGACCCTAGGCTGGGGGCACCTGGGATTCAAGATGCAAGCACAGTTGATGCTGGCAGGAGGGAGAGAGTAAGACATACATGGTGTGAAAGGGGTCAGAGAAAGTTCTAGAAAGAGGAAGGAGCAGTCATTCTCAGGAGAATCAGGGAAAGCACTCGGAGGAGGAGGGCATGTCCCTCAGTCTCCCCCATTCTCGGTTACCTCACTGGCCTCATGGCAGAGGCTACTATGACTCTCTCTCCCCTTGGTGGCCCCTGCGCCCTGCCCACTCCTGGTTGGTCAGTCAGCTGGAGGGCTCCCATGTGTAGTCAGCCCAAAGCCATCAGAAGGAGGCTGGAGCTGCAGGAGGCACAGCTGGATTTACACCACCAGTAGTGGGTCAGGGCACTGGTCCAGGCCACCACATACCTGGGGTGGTGGTGAGTATGGAGTTCACCTTGGTCCCCCGTGTTCCACCGATGGCCCTCCCGATAGCAGGGAGAGCTGCTGAGCTGATGGAGATGGATTCAGAGGACAGCTCATGTTCGAAGGGTGCTGTGGGGCCCTTTGCAGCTCTGTCTCTTGGGGGCCAGACAGCAAGAAGGTCATGAAGTAAAGGCTCCCTGTCACCAGGAGGGACTCCTTTGGTTAGTCTGTCCACCCCTCCCTCCCACCCTCACGTCGTTCTCTCCATCTGTCTTTGCTTCCTTCCTTCCATCTTCCTCCTCCGTTCCATTGATCCTTCCATTGATTCAGTCATCCATCCATCCATCCATCATCCATCTATCCATCCACTATCCATGCATCTATCTATTTCCTTCCTTCCTTCCTTCCTTCCTTCCTTCCTTCCTTCCTTCCTCCCTCCCTCCCTCCCTCCCTCCCTCCCTCCCTCCCTCCCTCCCTCCCTTCCTTCCTCCCTCCCTTCCTTCCTTCCTTCCTTCCATTATTGGTCCATCTTTCCTTCCATTATCCATCCACTTGCGACCCACCCTTTCTTCCATGGACGCACTGACTCATCCGTTGCCCCTCCATCCATCGAGCCCTTCCTTCCCCCCTCCCATCCATCTCTCCTTCCACTCATTATTTTTTCCAACACAGCTGTGCTCAATTTAGCCCTAGCCTGTGGAGTCACGCAATCAGGCCATTCTGGTCCAGCGTGATGGGGCCCTAAGAGAGGGAGAACAGAGGCCAGGAGGATCCAGAGAAGACCCCAGTGCAGCCTGGGGCCCAGGGAGGGCAGCCTGGACGGACACAGTAATGGCTGGGCCCAGTGTCCTTGGCCTTAGCAGGCAGTGACCCAGGACAGGGCACTCTGGCATGCACTGTGCCCACTTGCATTTGCCCCCTCCTGCTCCTTGCCCTCTTACCCCACGTGCCTTCTGCCCCCCACCTCCGACAGTCAGACCCCACTGGGTCTGGACACAAAGCCTGAGAACTGGGCTCTGAGACTGAGATCGAGTTCAAGTCCTTTCTCATCCAGGCTGAGCAGTTCTGCCTCGGTTTCCTCATCAACCAAATTGCACTCGTCCCCCACGCAGCCCTGCAGCCCCATAGCGTGTGTAGGCGTCACACTGTGACGTGGGGCTGGCCTCTCGGTGTCCATGGCAGGGCACCCAGAGGTGCTGAATCCACACAGGACCCCGCCCAAGGCCTGTCTGCTCCCTGTGGAGGATCCTGTGCTTGCAGCCCTTCACCGTCTGTCCTTCTGAGCTGAGGCTGGTGGCCGGCCAGCATGCGGTGACCCAGCCCACTCGCAGGGGTCGGTGTGGGAGGCTGCAGGTAGCAAAACTTCCCTGGGAGAGGCCAGGTGCCCCCCACCAGGTTGGGGAGCGGGGCTCTGAGGTCCAGCCCCTCCCCAGCCCCTTGCCCCCCACTCTGGAGAGCTGGGTGGGGCCCCAGGGAGCAGCGAGGCTGGATCTCCTCAGGGAGGCTGACAGGTGCCGGGGCTGTTTGTCTGCCTCGGCCCAGCCGGCCTCCCACAGCCCGGGAGTTTGTTAGAGGATCCCCTGGCCTGCTCATGCTCCGGCCTTCCCTCTATCCACAGCCCACTGGGGAGGGTGGGACGGCGAGCTTCCTGTTAGACTGCGGATCTCCATAGTAACCCGACAAGGTCTAATTAGACGTAAGCAAGTGCTTCCCACACGCATTTTAATCACAGCTCGTGGAAACCTCTGTGAACTGAAGTGGTGACTGCCCTTCCCAGCAGCCCGGGCGTCCCCGGTGCTATTTGGTGTCGGGCCACAGGACGTCAGAAGTGCTCAGGGAGGGTCCCCATCCGGACCAGGGGGCCACAACCCTGGGGGCTCAGTGACTGGGCCCTGGGGCTCGGAGGGTGGGGTCTAGATTCCAGGAAGCAGGATTTGGAGGGGACGGCCGGCAGCCCACAATGGGGGTCTGCACATGGCAGCTGAGGCGAAGGCAGCAGAGTCAGCTGCCTGGGCAGGATGGGTGCTGGGCCAGGCACCCCGGGGTATGCCAGGGCCAAGTGGCCGGGGAGTCCCTGTGGGGTGCGTGTAGGCCGTGGTCAGAGCCAGGCACCCAGCCGAGCGTGCCCTGGGAGTCAGACCAGGCGGGACCTCGAGCAGGGAGGGTCTGTGCTGCTACCTGGGCTGCTTTTCTTCCTACCTTGGTCCTCCAGGCTTTGCATGAGGAAATGACTGCAGAGACACCCCCTCTCCAGTTCACACCCAGGGTCCCTTCTCTGCAGGCGGCCTGTGAGTGGCTCCTTCCTCTGCCATTGTGAGTGGGAGAAGCTGCCTCGGGTGCTGGGGGGCAGTGAGCCTGACGCCTGCGTCTGGGGCCTGGAGGACTGAGCTGACCGTGGCTGCTGCTTTGGGAACGGACATTGGGACATTCAGTTTGGCTGACCCGGGAAGGGTGCAGAGCCATGGGAGGAGAACTTGGAAAAGGGGGAGCAGGAAAGGGGGAGGACGCAGAGGTGGTCCTAGAGCCAGACCCGTCCTGCAAATGGCCAGTTTTGTACTTGTGGGTGGGTTATTTCTCTTCTCTGCCTCAGTTTCCCCATCTGTAAAGGGGGCTGCATCCCTCTGGACCCAGTCTGTCAGGGTTCTGGTGGGCTCCCCCAGAATTGCACCCTGAGACTCCGGGCAAATGGTGACTTACAGAGCCATCCCTGGGTAACAGCAGATAAGGGGGGTGAGACGTGGGGGAGCCAGCCAATAAACGCAGGTGGCAGGGGCGCAGTCCCCTGTGGGCCTCAGGTAGGTGACAGGAAGCATGCCAGAGTCATCCCACCTGCCCAGGCTGGGGCTGCTCCCGGGGGTGTGGCTGGACTTGGGCCTGTTTGTGCTGAGGGCTCAAGACCCCGCACCCACGTGTCAGCCATAGCAGCCACTCGGGGACCAAGTCACACCCCAGGGGACTGAGCACAGCCCAGCACAGAGGCCCTCCCACCAACCTGCATGGCTCCGAGGTCCGGGGCGTGTGCAGTGCCGCTGGGACGGGCCTCCAGGCCCTCCAAGGACTGGACAGTCAGCTTGGGCCCAGGATGATCCGGGGCGGGGCCCAGAGAACCTAGTTGGGGATGGTGGGAGGGAGGGTTGGAGCCCAAGGGGAGATTCTGGGGGAGATGTGACCTAGCCATGTGCTCAGGACCGCCAGGCCCCAGACCCCAGGCCCCCACTGCTCTGGGCCCACGTAGGCTCAGCCCAGATGGAGGTGTCCTGTTGTTCCGACCCGAGGACATGTGTCTGTGAGGTATTGGACCCCATTTCTGTGAATATTTTCATCAGCCCAACACTGTGGTGGGCAGAATTCCAGGAAGGCCCCAGGATCCCCACCCGCAAGGGGATTCACGTGCAGATGATGAATCCGTGGGCCTCGGCGCTTCCTGGGGGGTCAGAGCTACTCAGGGACCGCATGCCGGAGAAGGATGCTGAGCACGGCTGCAGCTGAAGGTGGGGGCCACGTGGCCGAGGCCCCGCTGCCCCACCACGAGAGAGCTGGGTCTCAGTCCTACACCAGAGAAACTGAGTCCTGCCCAAACCCGGGCAAACTCGGCCGTGGTCTCCCCCAGGCTTTAGATGAGAATAGCCTGCTCAGGACACGGTCACGCCAGGCTGACATCTGACCTAAGAGTCCTCAGCGGGTGTGGTTTTAAGGTGCCAAGCTTGTGGTGACCTGTGACCCAGCCCCAGAAACTTGTACACGACCCCATGGGGCCTTTTTCTGGAGAACACTCCTCGTGTCAGCTTCCTGGGACTGCCGTAACAAGCCACCACACACTGGGAGCTTGGAACCACAGAAATGTTCCCACTCACTGTTCTGAGCTCAGTGTCACGGGGCTGAGACAGGGTGTAGCAGAGCCACGTCCCTCAGGAGGCACTAGGGAAGAGTCCTTCCTGCCTCTTCCAGCTCTGGGGGCTGCCCTGGTCCTGGGCTGGTGGCCCGCCTCCTCCCCTGACACGCCCACCCTCCCCCATCTCCCATGGAGCCAATACACAGGGTTGCATTTAGGGCCCTAGGAAGCCCCGGCTAACCCCCCATTGCAAGACCCTTAAGTTCATCACGGCTGCATAAGGTCACATCACAAGTTCCGGGGTGGGTACTCCACATCTTTGAGGCCACCATTTGGCCTTCCAGACAATGGATTTTCCTGACCCGTTTTCTACACAGAAAAATGAAATCATATTTCTAGCTTTTTTGTTAACATTTCTATCTCCTGTAAGTCTTGCTCGCCTGTGACTTTCCAGCACATTCTGTAGTGAGAGAGGTCAAGCCGTACCATCCTGCTGGTGCCATTCTCACCTGTGAGCTGAAGGCTTTGGTCAAGTTGTATCCAGGGGCCACTTTTTCCATGGCAGTTTTGGCCGTCGTCGGTGTCATTTTGAGCTAATTATTTCTACCAGTAAGAGTCACTTGGCTGGGACAAAGGCTGGCGTGTGGTGTGGTTTCTAGCAGAGAGCAGTAGCTGCTGTCAGCACTGAGGTGGGGGGCAAGAGGGTTAATGGAAGCCAAGCCTTTCCCACCTCACCCTGCTGGGCTGCCTCTTAACACCTTGGAATGAACTGGAAGGAGTGTCTGGCGGGCAGCTGACCCCAGTGCGAGAAAGGGGGAGGGGAGCAAAACTGGGCTACAAATAGCACCCCCCATTGTCACCCTGGGGGTGCAGGGGGAGCCAAGCAGCCTGCTCAGCGGGTTGGGGTCACTGCCCTCCTGGTCCTCAGAGATCCTCCTCTGAAAGTACACGCCCCCCACCCCTGCAGCCCACCAGGGCTGGGAGTGTGGAGGGATGGGAGGGAGGCTGGGTTTTAGCACCTGCAGGGTCAGTAATGACTTGGGAGAACCACTGTCATCAGCTGTGGGGACCCAGAGCTACAGGCTCTCCTGGGTGTGCTGCGGCCGTCAGTGGTCAGTGCCCCCCACCACTGGGCCTTGCCACATCTGACCGCTGAGCCCTGGGCCGGGCACAAGCGAAGGGCTTTCTGCAGAGTAGATCTGCTGCCCCGTGGGGTGCACGGGCCCCCACTGTGAGCACCACACTCGCCAATGGGGTTTCTAATTGTGTCCGTCAGGCAGAGGGGCGGGGGGTGTGTCACACAGCCCAGCTGCTCCTTCTGTCCTGATGGAGGGGCCGGTGGTCGGTCCTTCCCAGAGGACTAGGAACCATTGGCTCTTCAGCCCTTCCAGCAACAAAATCCCTCCTTGTCAGGTGTGGAGGGCAGGACAATCCTTTTCTCCCTTGTTTCCAGGCCCTGGAGGTGGGGGGAGGGGTGGGGAGGACGGCTGGGTAGCCTGAGCCAGGCCGCTCATCATGCCCCCCACCCATCCCCGTGCCCCTGGCCACCCACCCTAAGTCCGTCTGTCAGGAGCGTGCGCTGTGTTGCAGTGACGAATGGGGCCCACACCTCACTGACTCGAGCACCCAGGGAGGCTGGGGCTGGGAGGTACCACGCAGCAGCTCTGGGCTGCTCGCGGCAGGGGTCTGTCCATCTTCCTCCTGCTGGGTCCACTCGGGCCTCAGGGCCTGTCCCAGACCTGCCGTGGTCTACTCTGTGGGAGCCCTGCAGAGCCCTGCTTTGCTAACGGGCAGGACAAGGGCGTATCCTGCCCAGGCCTCCCTTTGCGCCGGGGGACGGTGTCCTCCCAGGTCCGTGGGAAGGAAGCCGGCCTGTCTGACTCTCGGGAGAGCCTGGCCTCAGTTTCCACATCTCCTCTGATGTCACCGTGGGGCCTGGGGTGGGGTGGGAAGTGTTGGCTGAGGAAACATGACAGTTGTGGCCCCAGGTCATCTCCCAGGCTGGCCACGACCACCACCACAATGTGGATGGAGCTAGGCTGGGAAATTCCCGCCAGGACGTCGGTTTCTGTTTCTGGAAAACTGACCGTAAGAGCCCACACTTGGAGAGGAACCATTTTGCATCAAAATTTCTCCAGAATTAAGGATGGACCCACGGTTTCTTAAGCTAAAGGCACGATGTCTTGGGGTCCCCCTGGGTGGAGGGCCTGCGGCAGATGTGGCCTTGCAAACTGGCCCAGCTCAGCCAAGTGAGGAAATGGGGTGACAGGCTGGGTACAGGCTGCAGGGCTTTCTGTGGGTGAGAAGACACAAGCATAGAGGGTGCCCAGTGCCACCCTCAAGGCAAGGCTGCTGGGCTATTGGAATGTTCCGGAAGCACGCCCTTTCATTGGAAGGGCAGGAAATGCCTGGGAAGCTTCCAACCTACCCACCGTCTCCGTCTCCTGCCACCGCTGGCAGCTTCTGCTGATTTCAGCCTCACCTTTGGCGGCTATAGGACCTGCCGCCTTTCAGTCCAAAGGGAGAAATGCTTATTCGTTCTGGGAAATTTAAGCTTTACTGTTCCTTCAAGTAGACATGTAATTCAGTTCTTTGAGATTTCTTCCAAAGGGGATTTTCAAGAATATGCAAGTTTCCACTCAGTTTTAGACATTTACTATGCAAATTGTTTTAAGGTAAAATCAAACATTTCTATTTAAAAAAGTAACAATAAGAAACATGTAGGCACAGAGCCAGAAATCAGACTCAGATGTGTGGTGTCTGTCGCGCGGGCTGAGGCCCTGTCCCTGGGGGTGGCTGGGTAGCAGTGCCTTCTCTCAGCCAGAGTGGAAGCTGGACTGCTCTACAGCCAGCTCCGGTCCCTCCCCAGCCCCCCCTTCCTGTGGGGCCCGGACGCCAGGGCCTGCTAGACCCAAGGCCCTGTCCGTCCCTGTCTGTCCCCGTCTGAGGCAAGCTGGCACAGGCCGCCCCAAGCTCCACTCTCCCCAGACCCTCATTATCTCAGCCCTGCCTGGGAAGGTCAATACCTAATTTGCATAGCGCTGTCCCCTCTCACCTTTTATCAATATTTAATGACAGGCCATGGGATGCTATCGGTGGCAAGTCCTTCTGTGGCCCCCTCTAATGTGACAGCAACAGAGGTCTCAGCAGGTGCCCGAGCTCACAGGTCATCTCGCTGCAGCCACGATGGCCAGCGCCCGGCCTGGAGCCCGGAGCAGGGAGCATGTGATGAGTCTTAACTAAGCACTTGCCGTGCAGTTAGGGGCCTGCGGAGTCAGGGTGGGCTGCAGCGGGGGCTGGGCGGGCTGGAAGCTGAGCGCAGACCGGAGTGGGGCTCCTTCTGGGAGGACCAGGCAGCAGAAGGCCTGTCCTCTCTTGGGGAGACTCAGCAGGAAGGAGCGTTTTCTTTGGTTCTGCAGCTGTCCCCCCTCACCCTCCACCTGCCAGGGCTACACACAGGGTTTCTTTGGAGGTGTCACGGAATGGGGACCACCTTGCCACCACCCCTACCACAACAATAACACAAGTGGCTGCCCCTCCCTTCGGAATTCCAGCCTCTCAGAGAGCAGCTCTGCCATCCGCATCCATGGATCCGGGAGCCCATGCTGGGGGCAGACCCGGGCTGGCTGTCATGAATAAGGCAGCATGGTGACAGGCTCCAGCCCAAAGGTGAAAGTGCACTGTCAGCTTCCTGCCTGGTCCTGGACAAAGCAGTGACGAGGCAGTGGGCAGGAGGGAGTTAACTTGTGGATGCCTGTCTCTGGGTCTGGGTTCTGCATTCATAAATAAATAACTCAGCCCCTGGCAGGCCAATGACACGGTCACTCCCCTTCCGATTGTGTACAGGGCCGGAGGGGCTGGGAGGATGGGGCCCGGGGATCATTCCAACTGGGGATTTATAGCCCTTTGGGAAGGCGGACAGCCCCACTGACTTGGCCCCACGTGGTGCTGGCTTTGGGGTGAGGCAGACTGCTCCTCCGAGGGTGGCTCAGGGCCCCCCCGGGTGGGCACATTCCCTGGCAGAGGGCAGCCCTGAGGCCTCCTGGGGGCCTTCTCCAGCCAGCTGCCTTCATCGTCCAGGACACAGGAGGAGCCCAGGAGGAAGCTGCCACAGGCTCATGACTCAAAGTCCATTTCAGCTCATCAGCTCTGGCTGGGGTAGCCTGTGCGTGCGGCCAGACGCTGCTGTCCCTCTGTCTCTTGTGGGGGCAGCTGGAGCTCTTCCACCCCCAGGAAGGGCTGGGAAAAGGGGTGCTTCCAAGGCAAGAAGCCCGCTCTGTGGCAGGTCCTCTGGAGGGAGGGGTGCCGACCAGGGAGTAGGCTGTGTTGCAGGTACAAATCCAAGTGCTGACCGCCGGGGGTCACGGGCTCCCTCACGTCCTGCCCCAGACTCGGTGTTCCTATCTGTATTTGGGCCCAGCAGAACTTCCAGAGTTCTGGGGGAGAGCAAGGAACATAAGGCAGCTGGGCCCTGGGAGCGAACTGCCAGTGGCAGCACGGGGAGGTTTTCAGTGCTGGGGGGCACAGGGTGTGGGGGGCAGCGGATTGTGGCAGGGACCGTGGGTGTGGGGGTCATGTATGTGGGGAGCAGCTGGTGTGGGGGGCAGCGGGTGTGGGGGCAGCAGGTGTAGGGGACACCTTGTGGCAAGCCCACCTGACTGGGAGTCCAGCTCATGAGGGTCAGCTGGTGGCCTCAAGCCTGGCTCTGACTATTCTGAGTGGCGCTGCCTCCCCGGGCCCTTACAGAAGAGATAAAAATGATGAAATGTGTGTTCTCTGACGTGGAAACCAGACTCTCGTGCTTGAGTAATTGGAAAAGATCTTCCCGCCCACCTGGCTGAGATGGTAAGGAACCTGTGCTTGGGACCCTCAGCCCCCAGCCTTGCCTCCCAGCAGCTGTGCCTGGGAGCAGCTCCCATGAGTGGTGTTAGGGAGTTGGGGAGCCCTGGGTATCAGGGACAGGCCTGGGGGCGGTGGCAGAAGAAGCCTTCTTTCTCTGCCCACGTTAATCTTTGAGCATATGTGGGCAAGTGCCCCTGCCCGGGCCCTGAGTGGCTCGTCAGTGAGCCTGGGGCCCAGGACCCCAGCCCCAAGGCCTGGATCTGGCACACAGGAGCCCCACAACCATTTGTTGAAACAAGCTGAGCGGGAGTGAAGGTGTGGGCTGGGGATCTGCGCTGAGCGCCTCTGCGGCTGGTGCCGGTGGCACAGGTTACCTCACAGGATGAGTCCCCGACATTTGGGGCAGCCATGGTGTGTGGTGACCGGCTATCCAAGAAGAAAGCACTCAGGTGGTACTGGCTGGTTTCCATGCTGTGAACACGCACCGTGGCCATTCCAAGATGCCCAGGTTCCAGGCTGGTGAATGCTGACTCACAGGGGTGGCCGGGCCCTGGGAGGACAGGGCCTCGAGGGGCCTGATGCCTGGGCTCCACACCTGTTTGCGAGGCCTGGGACCTGGCACGTGAGCTGGATACGGACAGCCCATCAGCCTTCAAATGGCAAGCCCACAGAACCACGGTTGGCACACGGGGTGTGGCGCGAGTCAAGTCAGGGAACGGCAGGTGGCGCTGACCGAGGCTGGTCGTCCTGGGCCATCTGGGGACAGGGAGTATGTGGCTCCTGTCCTGGCAGATTCGGGGCCCTTGGAGCCGTCACTGGCCGGCTGGGGGGTGCCCATGCTGACGCCGATGGAGCCTGGCATCTCCTCCCTCACCCTCCCTGTGGCCTCCGGCTCCACTCCCCTGCTGCACCCACTCAGCCCATTTCCTTGCTAATGTCACACTGTGCAAGGCCCCTTGGACGGACCCCTGCCCTGGGTCACCCTGCTGAGGACAGACAGGCTTGGTCCACGCCCAGTCCTGCCTCCATACTGACCATCTGGAGGGCTCTTCCACAAGGCCATGCCAAGGCTGCCTCTGCACCGCTGGCCACCAACCCCCAAGTGCCCTTACCTTCTCTTGCCAGGCCGGGCCATCCTGGATTGTTGCCATGGAGACTTGGTGACCTTGTGTGTGTGTGTGTGTGGTGTAGCTGCTGGCCACCCAGTTACTTGGTAATCCGTGGAGACCCTGGAGGCCCCGGGAGCTCTCTTCTTGCCCTTTCCTTCACGTGAAACCTGAGTCATGGGTCCCCACTGTTCCCAGGCCATGCACAGGTGGAAATCACTGCTGGGTCTTCATGAACTGGGGGTGCTGCTGGGCCCCTAGGGTTGTGCAGGCAGGAGGGACCCTGGCCTGCGGCAACGCGCAATACTGGCTCCCAGACCCTCCCACCCCTCCTGGGACTCCACGTGGGGCTGCCCCCACCCCATGGGGGCCCTGCAGCGGACACGAGGACGCCTGTTATCTCCCCCACCCAGCCCCCGGGAGTCAAGTCCCAGGGACAACTCGAGGTCACTTTATAGCTACACTGCAGTTAAACGAAATACAAACCCCAGATGCCCGCCCACGGTCACACCCTGTCAGGAGTATATCATCTCCACGCGGGAGTCCCCCTCCATCTGGCGCGCCTCTGGTTTTCAGCCCTGCTGTGTGAACATGCATTTTCCGTTTCCTTCCCACAACCACAGTCTGCTAAGGGGGCTTGGTGTCTGCTGTCGGGAGTGTCTTGGATTCTCGAGCTTGTCCTGTCCCGGCCCCGCCCTCAGCCTCAGCAGGAAGCTCCAAGGGTGGATTTGGAGCGGAATGTGCTGGAAGAGAGGTCTGGGCAAGGGGCTATGGCCCGGAGGCAGGACGTCAGCTGCGATGGGCAAGACCTTGATGACTAAGGAGGCTTGTGGTCTGAGGTGACCCAGGAACAGTGACGCATGGTGGGAGCCTGTCCACAGGCAGCTGCTCGGCTGCATGCCCTCAGCTGAGCCCTCCTAACTGGCCAGGTGAACTTCTTAACACCATTTCGTGGGTGAGGGGTGCCCTGTCTCAGACCCACCCAGTCATCCTGTGACAGTCGGCCTCAGGTCTGGGGTCTCCTGATCTGGCTTGGCTTTTCCAGCATCCAGGGATCCCAGGTCAGGCTACTGCCTTAGAGGGGCTTACCCATGTGGCTTCAGCCCTATTTTCTGGGCAGGGTACAGGGAAAATGTGACCAATGGTGTGTGCACTCCAGGGCCAGAAAGGGAGCTGTGGTCTCTGCCCAAGCCCCAGGTGCCCCAGCCAGGAGAAGGAGGTGTCCGCGAGGGAGGGGCTGGCCAGGCAGGCGTGGGGTCGGGCTGGGTCAGGGAGGGGTCAGGCAGGGTCTTGTGGTGCTGGCAGACGCTGGCTGAAGTTCTCTTCCTGGGGGCTGCTGGGCTGCTGGGGGCACATGAGCCCCAGCCTACGGAAGGACGTGCTCCCTGCTGGTGGAGTCGTGGGTGGGCGGGAGCACTTGCAGAGCCCGAGTGGACAGCCCTCACTCACCTCACGCCAGCCCCGTGCTGTAGGTGGGCTTGCCTCCCTTCCCCAGGTGAGGGCCGGATGGTGGCCTTGCTCAGGCTCAGAGCTGAGTGTGCAGTCGGGTCTGCCAGCCTGAGCCCAAACCCCACTCTGGGGGACTGGGGAGGCTGTGCTGTGGGGTTCAGAAGCACCTCTGTCGCAGCCACCTGGCCACCGAGGGCCCGAGCCCTGCCCTGCCACATCTGTGCATGACCTGGAGACACTGCACAGCCAGCCAGGCAGGTGAAAAGCAGGTCCAGACAGGCTCTTGGGGCCCTGGAGTCCTGCCCACCCCTTTCCTGTGGGGCCATCTGGGGCCTGCTGGGTGGACATTATGGATGCGCTGAGCTTGCAGAGCGCTTGGCGCACAGGGTGGGGGTTCCAGGAAGCCAGAGGGTTCTGTAAATGGCTGGGGAGATGCCTGGGGGAAATCACCCTTCACCAAACACCACGCCACCCTTTGCCAGCCTGGGGACAAAGAGAGGGCACTAGGCTTGAGGTCAGGTCCGCCCAACCTTGCTGTGTGAACTTGGGCAAGGTTCTCGACCTTCCTTCATCAAGTAGGGCTACGGGGGGTATTACCTGGCCGTTGCCGATGGAGCCAGCGTGCCAGAGTCCTGGTGCCCCGTCTGCTGCCGATCACCCCGTCCATGGGAGCAGTACTATGGGGCAGTGTAGCCGTCAGACAGGCCTGCTTCAGGTCTCACCTGGCTCAGACCCTCTGGGGCCTCAGTTTTCTCACCTGTGAGTTGGGTTTGGAATGCCTGTGACGCAGAGCCGTGGTGGGGTCAGACGTGGTTACAGCAAAACTGCTCCTGCCGACGTGTCCCAGACAGCCACTGCTGTGGGGTAACGCGGCCTCTGCCTTCAGGATGAGAGTTGTGTGCTGAGTAAGGGTGAGCGTCCATGAAATGCTCCGACGGACCCACAGGCCTGCTCCCCACACCTGCGGGGAGCTCTGCAGGGTGAATGTTTTCACCAGCTGTAGGGGACTCGTTCTCTTTCCACTTCACAAGGTCGCTGTGTGGGCCTGGCGTGGCCTCCTCGGCAAACACACACTAAATCACCATTTCCCAGCCTAGCTCTCCTGGGCTTTCAGACAGCCGAAGTCTTATGAACATTTATCTTTCATTTTGAATGGCTAATATTGTCTAGGAGAAATTAGGGGAGCTTCTTAGTGTTTGATTCAGTGGCTGGAGCCCTGGTGAGCATGATGTTTTAGTACCATGATGCCAGGGGGCTGGGGGAGTGGGTTTTGGCTCCTTCACCAACCGGGGGAAGGGACGTCCACAGGGACACCTCAGAGAGGGAGGCTCCCTGGCTGCTGGGAGCAGTGGCCTGAAATGGCCACTGTAGGCCTGGGGCAGACACAGCTCTGCCATAAGGAACAGGCCGGGCCTGTGCGAGCACATCCGGCTCCTTGCATACAACATGTTTCTGTTAGAAGATAGCCTTAAAAGGACCTACAAATGCCGCCAGCTGCAGAGTCCCCACGCTGGAGGGGGCCAGGCCAGGAAGCACGAAATCAGTTGCAGGACACTGAGGACTCAGATGGGGTCAGGTCCGCACTTCCTGTGCTTGGCGCCAGGCTGAGAGAAGGACACAGGCAGAGTCCTGCGTCTCTGCGGACTCCTGTGGCTGGGTCCCATGGGGCCTGAAGCTTATGCAATTTTGGGGGGTCTTTTTAAAAAAGAAAATATAAAAATAAAAATACACCTTAGTTGTGGGGTCTTGCAAGAGCTGTGTGAGTGAAAGGCCAGGTGAATCACCCTATGGGGCTGGCAGCAGGGGAGGGGCCCTTGCTGTCCCCAGGGACAAGGACAGAAATACTCACAGGAGCTGTGAGGGGCTGAAGGGTTTCCTGGGCCAGACCTAGGCATCATGTGGAATCCAAGGATGGTTTAACCCCCGGATTGGGAAAAACAGGAGGGAGCTGGGCCTCAGGGGCCACTGGGACCTGGGCCCAAAGGTCTGCCAGAAACTCTCGGCCTCTTGTGTTCCAAGCTGGGTTTCAGATCTCTTAGTGGTTGTTCCACAGTGTGGCAAACACATGACTGGAGGCTCCTGTCCTTACATTTTATACCTTACAACGGTGGTCATCAGAGAGAGACTGACTTTTCATTCCCAGTTCTAGTTCCAATAGTCCTGGCAAAGTGCTCTGGTTGGCCCAGCTTGAATCAGGTGACTCTCTCAGGACCAATCAGCTGAGGCCAGGGCAGCAAAGCCATATTGCACTAACAAAGCAGTTCTTACAATAGCCATGGGGCTGGTGAACTGGGAGCCCTTCCCAGAAAGGATTGAGCTGAGGGTAATATTGGTCTCCTCTCTGACTAAGCCCAGGTTATGTGGGGGCTCAGAAGAAGGTGGGACTTAACTTTACTTGTGAGGATAATGGAAAGTTTTGTAGAGGAGGCGACTCTGGACTGGGTCTTGCAGCATCCATAGGAATTTAGCAGGCAGAGCTGGAGAGTGAGGTAACTAAAGAGTAGCATGGAGATCTGGAATTGCTCGGGAAGAACAAACGGTTCAGCACGTCTGGAGCACGGACTCCAAGTCATGGTGGTGGTGAGAAAGGTGGAGAGCCTAGGAGGGAGCCGGGTGCTGGGCCGAGTGGCCTTGGACTTCAGTCCACAGGCAATGGGGAGCCCCTGGGGACTTTAACAGGGTGAAGATCAGGCCCTCTCCTGGCACCGTGGGCATGATGTATGGATGGTGGCTGGACGCTCTGAGAGGCTGGGCGCCTTGCCCAAGGTGGCATGCTGGCAGGGGAAGGGAGGGAGGCAGCACGCCTGGGCCCAAATCATGGTCTCTGAGTCCCTCCCTAACCTCAGCCAGTGGCTACAAGAGACTCCCACAGGTCCCAGAGCCTGGCTCTCCATCCCCTGGCTGCTGGTGGGTGTTTGGATTGAAGGTATGGCCGGCTAATGGCGACAGCTTCCTGTGTGCTGGCAGTGTGCCAGTCCTCCAGCTCACGTGACCCCTGCCACCCTAAGGGCAGGTGCCGCTGCAGAGCTGTTTGCCCCTTTGTGGAGGACTAAACACGGGCAGCTGCGTTACGGTTCCCCGAGCAAGTCGGGCACGACTGGGACCTGAACCAGCTCTGTCTGGCTCCTGGGCGCCGGAGCCTGTGCTCTGACCACTGCACCGGCCCCAGACCTACCCGGCACTGTGCCTCCGATGCCTGGCTGGTGGCCACACTGCCAGGTTCTTGTTCCAGGGGTTGACCCTGCCTCCTATTGAGAGCGGCAGGGAGCAGGGCGGGGCCCGTGATGACGCAGAGAGAAGGCAGTGGGCAGCAGTGGGGCCTCCTCCCAGGGGGCCGGCCCCACAGGCCTGTCCACTCCGCAGCCCCAGGTGGCTGGCTGTGAGGGCCTGTGGGCCTGGGGAGGCAGCGGGCGCCCCTTCCAGGTGGCCGTCGTGTGCTGTGCTGCCTCCCTCTGAACCCTGGCTGTGGCCCTGGCTGCCCTCGCCTATTATTCCTGGGCAGGAACTTCTGTGGCCCGGCATGCTCCTTCCTCCCCGTCGGGCCCTCCGGAGAGCGGAGCGCAGGACCATATGCCAGGATCGAGGGCCCTGCTCGACCCGCATCTACATTTAGATTGAAGTGTGCCGGGAGGCCTGTCCTTCTGTCACTGGGCGGGAGAACAATGGGACACACGGAAGGGCTGTCCATGGGGCGTCAATCGGGTCTCCTGGGAGCGGCCTCAAGGGTGGGCCTCCCCGCTGCATGCTAAAGGGGGATTAGGCCCTGTCCCTTCCCGGAGGGGCCACGTCCCTACGTCCCACAGAGCCCCGACTCCGCGTGCTGCCACCCGCTCTCACAGCTTTCGCTCTAGATCCACCTGCTCCCAAAGTCCCTTCCTTGGTGGAGCTGACTGAGTTCGGGGCAGGCGGCATGTGTGACGGGCTGCGGGCTCCCGCGGGCTGCAACATGCCAGGCAGTGATGGTCACCACCCTGCTTGCGCGGTGTCTGTGGTGTCTGATCAACTTCCACCTGGTGTGGGCTGCCTGTCCCGAGCGTTTGTTACAACATTCCATGGATCCACCATGGACTCACGACATGGTGGGTGTCCCTCTGCCCGGGACCCCGCTGAAGCTCGCACGGGCCTCTGCCACCTGGTTTGCAGGGGTCACCTCGGGGTAGATGGGCTGCTTGTGGAGTGTACGCCTGCCAGCCCGGTTCCAAGTGCTTTGCATCAGTGTGACATCTGCAGTATGATGGGACATGTGCCCAGTGCCGCACCTCCACGTGTGGCCACTCTGGTAAAGCTGGCTGCAGGGACTGCCGTTTACTGAGCAGCTGCTGCACACCAGGTCAGGCCTTTCACGTCAGGCTTTCCTTGGGTGCTCACAGCAGCCCCATGAGGTAGGTGTCCCCAGCGGGAAACCGAGGCACAGGGTGGCAGGTGACTTGCCCCAGGGAAGCTGGCCTGGGACTCCACGCTGCGCCCTCCTCTGACTCACGGTGAAAGGACTGCGTATTGCACCTCGGGCCGCCCCCTTCCTTTCAGCCCCTTTGTATGTCTGCGATGATGGAGACGCATTGTAGGAGCCTAATGTGGTTTTTGTTCCCGGCCCAGAGAGATCTGATCATGGTAATTCTACGTTCACTCGTCCCTATTTATCCCCAAGCCCAGGCGCCAACGGGAGAAGCAGATTATCAGCGCCAGGCTTGATAAATTGGACTCAGGGATGAAATGGAAGAGAAATCCTGTTTTTATTATTGCAGACAAAGCCGGCAGGCGGGCAGCATATGTTGTGTTGGCAGCCCCTCACTGCAATGGAGGCCCAGGGCCTCAGAGCAATCAGGGCCTTCCAAGAGGCCCCCCACCTACGTGGGCGGCAGAGACCCCCATTAGCCCAGCTGGCTGTGGGGGAGGGGTGACAAGATGTCAGTGGGATGGAGGGGAGAAGCAATGATCAATGGGGGTCTATCGATTTGCCTCTTCCCCCTCGATCTGATTCAGAGCAATATGGACATGAGGCCCGCGGAGGGGGCGTCACTGGCCGCAGCCTGGCCAACAGAGGCTTAGATGGTCTTTCATGTTGTGAAGGGCAGGGGAGAGAGCTGCTGGCTCTGTCAGATGCCTGGTGAGTATCGACCTGTATTAGGAATGATAATGAGCTGATTCGGAGGCGCTGGGCAGCCTTAACCATTTCACGGCTTGCTGGCATCCCAGGTGGATGCTGGCTGAGGCCCAGGCTCGGTACCCCTGACCCTGCTCCTTCTTTCCAGGTCTGCTGCTGGTACTCCAGCCTGGGCTGGGCTGTGACCTGAGCCCATTGATGGACCTGGAGGTCTGCCAGAAGGACAGGGACATAGATAGGGCGGGGAGCCTGGTGCCGACGGGCCAGAGTCAGACCCTAGCCCAGGCACTGCAAGGTGGGTAAGGATGCTTCTGATTGCTATTCTGAAGCTCCCAGTTTTCGATTATCTGGACATCAGCCTGCCTCTCATACCTGCCACTCACTGAGGGAGCACCGACCTTTATTGGATCACTTAGACCCTCAGGGCCTGCTTTCCTCATCTGTAAAAGGGTCCCCATGACACACTGGCTCAGAATTCTCAGAATGAGAGAACGGTGACAAGTGTTTTATACACACACTCCAGCACCATGACCATTGTGGGGCTCGGCCTGAGCTTCCAGCTTGGTTCCAGCTGTGGGTCTGTCCACTTAGGTGGACATGTCATTACATTACAAGGAGTCTGTTTGTGTCTCCATAGAGGAAGGAAATGCCATTCACCTTTCTGAATGGTTGTGGGAATCAAATGAGTTGATGTATGGTAAGTACCTCGTATGTAGTTCGTGCCTAATGAAACATGACTATCATTGTTGTCATCATCAGCATTGTCCCTGTCATTAGCATCACCACCATCACCACCATCATCGTCACCATCATCGTCACCACCATCACCGCCATCACCACCATCATCACCACCATTGCCATCATCATCACAACCACCATCATCGTCACCATCATCGTCACCATCATCGTCACCACCATCACCACCACCATCACCACCATTACCATCATCATCACAACCACCATCATCGTCATCATCATCATCATCATCGTCATCATCATTGTCATCACTGTGGTCACTGTCATCGTCATTGCCATCATCTTGGAAGGTAATCCCTTTCAAGGAAGGAGACTGGGGAAGTAGGGGCAACACTGAAGAGATGTGGCTGGAAGGAGGGAAATAGTAAGGAATAATTGTATGTCAACAGAATGAACAAATAGAGAGGGAGAAATTGAGAGTGTAGGAGAGAGCAGGCCAGTTGCAGGAGCGGTATTACTTGTGTTCTTCGTCTCTGGTTTCTTCTTCAGATTTTCTCTTTATCATTGCTTTTCAGTGGTTTGACATGATGTGCTGAGGTGTGTGTGTGCGCACATGTGTGTGAGCGTGTGCATGTGTGTGTATGTGTGTGTGTGTTTGTATTCATCCTCTGTGTGGTTGGTTGACATTCTCAGATCTGTAATTAACATTTTCTCCAATAATTTTGAAAAGTATTTGACCCTCGGATCTTCAAATATGTTTTCTGCTCCTTTTCATTCTTCTTTCCTTGATTTCAGTTACACGTATCTTATGCCACCTCAGGCCATTGAAGCACTGTATTAAAGTGTAGGTTTTATTATTCTTCAGGTACAGTGAGGCCACCAGATCAGGAGAAGACATAATTGAAGAGAGAGTTTGTTCCTCGCAGTTCCTAAGAAAAGGGGCATGCCATGCCATGCAGGGCCATACGGGGAAGCACCAGGGTCGGTCAGGAGGCAAAAGGGGGGCCCGTGGGCAAGAGCCTTTAATGTGGTTTCTGTGAGAAAAGCCAGGCAAGGTCAGCAGGCCGGGAACTGGCTTGTTTGGATAATTTCAGCAGGCTCTGGGGCTCCCGGGCTGTCCCTGGTGTCTGAGTCCTGGTTGTGGGGTGATTAGGGCAGAGGGAGAGTGATCCAGAGTATGAGAGCCTGACCAAGGGGGTGGTTGGGGTGTGAGCCCTTGATTGGTTGGTTTGTACACGAAAGATATGCTTGAGTCATTTATTATGCCTAGGAATTGGCTGGAGCTGGGAGGGGCAGTCTCTCCAGGGTCAGCAAGACCTAGATATCAACATAGAATAAAAAGACCTGCTTAATGCAGATATTTTTCATGTCCTAAAAATCTGATCTCTTTAGCCTTCAGGTTGAATGATATCTATTGATCCACCTTCAAGTGTACTGACTCTTCTTCAACTTCCAATCTGTTGTTAAACCTACCCAGTGATTTTTAAAAATTCCAGAGATTGTATTTTTGAGTCTTACAATTGCCATCTTGTTTTTGTTTATAGTTTCCATTTTCCACCCCTGAGGTTCCATAACTAATCACTTAATACTTTTTTTAAACCCTGGACATATTTATAATATCTGATTTTAAAGTAATTTTTCCACCTCTTTGTTTGCCTAGTAATTTTTTAGTGCAAGCTGGACATTGTAGATATTACACTATAGCAACTCTGGAGTTTGTTATCTTTCTGTGAAAGGTGTGGATTTGTGTCTCACAGGCTGTTCGGTTACTAGCTGCTCATCTGAACTTGCATAGCTTGGTTTCAGTTCTTTGTTAAGGCAGCTCTGGGGGTTTCCCCAGCCTCTAACGTGGTCAAACTGTCCCCAACTGGTCTGCCCTGTGACCTTGTGGGCCTTGGTGTCTGTTAGGGTGAGTCTAGGATAGGTGTCCTGTGAAGAGTGGCTATCTGGTATGTCACCTACGTGCTCAGGGCACTGACTTAGCCCCTCTGCTCTGGGTGGTCTGGCATGCCACCATCGTCCCGCGTCGCTCAGCCTCTAACTCCTCCATTTGCTGCTGGCCTGGAACAAGGGCACTGTGTCCTGTCCTGTGCAGGCAAAACCCAGCTCTTGGCCAAGAATTTTTGGGGAACCCTGTACTGGCCCTTCTCTCTGAAACCCTGCCCACACGCTCCAGCCACTCCAGCAGCCCCAGCTCAGTGGGACTGGCTCGAGCTGCACTGACCCACACTGTGGTCCACTCGGAAGCTGTCCAAAGCAGAGGGCGGAACAGACGTGGAGCTCACCTCAGGCCCCGCTCTCGAGGACCGCAGTCTTGGGGACCTGCTGCCTACACCCGACATATGCATATGTGTCCTGCCCAGGGTCACAGTGGTTATGGCGGGAGGACAAGAGTCTTTGCAGGAGAGTGCAAGGGAGCAGCTATCCAGACGGCCACAGGTTCCAACTTGGTGACAAGGGGTGGGCTCATGGGGAGGGAGGGATCATGACTTGTATGTCCTGGTGGGGACGGAGGTGAGTTGTCAGGGTCGTGGAGGGCCAGCGTGAGAACTGTGGGGGTGGTCGCCTGAGGGGGGATGCAGAAAGCCAGGGGCCAGACGGGTGGGCTTGTTGGTGATGACAGGGTCCAGGCTGCAGCTGTGGGAGGGACGATTATCCCCGGAGCAGAGGGGCAGGGCACAGGTGGACAGACCACTGCGTGGATGCTGAGACTGAGCGGCTGACCAGTCTGCTTGCGCTGCTCTAACAAATACCACAGATTGGTGGGTTAAAAGCAGAAGTTGATTTTCTCATGATTTCGGAGGCCAGAAGTCTGAGGTCTGGGTGTGGGCAAGGCTGGCTCCTCCTGAGGCCCTGCCCCGGGGCGTGTGGACGGCCATCTTCTCCCCGTGTCCTCGTGTGTTGTCCCTCTGCATGCCTGTGTCCTGATCTCCTCTTCTTAGAAGGATTCCAGTCAGACAGGATTATTGACTCTCCCTCATGACCTCCTTTCACTTTAATCCCCTCTCAGTCACCTTCTGAGGTCCTGAGGGTCAGCACTTCAACACGTGAAATTGGGGGACACAATCCAGCCCATAGCAGTGAGTGACTCAGATGCTGAAGCCATCAGGGAGTGACAGGGTGACCAGGGATCGGTGTGTGGCCAGCAGGGGAGCAAGGAGTGGGGTCCTCAGCCATGAACTTGGGAGGAGCTGGTGTGTTTGAGGGACGTGGGAGCAAAGACCTTTGGCAGCAGCAGTGGGAAGCAGAAAGGCCATTACAGAGCTGGGGACAGGGTGTGGGAGGAGGACCCCTGGGGAGGACAGTGAGGGAAGCAGGGCTGCCAGAGAGCCAGGTGTCAACTGCAGCCGGGAGAGAGGGATGGAGAGCGAGTCCTGAGATGGACTCAGGCTGCACTTGTGGATGGCAACGTCGGCCTGCGGCCCCTGCGGGCTTGGTGGTACCATGCCAGGCACTGGGCAACCCCACACTAGATGCCTGGTGAGTCCTGCCCCCACCACAATCACTTCCCACTGCCACGGATCTCCTGTTCCTTCAGAGGAGCAGGTTTCCTTGGCTTGATCAGGCACCTTGGTGGGTGTATGGGCGGGGGGCTGTGTAATGACTTGCTGTGTTGTCTCCCTTGACCTCAGTTTTTACCTCAGTTTTATCATCTGTGTAATGGGCGGCTTGCCACTGCTCTTTCCTACTGCTCAAGGCTGGAATGTAGGGATGTTTGGAAGACTGAAGCCACTGTGGGCACGAGGTTGGTTCCTGCAGGACGGACAGCTGAAAGGCCCAGGGTTAAGGGGTCAGATTCAAGCTGGCCTTGGTTGGGCGTCTCCATGACACCGTCTTCAATGCCTTCTTGAGCTGGTGTTCACGAGGTGACTGACCTCCCACGCCTGAGTTATTTCAAATGAGCCTGTGGGTCTCAGCACCTGCTCTGTGCTCCCCTCCCCTCTATCTGTGTCACCCCATCCCCACCCAGCATCCCATGGCTTCAGTGGAGGAGCCAAGAACAGAAGCGCTGTCCAGAGTCCCTGCTCCCCGTCCCCCTGCCCTGCCCCACCCCCACCTGTCGCCCACCCCTGGCCTCACCCCCTCCCCCCACCTCCTCACGGCTGCTGGTGGAGTTCTGGTGCTTCCTGCCTGGGACACATTCAGGTCACTTCTTGGTATTTAGCAGGGGGTTTTCTCGGGCTCAGCCCAGTGGGAAAAGGATGCCCACGTGGGTGGTCCAGACCGTGGGGGGACCTGACAGGCCCAGCGACAGTGAGGAACAGGCTGGTGCCTCCCAAAGAGCCTGAGACTTGGAGCCAGACAGGCAGGGTCACTGCACTCTGACTCGGGGGCCTGACTGCAAATAGCGATGACACCACTATTGTAACAGGGAGATGGGAGATGTGTCCAGAGGAGGCGGTGAGGTGGGCGCCTCAGGGCTCGGGGCGCTGCGGGGCTGTGGCCCTGCACGGAGGTCAGGTGGCCAAATGGCGAGCATCACTGCTAGTGGGGTCCCCCAGAGGGGCCACTCCCATGGGAGTGGGCAGGGCGGTGTGCACTGGGCACTGGGGGGTGTGAATGGAGCCGAGCTGGGCCAGGCCAGGGCAGGAGCCAGCAGCGAGGGAGGGAGGCGGTGTGAGGGGCTCGGGTGCCGGCCCCAGGCTGCGTGGGGCGGGACCTTGCTGCAGGTGGCACTGCTGTAGCACGGACCCCCACCCACACTGTCAGCAGGAGGACAATGCGTTTTCATATGCGGAACAGGGAGAAAAATGACTTGGGGACTCCAGGACAACTTCAGCAATCAGCTCCTGTCAGGCAAAGAAAATGCTTTTTAATGTTCAGATTAATTATTGATCAGCTTAGCTCGTGCCCGCCTGCTGCTTCTTGTCGGCCAACACAGGCTTCCCACTGCGGGTGCTGGGGGACCCGTGGGGCCCATGGGGCGACAGTGACACCCCATTAGTCACCCTCTCTCTGCGTATGTGGGAGGGAAGCCCAGGCACACAGTGGCGGTGCCGAATGGCAGTTTCCACACGGGGATGGCAGGTCCCCTAGGGCACTGGAGCTCCCCCTGCCCCACCCCACAGAACCTGACAACTGCTGGTTCAGTGGCTGGGCTAAAGGCCCACCAGTCCAGGCGACGTGGGGTGACAGCCTCAGCATGGGCCCTGGAGGCTGTGGCCAGCCAGCCCACGTACCCAGAAATGCTGAGGTGCTCACCACGGCTGGGACTTGGAGTGGTGACAGTGGCTGGAGACTTGTGCCTTGAGGTAAACAGAATACACCAAACCATAGAACAATAAAAATAAAAAAATAAGAATATTTTTTTATTCTTATTTTATTGTAAAATACAACAAGCAGGAATGTGCCTCAGTCCTAAGTGCACGCTATAAGGAATGACTGTGAAGCTCGCATCTGTGTGACCATCACCTGCTAGGTCTGGGTGCCACCCGCTCTGTCCCCACCTGTCAGCAGCCCTCAACTGCCCTCAGCAGCCCGTTGACACCCCGGGGGCAGATTCTCCACAAATGGAATCAAACACAGGCAGCCTTTTGTTTCTTCCACCTGCGATCTGGCCCTGACCGGCAGCCGTCTAGGCACCACCAGCCAGGGAGTGCCTCTCCGCCTGCTGCTGGCCTCTGATTTCCAGCTGGAGTCCGTGGCCTGCAGGGCTCCCTGCATCCGCTGCACGCACACACCCCTGTCTGCTCATGCACCAGCCCACGAGAAGGTGGGCCACTCCCGCACTTGGCCGCCTGACCAGCACTGCTGTGTGTGTGCTCACACGTGTCCGTGTTCTCTGGTGGGACTGCTGGGTCACAGGGCGCGCCCAGCGTCCACCCTGCCCCCCCAGTGCCAGTCTGTTCTTCTGCTTAGCAGATTTCACTTTTTGAGAATTTTTAGGCTGACAGAAAAAGAGCAGAATGTGCAGTGTCCTTGCATGCCCTGTCCCCACCCTGTCCCCACTAGGGGCACTTGCCTCGCTGCCGTGCACGTCTTGTACATGAGGAACCAGTGTGACATGTTATGGCTAACTAAAGTCCGTCGTGTACACGAGGGCTCACTCTGTGGGTACCTTCCCTGGGATTTGACCACTGTGTGACGTCCTGAGTCTTCTGCAGCGTCGTTCAAAACTGTTTCATTGCCCTAAAAGCGCCCTGGGCGCCACCCAGTCTGTTCCTCTAATGACTGTCCCGGCGGAGCTGGCGACGCTCTGCCAGGGCCGGAGCAGCTCCTGTCGTGTCCCTTGGTCCTGTCAGAACCGACAGTTCCACCACGTTGGCGGATGGGGAGCAGCTCTCGTTAAGTGTTTTCAGTGTGTTTCCTTGACTTCTGATGAGATAGGCTCCTTTCCTGCTTCCGCTTGCTGGGTGCATTTTGTCTTGTGCAGGGCCTGTCGGAGCCTTCTGACCACTGTCACACCTTGGGGTACCGCTCTTTTCCTTGTAGCTGTTCCCCTGGCATCCTCAGTACGGGGCCTGTTGGTCGTACCTCCCGTGCATGGGGTGATTGTCACTGATTTCGGGACTGCCCATGGACAGAGGTTCTTCAGGTGAATGTGGTCGCGTGTATTAATCTTTCCTGTTGGGTAAAGCTTTTAGTGTCTTATTTAAAAAGTCTTTCCCTATGCAGGGCTCAAGACACCACTATCCTCTACCGTCTTCCCAAACCTCGGTCTCTTGCCTTCTCCACTTAGGCGTATAAATCTACTGGCAGGGAACTTGGTGTGCAGTGTGGGTACCGCACCAAGTTCTTTTCTCTATACGGACAGCCAGCTGACAAAGCACTCAGGATTGCAAAGACTGTTCTCCGTGGCTCTGGGGTCCTCCCTCAGTCACAAATCAGCTCTGTGTTTGGGATCTCTGCCTGTGCCATGGTCTACCCGGCTATGCCCGTAACATTATCTCAGTGGCTCTAAGGTGAGCCTGGCTGTCCGGTAGGGCCAGCTCCCCACTGCTCTCTTCTCTTTGGGGGCGGGGTGGAGGAGGGGGGCTGCTCCAGGATCCTTATAGTTCCATGTACCTTTTAGAGTCAGCTTGTCAAGTTCCCCGCAGACACAGAAACAAGCCCTTCTGGGGTTCGGTTATGGAACCAAAGCAATTTAGAAAGAACTGGCATCTTTCCAATATTGTATCTTCCAACATATGAACAGTGTATCCCTATTTATTTTGTGTTCCTTAATTTCTTGCAATACAATGTTTGGTCTTTCTTGAGGTCTTGTATAATTTTGTTAGACACATCCCTGGATATCCAATATTCTTTTTTTTTTTTTTTAAATTTGAAGATCTAATTGGCTTTATTAAGTGATTCATGAGTTGTACAGTATCCCATCTAGCAACTAAAAGGGCGCTCTCTTTGATATCCGATATTCTTTGATGCTTTTAGAAGACATTTCTACTTGTTTGTTGATGTGGAAAAACTGTGTGAATACGTGGTCCTCCCCCCTTTAAAGTCACATGTTTTGTTCTAACTGATATTTTCAGAACTGTCCTCCATTTTGCCCATTCTCTCTTCAGCTGTGTAAAATCTGCTGTCAACACTGTCCATCTGCTTCTAATTTTGGGCTATTTTTTAGATTTAGACTTTTATGGGGGGTTCTTTTTCAAATCTGCTGGGATGGTTGTGTTGGCCCCAGTGCTGTGCTGGAAAACACGCTGGCTCTCCAGAAACACGAGTCCTGATTGACAACAGCTGCCGGTGCCCGTGGTGTAAATACTCCCACCACGGCCGGTTTCCAGCCACTCGCATGTCACCGCGTCACCTGACTGACGTACACGACTGGCTCTCTGGACGCAGGAGCGGCTCCAGCCACCGCTGCACCCCTTGACCTCCACCTCCAGGGGGTCAATCAGCGTGGTGGCTCCAGTCAGGCTGCCCGGCCTATGAAATAAAAGCACATTTGACCTCTGGGCTTACCCTGCCGGCATCTCGCCTCCTCTGAGGTGAGGCGTGGCAATTCACCCCTCATGACCTGCTTTGCTCTTTTGCACTTCAAAGAAGATTAGAGCTATTTTTTTCCAGCTTCCCCAGTTGTGTTCAGTGGATCACCTAGCCCTCTCTTACTGGAAGCAGCTGTCTCCTATTTTCAATTTTCAGAATAATGAATGGTCATTGCAGGGGCGGGGTGGGGAGGGCCGTGGTGGAGTGGAAAATACAGAAGAAGGAAAAAAGCCACCAACAATGCTGCCATCCAATAAGAACACTGGGGACATTTTGGGGAATTTTTCTCCAATTTTATTACTATGTCTTTTGCCTCACAGAGCTAGCCCGGGGCATGTGCTGTGTGTGGAGAGGAGCGCCTGAGCACTGGGCAGAGCAAGGCAAACGGTGACCACTGACTCCCGGCCTGGGCAAGCCTCCCAGCCGCTCTGCGTCTCTGGCCCCTCAGCTGCCAAAGGGACTGTCCCCTCCTTTCTTCAGGCTGCTGAGATGGGCTAAGCCAACTGGCAGTCTGTAGTCTGTTCCCTGTAGTTGCTCGGGGGACGTTAGGTGACCAGAAGGCAGGCTCCCCACAAGTAGAACAAATGAGAATGTGCTATCATAAATGGCCGTGGGGACCGGGCCAGCTGCTGGCCTCTTTGGAATCCTGGGTTTATGGGGAGGCTGTGCCTCACGAACGTCAAAGAATGTATTCTCGGTGGCCCGGGATCAGAAAATGTGTCTCTGAGGGCAGCACTCCTGCCGCGGACACAGCTGCTGGCTCACGTTGTCAGCCGTGAGCCATAATTAGTCTCGCCCCTGACCCTGTCTGCATTCCTGCCCAGGCCAAAAATATGCTGCAGCGGCCGGCATCACGGCTCCTCTGGCACGTGTCCCTCTGCACGCCCCTGGGCCTCGGCAGGTGGGAGGGACCCCGAGGCACAGGGAGAGTTCAGATGAAGGCCCGGCAGCAGCGGACACTGGAGGCTCAGGGTGAGGCCGTGGGGTGGGGCGGCGCCCTCTCCAGGCTGAGATGGAGTCTGTTACCCTCCGCGAGGGGCTGTGACCAGCTGCCGCCCCCGCCCTGTGTGGGAGGTAAACAGACCAGCAGGTGAGGTTGGGGTCACACGCCCCGCCCTCCCACGCAGGACAGCTGCTCAACCCAGGACCCAGGACGGGTGGTCACTGAAAGCACTGTCCTTGCCCGCGGTCACATTTCTACTGACATGGCCTGGGGTTTTGTGTTCCTTGTCACTTAAGGCAGATGGGACAGAGCAAGAGGCTGGGGGCGCCAGGGACACCAGCAGGGCCACCATTGTCGCCCAGCTGCAGGCAGGTGAGGGGTCCTCCCTGGTGGCATTTCCACTGTGCTCTGAGGAGCAGGTGAGACCAGCCCCCGGGTCTGCAGGCTCCCTGCTCCCTGCATTCCTGCTCCTCGTCCCCTTGGTGCCTGTGCCCCCACCCCGCAGGGAGAAGGGGTGCAATAACAGCATCCACTGTGCCAGGCCCACCCAGGTTCTGTCCACACAGCCTCCCACCCGGTTTCCCAGCCTGGGGCCGTTCTCACTGCCGTGCCTGCCCTTGGGAGGGGGACACGAGGCCAGGGGTTTCAAGGACCTGCCCAATCCGTGGGCTCCACAGAGACCAGGTGGAGCCCATCACCCCCGTGTCTGACCTGGTGGACACACGACGCTCACTGAGTAGGCCGTGCACGGCCCGAGCCCTTTCTTCAGGGCCCCCGTGCATTCTCGAGTCATGTGCTGGGGTGACAATGGGGCCAGCTGCGCGGTGGGTGTGTCTGTGGGAGAATGGCTGGATGAGAGCACGGGGGACACTGAGGCTCTGTGCATGGTTGAGCCAGGTCTTTGGCTTCTGGCTGGGCTCTCAGCTCAGGGCCGCTGTGGATGCCAGCCACAGAGCAGCCGCCAGGCCGGCTGGGGCCCCCTGCCTGCGTCTCAGCCCCACGCCTGCTGGGGTCAGCGCTGCCAGAGAAGAGGGTCACCTACAGTGTGTAGTGACCGCCACAGAGAGAGGCACATTGATATGCAGCTCACGAATACGTGGCCTCGGAGGGGGCCCAGGGACATGGGCCGAATGCAAGAGAAGGCCGTTTAATGCGTGGACACGAGTGTCAACACACGCAGCAGGACGGCTGCGGCTGCCGGGGCTGGGGTGGAGGTGCAGGGCCGGGAGCTTCCCCAGCCTGTGGGCCACTCCCAGGTTGACCTTGACCACTGGCCTGGCCTGGTGCTAGGACCACGACCAGTGCCGACACCACGTCTGACGCAGATAGCCCCGCGAGCCCCGTGTTGGCAGAAGCCGTGCAGGAAGCTGGCGGAGTGGTGGGCATGAGCGTGCTCTGGGTCCCCTCCGTCGAGGGGCCCACGCCAAGGCAGCCTGCCCGGCCTGCTCCTGGTGGGGCTCCAGGGACTCTAGGGGTGAGTGGGAGGGGACTGTACTGGCTTGTGCTGTCACCCAGGAGAGAGCGGCCCCCCACCCCAGACACAGAGCTGGGGGTAGAGGGCAGGAAGTCTCCAAGGAGCTGCCTGAGTGACTTCCTGGGTGGCTGATGGGAGGGGACAGTGGCCCCCAGTTGGGCTGTGCTCACAGATCTCTCTGGGGAGGCTGCCGGGTAGGGCAGCAGAATTGCCTGGGAGCTTCTCTGGCCTTATCTGGGCCCTGCCTACCTCCTGGGCAGCCTGCCGCTTTCCCCACCACAGCCTCCTGGCCAGGCAGCAGGGCAAGGGTGAGGGCAGAGGGGCAGAGGTGAGGGCAACAGGGCAGGGGTTGGGGACAGTGGGTCAGGGGATGGGGGAGGTGGGACAGGGGTGGGGGCAGTGGAGCAGAGATGAAGGCAGGGGGGCCGGGGTAGGGCAGCGGGCTGTGCCCTGGGTCGTGCAGGATAGCTTTCCCTGGGCGCGCAGCTTCAGCACCAGGACAGTTCGCAGCTGCCACACGACCCCCACAGTGCTTCTAACAAGGGTTTGAAGGGAGGACACACAACAGCAGCAGCCTGATTTGCACATAATTTGTTCTTTTGTGGACGTGCTGGCTCTTAAGAGCCTCGGTAAATGCCTTTAAGGGAATATGACAGCGCTAGACGGGAAAATCGATAACCCTGATTCCTTTCTCAGGTTTGCATTAGTGGGACCTCCTTGCTGTGCTGGGCAATTTGGATGTCACCGAAATCTGTGCTCAGACGGCAGACACAGCTCAGCTCAAGGCTGCTGCGTGGGTCCCTGTAAGTGTGCCTGAGAAGGGCAGAGGGGTGCCAGGTCAGCTGGCCCCTCCTGCAGCCCCAAGCCCAGCCTCTGGAGGAAGGGGAGACCTGGGGGCTCCCATCCCCTCTGCCCAAGGAGTGGGAGCCCGGGCTCCTAGTGCTGAGGATGGGGCAGCGTCCTGCTGGCTGTGGTCTTGGGAGACACCTGCTCGACCCAGGACAGGGACCAGCGATGCTTGTGGCAGGGACAGAGCAGACAAGCTTCGCTCACCAAAGACTGCTTCCTGTGGCTGCCAGGCCTGGGACAGGCCAGCTCCCGCTGCATGCAGCTTTTGTCACCTCCCTGGGTGGGGTCCACACTAGGAAGAAGGTCAGGAGCCCTGAAGACGGGGGACACATCCCTGCCCCTCTTGGGGTCAGATGGTGTTTCAGGGAATTTGTGCCCGTGAGACCCACCCCGGTCGGGCAGGGGGAGCTGGGGGGACTGGGGAGCAGGGCCTCCCCTCCTCTCCTGAGCTCAGGGGTCCTGTATCCAGGGGCTGGGTGTTTTGGGGAGGAGAGTGCCCTCTGGACAGCTGTGCCTGGTGACAGCAGAGAAGGTCCTACCCCCAGGGTCACTTGTCCACCCCCCCTGGGGCTGCTTCCTGGAGGGGGGGTGCTGTCTGGGCCGGGAGGGGCTGTGCTCCTTTCTGTGGCACTGATGGCTCACCTGCCTGGCATGTGCCACGGGCCCCAAACAAGGCTCCTCATAGGACCCTTGCCTGCATGTGTCAGTGGGGAAACTGTTCCTGCCATCTACCCCCCATGTGAAGGTTGGGATTTCGGGAGCACGTCCCAGGGGCCAGGTGAGCAAGGTGTTGAGGGCAGTGGGGTGTGGGGGGCCTGGAGCCTGTGGGGGAGTGGCCAGGGGGTGAGACGTGGCAGGGGCTAGCTGGAGCGGGGCAGGGTGAGGGTGGGAGTATGAAGTGTGGCCTTGGGGGGGCACATGTCCCCCGCCTAGGCAGCTGGAGCTGGCCTTGAGGGTGGAGTCTGTGGTCCTACCGTGGTCTGGCTGACTCAGAAACAGGAGGACTGGACCCATCCTGACGGCCTGGATGGTGAGGTGGCTGAGGGCACCCAGGGTCGTGGCGCAGCTGAGGGGGAGCCAGAGGGCAGTCTCATAGGGCAGGATGGAGTTCTGGGTGAGAGGAGAGAGCACCAGAAAGGTGGGGAGGAGATAAGGAGGAGATAAGGTGCGAAGAGATAAGGAGGGAGAGAGGGAGGGGATGGAGTAGGGCGGAATGGAGGAGGGGGAAGGGGCCTAAGCAGAAGTCACCATCAGTGAGGTCAGAGGAGACCCTGCTCTTGGTGAAGGATTAGACTGGGTGTCTTGAGGGCCTTTCCAGCCTTCACTTGGTAAGGCAGCTCATCCATCCATTCTCCATCCTCTATCCTTCTATCCATCCTCCACCCATCCTCCATCCTCCATCCATCCTCCATCCTCCATCCTCCATCCTCCATCTATCCTCCATCCTCCATCCCCCATCCTCCATCCTCCATCCATCCTCCATCCTCCATCCTCCATCCCCCATCCTCCATCCTCCATCCTCCATCCATCCTCCATCCTCCATCCTCCATCCATCCTCCATCCATCCTCCATCCATCCTCCATCCCCCGTCCTCCATCCATCCTCCATCCTCCATCCTCCATCCATCCTCCATCCTCCATCCTCCATCCTCCATCTATCCTCCATCCTCCATCCCCCATCCTCCATCCATCCTCCATCCTCCATCCTCCATCCCCCATCCTCCATCCTCCATCCTCCATCCATCCTCCATCCATCCTCCATCCCCCGTCCTCCATCCATCCTCCATCCTCCATCCATCCTCCATCCTCCATCCTCCATCCCCCATCCTCCATCCTCCATCCTCCATCCATCCTCCATCCATCCTCCATCCCCCGTCCTCCATCCATCCTCCATCCTCCATCCTCCATCCTCCATCCTCCATCCTCCATCCATCCTCCATCCATCCTCCATCCCCCGTCCTCCATCCATCCTCCATCCTCCATCCTCCATCCATCCTCCATCCTCCATCCTCCATCCTCCATCTATCCTCCATCCTCCATCCCCCATCCTCCATCCTCCATCCATCCTCCATTCTCCATCCTCCATCCCCCATCCTCCATCCTCCATCCTCCATCCATCCTCCATCCATCCTCCATCCCCCGTCCTCCATCCATCCTCCATCCTCCATCCATCCTCCATCCTCCATCCTCCATCCCCCATCCTCCATCCTCCATCCTCCATCCATCCTCCATCCATCCTCCATCCCCCGTCCTCCATCCATCCTCCATCCTCCATCCTCCATCCTCCATCCTCCATCCATCCTCCATCCATCCTCCATCCCCCGTCCTCCATCCATCCTCCATCCTCCATCCTCCATCCATCCTCCATCCTCCATCCTCCATCCATCCTCCATCCATCCTCCATCCCCCGTCCTCCATCCATCCTCCATCCTCCATCCCCCATCCTCCATCCTCCATCCTCCATCCATCCTCCATCCATCCTCCATCCCCCGTCCTCCATCCTCCATCCATTCATCCTCCATTCTCCATCAATCCATCATCCATCTACCCATCCATCCATGCACCCATCTCTCTATCTCGCCCTCCCTTCCTCCTCCACTCAATGTTCACTGAAGCCTCTGTGAATATGCCCCTCAGTCTCTGACTGGGGGGCTGTGGCTGAGGAGTCCTCAGACCTCATCTTGCCCCCTAGAACAGCTGCCCTAGGTCTTGCTAAGCTCAGGTCTGCAGATTCTTGTCCCCATGAGCACTGAGTGGTGGGCGGGGGGGCTGTCTCAATCCCACTTGAGGCTGTGCTGTGTGCAGAGGGGGCTCCCAGGCCCTCCGCTCCCTTTGTTCACAGACATCCCAGCTGCTTCACAGTACAGCCCCACCCCCTTTCTTCTCTGCTGTCCCTCCTTCCCCATTAATGCTCCCGCCACGACAGACACCTTCAATGGGGCCCAATTATCACGTCCTGCACAAGCCCCGCTCAATTTGCCCTCAATTTGCAGGCAGCGCTTTGTCTGGCCTTTTGTCCAGCCTGCTGACCGCTCCATGAGCCGCTGTGGCTACCACAAGTGGCTTGGCATCTACCTCTGGCTCTAATTAAAGCCCCACTGACCAGTGCGGCTCTGTTTGTCTGCTTAGCTGGTGGGCGGGCAGGCAGCCAGCGGTCAGCAGCAGCCTCCCCAGCTGCCCACGCTTTGCACTGAGCTTGAGGGTGGTGGGGGTGCGAGTGCCCGGGGACCTCAGGATTCCAGTTCTGGGGCATTGTGGTCCTCAAGCTACTCTCAGACCCCGTTGTTGGCAGCACAGAACCTCTCACTCCGAAAGCGGCTGCCCCCACCTCTGGCAGAGTCCTGGGTGCAGCGGTGCCGTCAGAAGCGGGCCATCAGAGGCCACTCGTCCACCTACACTTGGGCACAGAGACAGGAGGCTGGCACAGCTGGGCGATGAGTGGTGAGCCTGCTGTGGGTTGACCCCACAGCAGGGTCCCACCCCGGCCTCCTTCTTCCCCTAAGCCAGCAGGGCAATCGCACCCAGAGATCTGGGGGGGTGCAGTTAAGGCAGTGCTTGGGCGGGGGTCCCTTCACCTGGTTCACACCGTCTCTGCCCCCTTGAGCTGGGAGGGCTCTGCCAAGTGGACCTCTGCCTCGAGCCTCAGCTTCTTCCCACCTTACAGTGGGCAGTGAAATTCCTGGGCGGTGAGTCCCGCTCCTCCCAGGCAGGACTGGCGTCCAGATCCTGGGGGGTTTTCCTCCCACCTCCCCTGCAGCCTTTGCCCGAGGCCAGGTCCCGCAGCACACCTCCTTCCTCTGGCCCCTCTCCCACACAGGCTGCCAGCGTGCAGGGGCGCAGACAGGCGTCTGTGAGGATGAGGATGGGCTGGGTAGGGAGGGTCCCCTGGGCTGTCAGGGTCACTGAGCCCAGGAGGGGCTCCAGGTGCCAGCTCCATGTAGGCAATTTCAGACTTAATCCCGACAGCCCCCAGGGGCCCAGGGAATGTGCTCATCAGCTTGGGGGTCGGGCACTGCCCCTGCTGTCTGCACATCATGCTGCTGGCTCACGAGGTTGGGCCCTTTGGGTTCGGGCAGCTCCTCCAGGAGGCTGGGGACGACGCTGCTTCCTCTGCAAGCTGTACTTGCTGGTGTGTGTGTGTGTGGGTGCTATCATGCCTTTGGCAGGGTTGTCAGCAGTGGGTCACCTGACAAAGGGAAGAGGGGAGACCAGTCTGGAAGGGTTGGGAGAGGGGCCAGAGGGTCAGAACTGAGGGGCCCCCAGGGGATAAAATCCTGACTCAGTGGTGCAGGTGGGAAACTGAGGCAGGGCCAGAGGCCAAGAGACAGGAGGAGGAAAGTGGTGAGAGGCAGTCTGAGCAGAGGGAGCCCCTGGGCCTGGCTGGTCTCTGTAAAAAACCAGTTGTAGAGGAGAGGGTGCTGGGTGGCTCCCCGTGGCGTCCCCACGGTGCCTGTCCTCATCCTCTAAAATGTGGGTGCTCAGGGTGCTTTGAGCTGCAGGCAGCACCATTTCCACTCAGTCTGCTCGTTTCTGTTTCTGGGAAGACACCAGAGCTGAGGGGAAAAGGTGTGAGAAGCCTGGGTCTCTTGCGTCAATATGCCCGAGGCCAATGGCACCAGCGTTGCTGTGACCTGCAGGCACCTGAGAACCACATGGCCAGGGCCCCCCGGCCTGTAGGCAGGGCCTCAGCAACTCCAGCCTTTTAGAGAAATTGTGGTGAAATGGACGTTGTATCATACCTGTCACTTCAAACCGAAGGGAAGCACACGACTCAGTAGCGTGAAGGACAATGTTGTGTGCTCATCACCTCCATCTGCACCCCAAACTTTCCAGCATCCCAACAACAACCCCCCATTAAACACTCACTCCTATCCCCTCCCCCGCCAGCCCTGGCCCGCCATCTGCTGCCTGTCTCTGTGACCTGACTCCTCCAGGCCTCGTGTAAATGGAACCCTCAGAAAGAAAAAGCAATGGACTCGACACCACACCGTGAATGAATGTCAATACACCGTGTGAAAGAAGCTAGACAAAAAATGAAATGTAATTTATGATCCCATAAAGAATTTAGGTAAAGTTCTGGAAAATGCAAGCCAACCCACAGTGGCGGAGCAGAGCTCCGTGGTGCCTGGGCCGGGATGGCGTAGGAGACGGACGGGGCTGGTGACACTTTCCGTGTGATGTGTTCATTATCCTCACGGGGCCTGGTGGTTTTGCTGGCGTACACGTGTGCTAAAACCAGTCAAACCGTGTGCTTTGACATGTAGTTTATTCCATGTCAGTTACACCTCAGCATAAAGCTGTTAAATACAAATGAGAAAATCCAGTTGTGCAGTAGCGGTCGCCATGGGTCGAGTGGTCAGTGGCCACATGCCTAGCGGCTCCCACATTGTGCGGTGCAGGTAGGACATCTTCTCGCTTGTGGAGACATATCCTGGACAGCCCCTGGGAGGGGAGGATGCCCACGAGGTGGACAGGGCGTGGGGTGCGCTCACTACAGAGGGTGGGGGCCATCTGAGGAACACCCAGGAGGAAGGGATAGCGGCCCTTTCCCATGGCGTGAGGGTGATGCCAAGCTCCCATGGCTGTGAGAGGCCCACTGGGGGCTGCCGTGGACCAAAGCCACTGGGGATGGGGGCAGGCCCGGTCCGTTCAGGCTCAAGGGGAGGGGGTGTTGAGCCAGTGACCCCTCGGTCCTTGGGATGTTGTCCCCCCACCTGCCCTCAGGGAAGAGGAGAGGACACAGGGAGGGGTTTCTGGGACAGAGTGACATTTGGGGTTATGGGCAGTGACAGCAGGTGTCAGGGCCTTTCTTACTTACCCTGGCCTGAGGGAGCTCCCCTGGGGGGAGCAAGGGGCCCAGGGAGGGTGAAGTCTTTGGGGAGCCCCTGGTTCTGAGCTACTGTCTTCTCCCTCCATCTTGGGGACCCTGCCACTCAGGAGGAGAGACTGAGGGTGCCTGGCTTTCTGCACCTCTCCCCGTCCCCTTGGGGGGCAGGGACCAGCTCCGGGGTGCAGTGCCAGGGCTGGGCGGGCAGTGGTCCCGGCTTAGCCACTTGGCCCTCACATGGGGACCGGGCACCGGTGAGGAGAGTAGCCAGCCTTCAGAGGATTATCTCAGCCCCACAGCAGGGAGGCAGCTGCGCTGTGGGATGCATCCTGGGAGCCTGTCCCACCGGCGGGGGCCGGGTGCAGGGTGGCAGGGCCAGGGGTGAATGGCTGGGTCTCACGCATCGCTGGGCTGGGAGGCAGGTGGGGCTGGTGGCATCCACTCCCGGGGCTGGTGGCCTGCCTTTGCTTGTCCTCCCCTCGGAAGGACCAGTGGCTTCTCTTTGCTCTATAGCACCTGTCCCTTGGGCAAAATCAAGCAAACCCATAAAAGCCAAATGACTGTGAAGCAAGGACGGCCCACGGCCAGGTCCACACCGTGACTCGCCAGGCCGAGTTGATAAAAATGTAATGGGTTCCAACAGCAGATGTATTTTATGACAGGTGCTGCGTGGCTGTGTGTGACTATGCTGACAATTAATTAACTTTTCATGCCGTTCATTAAGCTCCATTATTTATGAGGCGGGCACGGCACAACCAGGCGAAGTCACAGAAGCAAAGACGATCAAAACTGAAGTGGGGTGGCCAGGCCCAGGGCCCCGGCGGCCAGCTTCTGCGCAGTGGGCCCCGAGTGGCTGCGGTCGGGGTCTCACCGTGCGGCAGCTGTGGGCACTGTCAGCTCATTGCTGTGTGATTGGAAATAATTGTATTTGTGCTTTGCGCCAAAGTTCTGCAACATACTGAGTTTTCAATTACTCCGGGAAGAAAATGAGAATCCGTTGGAGAAAAAGTGCTGGTTCCCAAATGGCTCTGAGCAGCGTTACGGCAGGTGAGTCCGTGGCTTCAGCTGGCAGCCTGAGAGGCCCGTGACCTTGAGCAGGTCATCATCTCAGGCCTCAGAACTACAAGTGTCCTTTGTCCAGCTGGGGACACTGAGGCCCAGGGGGGAAGGGCCTTGGGCCTGACTCGCACATGTCCCCCACCCTTGGAGTCCTCTGTCGTGGGGCCCCAGGAGAGCTTCCCCGTCCTGCCCACACATCCTGACACCTCTTCTTGAGGGGACAGGCCTGTGCTCTGCCCGCTGTGAGTGTCTGAGGTCAGGACACGCCGGAACCCTCCGACCGGGTCCCTGGGAGAAAGTCCTCCAGGGCATGTCCAGCTCTGGAAAGGACACCAGCACTGGTGCTCTGCAAACCCACTCGCACTGTCACTCACCCCGAGGTCCCGCCCTCAGTGACCCTCATGCGCCTCTTTTCTCTACCTCCCCTTACAAACTGTCGTCTTGGCCACAGTGTGCCCTCCTCTGGGTCCTCCCAGAGCCCCACTTTCTGCCTTCCCCCCTCCCAACCGTGGTGTCTTGTTTCAGGTCTGGCCAGCACGGGGACTCCTGGGGGGATGGTCCCAAAGCAAAGCCAGCTCTCTCTGCCTCTTCGGACCTAGGGGGTGAGGACACAGGGTGGAAGGGGGACCACAAAGTAGGACCACAAAGTGTGTGGCTGGAAACCAGCAGCCCTGGCGAAGGGGCAGGGGAGATGGGCTCTGGGCTGGCGGGTCTTGGGGGTACTGGGCCAAAATGGAGGTGTTGAGGCAGGAGACCAGTGTTGCAATCAGGGCTCTCTCTGCTCTGCCACCTCCTCCTGTCCCTGAGCCTGGGTCCTTGAGCCTGCCCTGGCCTTGTGTGAGGACCCAGTGCTGCAATGAGCTAACCTGGGTGCTGACAGCAAAGTGAGGGCCCCAGGGAGCCCACTGGCAGAAAGGAAGGAAGACTGAATGATGGGGGCCGAGATCACCCAGGCAGTGCAGTATTAGGGGGCTTCCTGAAGGGGGAGGCACCCTGGCTGAACCTGGAGCAGGGACAGGGTGGGGCCAGCTTTCCGGCTGCTGCCACTTAGGGCCGGCACAGGGATGAGGTTTTGCAGCACCTGCGTGGCTGGGGGCAGTGCAGGAGTGGGGGTGTGATTGTGCCGAAAAGCTGTTTGCAAAACGAATGCCCTTTCGGAGGCCAGGGCACAATCTACACAGGGCTTTATTTGAAGAATCAAATTCTTATTTTCCCGGAAGTGCCCTGCTTATTTCTAAGCCACATAAAGCTTTATGGGCAATCACATCCTAGTGTTTTTCTTTTCAGAAGAAGTAGAAACCACACAAAACAGAATACCCAGGGCACCGCCCTAGCTGGCCTCTATTACAAGGAATTTCTGGTGTCCATGAGATGAAGGTGACCCTTCCCTCTGTTCAGACCCCTTTGGATCTGACAGACAGGTGCAGAGGCTATGGGGGGGGATGTGGCCTTGGGGGCGGACCAGGAGGTGGGGCTTCTGGGACCTGGTGCACCGCCCCAGGTGTCTGACACCTGGCTTCCAGCTGCAGTGGGGCAGAGGGGAGCCAGGGCTCCTGGGAGCCTGTCCTGTGACACCCCCAGCTCCTCGTCACGTCCTGTTTGGGAGAGCGAGTGTGAGCAGCAGATTGTGGATGTGAGTGTGTGTGGCACACAGTGCCCTCTGGCTGCCCCGTGGGGTGAGTGATGTTTCCAGACGTCACTGTGGTCGACGCTGCCCGGGGGACAGGGAAATGACAGGTGGCTCCTAGTGCTTCATGTGCTGGTGTCCCCCGAAGCCCTTGGTCCAGCTCCTGCCTAGGGACCGGTGGCCCTGCCGAGGTGGGGTGTTCGGTCTGCTGGGGCTTCAAGCCCCAGATGGAGATGTGCCAGGCGGCCATCTGCACCATGACCCCCCCATTGTTCAGCCGCCATGCGGCCCGGCCGTGCTGTGCTCCTGATGTGCAGTCCACACCTGGTGTGTGGGTGCCACGCCCCTGAGAGGAGCGCGCTGAGTGGCCTGTGGCCCTGTGGAATTCTGTGGTAGCTGTGTCACCAAGGGCTGGCGTCCCTCTGTGCAGAGGTCCTGGGCCCAGGGCTGGCCGTTGGGAGGCAGAGGGTGACCAACTGGCCAGAGGGAGGGCCCTCGTGGGAAATCCCTGCCTGGGGCCCCTGTATGCTGGCCAGGGCCTCATTCCTCATTTCTGTTTGGGTTTCAGCTTCAACCTGGAGGGGCCCCCCCGGGAGCAGCAGCGGCAGGGGCATCAGGACTCTGTGGTGGGGAGGAGGAAGGGTGTACCTCAGAGAGAGTGGGAGGGGCAGGGGTCCACTGAGACCCCAACTTGAGGGAGGGACCCTCCTTCCTGTGACTCCCACGCGCCTGCCCTAGCTGGGTGACCAGGCCGTCTGCCTGCCTCGAAGCCTGAAGGGCTGGGCTGGCTCAGCTGTGGCCCCGCCTCTGACACCCTCCAGGCTCCTGCCCTCCCTGGGGCTGGGCCTGTTCTTTGACCAGCATGGATGGCCGAGCTGAGTGCTGGCCTCGTCTTTCCAGGAGCAGGGGGACAGCCCAAGCTGCGCCCAGCGAGCCCCTCGCCCTCCTCCTGGACCCCTTGCACAGGACTCACCTCAGGGCCGTGGCTGCCAGGGTTCGCAGGGTTTCTCGTGGACCCCGCGGCCTCATCTGACCCAGTGTGAGCCAGGACTCTGACCGCGCCCGGCACTTCCCGTTGACCTTCTCCATCCTCTGGGGCTTTCCAGCCCAGGCCTGAGGAAACCTGAGCTCCAGCCCTTCTGATCCACCCCTTCCTCTCGGTCTTGGGGACCAAGGGAGTGCCTGAGCCTCCTTGGGCCAGGGCGGGGAGGCAGTGGGGACGAAAAGGGCCCCCTATAAGGGCAGGACTGGGCCCGTACTCTGGCCCAGGGTGTGGGGCCCACCCCTCCCAGCAGCAGAGGGGGTGGCCTGCAGTGGGGTGTCCTGAGTATGTGGGCCACAGGGCAGGCCAGGTTGGGGCTCGTGGAGGAAAGAAGGGTACCACGGGGGTGGAATGGAGGGTGCCCCTAACTTGTGCAATCCCATCTGTTTACTCCCCTTTGGTACAGAGGGGTAAACTGAGGCTCAGAGAGGGAAGGGTCAATCCCAAAGTCACGCATCAGGGAGAGGAAGCCCCAGGCTGGTTCTGAGCTGGTCCCACTGTGCAGGCTGCAGGCCGCAGCGCTGACCTCTGCAGGCCGGCGGGCAGGGCGGTGTCTGAGGGCCTTGGTGGTCGGGGGCAGGACCCACACCACGGGCCCCAGGCCGCCGTTCAACCACGTGGACAAGTGTGTCGGCCGAGCTCATAGATAACCTCGCAGGGAGAGGATTTAATTTCCTCTTGCTCGTCCCCTGTTCTCTCAGCCCCATAAATCAGTGCCGTTTATGACCCTCTTCGGCACTTTTGCGATGGCCGATAATGGCTGAGTAAGTGGCAGAGACGATGAATTCTGCAGCAGATTTTATACAAATGCGCACACTGGAGTCGTAAATAACTTTAAGCAGAGCCAGGATTGGGCGCTCCCTCATAGGTCACCCCCAGAGAGCCTCCGCTGTCCCCTGGGAAGGGCATGGCCGCCGGGGCTCTGAGCCCCCCCCCCAGAAGACGGCAGGGCCCCGGGTGGGGGGAGGGCCTGTTCCTAGGAGAGCTTTAGTCACATGGGGCAGAGACCACCAGGGCCAGCGTCATGCGTGTGCGTGTGTGCCGTCTGTGAATGGGAGTGTGTGTGTGTGCGCACGTGTGCACAGTACTAGTCTGTAGGCTCCCAGCCCGTCCGAGATGTGAGCACAGGAAGGCCGCTGTGCTCGGGGTATGTCAGTGCTCCCCTCTGGGGTGGGCGGGAGCACAGGCCCCACTCACAGCTCTCAGTCCTTCTAGGACCCGTCGTTCAATGGCTGAAGGGGCTGGGGTTGGACCCAGCCTGCTCTGCTCCCCACCCCTGCACCCACAAGGGCCCGCCTAGGCTGCCATCTGCCCAGACGCCCTCCTGGCCTAGGCTACCTGCTGCCAAGGTCCCTTCCTACTGATGTCCAGGCTCCTGTGGGTCCAGCTGGGGAGACCCGGTCAGTCTGGATGGGAAGATCCTACAGAAAACTCTGGGGCAGGAGCAGGGGTCCCACCAGGGTGGGGGGTGGGCGGGGATGGAGGCTGCACTGGAGACTGTGGGAGCCCCTTGGTCAGGCTTCTGGTGGGGGAGTGGTGCCGGGTGGGTGGGGTCAGTGTCTTCTCTCCACTTCCCAGGACCCTTCCCACTCCCCTCTCTCACCCAGGACTATCCTCTCATGAACAATAAAGTGGAGAGTGAGGGCTCACACACGCGTGAACACACACACACACACACATTTACACGTGCACACACACATGCACCCTGAAACATAAAGACCCCCAGATGGTAACCGTTGGTTTGTCTGAAGTTTACCAGACCCTCCAAGATGGTCCCAGACCTGGGGCCCCCCGGACACTGGGTGCCCCCCGCCCACCGTTGTTTATTTTCTGCTAAAACTTGCTTTGCCAACCGTGGGGCTGGAGCGTCTCCTCGTAAAGCTGTAAACGTAATTGATGTTCTCAGCATTTCAAGAAAAAAATGCAAGTATTAAAGATATACAGTACACCTCATAAAATTCTCCCATATTTCTTCTTTATGGTGGGCTCTAAAATTGGCAAAATAAATTCCCTAAGACCCATTCCACTTAGCGCACGCGTGTTTTGGAGGCGGACAGACGCTGAGCTGGGTGGCGGCAGTGATCTCAGCAAAGCAGCCTCTGGCCCCACTTGGCCACGGGGCCCTTCCCCAGAAACCTGGTTAAAATAGGACGGGGGATGGCCTTGTGACCGGCTCTGACCTTGGCCGGACGCTGGGCAAGTGTGCTCTCAGCACCGGCGTTTTCCGTCTTCCTCCAGAAAAAAAGGACGCCTTCAACGCCCCCATGCTGACCCCCACGTTTGTGACTCCTGGGGACCATTTCTCTTGGGGCACACGTGTTGGCTTCCAGACCAGCCTCTCGGACAGGTCCGTGAACTTCCCTGCCTCAGTCTCCCTGCTGGTCCCTCCTGGTTTGATTCAGAGGGATAGTTGCAAGTCTGTGACAGCAGATTTGTGTTTTTCTTCATTATCTTTCTCCTTCACAGGCGGGGCCAACGACCACAGTTAGCTTTGAACCTGGAAAACCAACTTTGTTTAAGTGTAATTCACACGCAGTGAGATGCGTGCCTTTTGAAAAGTAAACTGGATGTTTTGGAACAGAACAATTGTGAGGAAGTGCCGGAAGTTCTCGTGCACACAGCTCATCCCCCAGTTGACATTGGGGGGCATATTGGTACAGCTAGTGAGCCGCTACTGACACATCAGTACTGAGTCAAGTCCACGCCTTATTTACATTTCCTTAGGCTCCTCTTGGCGGTGGCAGTGTCTGGGACTTTCCTTGTTTGCGGTGACAGGTGGTTCTGAGGAGGCCTGGGCAGGTGTTCTGTAGCATGTCCCTCCGGTGGGGTTTGGCCGGGGTTTTCCTCATGATTACACTGGGGTTGGGGAAGACGACCACAAGGTCAGTATGGCTTTGGTCACGTCATGTCGAGGGCACAGCGTCCTCATGACGTGTCACCCGGCTGAGGTGTGCTGTCAGGTGCTCCCCTGGAAGGTGACTCTTCCCCGCCTTCCACACTGTCCTCTGTGGCAGCAAGTCACTGTGCAGCCCACAGTCAGGGTGGGGACTGACCCCCAGCTGCGTGAGGGCGGAGCTTCTGCAGTTACCTGGATTCCTCTGCGGGGGGAGCTGTCATCTACTCAGCTGTTCAGCCACTGACATGAGTGTGGACTCGTGGGCATCGTGCTGCTTCATTCTGCTTGCAAGCCATTGCCGTTTTGGCCACTGGGGCCCTTCCACGTGGCTCATGTCCCTTTGTCATCGTGGGTTTGCTTGTTTGTTCCTTGAGCGCTTCCTTATGAGAGCGTTCTGGCATGAGATACTCCAGGCTTCTCCTGTGTGTTTCCTGCCCAGCCCTGGGACCAGCCGTTTCTCCCCGGGACCCTGGTTCCTTTTGCGGGAGAGTTGTCTTAGAAACCAGGACCTGGCCACGAAGTGTGCTTGTGGTTGCTGGGGCGTTTCTTCCAGCCCCTCTCAGCTGGCAGAGCGAGGAAATACTGAGCGTAGACCAGCGCAAGCACGTTCTTACCGTGCGTGACTCCTATCTGCCTACCTTCCTTTATGTGGCCATCTGTATTAGGAGTCGCGGTGCTCCAAGAGACAGCCAAGGGGACGTACACCTAAAGGACGTGGCCTGGGGAAGCTGGCCCCTGTGACGTGCAGCCTGAGAAGCCCCACAGTCTGCCGTCTGTGAGCCGGGGGCAGGAAAGCTGGTGGTCAGTTCCATCTGTGGCTGAGGGTCTGAGAACCAGGGCAGCCGAGGTGTGGGGGCAGAAGAAGGGACGTGATGTCCCAGCTGAAGCCGTGAGGCAGGGACAAGGGGCGAATTCCCAGGGGAGCACAGTGCTCAGAGCGCCCCTTTGCCCTCCAGGCTCACAACCCCACTCATGCCTGAGGCCCATCCGCTCTCCTCTTCCAGCGCGGTTGGTTCACTGGTTCTTATTACAGTCAGGTTCTTTTGTCGCAGTCCCCATGTCTTCCTGGGAACCCTCAACCTCTTCAATGGCTTTTAGCATTTGCATGTATTGAGGTTCATTCTTGTGCTGTAAAGCTCTATGGGGAGTGACAAATGCATAATGTCACAAGTCCACCATGTGTGTCATGCAGAGTAATTCACTGCCCTACAAGTCCCCTGTGCCACACCCACTCCACTTCCCCCTCAGCCGTGGGAGTCCTGCAACCACTGGAATGTCTACGACCCCAGAGCTCTGCCTTTTCCAGAATGTCACACGGATGGAGTCACACAGGGTGCAGCCTTTTTCAGATTGGCTTCTCACTCAGCAACGTGCTTTTAAGGTTCCTCCGTGTATGTGGCGGCTCGACAGCTCACTGATTTTTATCACTGAACACTGTCCCACTGTCTGGATGGATCGCGGGTTACTCATCGCCTACCGAAGGGCGTCTGGATGGCTTCAGTTCTTGGCAGTTACAAGGAAAGCTGCTATACACATTTGCACACAGGCTTTGTGTGGACAAGTTTTCAAATCTGTAGAGTAAATACCCAGAATTCAACGCTGGGTCCTCTGGTGAGTGTGTTTAGCTTTGTAAGAAACCACTACCCTGTCTTCTGTAGTGGCTGCACCACGTTGTACCCCACCAGTGACTGAGACAGCCTGTGGCTCCCTGTTCTCACCGAGGGGTCCGTGCTGATGGAGTTTTGGAATTGAGCCATTCCAACGGGTACCAGGTGTTGTGCCTGTGGCACAGGGTTCATTTCCGGTTCATTTCCATGATGGTAAATGACGGTGAGTATCTCTTCATATGTTTATTTGGCTTTGTTTATAATTTTTACTGAGGTGTTTGTTCTGACCTAGTTCCCATTTTTAAGTTGGGTTGTTGGTTCTCTAATGGTTACGTTTTTAAGAATTCTTTGTATGTTTTGGATACAAGTCCTTCATTTGATTTGCGTAAAGATTTTCTCCCAGTGTGGGGCTTGCCTTTTCATTCTCTTAATGGTGTCTTTTATAGGGATGACATTTTTAATTATAAAAAGTCTAACATCAGTTATTTCTTTCATATGTTGTGCTTTTGGTTCTGTAATGATCTCATCATCAAATCCAAGGTCACAGAGGACTTACGTTTTCTTCCAGAAGTTTTACAGTTTTGAGGTTAACACTTACGTCTATCTATGGTCCATGGGAGGTAGTTGTTGTGAAAAGCATCCTGAGTCCGTGTCCAGATTCATTTCAAAAAGTTTTGGACGTGGATGTCCAACGGCTGCAGCTCCGTCTGCTGGGAAGTCTGGCGTTTCCCACTGGGCTGCCTGTGCCCTTTCCTCAAAGACCGGTTGACAGTATTTGCGTGGGGCTCCACTCTGTTCCGTGGATCGTTGGTCTACTCCTTCACCGCCTTGGTTCCTGTAACCTCAGAGCTAGTTTCAAAACCGAATAATGTGCGTCCTCCGACTTTGCTCTTCAGCATCGTGTCGCGTATTCTGGATCCTTTGCCCTGCCGTGTGAACTTGAGAATCGCTTTGACGATATCTACACAGCAACTTGCTGGCATTCGGGTTGGGGTAGCAGCGAACCTTTAGATGATGTTGGGAAGAACTTACTTCTTAAAGATATTGAGTCTTTCTTTCCATGAACATGGGGTATTTCTCCATTTATTTACTTTTTTGACATCTTTCATCAGAGTTGTGTAGTTTTCAGCACAGAGAGCTTGTCCTGTACATATTTTGTTAGATTTGCACCTAAGTATTTCATTTTGGGGGGTTCTGTTGTAACTGGTACTATTTTCTTAACTTCAAAGTTCAATTGTTCACTGCTGGAATGCAGGAAAGCTACTGACTTTTGTATACTAACCCGATATCCAGTATCCTTGCTATAATTGCTTATTAGTTCCAGAAGATAGATAGATAGATAGATAGATAGATAGATAGATAGATAGATAAGTAGATAGATGATTGATAGGTAGACAGATAGATGATAGGTAGATCACAGATAGATGATAGATAGATAGATTTATTTATTTATATACATAGGTTGATTTTTGAGTGTGGAAATGTGCCTGGAGTAAATCCTACAGGGTCATAGCATGTCATTTTTCTTTTTCTTTTACATATTGTTGGATTTAATTTGATAATATTTTGTCTTAAATTTTATATCTACATTCATGAGAGTTATTAATTTGTAGTTTTCTGTTCTTTCAATGTCTTTGTCTGTTTGGATATTAAGGTACAGAATGAATTAGGAAATGTTCTCTCTGCTTCTATTTTCCCCAAGATATTGTAGAGAATTGGTATCTTTTATTCCCTAAAGTTTTGGTAGAATTCACCAGTGAAACCAACTGGTTATCAATTAGTATTTCAATTTCTTTAATAAACATAGGCCTATTCAGGTTACCTATTTCTCCTGGGTGAGTTTTGGTAGTTTGTGTTTTTCAAGGAACTGGTCCATTTCATCTTTATTTTTCAAAGTTGTGGATGTAGAGTTGTTCACGGTATTCTTTTATGATCTTTTTAACATCTGTGAGCTCAATAATGCTGTCCCCTCTTTCATTTCTGTTATTGGCCATCAGTGTCCTCTTTTTTTTTCTGTGGTTAGCTTGGCTAGAGACTTATCAATTTTATTGATCTTTCCAAAGAACCAGATTTTGCTTTTGTTTATTTTCTCTATTGTTTTCCCATTTTCAATTTCACTGATTTCTTCTACTTGCTTTAATCTTAAAGAGAAGACTGCAGATAGAAACTGTCTGGTTTGCAAATAGCATTGAAAGAAGTTGCTATTTCTTTTTTCTGATCAATAAAAGATAAAACTAGAAATGGTTCGCAGGAACAAAGGCCAACTGGGCTCACCCTGGTGGCAAGGTGACGTCTCCTGTTACCGTCTGAATAGATGAAGGAGACAGCACAGTAAATCCTCATGCAGGTGAAATTTTGCAGGAAGAGAGAGTGGGCATCGCTCCTCCAGGAAGTGCAGTAAATTGGGGGAACTGTCAGGAAGTGTAGACAGTGAGGCTGCCTCCGGCCATGCCACAGGCGCGGCCATCGGCTCAGGAAGCACCTGGAGCCCAGTAGCCACGAAGCCAGCTAAGTGCTGAGGGGTCCTGTGGCCAGCTTGGGTCACAGAACTGTGAAGCTGTGAGACCTGGTGCCACCTCTGGGCGCCAGCTTCTAGTGAGCAGGAAGCAGAGGGGAGATGCAGGCACCCCAAGAAGGACAGATTTCCAAAATTCTCTTCCGATGTGGCCGAGAAGGGTGGGGAAAGGAAAGGCTCCCTGGGCCTGGGCCTGAGGCCACCTGGATGAGACCTGGGTTGTTTCCCAGAGATGGTACATGTGCAGAGAGCAAGGCGAGTGTCTGTGGCTCAGGGGAGGACATGGCACTGCACCCCAACACTGAGTCCTCTCTCCCACTTCATTCTTTCCAGCCTTGGTCCAAGTAGATGCCAGCAACGTGGGATGTGTCACATCCAAGCAGAAGCTTTATGGGCAGGACATGGGTCAACCACATTCTCTGTCCTGACTGAGAAAGGTGTGACCCAGAGGAGCTTGATCGTTAGCCTGGACTCCACGAGAAAGAAGGCGCATGGGGCAGACCACAGCTGGCCTATGTCCTGTGTGTCACGTGAGCTAGAAACCCAGTTCAGTGCGTGAGGCGCTGAGACTCCAGGGCTGTTCATTATGGCAGCGCCGTCCGGCCTAAGCTGGCTGATTCGGCCTGTGTCCTTGCCGACCTCCGGGTTCAGGAGGACAATACGCCTCCTCCTTTGTTCTCCACCCTGCCTCCCCTCGGGCCAGTTCTGCTCCCCTGGACTTGCAAGCGCGTCTGCACCCCCACTCTGCTGCCTTCACAATGCTCTTATCCATCCCCCCATTTGACATATTTTAATCAAGGGGAGAAAGGCGAGGAAAGCCGACACAGAGGAGACCCTTGCTGGGTGGACACCACCTGAGATCTGTCCTGTGTGGACAGAGGCTTGGTCCGGATAGCACGGGTGACGCGGGCAGCCCTCCTGGGACCCGGGGACCCCAAACATCCTGGGCTCCCACATTCTTTTTGCTTTAGTGAGCTCCTCTAGTCTTCAGGTAGAGGTTTTCTGCTCCAAGTTGGAATACGCACCCTTTAAAACACTTTACAAATTTGAGGGCTTCTCACATTATTATTTCAACCCTCCAGCTATTACAGTAATGGAGTACCATATAGATTCGGGAAAAAATCACTTTGGGAGGAGAAGGAAGTATAAAATCAAACACTTATCTGTACAAATAAATTCAGCGCAATCCACAATTAAGCAGCATTTGACATTTAAAAAATATTTGATCCATGTTTTGGCTTCCAGAGCTGCTTAAGGGGGAATGCGATGTGTAAATTACATTCAGATCAGGGTTAAATATAGTTCCCAGGGAAAGACGGTATGATTTAGATTGCCTAATTATTTGGAGGGAAAAAAATCTGTTCTCCAATAATTAAGAGAATGAGGGTGTTCGGCTCGTTGGAGAGAGAGGTGGATGTCTCAAGGGCTCGTCCTGCCTTGGAGACCTGGGGGTGCTGCTTGGCTAGGGGATATGTTGACACAGGGCAGGGAGAGGCCTGGGGTGGGGAGACCTGGCAGACAGGCCCCAGGATGGGTGGGGGCACCCTGGCCTGGCTCCAGCCGGGCCCTTGGGGTCTGCAGCCAGGCAGGACCCTGAGTACTCAGAACCAGGGCAGTGGTCCGGGTGCTGAGCGGGGGAGCTGTCAGTCCCGCTGAGCAGGGAGCAGGCGCCAGCTCTCCCTGGCAGGGCTGGCACCATATGGGAGCACCCAGGCTGTGGGCAGATGCCTCAGGAGGGGGTTTGGCAGTGCTGAGAGCCAGCAATCCTTTAATTAGGTGATATTTCTTACAAGTCACGTGGGGGTGGGATGTAGATGCCAGTTTGGCTTCAGGAAAAATTCAAACCATAACAATCCCTCCTTCCAAGCCAAAGAAGTGGGGGTGTGAAGGGGAGACCGGGGTAGGAAGCACAGCAGCCTCTGAGCTCCCCCTGATGTGACCTTGGGCCACACAGATAGACTCTGAGGCCCTGTTTACTCATCTGTGAAATGGGGGCATTACCTGTGCCCCACAGTCCATGCTGAGGGGTGAATGTAAACATAGAGAGCAGGCAGTGCAGAAGCCAGAGTCTGGCAGAACCCTGGCCCCGTCACTGCGGTGTGACTTTGGATGAGTTACTTAACCTCTCTGAGCCTCAGTTCTCTGTCTGTAAAATGGGGATGGTAGCAGCAGCTGCCTCAGGCTGTTGGGGGTTAATTTAACTCGATGCTCTCTCTTTATGAGGTTAGCATGGCGTCTGGCACACAGCAGGTGCTCCGCTTTGCCACCCCACAAATATTTACTGAGCACCTGTGCTGTGCCAGGCACACATCCAGGTGCCAGGCGTTTTCAAAGAACAGAATAAAAAGACTCCTACTCTCCTGCTCACAGGACTCAGATCAGAACAAGGAAATGGGACCACTGCAGAAAGTGGTATGTATTTTAAGACCACAGGGTCCGGGGGGCTGGGGCATCTGGGGTGGGTGTCCGTGGAATCCTCTCAGGGTGAGAAGTGCAGGGTCGCAGGGTGGGGCAGGTGTGCTCAGGCAGAGGCCTGGGGACCAGGGGTTGCTGTGTGCTCGGAGCAGCCAGGGGCCTGTGGGCAGCTCAGTTTGGGGCCACGAGGGGCTGGTTTGTGCGTGGGCCGTGGGGACTCTGAGTGTTACTCTGAGGCCAACAGGAAAACATGGAGGGTGTCGAGCAGGGGGCTGTACAAGCTGATCTGATCGAATGGAAGTCGCGGTGGCTGCAGGGGCCGGGTGGAAGTGGGGATGGGGCCGGACGAGAGTGGAGGAGGTGGGGGTGCAGATGGATGTACGGTGCACGTGGGTGTGGGTGCATGCGTGGGTGTGGGGGGGTGCCGAGTCACTTCCTGAGTCTGCAGTGGGGGAGTGGCTGGCTGCCCCCACTGTCACCGCCAGGAGGGAGGGAAAGTGGCTGTGGATGAGGTCACCCTGGAGATGGAGCCAGAGGGCATGCGAAGGGGTCAGATCGTGGAGGACGGGTGGTGGTGAAACACGGGGTTGCCTGATTCCCCCTCCTCGTGAGCAGAGCTTAGCACCCCACGAGGTCAGAACCAGGCGCTGGGCACACAGTGGGTATCAGTGCTCAGGACGGGGGCTGGGCCTCCAGCGCCGGGCGCTGCACAGAGCACAGCCAGGAAAGCAGCTCCGCCCCGGGCGGCCATCCGAAGCCCTTGCAGCCCCAGGATGGCACAGAGATGCTCGAGTTTGTCTTCACGCCAGAGGCCTCAGGAATCGTCAGGTCGACCCGCCCCAGAGCACGGGGTGGGGGCATGGGTGGGGTGCGCTGGGGGCTGAGTGGCCCGCAAGCCCGAGGCCCCTCTGCATGGGAGGTAACCTGGACCCCACGCCCTCCCACAGCCACTCCCACAGTCACAGGAGAGAAAGCATGGAGGGAGGGGCAGCAGAACCATGCCGCCAGCTGGGATGGGGTCACATCCTCCCGTCAACATGTGTGCTGAGCGCTGCTGGTCTTACAAACCCCCGATGGTAATTGAATCTGGGTGGGGGTCCTTGACAGGGGTCGTTAAATGCGGGAGCCAGAGGAGCTTGTGTTTGTGGCTCCCCATCCCTAGCCGCTCTCTGGAAAGGCAAAGGCTGAGCTCCTGCAGGGGCGGTGCAGGCACATAGGACCCCCTCCTGAACGGGAATGGCTGAGCGTCTTCCTCAGCAGGCTCAGAGCTCAGGGCTGCTTAGCCCCAGGCCGAGTTTCTTGGAGCCGGCTCCCTGGGCGTGCCGTGTGGGGGTGCCACGGTGACGGGGACACTGTGCCCCCCTCTGATGCCCAGCGTCGTGAGCGAGGAGGAGACAGAGGGACATGGACCTTCCAGAATGCCATGATGGTGCCGGGACAGAGCTGAGCCCAGAGGCTGGCAGCCAGAGGATGGGCTGTGGGGTGCAGGCCCCTGGGGAAAGGCAGGTCTGTGCTGTGGCTGGAGGGTCAGGCCTGCTGCTGCCCAGAGGAGCGAGTGTGGGCGGCACAGGCAGGTGTGCTCCTGCCTGGCCCAGAGACATTGAGTGACGTCCCCCAGCTGGCCCAGCACACCTGTGGCGATCCCCAGGTAGGAGCACTGCTAGACTTCAGGAAAGCCTGCCGTGACTGCTGTGAGGACGGGTCATTCGGTGTCTGTCACTCAGGGGCCTCTGCTCTGACTGGGGAGCTGTGCCCGCTTCCTGGCTCAGCGGGCAAGGGGACCGAGGCAGCCGCCCGGCACACCTGGCTGGCACGGCACGAGGGGGCTGGGGTGGTGAATTATTTAGAGATGCCAAAGATGTTGCGTTAGAAGCTAATTAGAAACGCTCTCTGCAGTGCCACACTATAAAAGCATCATAAAATTCCAATCTCGTTTGTTCCACTCAGCTTCCTTGGGTGCAGACGCCCCATAAGAGGGGACATGTGTTCCACTGTCTGCGGTGGCTTGCCAGGTGCACGCCCAGCAGCCCTGGCAAGGGGCGCCCTTCTGTGGCTTCCACAGGGCCGGGGCTCTGCTGCCTGAGCCCGGGAGGGAAGGAGCTGTTGGGTCCTAATGAGGGGCAGAGGGGGGACAGGCTGAGCTGTCAGGGTGTGCTGGCCCCAGGAAAGCCCAGTGGCCCTCGGGGCAGGGGCCTCCTCCAGGGTGAGAAGGAGACGTGATGAGGAAACGCTGGGGGACACTGCTGGCCGGAGGGCACACCAGCCCCTCGGCTCATGCTGCAGTGCTCCTGGCTGGGGGTCTCGGAAGGAAGCCTGGTGCCGAAGCCCTGCAGGCAGGGCCCCCAGCACATGGGATGGGGGGATGGGAGGGGTGGGCTTACAGAGGAAGGGGCCAGGCTGCTCCCCCTGGACTGAGAGAGACATAATGGGGCTGGAGGCCTGGCCACGGCCCTGGTGGTATTTGCTGTGGCAGTGTCAGCCCTGGCTCAGTTTCAGGCAGATCTCTGCCAGGCCAGTGTGCTGGCCACCACGGGGACCCCGAGCCAGCCCCCTTGCCCTCGGGCAGCAGTCAGCTGCCTGTCCCGTCTGAGCACCTTTGGACAAATCACTTTAGCGTCAAAATTATGAGTCTATGTCCTCTGAGAGCAGATGCTGGCTTTCATCCCGGCTCTTTTCCGTTGACTGGGGCCTTCCTCTGTCGGTGCCTCAGTTTCCTCATCTGCAGAATGGGGTTACAATGGTGGCGGCCCTGACTGGCCATTGGGAGGGTGCAGGGAGTTCGCTGCGTGCCTGGTGCAGAGCACAGGTCGTCAGGGACCAGGGAAGACAAAGCTGCCAGCACGCTGCTGTCCCAGACCTCCAGATCAGGGGCCACATGCCCCCAAAGTTCCAGCACTTCAGCCCCGTTTAAGGACAGGACAGAGAAGTGGGGACCAGGGTTATTTGTCCTACGATCACAGGACCCAGGTCTACAAATTGCCCCTCTGTTCCCAGAAGAATAGACCAGGCCCTGAGGCCATCCGCTTAAGGAAGCCCTGGGTCTGGCCCGCCCACCTCCTATCAAGGGGGGCCATGAGGGTGCATGCAGGACCCCTGAGCAAGGATGGAGGAAAGGGACGCTGTGATCTGCGTCCTGGGCCACCCTCAGAGGGTCCTGCCTTCGCTGGGGGAGGGGTCGGCTCTTACCCTCACCCACGCTTAGGCTGGGTGCACCTGCGGGGCGCGGGGGGGCCGTGGGCACGGCAGGGCAGGGCTGGCCTCGCTGGGAGCAGAAGAACCAGCTGGGCCCCCCAGGGGCTGGCCAGGCGCCAAGGCCACTGCAGCTCTGGAGGTCAAGGCAAGGCTGTGAGCGATGGCGGGTCTGGGCTTATCTGGGCCCCGCAGTCCAGCCGAGAGTGCCGCACACTCAGAGTGAGGGAGGGGGCCAGTCGCGTCTGGGATAATAGGGACATGCAGACAATGAGAGCACGTGCAGATTCTGCAAGCTGTAATTTGATATCATCTGGCACAAATCAGGCCTGATTTCTCCAGACTGGGCGGCCTGGTGTCGTGTGCAGCCAGGGACAGTGTCAGTAGGCACGCGGAGTCTTTGTCTCCCGGCTGTCAGGTGTGGATGGATTCTCTGCTTCTCATTGGACCAAATTGTCCAAGCACAATGGGGGTGCGAGAGAAAAGGGAGACGTGGGAAGAGCCACATTTGGAAGCCTTGCTTCACCGTGTGGCGTCCTGGGCCCGGGGGCTGCTCAGGGTCTGTCCCCAGCGATGGAGGCGACTCTGAGCTCTGGCTGAGAGACTAGGGCCGAGTGGACTGCACGGCCAGCCGGTGGGGCCACGGAGGAAGGGGGCCGTGACCCGCGGGACTTTGGGAAGTGCATGAGTCCCAAAGGGCCGGGCCGAGCAGAGCAGGATAAGACGGACTCGGGTTTCCAGAACACACGGCAGACGAGAGGGCACAGAGAGGTACAAAGGAGGGCGCAGAGGAGGCCATCTGAGCCGGGGCAACCCTGCTGCAACAAATGGGCCCGACGTCTCGGTCCCTGACGCAGCCGGGCAGCCTGTGGTGACACGGTTCCAGTGGGTCTTCCCGGCTCCTCCCAGCACAGGCTGTGCCACCCATGGGCCTCGCTTCTGCCAACAGAGGGAAAGGATGGATTGGGGAGACCTAGAGCTGCCCCCCACCTGCGACGGGCGGCCATGCAGCCAGGCACAGTGCCACTGCACTGTGGGCACTCGGCCGTCTCCCCAGGAGTTCCCAAGGCCGAGTGACTGAGAACGAAGAAAAACCAGCACAGTCTGTGCTGCGCGATGCCATCTGTGGAAAAGCACACAAAACAGAGCTGCATGCCTATAAACACACATGCGCTCACACACACGTGCACACATGCACACACACGCATAGGCACACACATGTGCATGCGTGCACACACACACAAGTGCAAAGAGAAAGTTCTGGACTAACATGTGCCCAACGGAGAATGGCGGTCCCCCTGGGGAGGTGCTGGGGAGGAGGGGATCTCTGTATCTGCACCGTCTGAATTTTCATGATACAAATTTATTCACAAACCACTTGCAGATTTAAAAGGAAAACAAGCTGGAACAGATTATAGGGTAGTTGGGGGTAAAAGACAGTGTAAATGAGAAGTGAGGCCGTGCTGGGGGCATCAGCCCGCTGTCCCCTCGGGCCACCTGGAGGACCCCCAGGTGGGAAAGGCCCCCATTCCATTCCCACACTGACGTGGGCCCCGACCGTACTTCTTGGCTTTCTGGTCAGGCCTGGGTGGGACAAGGCTGGGGTCCTCTGCCTCCTGCCCCCCAGGCCCCGCTCAGGGCAGGAGCCCCCAGCTCTGCTGGACTCAGGGGGCAGCAGTAGACAGTGGGTGTTTCTCCTGTCCCAACTTGTCAGGCTGCCTCCTTGACCCTTGATGCAGGATGGTCCCCTATGAATCCTCCCCAGGGTCCAGCTCTTCACTGTAGGCAGGTGCTGGCCCTGGCCAGGTGCCAGGACATGGGTGGCCAAGCCAAGCCCCTCCCCCACCTCCAGCCTTCAGGTTTGCAAAACAGAACAACCAGGGTGGGGGGACCCCAGGGACTGGGGACAGGAGGTGGCCCCGAGGGACTGGGGCGAGTCCAGCTGTGTTCCAGGGGGCAGGTGGGAGCTGAGGGGGTGTGAGGGAGGAAGGGTGCTCTGCGTGGCTGGTGGGGGGGCCTCAAGCTCCAGTTACAGCGACTGTAGTGGGCTGTGTGGGGTCCGATGGGGCTGGGGGGCAACTGAGCTGTGAGAGTGGGTGGGACACTGGCTGGGGGTATGTGGGGAGTCTCAGTGGAGCTTCTGTGTGGCCCAGTGTCACTGTGCAGCCTGACAGTGCCAGGATCAGGCCCCCGGGTGAGTGGCCTGCAGGAACGCCCGAATGCAGCAGGAAGGCGTCTTCTGGACAAGAAGTTTAGGGGTGGCTGGCCCAGGAGGCTGGGAGACTTGGCCCTGCCACCCTTACTTGTGGCGACCACCTGCGTAACGGTCCAGGCATGTTGTCAGCGGCTTCCTGAGCAGGATGGAGAGACCAGGAGACGCCCCTTCCCACCTCATTGGCCAGCACTCCCTGAGTCCGTGGTCACCCCAGTGCCACTGGCCACCCAGCAGGATGGCTGGGCTGGCCTCGCTGCACAGGCGGGGGCTGCCTCGCCTGTACCTGAACCCAGTTAGTCATGTGATTTGTGAACCTGAAGGAAAGGCAGGGGGAATGTGGGTAAGCAGGCGACTGGCTGGCTGGCACCTGGTGAGCACTGGACACGCTCCAGCTCGGGTCTCCTCCGTGAAGCGGGAATAACACCTGACCAGTGTCCCTCGTGGCAGGCCTGTTAGGGGAACAGGGGAACATGCTGAGTCCATCTGCTCTTCTAGCAACACAGCACTTTCATGATCCCGTGTGAAAGTGAGGAAACGGAGGCCCCAGGTCCCAGGATGGGAGTGGAGGGAGGGCCAGAGGGGCCTCCCCGGAGCCCTGAGAGCTCCCGGGTGGGGGATGAGCCCCCCCGGCACCTGCCGCACAAGCGCCTGGCACGTGGAAGCCCTCAGGCGGCTGCCACGAGGGTTCCTGTGTGTGGGCGGCCGTGCCGGTGGCAGGGCTGCTAACAGACCCTAAGCCTGCCTCCCGAGGTAACACGTCTGGGAGCCGCACTGTAATGCAGCGTTGCGGTTAGACATCACAAAACTCCAAGGAAGCACAAGGAAAACCGTCACCCTTTATTCTCACGTCCCTGACACGCCCGCCGCGGACACCATGTGTAAGAGACTGTTAACATGTAAACTGCTATCTTCAGGTCAGGGTTAACAGCCCCTAGCCTAAAACAACATAATTATAAAATTCCAGGATGTGGGCAGTTGCAGCATGGCGACTAGAAGTCCTGTAGCTTATCTTATACTCCTGGTCTCCTTGTCCTGTCGTAAATCTTATACTCTTTGAAGCTATGTAAGTCCTGTAAGTTTATCTTGTACTCTCAGAAGCTATGGAAGGCCTTAAAAATGCTATATAACCCATTGGCTTTAAGTGTTTGGGGTCCTTGTTAAAAACCCGCTGCGTCGGGCAGAGACGGGGACCCCAGCCGGCTGGTAATAAACCTCGCTGTGTGACTTGCATTATTGTGCGGGTTCTCTGTCTGTCTGAGGGGGACAATTCCGGACCTTAACACATGGTGTAAGGGTTTGGGCGTTTTCCGGGCTGTGTTCACGTTATCTAGGTCACGCTTATTCTTACGAGTTGAGGCCATGTAACATATACTGCTTTTTAAATCTTAGGATCCTTTATTGTAAATAAATATATGCTAAACACAAGGTCTAGCGCTTGTTCTAGGTTCTATTCTTTCAACGCACCTCTAAGTGTGACTACCTGTCCCTGGGTGGCCCTTTGAGGTGCTCCCCAGTGTCCCCAGCTGCTCTGGACGTTCTCGGTCACCTCCCCAGGCACGAGGGCAGTCCCCCCATCTCAGGCACCACCTTCCTGCTGCTTTTCCTGGACGCCCAAGCCCATTCCTGCTTCAGGATCTTTGCACATCCCAGGAGCTCTGAGTGGGGCGTTTCACGTCCCTCCCAACATTCTCCTGGTTGATCTGTCACTTTTCTGGGATCTCTGCTCAGTTATCAGTTTGTCAGAGTCTTCCTGAGCCCTCAGCCTGCCCCTCCCAGGTCAGCCCCTATCCCCTAGTCCCCAGCTTCTTCCGTCTGGATTTCATTTGCTTACACTGGACTCCGAGGCTCAGACACTCCTCAGTGCCGTCCCCTCTGTCCCCAGCACATGGGACAAAGGGCTCCAGAAAAGCTGGAAGGGTGAACGGACGCCTCCTGAACCCCTGTCTGATAATCCCCGCAAACTAATCTTCTGCAGTAGCGCTGTCGGGACAAGTACACAAGTTGCACCCTGCCTGCCTTCTCGCCCCCCACCCCCACTTCACCCCCGGACGGCTGACATCTGCCTTCGTGGTCTGTGTTGCCAGGGTGGTGAGAAATGGCCCCTTGTTGTCAGAGCACGTCTGGCTCGCGCGATTGCCCATTCTCCATGCTTGGTGGTCATTTGTCCTGCTTTTGTGAGTTGCCACTTTGATTTTTGCTCCTTTTTCTGTCCAGATGCCCATTGTCTGTCATTGATTCCTAAGTTCTCCAGTGGTTTGCGCGTCAGCCATCATGGGGACTCAGGAGGAAGCAGCTGTGGGATGAGGGCAGGCGCTAGTGTCCCCGTGTTGGCTGTGGTATTCGGGGGTCGCTGGGTGACCATCCGCGTGAGATGAGGGCTGGGGCTCTGGAAGGTCAGTGAACAGGCTGCCAGGGCCTCCTGGGAGGCAGCCTCCTGGGGCAGGTCCGTGCGCCCCTCCCTACCCAAAGTGGGGGACAGCAAGGCCCACAGTGATGGGGAAGGTGCCCCACGATCTGTAGCCCCTGCAGGGGCCCAGGTCTTGTCTCTTCACTCTGGGGGGCAGACACCTTGCCACATTTGGGGCTCCTGCCAGCTTGCCCCCTTTTCATCACCAACACAGTTCAGATCTATCTCTTTGGGCCCTGGGAGCCCAGCCACCCCTTGAGGTGGTCACGGGGGGAGCCCCATGTCCCCTCTGCCTGTGGTGTTGGTGCATCCAATGCAAACCCCTTCTTTCCTGCGTTTGCCTAACGGCCAAGTTCTTCTAATCACTGATGGTGGGGTTTCCCAGAGCCTCTACCACCAATTCCCACCACACGTGGCTTCCTCATCCCCTCAAACTGCAGGAGAGACGTGCTTCCAGCCTCCCTGGGCCCAGGGGCCAGTCCAGCGTCCTCGAGCCTCGCCGCAGGGACCTCGGTTAGCAGAGTGGTCAGGGTGGGACAGCCCTCCCACAACCCCTGTGGGCGCAGGATCCTCCTTGAGCAGCCCCGCTTCCTGTCTAAGGAGCCCTGCTTGCCAACGGCGGGCAGCACCCACTTAACTTGGGACAGCACCGAGGACGCACTCAGTAAATCCCGGTGCCAACTGTCCATCAGAGCCCCTTGGGCAGCATTTTCCTGGCCTGCCATGGACAGGTGCTGCCAGAGGCGCCTGATGCATGTCGGGGACTGGGGGTGTTAACACGTCAGAACCAAGCCAGTCACTCCCCCACTGTGGGGACTCCGCCTGCAGCTCAGGCTGGGGTCCTTGATAGGACCCCTTGAGTGATGGTCCCCAGGTAGGAGGAGCCAAGAAGGAGCAGAGGGGAGGGCATGGGTGTGGGGGGAGGGAGCGGGAGGACGGGGGAGGTCACAGGAGGTCCTGAGCCGAGGTCCGGAGCACCCCAAGCCTCCCTCTGCAGCCTCACTTTCCCGAAAACCTGTCTCCTCCAGCACCCAGAGCCTGCACTGCTTCTAGGCTCTTCTCTGTGGGGAGGTGGCCCGGCCCAAGGGCCCCAGCAACCCCTGCTTCATGGAATCTGTTGATGAGCCCGGATAGGCGGCATTTCTGTGGTAGCTGAGGATCCAAGAGCCCCCACAGGGGTGTGTGGGGGGGTGAGCACCAAGAGCAGACCAGGGCGGGAGGCCAGAGGAGCCGGATGGCCGGTGCTCAGCTCGCTGAAGCCAGGTCTCAGGTCAGCACCTTGGGGCCTCACTGCACCCTGGCCCTCATTTTCTCATCTCTGAACTGCTCACGAGGTGACCCGGCACTGCGAGGGTTCCCTGCTTCTGTGCTGGGGCTTAGGAAATGCTCAGCAGAGCTGGCTTGTCGGGGGACAAGTCCTACAGTCACAGGGTGAACCGGCTCGGGAGCTGCTTCTGACACCTGAGGACAGGCCTGGCCTGGCCCGCAGGCTGGGGGTCTCAGTCCTGCCTTCCTGTAGTGGCCCCCAAAGCAAAGGCACCTCCTGCACTGTGAACCGGGTGCCTGGAGCTTCCGCGCACGCTGTGGCCTGGGGCACATGTCCCGGGAGGGGGGCGTGGGCGCAGCCTGGCACTGCTCCCCTGTGAGAAGGGGGCCCTTCACAGCTCAGTGGCCAACCTCTGTGGCCACACCGGTCATAGTGGGGTGTGGGTGTTCCCCAAGGGAGCCTGCCTCTCACCCTGGTCAGCAGATAGGCTGCAGAAGGGCCCTGGTGAGACTGGGGACACCAGCTGCCTCTCCAGGCTGGGTCAGGCATTTCAGGGCAGCCAGGGCTGCTCAGGGAGCCTCTGGCTTGACTTTCTCCAGCATGCATGCCTCACCAGGGCTGGACCCCGAGGTTGCAGGAGGAAGAGGGAGGGAGATGCCCTGCCCTCCCCCAGGAGCCCTGCAGCTGTTCCAGGGTATTAAACAGAAAATCAGCTGACCCTGTGGCCAGGACGAACTGCACTGGGGACAGGGTCAGGGAAGATTAAACAGCGTTGGGGGACAGGAGGAGAGGCGCTGATGTGGTGAATTTTATGTGTCAACTTGGCGGGGCCATGAGGTGGCCAGGTAGTTGGTAAACGTGACTCTGGCTGTGTCTGTGGGGTGCTTCTGGACGAGTTAATTTGAACTGGTGGGCTGAATAAAGCAGAGTGGGCGAGCGTCACCCACTCAGGGGAAAGCTTGACCGGAAGGAAAGGCCGACTTCCTCTGAGTAAGAGGGAATTCTTCCTGCCTGACTCCATGCTGGGATTTCGGTCCTTCCTGCTTCAGACTTGAACTGAGACATCAGCTCTGCCTGGGCCTGTGGCTTGCCGACTTCTCAGCCTCTAAAATCACATAAGCCAATTCCTTAAAATAAATCTCTCCACACACACACGCACACATACGTGTACACACACGTACACATACGTGCGTGTACATGCACACGCACACACGTACACATGCACACACATATACATGTACACACACATACATACACATGCACATGCACACATACACACACATGCACACACACGCGCACACATACACACAAATATCTTAGTGCTGAGCGTTGCTCTAATGGAGATGTGGGGTCTGGGGTGAAGGACATGACCACCCCAGCATTTCCCACTCTACCTGCCACAGGTGGAGCTCAATTCCCAAGCTGGACTTCCAGCGTGAGTGACACAGGTTAGCGGAGGGGACGCCCCTGGGCGGGGTCGGGGCCCCCAGGACTACAAGTTGGGGAGAGATGTTGGGAGGTCATCAGAGTGGACTTCCTGGGGAGAGGCTATCGGGGAGTGAGGGCTGCGAGGAGGGGGGGTGGTCTGGGATGGTGCTGGAATGGGCCAGGGGGGACCGGCTGCTTTGGGCAGAGGGATGGAGCCGCATTTCAGGAGAGGGGCAACCGAGAGGCCTGTCGTTGGAGGGCGGTTGGTGAGGGGCACCGCAGGGTCCTTCGGGGACCTCTGAGGCCCGTGATCTTTTCTGGAGCCACAGAATGGGGCGGGGCCAGCTCAGCGGAGGACTGAGACAGGCTCCAAGAAACCTGGCCACCGGCACGCGGAGCCCCGGCCAGGCCCTCGGGACGATATGTTCCTTGTGCACCGGACGCCTCCCTCATCCCCCCCTTGTCTGGCGGCTCTCAGGACGGTGGCAGGCGGGAGGCTGTCGTGGCTTGTCTTGTAAATCTCACCGTTTACAGCTATTGGCGGGAGTGAATGTGGCCCATCGACCCCTGGGCAGTGGCGGTGCGTGCGCAGGACCAGGCTGCTGCCGCGGCCCCACAGGATGAATTGACAGATCAGCGACCACGCTCCTGACACACGATTGTTTCAGTGAAAATGAGAAATAACGATCAGGCTGGAATGGAGAAAGTCTCCCCGCCGTCCTGTGCAGCCTCTCTGCTCTTTCCACACTGTGGGGGGAGCAGCCCAAACAGCTGGGTTTCCAATGGTGTTATTTCCCAACAAGGCATCCTGGGGGAAGGGCGGGAGCTGAGCAGGGGAGCAGGCGGGGGGGGGGGGCTCCAGACCCCCCAGGGGAACTCGGAGAAATGGGCACATTTGTGTGGCCGACCCCATGGGGGACGTGGTCATTCCTGCAGCTGGCACCCACTTGCCATGGCCTCCCTGGGACTGGCGCCCAGCGTCAGCGGCCCTCTCTTCCCTTCCAGGATGGACAGAGAAGTGGCATTGGTGGAGATGAGTCCTGCGGCCCTACTCCAGGCAGCCGTAAATGGGGTCCCCCGGGAAGGCCGTGCGGGGGTGTGCTAGTGAGGAGGAAAGACCTGACTGGCTCCAGTTCTGCTGTGTCCCCAGACCCCGAGGAGGGGCTGGGCCCCTGGCTGCAGGGCCTTGGGCTGCAGGACCTGCCAGCTATGGCTTGAGGCCCTAGAAGCCGTCTGCTGTCTCAAGGACTCAGAAGGCCCGGAGGGGTCTGCAGGGACAACCCTGGGCTGCATCCTCCGTGGCCCCTGGGCTGGCACATGAGCACAGAGGGGTCTCCGGTGTCCCTGCTCCTGGGGACTTCACTGTGGGGTGAGACGCGGCCAGGGAGGGGTTAAAGCCGGAAGCGGCTGGCAGGCAGAGTTAAGAAAATGATGTTCTGCCATTTGACGTCATTTTAATTCCATTTCAAGAACGTTTAATCTCATTTGCCAATGACTGATTCCTGGCTACGGGTGAAGTAACACTCGCCCCTCCTTCGAGGGGAAGTGGGACCGTTTAACAGAGACATAGCGTCACCGTGTCCTCCTGGCCTCTGGGCAGCCTCTGCGGTGGGGGCAGCCGTGAGACCCGACCCCTGGGCTTGGCGTTCAGTCAGCACTTGCCACTTGCGCCCGGAAGCTGCTTGGTCCTGGGGCCCAGGACAGAGGCACTTTGAGGCAGGTTCGGGTCCCTGATGGCAGCGTGGCCCCTGACACCTGGGGCAGAGTGAGGAGGGGGCAAGGCCCTCTGAGGACCGGCCTGGGTGCTCCCTGTGTGCCTGAGCTGGAGGCAGAGGGGTGCCTTGTTTGGGGGCTGTACCTCCCTGGAGTCATGGGTCTCCCCTCCAGCCAGGCCTGGGGGCAGCAGGCAGGTCATAGCCCCAGTAGCCACGGGCTCCAGTCCAGGGAGGAGAGGAGAGACCTCTGGTTACCGCCTCCCCACCCCCACGTCTGGTTTTCCTCCTGCTGATTACTCCACTTTCCAGAATCTTCTGCTGATCACTCTGACTGCTCACTGTGCCCCAGACTTAGCGAGCTTTGGGGATTTATGGGGGGCTGTGTCCAAGCTTAGGGACGGGGGTGGGGGGGACCCGTGTGAGGCCCCGTGGGGCAGGACTCCTGGGCACTGTTTGCACTGACAAGCTCCCCGTGAGTGGTGGGGGGGACACAGGGAGCAGCTGGCCAGGCAGGAGGGCTGTGCGGGGCTCCCCACATGCTCTGAAGGAGGCCGTGGCCCCAGGACTTAAGACGCTGTCCTCCCCTGAGCGAACCTCCTAGAATCTGGACCCTGGGGGGTGGGGTGGGGAGTTGTATCCATCCACCCACCCATCATTGAAGATGGCCTCAAGCTATTCTCCCATCCGTCCGTCCGTCCATCCATCCATCCATCCATCCATCCAACACTTGGTGGAATTCTGCTCTTTTCCTGGACTCAGATCCAGTGACAGTTCAGTGTCCATAGCATCCCGGCTGTGCGGAGGGTAGTTCAGGGTGGGGTCTGGGAGCTCAGAGGAGGCCCCTGGCCCCAGACTGCTCGCAGTGAAATTCCTTTCAAATAAGTCACCCGTGAAAAGTGTCATTAAACCCAACAAGTCAGTCCTCTGTAAGACCTTTCAGGAGGGGAAGAGCTGTGATCTCAACAATAATTCTTTGCCAGAATCCTAATTTGAGTCTGTAAAATAGAGTTTGTGCAGCTCTAAGAATGTCCTACAAGGTTCCTTGGAAGTTGACACCAGAACTGGGTCAGCAGAGGTGGGTAGAAACAGGATAGGTGCGAACTCCATACTAACAATAATTTTAATAAAAAACTGAATGAGTACAGATGCCATGGCCACGGACGTCCGGTACGCCACATGGCAGAGGACAAAGTTCAGGGAGAGACGGTGACTGCCTAGCTTTGCCCATGTGTCAGCTGTGTGACATTGGTTAAGCCACTTGACCTCTCTGAGCCTCAGCTTTCTCCTTGGCAACATGGGGACGTTGAGTCAAACTTGCAGGGGGCTGGGCCCAACAGCTAGTTGTGTGTGGGGGGTAAGAAGGCCACTCCGCAGGTGTCCTGAGTGAGGGACGGAGGCCACCCTTAGCCCTGGCGGCCTGTGGGAGGGGGCGGGGCAGCAGGCTTGTGGAGAGTAGGCTCTCCGGTTATTGGATTATCTCATTTACAAACAATAGATGTCTGCAGCAGGAGACCTTGTCAGAAACCCTCTCCCAGGATGCAAATGTCCCCTTTATCTGCCTCTGCCCTTTATTAAAACAACCACAGAGCCAGCGGACAAACAAGACAATTACATGTAAATGATGTCATCTTCTTTCCTCTTCTGCTTTAATGAGGCCCCGGCCTGACAGGCCGGGTGGGAAGCCGGAAGGAAGGCTCCGATTAAAAGCCACCCAGGGGCAACACTGACCTTTCGCTTTAACGACTAACCCAGGCAGGGCCTGGGGCTGGTGTGACAGCTGGGTTTTACGGCGGTGGCACTTAAATAGTGAATATTTACTGTCTCCCTTGAGCAACTGCCCTTCAGAGCTGGTTGGACTGTGAAGAGCTCCATGCGCTTGGCGATGGGGGACCCCTTGCACCCCTCTCAGGGTGGCTTCTCTCCAGGCCCGGGGTATGCACACCCGGACCCCAGGTGGAGGGCCAGGTGGTGGGGACACAGGTGCCATCCAAGCAGGAGACGCTCAGGAAATCATGGGGCTCCCAGGAGAGGGGTGGGGATGGGGACAAACAAGCGCGGAGGGCACTGGTGGGAGATGGCACGTCCTGAGCTCCTGCCCCGACAGAGAACCACAGAGGGCAGACCCCATCCCGCCCTGTAGGGAGCAAGGACCACCCACCACTGATTTCACTATAGCTGCTGTTGCTGCTAGCACCGCTGCTACTACCACCACTACTACTAAGTTGGTGCACAAGTAATTGCGGTTCTGAAGGTTAAAAATAATTGCAAACACCGCAATTACTTTTGCACCCCCTAATATTATACCATTCCTGCTGCTGCTACCACAGTTGCCACTACCACCACCTCCACCCCTGCCATTACTGTTATCATTACCACCATGACCACCAGTAACTTCTGTCACCACCACCACTGCTGCTGCTGCTATGACAAAGATGGTGATGTGACAATGCCCGCCGCTGGCAACGGTGACAACCTTCACCACACCTGATCCTACGGGACTTTCTAGGCAGCAGACTTGCTGGGGGCCTCACTCCCTCCTCCTGCCACTGGGAGGTGGGTCGTGTCCCTCCTTTACAGCCAGGGCAGGAGTGCCCGAGGCCATCCGGGCAGGGCTGGGGTCTGTGCGCTCCCAGGACCTGGGCGCTGGGACCAGGTGGGCCTCCACGGCAGGCACGTCCCATTTGGTGGAGCGAGGACCCGCCAGGATTTGCCAGCTCTCGTGCCCAGCCCCAGGGCCTGGGTAGTCTTAGCAGGGAAACTTCTCTGCTGCAGGGAGGGCGCAAGGCCACCTGAGCCAACTTCCAACCACCCCAACACTTAACTTTACGGCAGACATTGCCAACATGTTCAAAGTGCTAATTTCCGACCCCATGTTACGTGGTGCTCGGCTCAGCCTGGCACAGGCAGGGACGGGCTCAGCTGCTGCAGGCGCCGCCGCCTGCCCGGAGGTAACACACCTGTGCAGGTGTGCTCACACAGGTGTATGTGCTGTGTACGTTGGTGTGTGTGCACATGCCTGACTGCGGACCTGCTGCCCGAGTGTGTGAACCCCGTGTATGCCCTGGGGGCTCCTCTGCTCCAGGCTGTCCCCCAGACACACACCAGGAGCCTGGTGGAGGCTCACTCACTGAATGGGACACTGTGTTAATGGAGCTTTGTCCCTTTCTCTGAGGCAGCTTCTGGCTTTGATGAGGAAAACTGAGAGGAGACCAGAGCTGGCAGGTGATGGCAGCAGGTCCCTCAGGGGATGGGTGAACCGCTGGGTGTCCTTGTCTCAGGCGAGAATGCGGCGGGCAGCAGACCCAAGTGACCCACATTGAGAGCTGGCGTCCTCTGAGGCCGGCCTGTTAACAGCACAGGCTCTGTGAGCACATGCCTGGCTCAAATCCTGGATCCGCCTCATGCCAGCTGTGTGGCCTCAGGCCCATCGCGTACCCTCTCTGAGCTTCCATCTGCTCATCGGTGAAGTGGGGGAGGTGGCAGCACCTCCCTCCTGAGGCTGGTGTGCAGGTTACGAGCGCTGAGACACCAGGACAGGGCGCGAACAGCACGCAGTAAGTGTTCATACGATCGTTACATTATCGCGGACGAATGGGCCAGAATTTAAATAACTCTGACATTAAATGTGCAGTCAATTTAGCTTTCCCAGAGCTCCGGAAACATCCAGCAACGCCAGGGAGAAGCAATTAGGTGCTGCCGTCACGTGTTGCTGAAGCGGAGGTTTCCGGAATCTTCTGTACCCCCAGGACACGGTCTGCCGTCCTTCCCGTCCTGCAGTCCATGCCGCAGCCCCGTGGGCATCGCGGCCAGACCGTGAGTCCTGCAGGCAGGCAGTGCTTCATCCCTTCCCCAGTCGCGCTGGCCACCTGCCAGCCAGCGCTTCCAGCCTCTCCAGGCTCAGAGAGGACCTCCAAGGCTGGGCCCGGGGCCAGCCTGCATTTCCCTGGGTGCTGGGTGGCCAGCTGGTCAGCCCCAGGGGCCGCGCGGCCACTGTGGGCTGAGTCGGGGTTAATCGTACTCAGTGTTTCCCGCGCATGCTCGGCCATCATACATCATGGTTGTGGTCATGGCCACCGCAGGCTGTGACCGGGCCGGCACCACACCACACACAGGCAGACAGCCAGCTGCGCTCTGGGCTCTGGTGATGGGGAACAAGGCCGTGAGCAGCTGCTCCTGAGGCAGAGGAGGGGCTTCCAGTCTGTCCCATCGGCCCAGGGAGGAAGGTGTGGGCCTGCCAGCCAGGGCACAGCTGTGTGTTTGCGTCTCCAGGAACACTGTCACCACGCTCACCCATTTCTCTCTATAAAAGGCAAGGTGTGTGGTTTGGTGATGTACTATGAAACCCCCTCCTCCAGTCACGGGAAGCTCGGATTTTCACACCTGCATTTGGGTGTTGGCTCAGACCAGGCACCTGTGTGCAGGAGGCAGCGTGTGGGGGGGCCCGAAGAGGTGGGGGGTCAAGAGGCAGAGGCCGGAATCCCACCCCCGGGCGGGTGCCCGGCAGCCTGAGCTGGCAGAGTGGGGAGAGGGCTGCCCCTGGGTGGTGCCTGGACACCAGCCCTGGCAGATCCCCTGACTGGCACCTCGCTTTTCCATTCGGCCCCTCCCTGGCTTCCTGCCCTCCCGGCCCCTCCCCGCACCCTTCCCCAGGCCTATCAGTGCTGGACCTGTTTATCCAGATGGACCAGGAAATAGGTCCAGGCTGAGACAGACAGGAGCAGCCAGCAACCACGGGTGGAAACTGGAAATTACCCTAACGCTGGGGATCGCTGGGAAGAAACAGGCGTGGAGGCTGGGACAGATGGACCTGGGTGCCTCCAGTGACCGCTGGCAAGGCCTCGGACATGGGGCCCACAAGTGGGGGTCACTGCTGCTGCAGCTCTCACCCCAACCCCGGCCCACCTTTCCACAGCCACCAAGCAGCTCCCCCTCGAGCCACCTGTGCTCTGGTGGGACACAAGACGGGGATACAAGGCCGGGATACTCGGGCATCACTGAGGGTGCACATTTGTAGGGAGCCCTAGAGGGCAGGCAGGAGTTTGTCACTTGGGGCCGGTGCTGCCCCGAGCAGAGAGCCCTACGTCTGGCTGTCGGGGACCTGTCTGGGGCTCGGTGTGCTCCCTCAGTTCAGCAGCATGACCTGTGAAGAGCTGCAGATGGCTGTTATTCACAGCTATGGGACATCCAGGGACTCCTCCGGGAAGATCCTCGCCAGCCCCAGGCCTCACCGGTCATTGTTCTCAGTGGAGTCCGCAGGGGCCTGCAGTCCTGTGACCCTGCTCGCTGGCTCTTTCAGCTCCCTGGCCTGGGGACACAGAGTCACAAGGGGATGGGACCCTACGGTCCTCCAGGCCACATCCCAGCCAGGTGGCAGCCCGTATGCCTCCAGAGACAGGCGCTCGTTCCCTGCCAGAGAGGAGAAGGCAGAGGGCTGGGGCCAGACCACAACGTCCCCGAGGCAGCCACCTCAGGCCTGCTCCTTGGCCACCCACCATAAAGAGAGCAGACAGCCGTGGACCAGTGAGAAACAACTTGAGCTTGGAGCTGAGCGCCGGTGGCTCAGTGGTTGGAGCACAGTGCTCATAACACCAAAGGCCACCAGTTCGATTCCCACATGGGCCAGTGAGCTGCACCCTCTAGAGCTGGATTGAAAAACAATTGAAAAACAATGACTTGACGTGGTGCTGATGGGACCTGGAAAAACACACTGTTCCACAATATTCCCCAATTTAAAAAAAAAAAAAAAGAGAGAGTCGACAGCTGATGGACTTCACTGTCACATGTTGGGGAGGGACACCAGTCCTGGAGCCCTGCGAGCTGGTGGCTGGTCCCCGAAAGCTGCTCGGCCCCCCCAGGAGCTGCCAGCCTCTTTAAAACGGGCACCCGGGGCCTGCGAGATAACAGCACAATCACGGCCCCTGCTCCTACCCTGCCAGTCACTTCAGAGACGCAGAAACTGTCGTTGCTAATCGGTGACTCTGTAAATTACGCGGCAATGACAGATGTTGTGAGCACTGGAAAAACACTGTCAAATAATTGGCTTATTCTCATAAGCGAGAGGTGATTTGCTGCCTGTCAAAGGGCATTCGGTCACCTGCATCGCTGGATAGAGGCCGGCTGGGGACAGCCAACGACCCAGGAGACCCCAAGAACCTTCCAGGTCCCCAACAGCTGGGACACATACCGCCTCTGGGCCTCCCCGAGCCCCACCCATTCCTACTCAGCACTTCCCACCAGGTGGGTCTCCTCAGCGCCCCACTGGGCCACGGCTGTGTGGCCCCCACACTCAGTCCTGCAGTCCCCTTGCCTGGGAGCCCCCAGGGGGCCCCAGCCTCGGCAGCAGCCTGCACGCACTGGCAGGTCGGGGCGGCCATGCGCGGCAGATGGAGGCCACGGAGATGGGCAGACATCATCCCTCAGCTCCAGGGACGCCGGGCAGAGGGGCTCATGCTGACCAGCCAGTCCCTGTGGGTCTGGGCTGTGGCCCTCTCCTACCAGGGCCCCTGACACTCAGGTACGGGGTGGCCCCTGCGCAGGATCGGGGGCTGGTGTGATGTGCAGGCACGAAGGCTGCGGCCGCCGACACCAGCCCCTTGGCGTCCAGGCCGGCCCTCAGCCCTCACTTGCTGGCTCCGGCCCTTTTCTCCGGCATTCCGTGGGCACCCGCCCCACCAGCCCCAGTCACTGGGGCTTCCGCCTCCTTAACAGCCTGGCCAGGCTACGGCGCCCGCCTTCAACGTTTGCACTGGAATGCCCTTTGAAGGGCATAAAAATCAAATACTCAAAGCACCAGTGCCTTTTAGATGACTAAAATTAAAACCTAATTGAATTTTCCTGGGGAAAAATATCTTGTGGAAATTTAATTAAGGAAGTAAAAGACCAGGTTTTTAAAAATAGATATATATGGTTTTTAATTCAGGGTTATTTGCAAAGCAAATTAAAAAATAAAGAGATGCTCGGATGAGAAAATTGGATGTAGACAGGAGGAGCTTGGCGGGGTCCCGGAGTGGGCAGCAGGCTGGGCGGGGCCAGGGCACCCAGGCCAGCCCACGGGGTCCTGCATGCAGTCCCTCGGCTGTCATAGGACGCTGCCCTCTGCCCCCGGATGCAGCGCTGGTGTCAGAATCAGAGTATTTCTGCTGCTTGTCTGGCTTTTCGACTTGGGCTCTAGGGGAGTCCTGTGAGAGTGTGCCTCCTCCCTGTGAGCCAGGAAAGGGAGCCCCAAGGCCACGGGTGGCCCCGACAGCCCCCCAGGGGCCTCCCTCCTCCCCCAGCCATGCCCACCTGACCACAGGCCTGTCTCTGCCCTTCTTCTACTTGGGGAAGCGTTTTGAAAAACTATTCTGAGACCAGCTTAGAACGAAACTGAATCCAGCACCTGGCCTCAAGCCCAGGCTCGGGTGTCTCCCAGGGCAGACCTGGCCTTGGCCGTGGCTGCCCACACTGGCCTTGCCACTGCTGAGTCTGTGCCTGTGGTCGTGGCCGTCCTGGAGATGTGGGATGGCCCCCCCACCAAACTTTGGCCCGGAGGTCGAGACGGATGATGCTACAGGCACCAGAGGTCCAAAGGCTTGTCTCTCACAGGATGAATAGTCTGGAGAGGGTGGGCGGCTCACAAAGAGGGTTGAAAATGGCTGGAGACAGCAGGGGCAGCTGGCTTGGGGTTCATGGTGGCCAGGGAGTGGGGGCTGGCTGAGGTTCCCCCACGTAGGTCAGGGCTCCTATAGTTTGAATATTCCGTGGTTTCAAAGGGCCGCTGGGACATCCCGCATGGACTCAGGCTCGGCCTTGCTCACCTCGCTTTGCCTTCCTGCCTGGCTGAACCCCGACCCCACTCCATGGCCACCTCCCTTAAGCCGTTTCCAGATGCCCAGCAGAGGGGCTGGTCTTCTCCGAGGGGGGTGGGCAGGCAGTGCCAGCTCCCACGAGGGTCGGCAGAGGGCTCTTCCAGGCCTGTCCCAGCCCACCTGCCACGGTGGCCAGGAGCCCGCCCGACCTCGGGCCTCGACAAGGACACCTGGCATCTGTGGCACCGCGGCTGACAGCTCCTGCCGTTGCTCCCCGGCGTCTCCATTTGCAGCTGCCACTTGGCGGGTGGCCACTGCCTCTGTCTCCTCTGCTGGGATGCAGGCTTCAAGGTCGCAGAGGTGGGTGATGCCGGTGACTGCCCAGGTAATGAGACCTGACAGGTGGAGGCGGGTGCTGGGGAAGGCACGTGCATGTCTACAGGGCTCAGCCGCCAGCCCAGCGGCCCGGCTGTCGCCCCTGCACCAGCGCAGCCTTCCTTCGCACGCATCTTCTGGGAAATCAGAGTTAATTCTGCAAGTGCAGAATGAGCAGCTCGGGCTGGGCTGGGCTCCCAGGGTCCCGGGTTGACAGGGCTCCAGGCCTGACTCCCAGCCTGGCCCCCAAGGCAGGGCCTGGTCCCCCCACTACCCCAGGAGTGGCAGTCTTGCCCATGTGAAGGTTCCTGCAGAGAGGGGCTGCGGAAGCCCCCAGCGCAGTGAGGGAAGCAGAGGGCACTGTCTGCCCTGGGGTCCTCACCAGGGGGGTCCTGCCCAGCTCCCCCCACCTGCCACCTTTGCCTTCAGACCCCCAAGAGCAGAAAGCTTTTTGTTTCCCAAGTCCTGTCATGTTTTTGGTAATTAAAGGGTTTTCACAGTTTTATCAGTGAACCACCTGGTTCATTTAGTGTTTATTTATCAAAGGGATAAATCACTAACGATGCACCCGGCTGACACTGCCCACTGCGGCCCCTGTCAGGGGACACGTGTAATTAAGTGAGGACATGTGAGGTGCGTGGTTTCTGAGGGACCCTTTCCTGGGAGGCACGTGGAGCAGCCTGTTCGGAAGGCCCTGGTAGCTGCCCCGCTGGGGCATGAGGGGTGGCCAGCCCCCCGGGTGGTCTCCAGATGGCTGGTCTCACTCAGTTGACGCTCTGCAGCCTAGGCACAGAGAGGGATGCGGGAGGGGACGGGGCTCTGGCGTCCTGGCCTGCCTTGCGCCTGGAAGGCGCAGTGACAGTGACGTGAGAAATGGCCAGTGGTGGTGGTCAGCTGCGGCCTGGGCCCGTCACCCCGCACTGGGTGCCTGGCATGTTGGTGGCCCCACCAGTGTCTCTGTGTCCCTGCACTCCCACCACTGGGCAGGGATGCCCCATGACGTCATTTCCCGGCATCTGCAGCCAGAGCCTTTGCTGGTTGGCACGTGGCAGGAGTGGAAAAGCCTGCACATTATAAACAGGTAACCGACACGCCACAGCGGCTCCCGCGCGGAGGCCTGCTCCCCTCCCCCACCCCGGAGCTCAGCGCCCCCGCCTCTCCTCAGGTGCTCTCTACCTCCTGCCCCAAAGGCTACTGCAGCTGCCGGGGCACACGGGTGGGTGTCTGTGTGGGTGGTCTCCCTGTTGAGTCAGAGAGCTGGGGAAACTGAGGTCCAGGGAGGCTCCAGGCCGGACCCTCATCCCCAGACACTCTCTGTGCCTTGAGATCTCCAGGTGAGAAAAGAGGGCTCCTAGCAGAGCAGGGTGGGGACCTGGTCAGCTGGGGCCTCCCTGCCCTTCATCCACCCATGTGGCTTGGCTGCTTCCCGTCTGACGAGCCCCGTGTCCACCCTTGGTGACCTCAGCTCCGGGTGGGCACGTGCGAACACCCCTTGGCTGACGGCGCCTCCTGGATGTCCAGCTGTGCCCGAACTCTGAGTCCCCTGTAAACGGGGCTTCTGCTGGGAAGGAGACAAGGCCCAGTAAACCAGGCACCGCCTTCCGCCCCCAGTGTCCTCCTTGCCTGCTGACATCTCTCCTAGCCCACTGAGGGCCATTTCCTCCCTGCTCAGGAGGCCCCACATGTCCCGAGCCCCTCCGGGGAGGGAGGGTCTCGGACCCTTTTCACAGCACAGCGCAGAGAGGAGGGAAGCATGAAGGCCTTGGAATCTAGGGGCTGGAACTGCTCCCAGACCCATCCCCCCACCCTACCTCGTCCCCCGCTCCCCGCCGCCCTCCCCACACTTTAAAATGTGCAGAGTAAGGAATGGGTTTTAAATTAGTGAAGCCTTTTTACAGGGGACGTTTGTCAAGGATAACCTTTAATTGCAAATAAAAAAAGAAGAAAACCCCCTCTGAAGCCTGGTTGTGTGGAGAGCGTCCTGACGGCACCTGCTTGTCGCTGGAGGAGGGCAGAGAGGCAGGATCTAGGAACTACGGTGCTTCCCCCTCAGCTGCGAGCCACGCAGGCCACCAGCCAGAGCTCCTCCCGCCCAGGGTCTGACCCCAGGCTCCTGGGGGGCCCAGGGCTGGCACCACCCAGTCCAAGGCTGCATCCTTAGGAGCAGGGTGCCCAGAACATCGTCGGTGACAGTGCAGTGGTAGGAGGGTGTGCTGGGGTGCGGGGGGACTGCCCATGTCCCGCTGGGTTGGGGAGGTGGGCGCAGGAGGAGGAGGGTCTCTCCCAGACCCTGGGGGCTGTGCCAACAGAGCAGCGGTGGGTCTCAGAGTGTTTTGTGCAGAGATAATGACACCTCTTAAAACATGGTAATTAAAATCCTGTCTGTGCACAGCAGTAAATCCATGCGCACGACTTTCTTGTAAAAGTGACCTTGTGAGCTGTTTTCCAGTGGCGGGTTCTATCAATGTCACACCTGGATAGCCACAACGTGCAGCGTGGGCTGCCTCCTCACCTCCCGCAGAGGCTTCTCGCCAGATGCCCCCCACGGCCCCAGGACCCCCCCGAACCTGGGCGTCTGGCTTGCCCCACCCACCACTGACCTGTTTGGAGCTCCCTGGCCAACACCCGGAACTTTCTGGGCTATCTGACTTGGGGGCAGGACCACTGGTCCTATTCCATGTCCCGCCCGCTCAGCTGGGAATTGATGGTGGGTTCACCCTGTCCTTGTGATGACAGGTGTCACCAGGAAGGGAGGAGGCACAGCTATTTCCAGCAGTGCCCTTGGTGATGGTGGTTTCTCTCCTGCGGGCAGGCCCTGGGAGGCCCTAGCTCCTAACAGCCCCCACCTGGAAGCACTGTGGGAATTTCCGTGTCACGGGGGTAAAACTGAGGCTTGGCAAGGTTACAGACATGCTGTGTCACGCGGCTGTCTCCAGATGCAAAACGCATCATGCACCATCAAGGCGAGATGTGAGGACCCCTTTCCCAAAGGGGGCCCGGACTTCCCCGGGGCCTGGAGCCGGCCCCTGCTGCTCTCGTGTGCCCCGGCAGTGCATCCTGCAGGCCATGCTGAAGGCTTCCCCCTGGCATGGGGGGCAGGTGGGCCCTGAGAGCGGGTGGGAAGAGGCCTTTGCAAGCACCGTCCCTGCACCCTCATCTCCAGGCCTCCTTTCTGCACCCCTAAAACCTGCCCACTCCATCTCCTTCAGCCTTTCTTTAAAAACAGCTTTGGGGCAGCTGGATGGCTCAGTTGGTTAGAGTGTGAGCTCTGAACAACAGGGTTGCTGGTTCGATTCCCACATGGTCCAGTGAGCTGCGCCCTCCACAACTAGATTGAAGACAACGAGCTGCCGCTGAGCTGCCAGAGGGGCGGCCGGATGGCTCAGGTGGTTAGAGCGCGAGCTCTCAACAAGGTTGCCGGTTCAATTCCCGCATGGGATGGTGGGCTGCGCCCCTGCCCCCCGCAACAAAGATTGAAAACAATGACTGGACTTGGAGCTGAGCTGTGCCCTCCACAACTAGATTGAAGGACAACGACTTGACTTGGAGCTGATGGGCCCTGAAGAAACACAAAATATCCCCAATATTCCCCAATAAAAAAAAAATAAAATAAAAAATGTCACCTTTAAAAAAAATAAATTAAAAAAGAATGAATAAAAACAGCTTTATATAAAATTCATATACCTACAATCCACCCATTTAAGGCGTGCGATTTGCTGGTTTTCAGCAGATTCACAGGTAGTGTCACCATCATCACTTAGGTCCTCGTCATGCCTTGAAAAGAAATCCCCCCAATACCCCAACCTCCGGGACCTCCCTGCCCCAGCCCTGCCACCACGCACCTGCCCTCTGTCTGCGTGGACTGGCCCCTCTGGACTTGCACACAGGCCCACACAGCATGTGGCCCCTCCCACTCACATACAGCTGCAGCGTGGTCCGTGCTGTGTCTCTTTTTATGGCCAAATGATGGTCCCCACGTGGACAGAGCACATTCAGTGACCCCTCACCCCTCCACGGAGTTACTGTGAGTATGCTTATGCACACAGACACGCATGTGAGGGACGTGTGTGTGCCCGTGTGCACGCGCGTTTGCCTGACTCCTAGAGGTCCCGGGATGTGAGATGTGGAATCATGCGTGTGTGGGTCCAGCTCCCGCTCCCTGCCCTGACTCTCCCTCCTGCTCCCACGGGCAGGTTTGACCCCTTCTGCTCCAACAGGAAACAGGGTCCTCGCTGCCCCGCCCCCTTGGTGGTGGGCAGCGTGGTCCTGGGTGGAGTCTGGGCCCCTGTGCCCCTCGTCCCTCTTTGTGTTCTTGCCTCGGGAACACGCACGGGGACTTTGAGTGGATTAAGGAAGCACGGGGTTAATGCATTCCAGGAGTATCATGGCACTTTTATTGCTCATTACATCTCGAGTTAATTACATAGCAACCAGGTCTAAGCTTTCTGGAATCGCAGCTAAACCAGCAGGCGAGTTCCCTGTGTAGAGCCAGCTTCCAGCCCACACATCTGCGTGTGTCCCAGCGGGGGCATCGGAACCACCATTTCTGGTCCCCGAGGCGTCCTGCTCTTGGTGAGGATGGGACCCAGGTCTGGGAAGGGCAAGCAGTGCCGGGGCCCCACCTTCCATGTCATTCTGGAATGTTCTGCCTCTGTGAGGTCAGGTGTTACCTTGCCCCTGCCTGCTTCACCCTGGCTGGCCCTGCAGTGGGGTCTTTACCAGAGGGAGACCCCCAGTGCCGACTGGGCCAGCTGGGCTCACCTCCGATGCCAGCCGCATACAGGGCTGGGCCTGGGACATGGGGACAGAGCAGTGTCGGGCGAGGAGAGGATGGGGGCAGACAATGGGCACTTGTCCTGTGGCCGGCCATTTACTCCTCAGGCTGTCCAGCTGGCGGCTGCCTGCCCAGTGCCCAAGAGCTGACAGAGCCTGCAAGCCTCCAGGGCCCAGAGTTGCCTCCGGAAGCCTCTTATTAGGAGGGAGACTGGCAGGAAATGCTCGTGGAATTTACCCGAGGGGCGGATCAGAACAACAAGCAAAAATGTACTTCCAAGGATGCAGCCCCGCTGGCTTGTTAGCATGAGAGACCTTGACAGCAGGAGCTGGCCGGGGTGGCCTCCGTCCGCAAACCCAGCCACCACGCGGGATACATACGGGCTGGCACTCCAGCCACAGACATGGGCTGTCTCCATGACACACTACAGGTGGGAGAAACGGATTTCAAATCGCCCATATAGCATTGTCCCGCTTTTGTAAAAAGTGCCCTCCAGGGCGTCCTGACTGTCTGCCGTCGGTGACCGCTGACTTCTCTGACCATAGCCCGCCCCTCCTGCCTGCTCTGTGTGCAGGAGGCCGGCTGTGCTGGGCTCCTTGCCTCCAGCCCCCTAGGGTTCGGCCCCCGGGAGGCCCCCGGCAGTCCTGGAGGGAAAGGGTCTGCGGGATTTAGCCCCTTGCCATCTCCCTGTTTTACATTCTGACCACAACCTCAAATGGTGACAGTGAGGGCTGCAGCTGATGCTGGGTGGCCCTTATTCCCGAGGCTGTGGCCATCGCTGGCCCCTCTTACCCTTGTCCCTTCAGGCTCCAGGGTGCCCAGGGCGGCTGTTATCACCCGGGCGTAAGCTGCCCTTGTTCTACCCTTAACACTGCTGTCTCCCTCCCTCCGTCCACCTCCTTCAGTCAGCCCTGCCTGGGGGGACCCTGCCGATAGATAAAACTGCGTGTGGGTGTACGTGCAGGCATGAGTGTGCACACACGCTCACACACAGGAGCACGCACGGAATGAGGCACACCCAGATGTCACGCGGATCCCCCGCATACCTCCAGGAGTCTGCAGGCTCCTTCCTGAGTGTCTGAGTTGTGTGCCGCAGAGACGGGCTCTTCCCTAACCAGACGATGCCCCCCACCCCACCCCCGGCCCTGCTCCTTCTGGAACCTACAGGGTTCTAGACCCACTGATGGCTCAAAGGCTTTTCACAGTTACGTTGTTTGAACTGGATGCAAGAGTTCACCGGCAGCTTTCGGTGGATGGGTCACTTACCTCTATAACAGTCCCCCATGCCTCCTTCTCAGGTGGCCATTTATTTGTTGGAGATACGAGGTGCCTTGACCGGCAGAATGTCCCACACTGCACTTGCAGGCCGCGTCCCAGCGGGGCCATTTACCCAGTCCTGTCCACTGTGTTTCCGAAAGCAGTGGCGGGCCCTGGAGGCCGGGTCAGACTCGGGATGGCCTGCGCAGCGGCCGATCTAACGCGCCGCGGTTATCACCTGTCGTTCTCCCATTGAAGTTTCCTCGACACTAGTTAGTTGTCTTGACAAGCGGTTCATCCAGAAAGGCAGGATCAATGTCTGATTCTTTCCATGTAGTGCTTTTTGCGATAATGACACGGTGCCTTAGCAACTTCCAAGGGTGACCTCTTCTTTCCACTGGATGTGGTCTCGGTTCATAAAAATCTCATATGACGTACGTACACGCAACGGTATGGATTTTGTTGATGTGCGAAGTACTCCATCTTCGGCAGGAGGACGGCGTCCTTGACACTTCGTGTCTTACCTCCTGATCACACTGACGGCTGCCTTGCTTTCTCGGATGGTAAGATGCTCCAGGCTCCTCTCGTGCATTCCCTGCCCGAAGCCTCAAATTGGCCATTTCTCTCAGGACCCTGGTTCCTTTCAGTGGAAAATGGTATCTCATGATCACAGTCTGATAGCTAAGGCAGGGGATCACTGCTTCTGAGCCTTTCTATGGCCAAGTTTGGGAAATACATGTGATTTCCTGCAAGAGGAAAGTACATCATGCGTTTGTACTAATTATTTCCAATTTAAATGTAAGATTGCAGTGTTTTCATGTAACTTCTTTGATTTTATATTTACATTTCTTTGCTCTTATGTCAGAAATTATGCTTCCTAACGACATCTGCATAATCTCACTAACATGAGCTGCATAATCATAACGTACTCCGGTAGACTCAACGTGGACACGTTTTTTGCTATGCCCCATCGAGAGGGGGAGTCCATTTTCCCATGTATTGAAGCTGGTCTGGTCTCATGACGCACTTGGACCAAGGAAATGCAGTGGCGGTAACGTGGCAGGACTCCAAGGCAAGCCCTTGGGAGAGGTTACAGTCTGTTCTTTGTTCTCTTGGATCCTGGGACCACCACACTACAAGGAAGCCTCGGATGAAAAACCACATGGAGAGGTAGAGCAGCTGTCCCAGCCACTCTAGGTAAGCCTGGCGCCCAGCTACTGCTAACTGCAGGTGAGGGAGCCCGGTGAGGTCAGTAGGGGATCCAGAGCTGACCCACAGCATTGCAAAAAGTCTACATTGTTATTTGTGGCCACCACATTTTGGGGGGGTGTGTTATATAGCAATAAATAAGTGGTACAGATGTTGGCTGGTACCAGGAGCAGAATGACGCCTTAAAAAAATGCTGAAACCGGTGACATTGGAGTGGGTGGAGGTTGGGAAAGTGGTGAAGGGACTGCTGGAGGCTGGAGAAAGAATGGCTTTTGTTACGTATGAATAAATGACAAACTGTCATCTCTGGTAACTGGGAAGATAAAAAGATGTACCTAACAAACTTGTAGAATATGAGGTCTCCAGACAGAATGTTAAAGGTGCCACTTGGCCTCTTCTTGCTGCTTGTAATAAAGTACAGAGAGAGAGAGAGAGACGAGCTAAAGAAGGAACTGTTTGATTTGTCAGCAGACTTTACAGACAAAAGGTCCTGGACGGTCCCTCATACCTAGTATCTCCAACTGGTTAAAACATACAAAGTGAAGTCAGTCCTGGGTCCAAAGGTGAAATCAGGGCTGTGTCTGCGAGGTGCTTTTGGGAGATTTGAGGCAGTGCCTAATAGGCCCCGTCAGCCAGACAAAAGGGGTTTTAGGAACCCTAAGCATTTCATTCTACAGCAGCCTCACATATGGCCCGAGAGAGAGAAATCTGTCTGAAAAGAGCATTGTGAATGTGACTTCGGGGTATAGAGCAAACTTCAGTTGGATTCATAAGGAATCCACAAAGTTTTAAAGAGAATTGTATTAGTGAAAACACTGACAGATTGCACTAAAAAAGACAGACAGTTCAACATGGAAAGAGGCTTCTGGGAAGGAAACAGGTTGAGAAAGTTTCTGAGCTGCAAATACGGGATACTTTTTATGGGAAAGGGAAGGTTTGCCAGAGGGTGTAGCCCAGAGCAAAGGAGAACAATGTGTCAGAGAACCACGCCCCCCGAGGGGACTGGACCTAATGGAGGAACATTGCCGCTGGAGGGGGGAAACTGGCTGGGTTTCATAACTCACGGACCAGACACTGTGTGCTCCTGTCCCTTCCTTTTCTGAAGGGGAAAGCCTACTGAATTTTCTTGTCCCTGTCTCACCATTGTGTACTGGGTGTGTGGGGGACAGATAACTGCCAGGGTTAGCTCACAGGTTCTATATTAAGAGAAGCCACACTCAAAGTCACTGTACCAGGGCACCACACGGGAAGAGCTGTATCCACATCTGCACCGCATCCCATGATTGGATGGCACCTCGGAGGTCCTGAGAGGGACATGAGTACTGGGACGAGAGGGAAGACTACAGCAGGTTGTGGCTGTAGTGACTCCCCCACGAATCACATTTCCCTGTGTCCGTGCTCCTTTGTGGTGTGACATTCCCACCCTCCCAACAAAAGTGGGACCTAGTTCCTCATAGCTTGAATTTGGGCTTGCCTCCTTACTTGTTTTGACCAATAGAAAGTAGTGGAAGTGACATTGTACAATTTTGAGGCCAGGTCTTGACAGGCCTCGAAGCATCCATCTTCACTTTCTTGGGATGCTTCTCTGTGACCTCAGTATGCAGAAGTCATTGTAGCCTACTAGAGTATAAGAGGAGCACTCCTACTGGGGTATAAGAAGAGCACTCCTACTGGAGTAGACGGGGTTGCTTGGAAGAGAACTGAGGTGCCCCAGCCAACAGCCACTGCCTACTACCAGACACCCAGAGGAGGCCATCTCACGCCTTCTAGCCCAGCTGAGCGTCCAGGTGGCCGCAGCCACATGTGAGGCCAGGTACAGTCAGCAGAGGAACTGGCCATGCAACCCATTAAGCTGAGAAACAGCCACAACTCTGTGGGGCTGTTTGTTACACAGCATCAGAGAGCTGACTCGTACCTCTGTGACCTAAGCCTGTGCCAGCTTCACGAGAACTCTCCCAATAGCATTGCCAATCAGATCACTGAGCATAGTTTCAGATGTCTCTGTTGTTCTCTGTCTTTAGGACATGTTCCACGGGGGGGTACATTGTCACATGACCATGTTTCAAAGTCATTTGAAATTAGTCTTCTCTGCATGGTTAAGCCACTGACTTGATACACAGATTCATTTGTTTCATTTTGATTTTTAGAGATTGCTTTTTTATTATGATTTAATTATTTTGCATTTCTCTATTGAATTTTTAAAATTAATAGACTTTTTTCCCCCTTCCTTCTGCCCTCCCCCAACCCCCAGTTCAAGCTGTTGTTTCTCAGTCTAGTTGAGTAGGACACAGCCCCCTGGCCCGTGCTGGTGTTATGAGCCTTACGCTCCCCCCGGCTCAGGCAGTCGGTCGCTAGTCGTTGGTCGGCCGCTCACAGCAGCTCACAGCTGCTGGCCACTAACGATGGCTGCTGGCCACTCACGCTGGCCACCGACCACTCATGGCAGCACACAGCAGCCCACGGCAGCCCACGGCAGCTCACGGCAGCTCACACCAAACTCCAGCTGCTGCTGGCAGCCCAGCTCCAGGGAGAGCTGTTGTTCACAGTCTTAGCTGTAGAGGGCGCAGCTCACTGGCCCATGTGGGAATCAAACCGATGACCTTGGCTAAGAGCAGGGCGCTCCAACCACCTGAGCCACCAGGCCAGTCCCCCTCCCCCCCCTTTTTTTTTAAAGATCAGTTTTAGGTATGCAGAAGAATTGATCAGGAAATAGAGTTCCCATGTAGCCTCTTCTGCCTCCCAGTTTTCCCTGTTCATTTTGGGGAAGGAGAACAGGATTTTATTGGAGAACAGTGTGTACTGCCAGGACTTTTCCAAGTCAAGTTGTTGTCCTTTCAGTCTTAGTTGTGGAGGGCGCAGCTCAGCTCCAGGTTCCGTTGCTAGTTGCAGGGGGCGCAGCCCACCATCCCTTGCAGGAGTTGAACTGACAACCTTGTGGTTGAGAGGACGCGCTCCAACCAACTGAACCATCCAGGAGCTCAGCGGCAGCTCAGCTGAAGGTGCCGTGTTCAATCTTAGTTGCAGGGGGCACAGCCCACCATCCCTTGTGGGACTCGAGGAATTGAACTGGCAACCTTGTGGTTGAGAGCCCACTGGCCCATGTGGGAATCGAACCGGCAGCCTCGGAGTTAGGAGCACGGAGCTCCAACTGCCTGAGCCACCGGGCCAGCTCTGCCCTGTTGTTAACGTCTGTATCACTGGGGCTCATTTGTTATGACTGACACGTCATCATCACCCAAGGTTCATAGTTGACATTAAGGTTCACTCTTGTGTTGTCCGTTCCATGGGTTTTGACAAGCGTATAATGACGTGTATCCACTATTGTCAGACAGAATAGTTTCGCTGCACCAAACCCCCTGTGCTCAGTGTATTCACCCCTCCTCCCTGCCCCCTGACAACCACTGATCTTATGTTGGTACGCGTGATGTTGTCCCAGAGGTCCCTTCAACTCTCCTCATGGTTTTGGATTCTTTTTTCTTTTTGCTGTTCCGATTGGGTGTTTTCTGCTACCTTGTCTTCTAAATCGCTGGTTTGACCCTCTGCTTCATCTAATCTACTGTTGATTTCCTGTAATGTATTCTTCATTTCTGTTGTTGTGTTCTTTATTTCTGACCGATTCTTTTTCACATTTTCCATCTCCATTTTTACGTTTCCTGTCTCTTTGTTGAAGTTCTCCCTGAGACCATTGAGCATCCTTATAACCAGTATTTGGAACCCTGTGCCTGAGAGATCACGTGTCTCCATTTTGTTTAGTCCTTTTTCTGGAGCTTTGTTCTGTTCTTTTATTTGGGGCATGTTTCTTTGTCTCCTCGTTTTGGCTGCCTTCCTGTGCTTGTTTCTTTGTATTGGGTAGAGCTGCTATGCCTCCTGGTCTTAGTAGAGTGGCCTTATGTAGTAGGTGTCCTGTGGGGCTCAGTGGCACTGTCTCCCTGGTCACCTGAGCAGGGAGCTCCAGGTGTGTCCCTTGTGTGGGCTGTGTGTTCCTCCTGGTGTAGTTGAGCCTTGGTTGCTCTTTGCACATCAATAGGAGGGATTGACCCTCAGGCTCATTGGTTGTGAGGACTGGCCGTGACTGCAGTGGAGGAGCTGTGGTGCAGGGGCTGGCCTTATGCAGCAGGATTCTCTTTAGCGCAGCTCTGGTGCCTTCCCAGTCTGCCCTTTGTGTGCGTCACCCTTAGAGCTGGTTGGGTGATTCTCCAGCTCATTACAAAGCTGGCCATTGAGTATATCAGTTCTGGGGCCTCTTGGGAGGGGTCCCACCATAGGCCAAGTTCAGCTGCAGACTGTGCCCTACTCGGGGCCACCTGGCATGAGCCACAAAACAATCCACAGATGGCTGCCACCTGTGCTGGGCTTGGAGATGCCTCGAGAGGCCAGGCTGGCAACTGAGGCCAACTGCAGCTAGTTCCAGGCTCAGGGATGCACAGCAGAGAGATGGGACACACTGACAACGGATGCTTCTTGTTTGGGTTTGTGAGCCTTTGAGAGGTTTTAGGAAAGTCTGCAGCATGAGCCAAGATAGGCCATTTGCGTGGAAATGCCACTGGAAGCAGATTGGGTGTGCCTGAAGTTGGGTGGGGTGTGCTCTCTGGGAATCAGTGTGGGGGGCAGACAAAGAGTGATAGCCAGTTTGATGAAGACTCAGATATGACTCGTAAGCGCATGCGTCTACATGCAGGGAGGTGGGAGGGCTCGACAAAGGAAGAATGGCTTCCACCAGCTCCTCTGTCTGGGAGAAAGCTGTTCCTCACGCTGACGTCAAACATCTCCGCTCCTCCCCGTATGTTCCCGGCACCTTTCCAGCTGCTGCCCCAGCGCTGGAGCTCAGAGCGAGTGAATTCCTCAGCAGGTAAGTCTGTGCACGGCCCCTTTAAGAGGAGCGTCTGGGAGTGCAGTCACCCTCCATCTCACTCAGTCACAATCTCCACTGGTTTTCACAGCCAGAAGTTATGGGGACTTCCCTCCCCAGCACCGGAACCCTGGATTGCGGACCCTGGTGTGGGGCTGCGACCCCTCGCTCCTGGGGGTGGGGGCCTCTGTAGCCGAGATATCCCTCCCGATTTTTCATGGTCCCACGTGCGTGCAGGTCCAGCCCGTTCCGCGTCTCGGCCCCTCCCACCAGTCTCGAGGTGGCTTCTTGTTTATGTCCGTAGTTGTAGAGCTTTGGTTCAGCAGGACTTCAGGCGATTCTCACTGATGGTTGTTCTGTGGTTTAGTTGTAATTGATGTGGTCCTGACAGGAGGTGAGCACAGCACTTACCTACTCTGCCATCTTCACTGGAACTCGCTCGTTACTTTTTAGTGCTGAATAACATTCCATTGTCTGGATGGACCACAGTTTATTTATCCATCACCTACTGAAGAGCGTATTGGTGGCTTCCAAGTTTTGGCGATTACGAATAAAGCTTCTATAACCATCCAGGTGCAGGTTTTTTGTGTGGACATAAGCTTTATGTCATTTGGATAAGTACCATGGAGTGGGATTTCCAGATTGTGTGGTGTGAGTGTGTTTAGTTTTATAAGAAGCTGTCACACTGTCATCCAGAGTAGTTGCACCATTTGTACCCCCACCAGCAGTGACAGAGGGAGCCTGTGGCCCCATGTCCTCACCAACACTGATGGAGTCAGTGTTCTGGTCACTCTAAAAGGTGTGCGACAATGATGTCGTCATTGTGTTTTATTTGCGACCCCTGGTGACATAACATTAGGCATCTTTCCCTGTGCTGATTTCCTATCTGTATATTGCCTTTGATGAGGTGTCTGTTTAGATCTTTAGCCCATGTTCTAATTGGGTTCTTTGTTTTCTTATTAAGTTTTAAGTGCTTTGGTGTATTTCAGATACCAGTCCTGTATCAGATACATGTTTTGCAGGGAGTTCCTCCCAGTCTTCACAGTGCTTTTGCAGAGCAGAAGTTTTATGATCTAATTTGGTTTTACAATGATTTGAAATATTTACAAGATTCTGAAGGTCACGTTCAGAGAGGTTGGACTTCCTTCCCCGACCCTCCCTCCTCTTATGGACAACTGTTTCTGTTCGTTTCGGTTTATTCTCCAAGTTCTCCCTTTCTTAAATAAAAGGCGACCTATTGATCGCACAGTTCTTCTGCTTGCTGTTGAACTCACACCGTTACATCGTGAAGGATGGACTGTGGGGTTGTTTCGACCTTCCTCGCCCCACGTTTCAGGTGACCGCTCTCCCATCACGTGGATGTGGCGGTGTTTTTGCAGCCATCAGAACCCCCCTGACAGGGCACATGCGGCTGTTCCAGTCTTGCACCTGCTGCTACGAGGGGTCCCACACCTTCTGTCGTCCCAGCGTGTCTCTGAGGCGGGTTCCCCGGCAGAGTGACCACATCAGTCAGACCTTGTCAGTGTTCCCAGGCGGGCCAGCATCATCCGAGCCTTTTCCTTCAGCCTTGCTGTTAGAATGTGCTGTCCAGCCTGGACAGTCTGATCGGTCGGACGAGGGCCTCAGTCTGATCCTCGTTAGCTTTTCTCCTGTCGCGGGATGTCCGGCCCCTTCCCACAGGTTGCGGCCCATTTGCATTTCTTTGAACTGCATGGTTTTATCTCTGCCACGGCAGATGTTTAAATCCAAAGGTGATATGAAGGCAAAAAGCCCCCCGTTCAACCCTAGCCCCAAGCAAGCTGCTTTCAGGCTGGGGCCTCTTGCATCTTAAGGAAATACAGGAAGTTCTGAGTTTGGGGGTCCAGAGAGCTGCTCCGAGGGCCAAGGGGGCAGCTGGAGGGGCAGAGCCTGAGAAGTGGGGGCAACTCAGTTTTCGTGTGTGTGTGTGATGGGTGGGGGAGTTTTGTCAAGTGAGAAAATAAATAGGGCCATCAAGGGAGGGTGGAGGCCAGGGCTAAGCGTGCAGACAGCTCAGGGCGGCCCAAGCCTCGGTCCAGGCAGGGGACCGGGTGTTGACTGAGGTCACGGGGAGGCGGCAGAGGTGATTGTAATCCAGTGATTGAAGCTGAGGTGACAGGATCTCCTCATGGATTAGAAGTGGAGGGGGAGAAACAGGGGAGGGAGGGACAGGGAGAGAGAAGAAAGAGACCGAGAGAGGGAGAGAGAAAAGAGAGAGAGGGAGAGAGGAGAGAGGGGGAGAAAGAAGAGAGAGAGGGAAGGAGAAGAAAGAGAGAAGAAAGAGAGGGAGAGACAGAGGGAGGGAGAGAGAGTAAAGAACGGGAGAGAGAAGAGAGAGATACACGGAAGCAGAGAAAGAGAGGAGGGAGAGAAGAAAGAGAGAGAGAGAGAGAGAGAGAGAGAAAGAAACAGAGGGAGGGAGAGAGAGAAAGAAAGAGCAAGCAGTCTAGGATGGCTCCTCCTGGGCCCAGGGCCTACAAAGCAGGTGAACTGTGGGGCCATTAGTTGCCTCTGGGGAAGTGTGGGGGAGCGGTGGGGGTTTCAGAGGACAAATCTTTGGCCAGCAGAGGGGCTGGGCAGCGGTGACAGGTGGGAGAAGCCAGGTAGCATGGGGTCCGGCAGTGTGGGCACATGGGGGCATGGCCAACTGACAGGCGGGTAATGTGTGACCTGGGATTGTGGCGCCAGGAGACAGGTGAGGCCACTGGAGGTCTGGCCAGGGCTGGGGGTCGTTGTCGAGTACCAAGCACCCATCTTCCTCCCTGTACTTGTCAAGCTTCTTGTTATGGAAGCCAGCGTGCCCGGCCACTGCCCCTGAGATGCTGGGGTCTCTGCTCTCCCCACGACTGTCCCCTCTTCCCAGCACCCTCTGCACTCTGCCCAGGCCTGTGTGGGCCCCAAATCTGCTGCCTCCTGGGCAGTGCCCCTGCCCTGAACTCTGTGCCCCGCTGGGTTGATGTCCCCTGCAGCCCACTGTCATTCTAAGAGGCCTGGTCAATGTGTCCCCAACTTGCAGCGTGGCCTGGCACTGGTCCCGGGGCAGGCGCGTGACCACACCATGGACGGGCAGGGGAAGGGGTTGGCACTCTCCTCGGCCCCTGTCAGTGGTCAGGTGTTTTCCTTTTGGCTTCAAAGTGGCGTCACTTAGATGTAGGTCTCCTCAGAGGCCAAACCACTTAGAAGCCAACACCTGTGCTCAGGGAGGAAATCTTACAGAAGAGCAAAGTGCTTAAGTGTTTCATTTTTAGAAATTCGAATGCACAGATAGTTTACATCAGTCCAGACTTTATGTTACGGGGACATAAAATTCATGAAGCCACCTTGTGGCCATGACAATAAATCGGGGCTGGCAAAGGTCAGGTTGGACACGGCTATCAACACCGCAGCACCGTGTTTCATTTAACGCCGTGTTTCATGCCTCCTTTGACATCTCCCGGGGCAGCAGCCAGGCAGCGGCAGCCAAGAAGCCGGCGGTGTGCTGTCTACGGCCCCACCGGGGACAGGGACGCCGGGCATGGCGGTGCCCGGCACAGGCCACCTGCCTCAGCCGGTGGGTGAGCTGAACCCTCGGAGGGCCCTCCAGGGGTCCCCAGCAGTGCTTTGTCTCGCTCACCCGGCCCAGGTCAGCCAGCAGATGCGTTTCCTGCGACACCATTATCTCTGGGCGGCCGACGGCGGCTCCGGGGGGCCAGGCAGAGCCCAGGCTGCTGAGTAATTGGACCATTCAGGAGTAAATTACCTGCAGCTGGAAACAAGACACTGTCTTTTAACTCGGGCATTATAAGGTCAGGACTCGAGGCATCGCAAGGGAAAAGCAGTTATTGAAAAGCGATGGGAAAATAAAATTTAAAATTCAAAGCCGCGTGCGTGGCGAGGGTGGCGGGAGGCCCCAGGAGACGGGTCAGGGGGCTTATTTGCATCTTTATTTTGCTGACGCCGGAGAGCACAGTGTGAAGTGACTCTAATATCAATCTGATGGAAAAATAAATCCTGGAGCAAAGGGGCCCGGCGTTCGCGGAGGTTGGGCAGGCAGGATGGAGCCTTACCGCACAGGCCAGCATGCAGTGGGGTCAGGGCCGGCCGTGTGACGCAGTCTCCCCAGCTCCTTTCCTTCTCTCTGCCGGGAGCAGGCTCATCCCAGTGCCACCCGCGCCAAGGCCCCCAGCACGCATGTGTGGCCCCAGGCCTGTGTCTTCCCCGCCTCCACCCTGGAGCTGACCACCCAGCTCCCCTGCCCTCTGTGACCTCACCCCGGGAGTTGTGGGCATCATGTGGGCACTGCCAAGGGAGTTTCCCTGTGTGAGGTCCCCACACGTGGGGCCCCTCCATGGGGCCAAGCTTTATGGGACACGAGGAGGGCCAGCGGACAGTGTCCCCGGCCAGCAAACAGGCTCCGGGCCTTAAGGGGACTTGCCAGCACGCCCCCCTCAGGCGATGGGGTCCCAGGTGCACTCGCAGCTCTGAGCTCTCCACAACGGTTTCTCTTCCCGGTCTCCTCGTGGAGCCCTCCTTGTGCCTGGCACAGAGCCCAGGCCAGGGCACATCGCAGCAGGACCTAGAGAGGGTCACATCCATGCCCCAGCCCCGCAGAGCAGCAGGGAGACCAGGCCGGGTAAGGGAAGGTTCACAGCACAATGCTGGACGAGAAACCTCACCAGCACGCGGCTCCCTTCTCCTTCCCGGTGCCTCTCCCCACCCTGTACCTAACCCCCCCCCCCAACCCAGGCCAGCCCCCCAGAGTCCTCTGCCTCCAAACAGAAGTGGTCACAGGCCAGGAGCCTCGTGTCCTGCTCTGGACGCGCATGGCTGCGCACACCAAAGACTGGGCCCCGAGGAAGGAGCTTGGACTGGGATCCCCCAGAGAGTTGGTCTGCGGGATCTGAGGCCAGAACAGCCTGGCCCAATGCTTTTGCCTGTTGCTCCACTGCTGTGACTTCTATTCATGAGGTCACAGCATGGTTCAAGGTGGCTGTTGGTGCTCCAGCCACTCCCTCACGTGCCAGCCATCAGGGAGGAAGGAGACAAAGAGGGCACACCTCCCTCCCCCGTAAGAACACGTCCTAGAGTTGCACACACACTTCTCCTAGTTTCCGCTGCAAGAGGAACTTGGCTGAACTGTGTTGCTTGTGGGGCTGGCAGTCGTTATTCCTGGTGGCTGTGTGCCCAGCTGAAAATTGGGGGTCCCATTACTCAAGAAGAAAGGGAGCACAGATATTGGGAGCAACTAGGAACCTACGCAGGTCCTGGAATTGTACACCCGAGAAAAAGTGTTCTGAAGTCCTGGGATGAATAAGGATATTTTCAGCTAAAAGTAGAACTTACCGACCACAGACCCAGGAAGAAGGGCTACGGCCCAGGTGGAAGTTCTGAAACGAGAGAAGGGGTGGAGAAAAAGGTGCAACTCGTGGGTAAGAATACGGGACAATATGACGCAAAGGTAACAATGCCTGGTTTAGGGGCTAAAAAGAACAGGATGGAAATCACATGCTTGGGAACAATTACATCTGAAGGGGAGGTAGGTGGTCGGAGTGAAAGCACCCTCAGAACTGAATTGTGGGGTAGGGGCTGAGAGGATTATGGACTATTTTGCTCATTTTCTTGCTAGTGACTCTAAGTTTAATTTTATTAACATTTTATATAACGTACATAAATGTGAGTGTTTAAAGAATACTAATAACGGCAACAATGACAGTAGCACCAGTTAACGATGCCGACGCCTGTGTGGCCGCCCACGTGAAGCTCACACTGCTCGTTTCTAATTACATTCCCCTCCCCCACGCCTCCCGCCGGTCCCGCTAACATGAATTATATTAATCTCTCCCTTGCTGTTCTTATCATTTTAACTATTTATGGTTGTCGTCCCAAATAAGACATGGTTTCGTTTCCGCTGCTTTTCAAACTTTATGAAAACAGAAGCTTCCTTTGTATATAATGTTTGTGCCTTGCGTCTTCCATCTAATGCTACAGGCGTGAGGTCCGTGCATTTTAACGCTTAGGGTGTCACTCTTTCGTCTGCACTGTTCCGTTGCGGGAACGTATCACAACGTGTTTGTCTGCTCCACTGTGGAGGGACGTGCATGTTGTCTCGGCGTTTTGCCGTCACGGTGCTGCTGTACACACCCTGGTCCAGACCTGCAGGCACACAGGTGTGAGCCCTTCTCCGGATGAGTTCCTGGAGCACTGCAGTTGGCTGCAGGAGTGATGGAGGCCCCTTACTTAGTCCGGGCAGGGACTGGACAGCTTGGCCCCCGGGCCTCCTGGAGTGGCCCTGCCTGTGGGCTCCACGATGACAAACAAGACTGCTATTCTTTGCCATAGTGTGAAAAGGTTGGGGAGCACTGCTCTAGAGATGTGTCCAGTGGGAGCTGCTGGCTCCCGGGTTCTGTGTGTGTGGCCTTTCCTAGGTGTGGCAGAGCACCCTCCAAAGTGACCGCCACCCGACGGCTGTGCCTGAGAGCCCCTGCTGCCCCACGGCCGTTCCAGTCCCCGGAATTGAACCACTTTTTAATTTGTGCAAATTTGGTTGTAAAATGGTATCTTACTGTTTTTTAAAATGAACTAATACCGGGTTTTCCCGAAAATAAGACCTCGCCGGACGATCGGCTCTAATGTCTTTTGGAGGAAAAATTAATATGAGACCTGGTCTTATTTTGCTATAAGCCAGGTCTTATGTAATGTAATGTAATGTAATATAATATAATATAATATAATGTAATATAATGTAATATAAGACAGGGTCTTATATTAATTTTTGCTCCAAAAGACACATTAGAGCTGATTGTCTGGCTGGGTCTTATTTTTGGGGAAACATTGTAGAAGTTATAATACATACAGTACAGTCAGTTGTAAATTACTGAACACGTATAAACACACACACACCCCGCACTCGTCCAGTACTGAAAGGCTTGTGACAAAGCTCAGTAGTTTATCCACTCCTTCCCTGTTCACTCCAGTCTCCCTCCAGAATCAACCATTAGTAGCTTTTAAAATAATTTTTCTGGCATTTACACATCCCCATATTTCTAAATTGTGCGTATGTGTACTGCTGGCTTTTGACCCAGTTCCTAAGATTTCTTAGCACCGTGGACGACGATTGCGGCCCCTCCCCACCCCCCAGTGTCGTTAGAGGACAGCTTCTGACCAAGCGCGCTCGCTGGCAGACACCCCACTCTGCCTGTACCACAGGCACAGCTTCACCTGGCATCACAGTGCTCGCCAGCTTCCTTCCTTCCTCTCCGTTTCCTAAGGTTATCAGGCGTCTTGCTTTTTCATTAAGTAGTGTTTTCTCACCCGTCACTAATTCTTCCCACACTTTCCAAGATCCCTTCTGGGCGCTTTTCCACATCATGTGTTCCTGGAGGCCTCTGCCTGGCGCCCCCTCCCGTGTCCCAGGCTGGCTGCTCTGCGCTGGCACCGTCTCCTGGTTTGCTTCTGCTGAGGCCTGGCCCTGCTCCCGGCGGAGCCCAATTCCCGAACCCCACACATACTTTCCTCTCTCCTGCCTTACTTGCCCGTTTAGGGGGAAACATTCTGCTGTGGTTATGAAAGGATAGAAGAGGGTCCATCAGGTGACGCCATGGTGGTGGCAGCGCTCAGTGTCTGGTCTCCTGGGATCTCTCCTCTCGTCTGCCTGGTGGCCCTGGGCTCCCCCTTGGCCATTGTCCCCGAGGGTCCCTTTCCTTGTCTCCTGTTTTCTGGATGCTGTGGCTTCCGCGCTTTCTCCCTGGTTTTTCGGGAGCACACCCACCCATAGTTCACTGAGGAAAGCCACACAGGAGGTGAGCTGTCTAGACGCACGTGGTGAAAGCACATCCCCCCCACACACAGTTGGTGGACAGCTGGTGCAGACAGGGAGATGTGAGCTGGACGTCATCTCCTCTGGATCATGAAGGTGTCACCCCATCGTTCTCCTGCTCCCACGTGGCTGTTCTCAGGGCTGGGGCCACAGTGTTTCCTGTCCTCTGAACAGCTCATCACGTCACATCGATCAGGATGCAGAGCTGTCTGTCCCCCCGAGATCCCCTCAGGCCACCTCTTTGAAGTAACCCCCCGCCATTGTCCCTAACCCCTGCCGACCACCATCCTGCTTTTCATCTGCACAATTTTGTCATCCTTAGGATACTACATAAATGCAGTGATAAAGCACGTGACCTCTGAGGCCGGCCTTTTGTCACTCAGCATAGGTGACAGCCATGCACGTACGTCACTGGGTGCCCAGTGTGCTCCTTTTGATTGCTGAGCGGTGTTCCCCGGTGTGGTGGGCCTGTTTGCCTAACCATCCACCTACGGGGGACTTTTGTTTTTTTTCTAGTTTTTGGCTATTGCAAGTAAAGTTGCCCTGCACTGTCATGTACAGATGTTTTCTGCACCAACGTCAGTTTTCATTTATCTGGAACAAGTGCCCACGGATCATTTGCTGGGTTGTATGGTAAACACATGTTGGCTTTTTAAGAAGCTGCCGACCATTTCCGGGTGGTGAGCCATTGTACGTTTCCAGCATCAACACAGCGAGGTCCCGTCTTCTGTCCCAACCAGCGCTTGGTGCTGTCATTATTTTCTAGTTTAGCTGTTCTATGGGGTGTGTGGGGGCAGCGCACTGTGTTCTAATCTGCATTTCTCTAATGGCTGTGATGCCACCCCCTTAAATTTGGTGCTCTGCCACCTCTTTTGCCTCATCTTGGTCCTGCGGTGCCTCCACCCCTGCGTCCCCACTCCCACACACACTGGCTACCACCCCTTCCTGAGTCCAAATATTCTTGGGGACAAACCAGGTAATCCACAGTTTTTCCCTTGTTAGCTTACAATTTATCTTTTTCCGGTCTGCTAAGGCACCCACGGCTTGTTCATATGCTCTTTAGCTTCTAGAATCTTGTTTTTGTCTCCTATTCTGGTCTTCTCATCCTTAATGGTTTATGTCATAAAAATTCTCGTCACTATAGTTTTAGTGGGAGTTTGGAGAGCAAGTAATGAGATGCATATGCTCAGTCTGTGATCTGAACAAGAATTCCCCAGGGGATCGTAAAGCGACGTGTCCTTGGCCGCCAGTGAGGCCGTGCTTGTGTGCGGCATGAGCGAGCCCACACGTTTTCTCGCCTGTGAGGTGCTCCCTCACAGGGCTCGTTCTTCTCTGCGGGACTGCCCTCCTTCTCATTGATTCTTGGGCATTCCTTAGTAGTTCGCATGTTAGCTCTTGTCAGGTAGCTGTGCTGCAAATGTTTTATCTCCGGCTGTGACTTTTCTTTTCACTTTGTGATTTCTTTTCATGAACTGAGTTTCCTAATTTTAACGTAGTTGACTTTGTTGAGATTTTCCTTTATGGTTTGTTCTTGTATGAGAAGTCGTTTTCTCTTCTACGGTTGTTTCTGGTATGCTTTTCATTTTTGTCTTTGATCACTTCAGATTTATTCCAAGTATGGTGTGAGGTTGGGATCCGTTGTCAGTGTTTTTAGTGTAGATAGCCGGTTTGCGAGGGTCTTATCAAGAACTCCACCTTTTTCACACCGACCTGCACTGTTTACCACAAGTATGTTTCAAGTTTCCACAAATGTGCCCTTCAACTGGGCTCTTGTTCTCTTCCTCTGCTCTCTTTGTCCACCCGGTGTGTGTGCCAAGGTCTAATGACTGCAGCTTTATCATAATTACTGACATTCAGTGGGACCAGCCCCTCGGCTCACTCTTCTTCTCCCGGGCTGTCCTGGCTGGTCTCAGTCACTTGCTCATATAAGATTTAGAATCAGTTTCTCAGGTTGCATGAAAGGACCTCTGGGGGATTTTTGTTCTACTTGCATTACCTCTTTAGATAGTTTGGGGGGAATTGATATCTTTGTGAAATACATAGTATATCTTTACTTTTACTTGGGTTTTCTTAATGTCTTTAACTAAAGCTTTAATGATGTTTCCCATAAAGTGTTTACACACTTCTTCTTAATTTTATTCCTAGGTATGTTATACACCTTTTACTGATATTGTAAATGGCATTTAAAATTCTGTATTTCCTGACTGATTGTGGTTGATGCTGACAAATGGAAATGCAAATGGGTTTTGGTTTGATTTTATATCTATCAGTTTTGCTAAATTTCTTATTTTATATATATTTTACATATATACAGAAAGAAAGAAAATATATATACAGAGGGTCAAAAAATGTATATACGTTTTAAGAAAGGAAAACTGTATTAAAATTGTAATATTCAATATATACTGAAAACAAAAGATGAATACAAGTCACTTTTGACTTCTGCAATTGCCAGAGGTGCTCAGAGTGGTTTCCATCAGCGTCCAGACACTTCTGATTATGGCAAACTACTGCTTGAGCAACGTTGACCAAAGTGTCCACTTGTACACATCTTTTTGGCAGCCCTGGTATATATGTATATATATGGAGAAACATACACACATTTACATATGTTTGGTTTTGCTTGTTCTTGGACAATCATACCATCTGGAAACACTGATGGTCTTTTCACTTTTCATTTCTTATGCATTTATTTCTCTTCTTTCTTTCCTGAATTGGCTGGGAACTTTGGTTAACTTTTTAAAAATCTGTGATAAAATACACATTACATAAAATTAACTATTTTAAGTGTGCAATTAAGGGGCTGTAAGTTCATTCACACTGTCGTGTAATCCCACCCCCACCTGTCCCCAGAACACTTTCATCTCCCCAAAGAGAACCTCTGTCCCCATTAAACACTGACTCCCACGCCCCCACCCCAGCCCCAGCCCCACCGTCCACTTCCTGTCTCTACAGATCTGACTCCTCCAGGGACCACATATGAGTGGAGTCATTCAACATGTGTCCTTTGGTTAACTTTTGACTTTGTATATAAGCATATTAAATATGAATAACCACTAAAATAATGTAAATGGTATGTATAACATCCAAACCAGTAGAGAAGGAAAAATAAGAAATAAAAAAAGCTGAATTCACACGAAGGCCAGGCAGGAGAAGGAAGAACACAACAGAGAAGTACAAGCAAGAAAGACGTGATGGAGAAATCAGGGGCCGGGGCCTGTGCGTGGCCGTCCACTGCTCATGGTTACTGCCTGCAGCTCCACTGTGGGCTGGCGGAACGCATAGCACTCCAGCTCCCGCACCCGGGATCAGCTGGCCCAGCTCTGCGTTTCCTGAGGACGAGAACCTGCAGGGGTTTCATCACCCACACAGCCTAGGGCCCAGGCCTGGGTGAGCTGTCTGCCTGCAGACGACTCTGCCAAGAACTCTGAGAGGTGCGGTGGTCCAGTCGTAAAGCAGCATGAGACACTATAAAAAGAGTTTAATCGTGCACACGTGGCAGGCATTGCATTTAATTTACCGCTCTGCAAAATTAAAGTCATTTGGGGTTTTCCATCACTCGCGCAGCATGGAGTTATTTATTGGACACTGTCAGAACTGAGGGGGGGGATTCAAAATTCAGGTCAGGGAAAGTCAAGTTTTACAAAGGCCGGTCTGAGTCCCCAGGGGCCCGGGCAACTCAGGACTGCGCTCCTGTGTCACTTTGCTGCTGCAGCAGGGAGGGGAGAAATTACTCTGCTCTCTTCCCCATGAGAAGCCTGAGCTCCGTGAAGGTTTCTGGAACGCCGCCTCTCCTGTGCTCCCTGCTCCGCAAGCCTGGGGTAACTTCTGCAACCTCAAAGTGGGCTGTCTTATGCACCTGCCCTCAGACAGTATACTCAGGTGTCAGGTGCTTGAAATGCATGCTCCCACCACACCCAGCCCTGCAAGGAAGGTGTGATCACCTCGGTGGGACAAATTTGAATCCAGGCTCTGAGGAATGCATGGCTGGTTTGGCGCTGTCCACCCAGGAGGTGCTGAATCTGTGATGCAAAGAGACCGTGGAGGCAGTGGGCTTGGCCCTTTTTCTTGGCCCCGGGAGGAGGGCCAGTGCAGGCCCCGGGCCTTTCTTGGAGGAAGGAGAGAAGCTGGTTTGAAATACGCCTCGGCAACCTCCACGGCAGACACCATACATACACTCCCTTCAAAGCACTTGCCCACGTAATTACTAGGACTAATTGAAGGGGGGGCCCTCTGGCCAAGCCTCTGGGCTCTAATTAGCCAGGTAATAAGACTGTTTGTGTCAATATGTCTAGGCAGATGGAATGGCTGCTTGGCGGCTGCTTAACGAGGCAAGGAGTTGGGGTGGGTGGCCCTGGTGAGGCCCATTGGTGAACAAATGGGCCATGGCAGACCCCTGCACTCTTGTCTGCAGGCCCAGGAAAGACAAGTGGAGGCTGGCGTTGCCCAGGGCAGGCAGCTCAGGGTTGTCACTAGTCCTGAGACCAGCAAGGAATTCCCCTTCCCAGCCGGTGGTGCTCTGCCCCCGGGGTGGGGGGGAGGGGCTCACAGCCTGCGTTGCCAGGCAACAGGCTGGGTGTCAGGGCACCCACACCTCTGAGTCTCACTCCACGTGGATTCCTTCAAGAAGAGAGATAATGGAGGCATGCTGCCGAGTGGGCAGAGGGCAGGGCACCTGTGCTGGCAGCCCTTTCCTGCACCTCTCATTCCAGCCCCACCATCTTCCAGAAGAATCAACAGAGGCTTGAAAAGGGGAACTGGCTCAGCCTTGCAGCCTCAGGGAGGCAGAAAAAGAGGTGGTGATGAGACAGGGTCTGCTGGAGGGCTTCCTGAATCCTTGGCACGAAGAGCAGTGTCTGGCCTGGGCTGTGTGCTCAGTAAGTACTTGTTGCATGAATGAATGAATGAATGAATGAATGAATGAATGAATGAGTTACGTCTCCCCGTCCAGGCAAGGTCCACACACAGCACAGGTCGCAGTGTCACACTCACAGGGCAGGTGACCTCTGGTGTCCGCTACGCTCCCTCCTTCACATGCTGTTTGAGCACATTCCCATGAAATCTGCTTTTCTTTTGTGTCATCCACATGCAGTTGTGTGGGATGGATGTGCATTTCCTCTGTCCTTGTCCCCAAGCATTGACACTCCGGTGTCCCCAGCACATGGCTTGGTATACCTCAGCGGTGAACTCTCGTTCAGCAGAGTGGTTTTTTTCTGGGTAGGTCCCCTGAATCAAGGTCACCCCATGACATAGGAAGGAGCCTTGTTGTTCTGGCCACATTGCAAACTGCCAGTGCACAGGCCACCGCAGGGTGGGCACAGGGTGAAGTGAAGCTGCATCAGCCCCGAACCGCAGGGAAGGAGGCCCGGGCAGAGGAAAGATGTGTGCGAGCTGCCCTTCTCAGGAAACACGCTCCCGGGGCCTTGGCGCTTGTGTGCGGGGTCCCCGAGGGCGGGATGCAGGGTGCAGGGAGCAGAGGCATCTGGAGTTGGGGGACTGGGGCAGGTGAGGGGAACTCGTGGGGCCACTGGAATCAGACCCATTGTGGAGAAACGTTACAGCCCTGATAGAGGGGATCGTCGGTGATGAGCTTGACGGTCCTGTCACAGGGCTGGCTCCTTCCCATCTGCACCAGACACCCCACCCCCACCCCAACTCCTGGTGGGAGGACAGGGTCAGATTCGGCCAGTTACCAACTCCACTGCACACTGGGTGCCTGGCCCAGCACGAGGCTTGTGGGAGCTGAACAGGGAAGAAGAGAATGAGAAGTTGGCAGAGGGGGCGTAGCTGGAGCCGGAGAGCAGTGAGGGGTTCAGCCAGGCTTTATCCTGAGGGCACCACCGAGCATTTCAGGCAAGGTTTCCGCAAAAGCACATGTCCCACCATGCACCACCCCAGCTGCGGTGTCTCCAGTTGCAGGACCAGGACAAACCTGCCCCATAGAGAGTCTGCGTGGCGGTCCCGACGTCAGTCACCCCGGCGGTGCGGCCTCACTCTGTGGCGGGGAGCCAGGGGAGGCGGACCTCACATTAGTACCTGGTGGGACAAAAGCTGATGTGCTCAAGGGCTGTGGCCAAGCCCCCCTGCCCTTATCCCATGAGCGATCCTGTGTGGAGCACAACGGTCCTCTCCAGACAGAATCAGTAAAGGGAGTAAAGCATCATGACCTCCTGCTTCAGCACCAACATGCGAAGGGCTTGGAATCGTCACTCTTGTCCTCGCAACAGGGGTGGGTGGACAAACTGGAAACCTGTCACTTTTCTCAGACGCCTCAGAGCACAGAGGGAAAGGCAAACAAAGAGGCACAAATCTGAGGTGTGCCCAGCGGGCGCAGAGCTGCCAGATGGGAGCCGGTAGGAACCCTCAGATGGAGGCTGGGGGCTGCAGGAGGCTGAGTGCTGACCAGTGACCGAGAAAGGCCTCGGGGCTGCTGTCCTGGGGGTCCCAACACGTTCAGGGGCGTGTCCTCCGGAAACCTGGCCAGGTCCTCACGTGAAGCTCAGAGGAGGGTCCCAGCATCTCTGGAGGTGGCTGGAGGACGTTAGTGGCCCAGAGCCTTCCCCATAGCAAAGGCCAGGCTCCCGAGGAAAGAGAGCTCTCTTTGCCAGAGAGCGTGTCCCCAGCCTCGACCTGGGAGAAGGCGGTTCCTCCCACACCAGCCCCCTGCCACCTCCCTCTTCCACCTTAGGACAAAAACCAACAAGCAAACAGTGGGCCACGGGCCAGGGCTTTAGGGAAATAGCCTGAGGACGCCAGGAAGACGAGGAGAGTGATAACAAGCGGTGCCCACGGAGAGCCGACCTGGAGGCCACAGCCCAGGTCCTAGGCTCATTACCACGGACTCAGCTGGAGGGTGCAGGTCTGTCCCTCCCCACAGGGCCCCCTGAGGTGAGTGGCTTCTGGGAAAGGAAGGCTGTCTCGGAAGTGGGGGACTTGGAGAAGCCCCAAGTCACCAGGGGAGCCAAACATGGGGGCGGTGGGGGAGTTGGAAGCCCCTGCACCCCGGCTTTGGCAGCCATTAGACACAGCCCACGTCCTAGCTGGGGTAGCATCACACCTCCCACAAGGCCTGCTTACCTCGCTTCCCACTGCCCAGTCCAATATGTTGGTTTTTCAGCAGGAAATTGTAAGTCACGCCAAAAGAGAAGAAAAAACACTGTCTGTCTGAAGAGACCACGCTATCATCAGAAGCAGGCTCCAACACAACACAGATGTTTGAGGGGGTGAGCTTGGGCCACGAACAGCGCAGGGGTGTCTGCAGGCCCCTTCCTGCCAGCAGGCCCCTAGGTCGGGCCCTGTGGCCAGCACTGCAGCCCCCACCCCTGGAGTGTGGGCTCCAGTGCAGAAGGGGAGGTGGGGCAATGGGCGGGTGGAAGGGGTCGCAGGCCTGTTGAGGGCTGCTAGGGAGGGCACGGCATGGCTGTCCCTGGCTTGGCTGCAGGGCTCCGAGTGCTACAGACCTGGGCAGCCAGGAGAAGACTCTGAGGGACCCTGTCACCGCCCCATTCCAGCAGCCCCAGCTGGTTCTACCAGGAAGTGGTAGCCTGAGTGGACAGGATGGCCTGGGGGCCCGCAGTGGGGGCCTCCATCACTGCCACTGCTGGGGCACCCAGCCGCGTCCATTCTGGGGGCTGCAAGGGAATGACCCTGCACTGGCTCTGGAGGAAGGCTGTGACGCTCGGTGTCCAGGAGACTCATCGTCACTGCCACCCACTGAATGTCAAGCAAGTCAGAATGGCGGTGGAGCTGAGCTGAAGTATCATCCACGCTTCCAATGAGTTTGGATTATTGAAACCCCAGAGGGCGGGAGGCGTGGGCCGAGGTGGTGTGGCTTTGTGTGAGCAGGTGCGTGGCTGTGGCTGTAACTCTGAGTGCAGAGAGAAAGGGGCCTGCAAGGCAACAGGTGGTTCTGCCAGGCAGAGATCCTGGCCTCGCTGGGTGGGCCACAAGGGGACAGCCCCAGCACCTCCAGCCAGCCCTTGACCCCTGCCCTCCTGGCTCACGAAACCCTGACCTGGGCCTGCTCCAAGGACCCCATGGTCACCAGGAAGGGGGCCGAGATGGCCACCACAACAGGCGGGGTCACCAGCGGGCATGTGGCTCACACACGCAGGACCCAGGTGGCCTGGGGACGCTGGAGGCTGCAGCCCTGCCCCCGAGGCCCACTGGGTGATGCTTTGGACACAGACGCTAAGGGCCACGGCTCCCACTGTGGGCGCCCCCAGCCAGCCACCTGATCAGTCCAGTGCCCTCAGGCCACGCAGCTCTGCCACCGTCCTTGAGGGTCAGTCCCCACCCAGTTCACGCTGCCACACACTTGACCTCCCACCCTGGCCAGGACCAGCACCTCCTGGCCAAGCCCTGGCCCCCGACTCCCGCATGCTGGCTGAGCCCACACCACCCACGGGGACAGGGCACGGTGGGGGGAGCACAGGGCTAAGTAGCCATGGCTGTCAAAGCTGCTGCCTCCTTGGGGAGCCCCAGCCAGGAAAAGGGTTCATTCTTTCTTCCTTTTTCTTTGTTTTACCCCATTTCCACTTTAAAAAAGAAATTGCTCAGAGATGATTTAGAGCTTTCTGCTAAATGTGCATTTTGCTGTCACAGAAAGAAGGCAATTACAGTCATCTCAGTTGCCCCCCTCCCCCGCCGGCACATTTCTAGCACATTCTCCGTCCTCTGCCTCCGCCCCACCCAGCCTGCTGCTGTGGCCTCCCTGGCCGCCTCAGCCACCCGGACGCTGCCGAGGAGAGAAGCCCCTCCATCCTCACGTCGCTGTCCACCCTGAGGCCCTTTTCCCTCAGGCCCCTCTCATGGGCGGGGGGCGAGGGGGGAGTGACTTTGGAAAGCCAGGCGAGGCCCCTGGGAGTTCTTGGTCAGCCGGGGGTGTCTGTGTGGGCAGAAGTGCCCCGCCAGCTCCCTGGCAATGAGGCGGAGCCCTGCTGCCTACTTTCACCCTCACCGTGGCCCTGGCAGGAGGATGGTGGGTCAGCCCCTCAGGAGGGAGCTCAGTCTGCAACGGGCCTCCTGCCCCACACACCCCACAAAAGGCTTCACGCTCCTCCTGGCTCACCCTCCAGCCCCCTTCCTCAGCTCTTCAGGAGGGAATTCCCATTGTCCGTTAAAATTCCAGCAGCAGCTCCCCCACCCCCATGCCCCCACCCCACCCCCACCTCCCCTGCTGTGGAGGCACCCGTTCCTCCCATGGAAACCTCTGAGGAAGGCACTGCCTACACGGTTGGTCTCCCGACCAGCCAGGACCAGCCATCAGCTGTGCAGAGGCTGTCACCACAGCCCCAGGGCCACAGCGGGTGGCCAGCAGCCCCCTCCATACCTGTCTCCTGGGTGTCCCAGGGCTGGCAGCACAAGCCTTGCCAGTTCCTAAAGACGTAACTCAAAAGCCTGATCTGCGGTGTGGCCACCCACAGGCTGGGCCCCAGGCTCCCACCTGGCACAGCTGGTCCTTCGAGGCTGCAGTGGGTTGAATGGTGGCCCCAATGTGACCAACCCCCTGCCCTGGAACCTGTGGATGAGACCCTGTTTGGAAAAGGGTCTTTTCAGATGTCATTAAGGATCTCGAGATGCGGTCATCCTGGGTTCTCTGAGTGGGTCCCAAAGGCAAACACTGGTGTCCGTCTGACAGATGCAGAGGGGGATACACAGAAGAGGGTCTCTGAAGACAGGCAGATCGCAGCGATGTGGCCACCAGCCCAGGACCACCTGGGGCCACCTGAAGCCACCTGAAGCCAAGGGAGGCAGGAAGAACCGTCCCCTGGAGCCTCTGGAGGGCACGTGGCCCTGGGCCACCTGGATGGACCTCTGGCCTCCAGCACTCGGGAGAATGAAGCTCTCTCTGTGTGCGAAACCCCCAGTATGTGGTGACCTGTAGGGGGGCCCTCGGGGCCAGGACACAAACACGAGGGAGGACGCGTGGGAGGGCAGGCAGCCAACCCAGTGAGCAGCGGAACAGGGTGGGGAGTCCCACCAAGGGCAGCGTCAGGGGGACCGCCCTGAGCCAGGTGCCATGGCCACCACAGCCACTGTCCTCCCCCTTCAGCCCTTTCTGGAGCCACATGCTTTGAAAATCTGCTGGGTGCTGGCCAGTGCTCGAGTTTCCATACATCCTGTCCCCTTGGGCAGGCCTTACAGGCTTAGAGCCCTTGCCAGCCTCTCAGACCCGAAGGGACAGGCAGGGACGGACAGACACATGGGACAGGGGTCACACACATGCCCCGTGTGGGGCTCAGCGGCCAGGCTGCTCCAGCAGGAGGTGGAGCTGCGGCCCCGTCCAGCTCACAGGCCTCTGGGCAGAGGCGGCGTGTCAGGTCGGACCGAGCCCGGCTCTCCCATCCCCATGTCCACACGGCAGAGGCAGCGGCTGGACCTGGTCTGGTCACCCACCTCCCCTCTGTGTGCCCAAGGCAGTTTTGATTTACAGGAACTGGCAAGGCCCCTCTGACCTGGTCGTCTTACTGCCAGGGTCACCCAGGGGGCCACGCATGACTCTGGACCCAATTGACGGGTTCAAATTCTGCGTCTGCTTCTTGCACTATTGCTAAACCTCTCTGTGCCTCAGTTTCCTCATTTCAGGGGCTTGTTGGGAGAAAGTACTCAGCACCATTGGGACGCCCTCTGTGGACATGCGTTTCTGCTGCATAGCACCAGGCAGGCCCTGGCGTGTCCCATGGGGGGGGCCTGGCCGCCCGGGCTCTGCAGGGCCCCTGTCCAATGGGGTGTCTAGTGAGTGACCCCACCTCCTGGGCTGGCACCGTGTGGGCAGGACCTGGGGACTCGCTCCTAGTACATAAAACCTGGCAGGCAGACAGGATGGGCGTCACTTCCAAGATCAAGTTACAAACTGAGGTGGCTTCAGTCTTGGGCATTCTCTCTACCCCCACCCCTCGGGGGAGCCCGCTGCCATGTCACCAGGCAGCCCTGTGGAGGGGTCCACGTGGCAAGGAACCGATGTCTCTGGTCAACAGCCAACAGGGCCTGAGGCCACCAACAACCACGTGAGAGCCAGAAAGTGGGTCCTTCCCCAGCTGAGCTTTCGTGTGACAGCGGCCCCAGATGACACCCTGACTGCAGCCTGTGTCAGACCCTGAGTCAGAGACGCCCGGCTGTGCCACCTGGACCCAGAGCACGGACACGAGGAGGCACAAGTGTTGTTTTAGCTGCAAAGCTTGGGGTGATTCGTTGCACAGCTGTCGATGGAAGCACAGGCGACGGGCTGCAACTGCCTGGGGAAGGCCCGGCCCGGGGGTGGCAGGGCTGCCTGAGGCCGCTGGACACCCGCCCTGACCGTGCAGTGGCCTGGGTACCCCCTCACTGGGTCTCGGTCTCCTTGTCTGGGACGGAGGGGGTTGGGCTGCGTGAGCTGTCCGGGCCCTTCAGCCGTCAGGTGATGGCTTCATGCCCGCTGCCACATGCCCCCTGGCTGCCACCTCTACCTCTGCAGCCTGGGCGCCTGGCGCCTCCTCACGGCTACCCAAGTGCACGGGAAGCCATGTGGTGCCCCACCTCTGCCAGCAAGGCACCTCACCTCGAGAGCTGAGTTTCATCTGAGCTGGCTAACATGACAAACACAGCTATTAGTGCAGTAAAGACACAATTACACAGCTAATCAGCCTTTAGCCGCGGCCTCGCCAACCCGCCTGCCTCGCTGAGGGGACGTTCTGGCACAGCCCGTAGGCTGCTTGCCCTGTCCCAGAAATTTCATTCCTAACGAGCAGGGCTCCCTTCTCCAGGAGGAGCCCTGAGTGAGGCCGGCCCGACCCGGCTGCACTGGGAGACTGAGGCCCGTGGTGGCCTGGCTGGGGCCTCTGCCCCGACCTGTCCTGCTGGGAGGCTGGCGGCCTCCTGGCTCACCAGGCCATTCCACAGCCCACCGGCCTGTCATCCGATGCGGGAAGACAAAGGCACTGCTCTTGGTTTCCGTGGTGACGGCCTGTGCTGATGGGGACGAACTGTGCAAGTCCCCTCCCGATGGCTCTGGGCACCTGCCTGTGTGGTCGGGCTGGGAGGAAGGAGGAGCGCATCCTGTTTTCCCTCCCCCAAGGCCCGCGTGTCTGATCCGAAAGATGAGCTCATCATCTGAGATGCACCAGCCCTGCTGTGACCCGGGACCATTATGAGCGGCAATTTCTCAGGGGCAGAGCGACATGTAACGAGGGATCTGGTGTGCAGATGAGCAGGGCTGGGCTGCAGGGCCTCAGTGGAGGGAGGGTCAAGGAGGGGCCCTCTGACCCCAGAATGCATGACCCTCAGCCAGAGCAGGGACAGCCCTTGATGGCCTCCAGTGAGGGTTCCTGGCGACGGCCATGGTGGGCTGCAGTGAGGCACATGGCCCCGCTCTGGGGACCCGCTGGAGACACCACACCGCCCGCCCATCGGAAAATGCACGCCTCACTCCACACCAGTAGAGACCCGCACACCGCACGACACGCCTGGTGGGGACCCACACGCCACACTACATGCCCGTGTCTGTGGTGGCAGTGCTGGCACAGCCGCCTCCCTGATCTGCAGGAATGGAGACCGTGCAGGGCAAGGCCATGGAGGGGCCCGCCCTGCCCTCAAGGGTCCCTGCTGACCCTGTATGCTCGGGTCCTATCCACTGCTGCAGAACAAATGCCCCAAATGTAGCAGCTGAAAACGGTGCATGTTACCTCCTCACAGGGCCCCTGGGTCAGGGCCCTGGCGTGGATAGGCGATGCCTCCAGTTCAGGTCTCACACTGGCCGCACTCAGGTTGTCCCTGCCTACCGGGCACCATCTCCTCCAGGCACAGGCGGACTTGTCCTCAGCCTCGCTGTGAGGACAGAGGGGACCGCGAGGGGGCCGTGGGGGGCTTCTGCCTGGCACCCCAGTGCAGCTGGTTGCTGTCGTCACAAGCAGAGCTTCCTCCCTGCTTTTCCTTCCTCTGGGTCCCCCCTGTGCCCTCCCCACGTCCTTGCTCTCCCTGCAGTAAGGGGAGGGCCTGGGCTGGACCCCTCTTTGGCACCAAGCAGACACAGCCCTGCCCTGGGGAGGGGCAGGACACCCTGTCCCGATCCTGCGCACACCTCAATTTGCAGAGGATCTTGGGGCATCACTTCTCACTCAGTTTCCCCATTCTCTGTGGGTGATGGGACTGGACGACATGATTCTTCCTTCTCCTCCTCAGGCACAGAGCCACAGAAATCCAGGCCCTGTGGTTGTCGGCCGGCCACTCACTAGTCTTTCACCAGATATGATTGCACGTCTCCTGTCGTGGGTTGAATGGTGGTCCCAAACATTTCTGTCTGCCCAGCCCAGCCCTCAGGACTTGTGACTGTCACCTTACTTGGAAAAAGGCTCTTTGCAGATGTGATTAAGGTCAGGGTCTCAGATGAGGTCATCCAGGCACTAAATTCAATGACAAGTGTCCTTGTAAGAGACACACAGAGGAGGAGGCAGAGGGTGGGGCTCCGCAGCCACCAGCTCAGGCACACCTGGGCCCCCAGGAGCTGGGGGAGGCAGGAACGACCCTCCCCTGGAGCCTTTGGAGGGAGGGCGGCCCTGGGACACCTTGACCTTAGGCGTCTGGCCTCCAGGACTGGGAGGATAAATGGGTGTTGTTTGAAGCTCCCCCCTCCCGCCCTGCGTGTGGTCATTTTTTACAGCCACCCCAGGAAGCACGCACGTCTGCGTGCACTGGCCACTGATACAGGGACAGTTATCCTCAGAGGGGAAGCTGGGCTGGGGCCGGGCTTGCGTGGAGTTGTGGAGTCGAGGGCCTGCCCCACCCCCCCAGTCATAAATCACACCCACCGTCTTGAGCTCCTCACCAGCCAGGGCCTCAGGGTCTGACCTCCCGCTGCAGAATGGCTGCTCTTGGAGGTGGTGAAGGATGACTGACAGGCCCAAGGAAACGTCCTCCCTCAGCCGTGGGTCCTGCTCGAGTCTCTCAATCAAGTGTGCATGTCACAAGGGAGATGAGAAGCTTTAAGACCCCAAGTTCAATGGCGAGCGATAAAAATACTGAACATACGACGGCGAGACGTGAGCTCATGTTTGAAAGCGGCACTTTCATATTTTTGAGAAGAAATATCACCAGTGTCAGATTTAGCCACCGTCCTCCTTCATAGAACTTCCGCCCAGTTCTGCAAATCATTATTTCCAGTTAATGGGCAGGAGCTAACGAGCAGAGGCTGCCCTTGGTGGCGTTGGGGACCCTGGTGATGAAGCCACAGGTGGGGAAGCAGAGTTCATAATGGGACCCGGGAGGGGGGTTCCTAGGAAAAGACGCTGGTGGTGCAGACCATCTTCAGGGGAGCCCCTAGAGGGCCACCAGCTGTGCCAGGAAAGGCCTCTCCCCCAGACAGAGGTGGCCGGCCTCAGTGTGAAGCAAGAGCTGTGGAGGTCGAGTCCAGGGCCCGGTCCCCAGGCCAGGCCATGCGCTGGTGCTGCCCTCCCAGTGTCCTGCTGGGAGCTTCATCCAAGATCCCAAGAGGGGCTTGCAGGGACCCTCCAATGCCCCGCCCTCGCTCACAGGACGTGATGCTCGCTGGAACCTTCCTGGGTTGTTTTCACTTGCTGTTCATAGGCCAGGGACAGGGCCCTGTTCCCTCCTGTCTGCAGAGGAAGGAACAGGAAAGCCCCAGACTCACACAAGTGCCACAGCCCTGAGCTCGTCCGTCCCACGTCTGTCCCCGCCACGTCACGTGTGCAGCAGCCAGTGCCCTCCTAATGTTTTTATTTATACACCTGAATGCTCCGAACGGCTGCTTTATTGAGATTCATCCATCACAAGGCTTAATTAAAACAGCGCTGCGCAGTTAACTCAGCGTGGATCACCAAAGCAAATGTTTGTTTTGCTGCCGTCAATTAAGGCCTCTGGTGTCCCTGGCAGGAAGCCACATGTGGCCCTGACGCCCGCGCCCCCTCCCTGGGACGCATGGATGGGGGTTGCTGAGAGAGCAGGAGTGCGGGGGGGGGGGCGGGGGGCTATTTCCCAGCCTTCGTGGGTGACAGGGCCTGGAGGAGGGAAGGAGCGCGTGAGGGCAGCTCAGGGGCTGCGTGTTCTGAGGCTGATCCACGTCGCCACCGACTCTCAGGATCTGAACTTGAAATCTGAGTCCTGCCCCCCCAGGAGTGGGGTGGGGACGTGTGTCACCCTCAGGCAGGGACACAGTTTTGTCCCCAGGGTCTCCCACATGCATCCCCCAGGACAAGACTTGACTGGGCCTGGAGAGGGCCCCAGGAGGGGACGAGGGGCCCGGGGCGTCCTGCAGGAAAGAGGTGGCTGGGGTCCCTGTATGAGACTCCTGCTGCTGCTGTAACAATTCGCTATAGGCTTCCTGCCTTAAAGCAACACGTCGTTCCCGCCTTACAGTCTGGAGGCCAGGAGTGTGACACAGGCCTCGCTGGGCCAAGAAAAGGTCGCAGGGCTGTTTCCTTCCTGAGTCGTCTCCTGGTTGTTTCCAGCTCCTGGAGGTCACGTGCGTCCTTGGCTCCAGGCCTGTCCTCCATCTTAAAGCCACTTCTGTCCTTGCCTCTCCTTCCCTGCTCTGACCCCCCTGCTCCCTCCTATAAGGACCCCGGTGACCACCCCCCACCTCCAGGTCCTTAACCACATCTGCGAAGCCCGCTTTGCCACGTAAGGTCCCCTGTTCAGGGGTTAGGACAGTGCTTCTTTGGGGCCATGAATCAGCCTACTGCCCACCCCACCCCCAGACGTGAAGGGCTGTGGTTGGCAGAGGAGGTGAGGGTCCCAGCCAAGAGGGGCCCTGAAGGAGAGGCCAGTGGTGTGAGTGGTCAGGGCGCCCACCCTAGAAAGGCTGCAGAGGACAGGTGCCACGGAGAGGTGCAGATTCAGGCTTCTTGGTGAGGGGACACAGGTGACCACCAGGAGAGCTGGATGGGGCAGGGATCGAGTGACAATAGAAAAACAGCGGTCACACTCAAGCTCGGGGAGGCGGAGGGGACTCGGCACTGGCTGGACGCCATGGGAACAGGGAGGGGAGCCCCAACTCCCAGCCTGTGCACATCACCGGGGAGGTGGGGCTGGAGAGCCACTGCAAGTCCAGAGCGGGGTGTGGCCGGGCGCCCAGCACTGGCCGACTGCACTGAGCAGCTCCCCAGGGCTGGGGGAGGCAGTCAAGGAAGAGGGGACCCACATAGGGCGGGGGCACGGGTACTGTAGGAGCACCCTTTATAGGACGGGGAGCACAGGGCATAGCGGCTGCTGGAGGCATGGTGGTCGAGGCGGCTAGGGCACCAGGGTCGGGGTGTCAAAGAGCATGGGGGCACCCTGGGTGTGTAGGGAGAGAGTGGGAGCAGCACAAAGCCTGTCTGATGCCGGGACCTTGTCCCTTTACTTATGTTAACCACCCTCCTTTGATTTGCTGATCCACAAATTACCAGTATGTAATTGGATTATTATGGGTGGGTGGGGAGACGTCCCTGTGATGTAGGGCCCTGCCCTCTCTGACCTGCCCTGCAAGGAGCCAGGTCTCCTTTCTGACCCCTTCCCACCAGGCACCCCTCTGCCTCCACCGGGCCTGGACGGCTGTCCCCAGGATCTCCTGACAGGGCTGCTGTTCTCTCTGCGGCAGCCAAAGCCTCTCTCAAACACGTCTCCAATGTCATCTCCCTCTGTCCCCTGTGGCCCTCTGTCCCCTGTGGCCCTCTGTCCCGTGTGGCCCTCTGTCCCCTGTGGCCCTGTTTCCCGTGTCGCCCTCTGTCCCCTGTGGCCCTCTGTCCCCTGTGGCCCTCTGTCCTCTGAGGCCCTCTGTCCCCTGTGGCCCTCTGTCCCCTGCGGCCCTCTGTCCTGTGTGGCCCTGTCACTGTGGTACCACAGGGGAGGACCCCCAGACAATCCATCCCCTTCTCACTTCCCCCGCAGGTTTAGAGCCAGGTGACCTGGGTGTGTGCCTGTCCTTGGGGGCAGCCTACATTCTCCCTGAGGCAGAGACACTTTCTCATCTGACGCTCAGCTTTCCCATCCTCCCATCAGTACTGGGACAGGGCCTCCTCATGGGGCTGCAGTGTGACCCCAGCAGTGTGACACGGAGCCCAGTCTGGGTCCTCGGGAGTGACTGAGAGGCCCTCAGCAGCTGTCCCAGCAAACCGGGGGCTGTGGCCACCCTCTCGATCCCTTGGGGTATCTCTCCTTCATCAGCTGGGGGTTTCCTCTCAGGGCCTCCTTTCTCTCTCCCAGACCCTCCTCTCACCCCACTGGCCCCTCGGGCTCCCTGTCCCCTGTGCCGTGCCCCTCTCACCTCCTGGCCTTGCTGCAAACCTCTGCTGGTGTGAGCTCTGCCCCAGGCCAGTCGGCCCCGCCTGCCCCAGGAGCCTTCCCGGCTGGCTGGCCATCACGGTGACCCTTCCTTCTGCTGTCTACACGTGAGAACCCTCCCGTGCACCCTCACTACCTAGGTCAGGGTACCCACCCTGCCGCTGGTGATGATGTCATGAGAGGCAGTTACTAGGCAACCAGCCTCCGCGGTCAGCAGGCTGCTGTGTGGTTTGAAGGTCCTGCCCATTTCTGAAACCATTAGAACTCAAAGCACAGTTAGTCCCAGAGAAGAAAGGAAAATCCACCCAGGTTTGTGTTGCCCCGAGGCCCCTTAGCTCTGCCCTCTGACCACAGGGTTTTCCAAGAGGCGATCATGTGAGACTAAGCTCGTTTTCTCATCCTGTCACTGTCCTTAGCCCAGCAGACACGGAGCCTGTCACTGTTATGTTTCGCGGCATTTGCCAAGTCTGCCGAGATGTCCGTGAGGATGGGACAGAAAGCACGTCCCGGATGAACAGCAGGCGCACTATGTGTGTTACAGGACCAAAGCCGTTAGCTATGGCCTGGCCTCAGCGGCAGGAGCACCCCACAAGGCTCCCACCACTCTCTGACCTCAGTCCTACGTGGCCACATGTTCTTAGCAACGATTTATATGAAGAAATAAAAGGCCAACCCATCTAGTTGCTGCTGGAACGAAGGATAGAAAGAAAGTACCTGGAAAGGGGCAGTCATAATTCAGAATCATCTCGATGTGGAATGATTTAAGATTTAGATAGAAACTGTTCAACAGGACACAAATAGCACTACCCATAAAGGAGAGAATGGGTCGATCGCAGCACATTAAAATTAAGAACTTCTGTTCATTGGAGAAACCGTTAACGGAGTGAAGAGACTGGCCAAGAGGTGGTTTTGTGACATGTGCACCTGACAAGACTTATGTCCACATAAAAAACTGCCACACAGCAAATTTTTTAAAGGGAGGGAAGAAGCAGATGGGCTGAGAAGTGGACACAATATCTGAACTGGCACTTCACAAAATGGCATATCCGATGCCCCCAAGCATGTGAGGACTGGAGTGCCCGGTTTCATTAGTCCGCAGGGCGATGCGAGTCAAAACCGGTGTGACTCCTGGCCAGCGCGACTCGCCCAAGAGAAACAGAGGAGGGCTGAGCATTGGCGTGGCCGCCAAGTACCAAGTGGGCCCTCTCACCACACAGGACTGTTGGGTGGCCCCCGTGAAAGCCAGACACACACAAACCCTGTGACCTCACCTTTCCACCACAGGAGACCAAACAAAAGTGCATTTTACCAATAGAGGTGTTTTTCCAAAAGACACGTATAAGAATGTGTATAGCAGTTTTCAATGGCCAGAAACTGGAAATAGCCAAAAGTCCACGGCTAGGTGAGTGGGTACCCCAACACAATGGAAAGCTGGAAAAAATGACCCCGAGAGGACAGTGGCTACACACCGCTGATCAGCGGAAGAGGCGTGGCGTGAGAAGGTGTAGGCTGTCTGACCCCGTGTGACTGTCTAAGCCAGGAAACACTAGTCTGGACTCTCGGAAGCCCAGACTGCTGGCCTTTGCGGCTGGCAACGAGGGGCGTCCGGAGTGTGGAGGTGTTCTCTCCGCTGGCTACAAGTGGGTTGCCTTCTCTGCACACCCACCACCAGACTGGTGTGTTCATTTGGTGGGTGTGCACTGCACTCTAACGAGCAGTCCCGTGAAGGCACATATGACTGCTGCCGTGACCGTGACATGAGCAGGGACGCTGCCGCCTGCCACGAACAGCTACAAAACGGAACACAATATGTTCTCCGACGTTGGGCACCAGCCAGTGTAGGGCCGTGACCCTGAGGGAGAGGAGACAAATGAGGGGAGTCTAGTGTGTGCCCTGTTCTCTGCTCAGAGGTACTTCCCAGAGTGGAAGAGGGTGGAGGACGTGAGCAGAGCGTAGCAGCCTTGAGTAGAGGAGGACGGACAGGGGTTCAGGGAGGCTGCTGTTTGTGGGGATGACAGTCAAAGGGGGGGGGCACGCCCTGGAGCAGCTCTAGAAATCTGCCGGGGCACATTTGCGGTCTAAGCAGCCAGAGAGAGAAGCCTTTTAAACACCTATGTTAATCAGCTCAGACTTCTGCGACAAGACGACACCGACGGTGGCTTAGAGAGAAGACAGTTATTTCTCCTAGTTCTAGAGGCTGGCAGGGTGCCAGCATGGCGCCGTTCTGGTGAGGGCTCCCTCCTGGCTTGCAGCCACCTTCGTGCTGTGTCCTCACATGCTGGCGAGAGAACAAGCTGTCTCTTCCTCTTGTTACGTGCGAAGCCACCATCCCATGGAATCAGGCCCCCACTCGTAGAACGCCATTTATTCTCAAATCTCAGTCACCTCCTAAGACCCTACCCCCGATACCATCACATTGGGGCTCAGGGTTTCAAACTATGAATCATGGGGGGCCATGGCGACACCCAGGGCTCTTGGCAGTGAGCCCAGCAGGGCCACGAGCTCCGTAGGAGGAGTAGAAAGCTCAGACTAGAGGCTAGTGGACGTCACTAATGAAGACTGGAAACAGACCTCAAAGTTCTGACTCTGGTAGCAGCTAAGGAAGATCCCAGCACAGCGACTCGTCCAAAGATAACAACAATATGCACAAAAAGATAATAAAATCAGCTGAAAACACTGGAGAATGACCCAAAGCAGGCAGAAGGGACCAGAATGGAGGAAGTTTCCCATTTTAACAGCTTCCAGCCTGAGGGCAGCCCCAAGTCTGCAGCGTGTGGGTAGTGGAAAAAACGTCAAAGCCATTTAAAAAAAACATGCTCTCCTTATAGCTTGAAGACCAGAGCACAAAGTTTAAGGCAACCTGGGCCACAGAAAGATAAGGGAGCATCATAGGTCGGAGGGATCCACAAGTCTGTGTGCAAACTGCGCCCACGTCTGGCTGACCCTGAACCACACGGGGCAGGGCAGACTCCAAGAGGCCCTGCCCAACCTGAAAATCCCAACCAAGATGAGAGCTGTATCCAAGAGGAAGATTTTCCAGTTTGAATCACATCAGATTCATTGTCTGTTAAAACAAGGAAAGTCAATGCAGTTCAATCCTGAAGCCCCACAGCAAAACCTTTACAAAGCCTAGGATATAATCCAAAATTACTTGACATGAAAAAACAAGAAAATGTAGCCCGTTCTCAAGGGGAACAAAAAGACAATCCACAGAGATTACCCCTGAGAAGACCAAGATGTTGAACTAAGCAGACAAGGGTTTTAAAGCTGCTGTTGTAATTATGCGTAGTGAAATTAAAAAAAAATATGCTCACAATGATTGAATAGATTCGGTATGGCAGTAGAAAAATAGAAACTATAAAGAAGAACCAAATGGAAATTCTAGAACTGAAAAATGTAAATCTGAAATAAAAAGTTCACTAGATGGGTTTAATATCACAACAAAAACAGCAAAGAAAAGAGTTAGTGAATTTGAAGAGAAATTGATAGAAATTATCCAATTTGAAAAAGGTGGGAAAAGAAGGAAAGAAACCAATTTTTAAAAGCATAATTTGGAGACCCATGGGATAATATTAAAAGCCTGACATGTGTGATATTGGAGGGCTAGAAGGGGCAGAGAGAGGAAACAGAGCAGAAATTTTGTAATTCTCATTTTTGTTTAAAAGAAATTATAGATAAAATTACCTGAATTTGATGAAAGACATCAATTTATAGATTACAAGAGCTCAGAAAACCCAAGTCAACATAAATGCAAGGGAACCTTGGTGAAGCACGTTAGAGTCAAACTGACAAAAACCAAAGAGAAAACTTTGAAAGCAGCCATAGAAAAGCGACGCGTTACACACAGGGGAGCAAAGCTTTGAATAAATGTTCACTTTTCAGAAGACAGTGGAAACCATTTTTAATGTTAAAAGGAAAAGGAAAAAAATCCTATAAATAGGAAAAAACATTCTTAGAGAACGAAGGTGGAAGAAAGACATTTTCAGATAAAAGAATTTTTTTACTAACAAATATGATAAAGGAAATTCTTCAAGTGGATGAGCCACGGTACCAAATGGGAACCTGGAACGCCAGTCCCAAGGATTAGAGGATCGTGTTAAATTCGCGGGTCCACAGAGCTAAGACCACAGGGAGGGCCCTCCCCGACTGTCCTGTTATTTCTCTCCTGTCTGTCTGCAGCTCGTGGCCTGTGCACAATGACAACTCCCACAGCCAAGTTCAGAGCCTGCGTCACTTCCCACAAGCCTCCTGGGTGGAGGGAACGGGGGAGGCCATGTCACTTGGCTCCTAGAGTGAGGAGGTAGGCTGGTTGCGCCCGAGGCCAGCCGCAGGGACTGGTCAATGGGCTCTGGGGCTTTGGCTCCCAGCATGGGGCTGGCGGGCCAGCCTCACGGCCCAGGTATGCCACCCTGGGCAGGCCTGCCCTCGGGGACTCGGTGGGTAAATTGTGGGACCAGATGAGATGCTGCCTGGGCTTCAAGGCAGCTGTGGCTTTGCAGGCCCGCCCGGGAATGGCTTGACTGTGGTTCTGGGGCTCCCTGGCTCTCGGCGCCCACAAAGAGATAAGGAGGTGAGGCAGGCAGGCTCCGGGCAGCCACGAGTCCCCTGTCTCTTCCATGGGACTAAGAGCTGTTCTTTGCCCTCTCCCCCTGCCCCAGCTGTGGTCCCTGTTCTTTCTGCCCTGCGTCTGGGCTCGGGGCTCTGGCATCAGTGGCCAGTGGAGAGGCTTCTTTGCTGCCTGCACACCTGCTTCATTTTGTAGCTGGCACCCACTGTGACCAGAGACTCTTCCTCTAGAGGTGCCCATGAAAACCTCTCCCACCTCCGTGCTCAAACTGGGTCTGGAAATCCCTTCCTTTTGCCTCTCTGATGCTTGGAGAATTCAGGGCGAACTTCCGCGGCCCCACAGACTCAGTGGTCACCTAGCACAGCCTGAGGCCAGGCCCAGGCTCCAGGATGTGACACCTCCCCCGGCAGGGCCTGAGGGGGGAGCATTCAGCCCCCAGCTGACAAAGCTCTGCATCTCGTCCTGGGCTCAGCCTCTCCCGCCCCTTGGACTGCAGAGCCTTCCTCCAGGGCTGGGAAGAATGACAGTGACTTTGTTTTTTCTGTCTGACTTATTTCGCTCAGCATAATAATCTCAAGATCCATCCGTGTTGTCGCAAATGGCACTATTTCATCTTTTCTTATGGCAGAATAGCATTCCACTGTGTATATATACCACATCTTCTTTATCCAATCATCTAAAAAGTCGAGAATCGTATGACTTCACTCGTATGTGGGATATAAAACAAAGCAACAAAAGAACAAGACAAACAAATAAAGAAACAAAAACTCATAGACACAGACAACAGTTTAGTGGTTACCAGAGGGAAAGCGGGGAGGGGGTGGGAGACGAGGGTAAAGGGGGTCAAATATGTGGTGATGGAAGGAGAACTGACTGGGTGGTGAGCACACAGTGTGACATATAGATGATGTGATACAGAATTGCACACCTGAGATCTATGTAACTTTACTACCATTGCCACCCCAATAAATTTTAATTAAAAAAACCAGAATGACCGTGACAGCCCGGGCTGGGAAGGGCATGCATGGGGGCTCCTCTGTCCTCACCCCTCCCACCGCAAGGGGCCTCTGGCTGGGGCGCTCTGTCCCAGGAAGGGCCTCCCGCCCCAGCACGTGAATATGGATTTGTGCCTACGGACAGGAGGTGGCAGGCTCCAGCCCTAATTAGTGTTGCAGTGGCTGCCTCCCGCTGCCCCTGGGAGCTGGGGGGCGGGCATCAAAGGGGAGCAGACCACTAATCCCCCCTCTTCCGAGGGCAGCATCTGCCTCCTCCCTGACAGCAGGCCACGAGAGTCTTGGCTATTTAATTAGGACGGAGAGTTCCCCCCACCCTGGGAAATGATTTAATTTCAGTATTTCCTTTGCTGAGCACCAGCTCCTACCCCCTCCCCCGCCCTCAAAGGCCTTTCATGTACAGCTCAGCCCATCCCCCGTCAGGAGCCTGTGCCCTCCCCTCCCATTCCCTACTAGTGTGCAAGGGACCAAGCAGGGCTGGGGCGGCATCTTTGCGAGTGCCCAGCCCCCTGGCTGCCCGCCCAGCTCCGCTGGTGACCAGCTGTGTGCTGCGCCCTCCAGCCTGGCCTCTTGCCCGCACGGGCTCAGTCCCACCCCTGAGCCCTCAGCCAAGCGGTTCCCTCTCCAGGCCCCACCCAGGCAGGTACCCAGGGAGGCAAGGGCCTGATAGACCTTGGCCTTCGTCAGCACACGTCTGTCCTTCCCTGGACGTCACAGCCTTTCCTCGCTGGGTCACCCATCATGGACTTCAGCCTGGTCTTCAGCCTGGACTTCATTCTGCTCCCAGTGTGTGTACGTGTGTGTGCACATGGGTTAGGGTGTGTGCAGGCAAGTATGCAGTGTATGGACACATCCGTGTGTGTTTGTGCAGGAGCGTGAAGATGTGCACATGTGCTCATGCACACGTTAAGTGAGTGTGCATAAGTGTGCACGTACGTGCGCCCTGGATGTGTGTGCATGTCTGTGCACGTGAGTGTGCACGTGTCTATGTCCATGTGTGCACGCTTATGTGTGAGTGTGCACGAGCATGTCTGTGTGTGAACCCAGCTAGACTGGGCGCTCGCTCAGATCCAAGCCTGGTCTGTCCCACTTCTCTTTAAACAACTGGGCGCTCGTGTTCTCCACTGACCCGTCTGGGGCCAGCACTAGGCCAAGCACACTGCAGGTGCTGAGCAAATGCTGCAAAGCCACGCACACACAGGCATAGGAACGGGCCCCCAAGCAGCCCAGGACTGGCAGCCCCCGGGGGAGGCTCCAAGAGCCCTTGGCTCTCTCCTGACTCAGTTTCTGCATTTGTCCCAAGATCAGCTCCCAGCGCACAGCCTGAGGGTGGAGGTTAAGCAGGCTTTGCCAAGACCTTGGGGAGGCAGCCCTGCCCCGCCCCCACTGTGGGCCCCGGCCCCCGACCTGGGCGCATTCTCCTGGCTGCTCCCCACTTAGACCGCAGCCCAGAGGTCCTCCAGCCTCTGGGAGGCAGCTAATGAGGGGTGTCAGCTGGGCAGCTCTTCCAGGGAAACTGCTGCCCTGAGTGACTTCTTAAAAGAGAAATTGTATCCTTAAAGAGTCCTTTGAACACGTAGTGAATGAGCAAGGCCCACGGCCAGGTGGCTCCTCGGAGATCAGAGAACAGCAGATTGATTTGCACGGGCCTGCTGTGTACGCCTGTTCTCAAGGAGCTAACAAATGACGGCCATTGTATTCTCCTTCCCCTTCCCACCCCCCACACCAGATTCATGCCCTTTCCAGACAAAAACGTGCTTTGCAGACAGGAGCTGGCACCGCCTCACACTGAGCACTGGTGGTATATATCCTGGCCTCGATAGAGGCCCACCAGCCACGGGCGACCCCCTCGGGCGCCCCCGCGACCCCATTCCCTCCCCCCTCCAGGCACCCACCCCTCACTTGGCCATCTGTGTCTAGAGGGTCAGCACATGGCCTGGCCCGGCCCTCAGGGGTCACTCAGTAGACACTTGATGCAAGAACGAATGAGTGAGCGAGCGAATGAATGAATGAATGAATGAGTGTCTGGAACTTGACTAGAACCAGGGACTTCCCCCCGCTGGTGGGAGACAGACTGATTCTCAGGGCTGGGGTCCCCTCAGGGCTTCCTCTCTCTGCCCACTCTAGCCTGGAGGCCTCAGGGTCCCCAGAGACGCGTGACCCCTGGCTCAGGGGGACAAAAAGCTTGAAAAGCAAATGCACACAGGACTCTATGAACTGCTTCCCTTCCTGTTTTATGAAATACTTCTCTAAATGCCTGCGTATTGCTCTCCTGGGGGATGGAGGGAGCAAAATAGCAATTAAAGTCTTGTCATCCGACTTGTTCAGGCCGTTAAGTTGTTCAATCTTGCATAAAAAATCAGCGAGTGTACTTAACGTGGAGAAACACCTGGACATGAGGCAGTAACTGTAAATCAGCAGAGTGACGAGCTCCTGCCCACCCGTCCACCCTGCTGGCACAGCCACGGGGCTGCCAGTGGAGAGGGCGTGGGGTGGGGCTGTCTGTCCCCTGGGTGGTCCTGGGCAGAGGGCAGCAGGCAGCTCACGTGGCTAGGCCTCCAAACACCCCCTGCTACCCCAGCCCGGCTGGGAAGCCAGCATCACATTTGGAAAAGCTGGACGCTGGGCCATCTGCTTGGACAAACAGGGCCGGGTCCCAGGACAGTGTTGCCATGGTATTGGAGCCACACCAAAGCGCCAGGCAGCCACCTCGACACCCCACAGGGATCCAGTGGGATGTGGGGTGCAGCCATCACCATGCTCGCAGCCGTGAGCAGGTCTGCAGCGGCGTCTCATTCTCCAGGTGAGGAAAGTAGGAGGCGGGGCCTCTGTCGCCCACAGGATGTCCTCTCGCACTCTGGGCTGTGTCCCCTCCTTGTGCCGTATGGGAGACAGGCCTTGTCCTCACTTGATGTCCCCATTTTATGGTGTCTCAGGGGAAAGATGGCTCAGGCTCTGACACTCACTGTCCACTGCAAGAGGTTCATCTCTTTTGACACATGCGGTTTAGTTTCAATTATTTCTTATAACACTGGAGAGGTCCCAATAAAGGCGTCAAGTGTGTTTAACGGCAGCCGCAGCCAGGGTGACAGAGGGAGGCAGCCCCAGCCAGGGTCTGGTTGCCCACACAGGCAGTGACGGAGGCGTGCTGTTCTGTCACACTCAGAGGTGACATCTTGTTTCAGTGCTGTCTGAAGAGCCAGACAGAGCCCTGCAGGCTGGTGATGCGATTTTAAGAGACTGGTATTTTCTTCTCTTCAGCAGTCACAGCTTTTAAATCAGCTGCGGCCAGAGGAGAGCACAGGAGTGGCCAGCTTCCGGGGTTTGCGGAGATCTCCAACCAGCCGTCCCCTGCACCTGTCTGTCAGTCCATCCACCCTCCTGTCCATCCATCCACAGGTCCACCTACCCATCTGTCCGTCCACCTACCTGTCTGCCTCCACTTGTGACACCACTCTGTCGCAAACCCCATGTGGGACACTGGTGACGCAGAAGCCCATTAGGCCAGGCATTGCCCAGGCACAGCCAACAGGAAAGTGACAACGATGGGGCATCTGCTGTACCATCAGTGCTGTTCTAGGACCCACTGTGCAAGAACGCGTCACGGTCCCCAGACCAGATAAAGGAGCCAGGACAACTTTCCCCAGCTGACAGCTGACGGACTAGGCCTGAGAGGCTGCAGAGTCGAGAAGGGGAGCACAGGTCCACAGCCCTTTTGGCTGTGGTACAGGCTGACTTTATCTCTACCCCAGGGGCCGTGCCACCTGCGCCTCCCACAACTACGCCTTGACTGGGGTGTGGAGAGGCGCCATCATACAAACCAGACACAATCTGGGTCATGCCCGTTAGCTCTGCGTGGACACTGGGTGGAGGAAGAGGCAGTGGGTCTGGTGGGACCACAAGCCAGTGCATTGCACCCTGCACAGCACCACTTTACAGAGGAGAGGAACTCAGAGGGAGATGGACCTATAGGATCAGCTGGTGCAGTCATCTCCTACTGCAGGTGCGGAAACTGAGACTCCAGAGAGGAAACAGCTTGCCCAGGCACTCAGTGAGTTCCCTGGCTTGGGATGAACGTGTCCATGGCTTCCTCTGTCCCTGGCATGGCCTGGAGCACCAGGAGGACCTCTATGCTTCTCAGCCATCAATGCCCATCCCAAACCACTGCGATGCATGTTCTCCCCGGAAGGTATTTTAAATCTCCAGCAAATAGCCACATCCCACTCTCCCGCCTGAGGGGGACCCTGCCTGCCCCTTAATGACTGCACTGTGCCCTGATTTTCGATGGGAAGAGATGGTCCCTGGACCGTCACCCGGTTCCAGTCGGGACTCTGCCTGAGTCTGTGTACCCAGCCCGTTTATGCACACCACTGGAGGGCGAATTCCATGAGTAAATTGTGTTATCTCGGGGGCTCAGGGCTGACAAAAGCATGAAAGCGGCAGCAATCCTGAGCCGCCGGTCTCTCATTATACCGGGCGGGGGCCAGGAGGGGGGGCCTCCTGGGAGGCTCACTTAGATTTTAATTAAACTGGCTTTCCCAAACAATTTGCAATAAATTAGCGACAACCAGGGCTTGCAACATCTAGGCGAGAGGCAGCCCAGGCTCTGAGGACGCCACGGGCTGTCACCTGGGGTCACCTGCATGTGTGCGAGGCTGTCCACACCCCTGGACAGGCTCGAGCAGGCTCCAGGCCAACCGGGATCCTGGGCAGGCGCAGGGCCCCTCTGCGCTCCTCGGGTGGAAGGGTCACCAACAGGCACGTCGGAGCAGAGAGGCCAGCAGACAGCCACGCACCTGCATCTTGTGCCTGGCCCGGCCCCCAGCCTGGCCCCCACCCGACCATCCATCCCTCCTCTCACACTGCAGGTGAATCACAGGTGACCAATGAAGAGGGGACCCCATCCTCCATGATGCCGGTGCCAATCCTCCCGAGACCCTGGCTATGGGGTAGCCCCTCAGGTGCCAGCTCAAGCACTGCGTCCTGGGAGCTGCGGTTGGGCCTGGCATCCTCGGTCCCAGCTGGGTGGCTCAGGGCACCTGTACCAGCCCTGGAGCTACATGGGGCCTGCGCCGGGAGCTGCCTCCTGGCACTCTGTGGGGGCAGGGACTCAGGTGGGAGGGCTCAGGTGTGGGCCGTGACGTGGACTCCTCAAAGCTTTGCAGCCTTTTCCTGAAAGCTTTGTGTGAGCTGACACCTTGCCCTGAAAGGATGCTCGGGCCAGCGGTCACATGCCCGTGGGGTCTCCTCAGGGCCCATTCAGGGTCCCTTCCAGGGTACAGAGACCTGGACTCCCTAAGCTGCTGAGACCCTGCAGACCTTAGCCGCACGGCAGGCAGCAGGAAGCAATGGTGACGGCTGGAGGTACAGTGGTGCGTCCCCCTCATCCTGACTGCCACTCCCCAGCGGTGTGGCCTGGGTGAGTTACTTCAGCGCCCCCATCCGTTCCCTCCTCTCCAGGAAAGTGGGACCTCGTGGTACAGCGTAGTATTGGCACAAGGAATCACTCCGCACATTGCAGTTGGGTGTCGGCTGAGGTTCTCAGAAACTTGCGTGGTGCCTTGTGTCTGGGTTCCCAAGGTGGCAGTTAAGAGGTGCTGATTCGACACTGTGTGGTGCCAGTTTCTGTGGCCGCTGTGTCCGATGGAGGGCTAATGGAGTCCACGTGGTAACCGAGGCCTCCAGGCCACGGAGTCAGGAGTGGTTGGTCAGCCACCCCCACAGCCTACTCTTTCATGGACTGAGGATACCTCACACCCACCCCGGGACACCTGCCCGAGGAAGTCTGCGCCCAGAAGATCCTGGGCGTGTGGCTTTGAAGTAACAAAGCCAACGTGGGATGGGTGACATGGAGCGGCTGTCACACCGTCTCCTCACTGGTGGTGCTCCGTCAGGGCTGGTACCACCTGCTCCTGCAGCTGGCTGCCCGACCCCACGACCCGCGCTCCACCAGCAGTAACACTGCAGGGGTCTTTGTTCTCAAGGAGTCGCAGTCCCCTGGTTTTATGGAAGCCTGTCGGCGTGTACTGCAGTGAAGGGGAAGGACAGCTGTTTCACACGCACTCAGACGGCACCGCGCGGTGATTACACTGGAGAACTGCTCCCAACAAGCACCTTCCTGCAACCATCCAGCTGTTCTTGTTGTCGTGGAAGGCGGGAATTAAGCAGCCCCCACTCGTCCCCACCCAGGCACATGCCTGTCTGTGCTGGCCCGGGAGCAACTTCCTGGAATGATCCAGAAGACCTAAAAGCACCCAGAGATGACCGAAAAGCACGCCGGCTGGAGAGCTGCTGAGCACCTCTGAACGGGGGAGACCATTAGCAGGCAGGCTCCGGGCCACGGAGGGCGGGTGAGGGCTGGAAGGGGCACCTCGGCCTGTGGACAGACACAGGCCCCGGCGCAGGCCACCGTCCTGGGCACGTGGCCGGGCAGGCACAGGGTCCACTCTCAGACAGCAGCTGGAATTTCTAAGTCACTTTGTCTGGATTTGGGTTTTCTAAGTGAAGTCTGATGGACAATGCAGCAGGAGCCGGGGGCCTGAAGCCTCGACGCGTGGAGGCCCCACCTCTCGCTGTCCCCTGATGGCCTCTCAGCCACTGCCCCAGCACGGTGCTCCTGTTGGGGGTGGGAGGGCCGTGTTCCACAGGTCGACCTGGATCACAGGTGAGCCAGGTCACAGGTGAGCCTGGTCGCAGGTGGGCCGGGTCACAGTGGGCCTGGGTCACAGTGGGGCTGGGTCATTGGGGAGCCTGGGTCACAGTAGGCCCAGGTCACAGGGGTCCCCAGTCACAGATGGCCTTATCCCATGTTGGATGCTCCACAGCCAAGCAGGGGCAGAGCTGCAGCCGGTCCTGAGACCTGAGCCAGCGTTTCCCTGCCACACTGTCCTGTCCTTTCATGCCTGGCTGAGTGAGGAAGGAACCTCCTTGGAGACAGGGCTAGGACTTTGGCCCTGGAAGCCCCTTTGGAGGGGCCCTGGAAGCACGGCATCTGCAATTTCCTGGCAAATTCAGTGTCCTAGGTTCCTATCGCTGACACCAGGAGACAGCCCGTGGGCTAAAACGATTAACAAAAGTCATCGCCTCACTCACGAGACTAAGCCAATTTAAAAGCTTGCTTATTCCTAGTGGAAAAAATGGGATTAGTGTCTAAAATATTTGAGAATTAACTGGAAACAGCCTGCCAAATCACTTTGCAGAATCCACAGCTTAGGAAAGTGCTGGGGACTCAGAGCCCGTGACTTCCAAGCACAGAGTGTCTGGCTGGGGTGGGGGCACAGGCAGGAGAGCCTAGGACTGGGGTCCACACAGGTGCCAGGAAAGGAAACGTGAGTGATCACTCAGAAGGCTGAAAAGATCCTGATACTCCTTGTACGTTCATACAGGAGACTGGCCTCCCAGGACCCTCACCACACGTGTGACCCCCCCTGATCAGCTCCCAAAACTGGGGGGTAACAGGAAAGGTGTCATGCAGAATGAGGGGTGGCACATCTCACGCTTGCTGGTGCGAGGACTGGGGTGTGACAGTGGCGGGCGGGGTGGGACAGCTCTGAGACGAGAAGCTTCGCCCTTGACAGTGCACAGTGCACTAGCTCACCCACCAGGCAGACTAGAACCTGCGTTACATCAGGCGGCAGGCAACCCTGAGGGACCCCTGGGGTGCGGGGACAGCCAGGGCGCACTCAGCCAAAGCCAGCGCTCCAGACATAGGCAGACCGCGTTTGTGGGGCACTTGCCGGTGCCAGGAGATGCTGGAAAGGCTCCGCACACACGGCCCCTGTAACTCTCAAAGCAGCCCTGTGACAGGTGGGGGGGCCTGGCCAGCCCACGGCCAGTCTCATGGAGGGACTGGGGGAGGGATGCCCACCTCGCTCTCCTCCCGCCCTCCTGTCCCGAGACCCCCGACACGGGCCGAGGACACAGGAGTCACCGATGTGGTCCATGCAGCTCAGCCTCTCAGAGTGCAGAGAAGGGGGATGGGTAAGTGGTTCTGGAAGAACAGACGAAGGTTCCAGCACATCGCACTACTGAGTGAGTCCCCCTTTTCCCGTCTCCTCTCAGGTGTGTATTCCTACTAATTGTGCCTCTGATACAGCTCCGGCTAGTTTCTGTCTTTCTAGCAAAGTCCAGATGACACACAGGGAGAGACCTCACAGGGGGAAGGCAGATACTTCTTGGGGTTTCACTCGGGAACATAAAGATCTACATGAAAACATCTTTTCTAGAAAACAAAAGCCCGGACGAGCTTAAATAAGAAATCGTAAGACAACGGGAGAGGAGAAGTGGGGAGGCACCCCTGGGGAGACCAGTAGAAACAGGAAGAGGCAGGACACGGTCAGGCCACACGTGGTCCAGAGGCCAGCAGGAGAGGTGGTGCTGAAAACACGGCCAGCGTGAGGGTCAGGCTTGAAAAAGAGCGAGAAAAAATGAGGCAGAAAAGAACAAAGAGTTAAAAGGCTCAAGGACAAGGCACAGAAAAAGAAAACAAAAACGGAGAAATAACACACACATAATTGGTGACTACACAGATAGAAAGGATAAACAACGCGAATGATTCAGGAGCATTTTGTGAAGTTTAAAAAAAAGGATCAACACTGCAGATTCAAAGGACAACTTGTCTTTCTATGACACGTTTTCAACACCGAGACCTTTGCAGAGGGCTGGCCAGACACCAAAGGTGTGAGTGGCTCCCAGCAAAATACAGACGCTGATGGGAGAGGAAAGTGCCCTCCTGGAGGAATGACAGAATGCCAACCACATCCTCAGGCCAGGAAGTGTGAGACAAGAATTTTATATCAGCACCAGACTTTATAACTATTATTACAATTTAACCATAGAAAAAACATTTCTAACAATATCCTCGAGGGACTGGAGTCTACCTCAGTTCTTTTTAGAGAATTTAACAGCACACTTTAGTCAGCCAAGAGAAGGACGGCCAGCAACGACCCAGGCAGGTGCCCGGGTCTGCAGAGGGACATGGAGCAGAGTGGGGCGGCACGGCGGGGACGTGAGCCCGTACGTGGTCTAGAGTGGAGCTCAGGTGTGGAGCATCCGGCCCTGGGCACGCTCCTGTCCTCCCACCAAGCCGCCTGCCTCCTTCAATCCGCATGGCCTTCCGTCTTTGGTGAGCAGGGTCAGGCAGAAGGGGCATCCTGAGGGCCTGGGGCCTGCGGCCTAGGTGGGGGAGATTCTGGGTTCACTGTCTTGGAGAAGAAGCCCGAGGTAATCTCACCCTGCAGCGGGCTTCCTGGAGGGTCAGGTCCGCTGGGTCTAGGTGTGCGCAGGGTGATGGAGACCCAGGAAAGGCAGGGGGACAGGAAGACTGAGCCCCAGGCCACCGACAGGATGAGAGGGAAGCGAGGAAGCCCCGGAGGATGCCAGAGGCAACAAGAAGTGGCAGCTGTCAGAAGGTGTGTCAGCAAAGTGGGAAAAACACAGACCTTAACTTCAGCGAGTAAGAAAAGTGAGCAGCAGCAGCAGAGCCCCAGCACGGGTGACGGAGCGGGGGCCTGGCCCTGGTGCAGGCAGGGAGGACACGGTGGGAGGAGGACACGGGCCACAGGCCTTTTCCTTCCTGCAGGTGCACACACTCAGCTTGTTGATGAACTGGCGGCAGAAACCAGGGCAGGAGGAGCTGGAGGCACACGCTGCTGGGCAGCGCTGCACACGGCGGTGGAGTGACCAGGAACGTCCGCGCGGCCACAACAGGACAAGGATTGGGTCACATTTCAAAGTCCGATCACTCGTGACCTACAACACACACCTGAAAACATGCTGATCTTTGGTTCAGAAACAAAGCATTGACGGAGGTGTCGGCACAGGCAAGGAAGGCAGGGGTGACAGCATTATCGTGACAAATGCGCCAGGCACAGGCACTGAAAGGGACGAAGACACCTGTATGTGTCAGTAAGCGCCACTGCACCCGACAAAGCTGTGACAACCTTGAACTACGTGTTCAACTTCTAGCATCCAAACATCAAAAGAAAAACTGTTCGATGTGTTAGGAAAATGACAGGGCCGGTTGGGCTGGAAGCCCCAGCACAGCACCCATCGCTCACAGGGGAGGCCAGGTGTGAGAAGGTAAGCAGGACATCCAGGCTGCGAGTCACATAGCTCGCGATGCAGACTTTATCATTAGTTTCTGGGACATTTTCCCCGAGTCGTAACATACAGCTCCCCTGTCTACAGACTGACAGGAAGCAAGAGACACATCACCAGCCCCCAATCTCATTCATCAGGGAAACACAGATTTTAAGAAATGAGCCGCTGTGCAACTACCAGACTAGCAACATTAAAGTATTTTGAATTTCAAATGTGGTGAGAAAGTGAAGAAACTAACACTCCTTTCTTGGAGGGTGGTGTGGACCGGGCACTGGTCTCAGGCACTGGGGGCTGGTGTGGACCAGGCACTGGTCTCAGGCATTGGCTTCCACATGTGGCCGTGTGACTTGTCCCAATTGGTGAGAGGTGAGCAGAGTGACAATGTCACCTCCTTGCAGAAGCGCTAAGGGCCTGCATGCAGTCCTTGGAGCCTGCCTCTCTTCTGCCACAGTGAGCAGTGGTGACCCAGGGGCAGGCACTGCATTCTCCTGGCTCCCACCGCAAGGGGAACAGGGGCCAGGCCTGAGCCAGGCACAGTGGTGGCAGAAGGACAAGCCTTCGCTGTCACAACGAGGGATTTGGGAGCCGTCTGTGACCAGGCCCAGCCCAGCCCTTCATGACTGACACAGGGGACCTGGTAGGTCCTATGAAGATGCGAGATGCTCACGAAGTGGGCCTCAGCAATGCTTCTCAGCAGTCACTCTTAGAAACACCCAATGCACTTCTCGTTCTGAGCGGTCGACTAGCATTTCAGGCTGAGAGCAAATTAAAAAACTGGTAAAATCCAGAAGTAATCTGTTTAAGGGGAGCAGAGAGGTGTAGAAACAAGGAGGACGAGAGGGAGTCAGATTCCAGAGAGGGGAGACGCTGATGAGCTGCAGCACCGTTTTCTTGGGGGCCTTTCCCGCTCTGGGCTGGTTAGAGGCTGGGGGTCGAGCTTGGTCCAGGCAGACCAGGAAGGGGATGGAGAGGCTCCAGAGACCTGAGGGGGCTGCCATGCAGCCAGCAGGACACTCATCAGTTCTGAAACGGCCCAATGTGGAAAGTGAAACTCTGAGCTTAACCCCCCAAAACACAGAGCCGAACGTCCACAAGACGGTCTGTGCTAAGAGGACCGAGACCCCTGGGCAGGGCCTCCCCCAGGCTCACGCTGGGCCCCTGAGGGCTGCATTGTGGAAACACATGAGCCTGAGAACGGCCTGAGCTGCGTCACCCAGACTTGACCCAGCTCAGATCTTTGGATCTGGGGCTCAGCTCCCTGTGTTCTCTGCCCATCAGCGAGAGGGAGGACGTTTTCTGGGGGAAGACGTCGCATGCACCTCCTACACATTTGGTTTATACATAACGTCCAGCAACCAATAAAAAATTAGCAGGCATGTCAAGAGACACGTGACTGCAAACCAAGAAGGAAAAAAAAATACAATAGGAACAGAATCAGAGGTGACTTAGATGGGGAGCTAGCAGATAAGGACTTTACAATAACTATGATATAGAAATCCAAGAAAGTATAGGAACTGATGGGTGGATAGATGGAAAAAAGGGAGAATTTTATCAAAGACATACAACCCATAAAAAGACCTAAATGGAAATTCTATGACTGGAAAATACAGTATTTGGCATTAAGAAACCAATGGGTGCATATAACAGCATTTTCGACACAGCAGAGCTCTGGGTTACAGAACTGTGAATAGCAAAACTACAACTAAAGCAAAAAGAGGAGGAAAAGGAAAAGTGGAGATACCCGTGGATTCCGTGAGCACATCTGTCCTGTGTGACCCGTGGCCCCAGACAAGGGGTGGGAGGAAGGGAAGAAGAAACAAGGACTGAAAACTTCCTAAGACCAACAAAAGGCACCAACTGACAGATTTAAGACACTCCGCAAGGCCAAGCAAGAGAGATACCAAGGAAACCACCCTGACACATCCAGGTAAAACCACCGAAAACAGAGGAAACGAGGAAACACTACAAGTGCCCAGGGAAGAGAGCTGCATTATTTTTAAAGGAGCAAGAAAAAGATGGAGCTGCATTTTCAGCGGAGATGGAAGCAGCCAGAGGACAGTGGGATGACAGCTGAAAAGGGACGGTGTGGACAGGAGCTGCCAACCCAGGAGTCCACAGCCATGAACGCAGACTTCAGAAATGAAGGTGTCCAGGCCCAGCCATGCCAGGAGCGCCCGTCACCACAGGCTTGGACGAAGGCAGTTCTCAAATGAGCTCTTCAGACAGAAAGACAGTAACCTCAGCAGAAACGTGGGGATGTCAGAAGCACCAGGCAATGGAAAAGAGCTAACACTCGGGCAAACATGGGTAGGTGTCCGTGGTGTCACAGCGACAGCAATGGCTTCTAGTACATGCAACATACGTGAGATTTAAATGCAATGAAACAGCAAAGGAGGCCAGAGGAATAAACGGAGGTAAAGACCCAGCAGAATAGGGTGTGGGCAGAGTCTCAGTTCGTATTGAACTGTCACACAATAGCCAAGAATGGGGGTTGAAATCTTCAGGCTCACCCCCTAAAAGTAGTAAAAGAATGGAGAACTCGCAAGGTAGGGAAGGAACGTGGAATAATACATTTCATTAATCTGAAAAGAAGGCAAGACGTGAGAGGAGGTGGGGCACTCATTAAACAGGTGGGCCAGCAGAAAACAAGGTGAGAGATGACAAACCGACACCAGGAACACGTCACACTGAGCGGGCTAAACATCTCAAGTAGAAGACACATGGAGTGGGACTGAACACAAAAACTAAAACCCGATGATACGCCACTTAAAAGAGACACTCCTGAAATCTCAGAGCACAAAACAGGGTGAAGAACCAAGGGGGCCGGTACCCGTGGAAACACCAAAGAGCTCGGGCAGCGCCAGACGAAGCAGACGCTAAGGGAGAGGGCACAGCGTATGCTGCAAGGGGTGACACTTAGAGAGAGATTACAACCTTAGGGAAGCATCGAGAAAACGGAATAAAGGAAACAAAACGGAGTCGACTGAAAGAGGAAAGACATCCAAAACATAGAAGGAGACTTAACCCCCCTCTCTCCATGGCTGACTTACTAAGCAGACAAATCATCCGATAGGACGCGAGGTTCTGAACAACAGCCCTGATGGGCCTGACCTAATTGGCCAGTGATACAGACCATTGCACTGGATGAAGGTAGAAACCACATCCCTCCACTGGCACGTGGGACCTTCGCCAATACGCCGTATGCCAGCCCATAAAGCAAGTCATTCAGGGCTGTGCTCCTGGCCACTGTGGAATTAAGCTGGAAGTAAAACCGTAAATACAACAGGAAATCCCCAAGTGCTTGGAAGTTAAGCCATATAGGTAGCTCTAAATCACAGGTCACAAGGAAATGAGAAGACAGTGTGAACCGATTGCTAATGGAAATACAACATCAAAACAGAGGAATACGGTTAAAGCAGTGTTCAGAGGGAAATTTATAGCCGAATGTGCATATATTTTACAAGAAGAAAGGCTGGAAACCAATGGTATAAGCATCTATCTCAAGAAGCCGGAGAAAAGCCAAGCCTAGTGAAAGCAGAAGGAAAGAAATAATAAAGATACAGCAAGAAATCAAAGAAATAGAAAACAAACATACATGAGAAAAGAAATCCACAAAGCCAAATTTTGGTTCTTTAAAAAGGTCAGTAAAATGAATATATCTCTAGCAAAAGTGATTAAGGGGTGGGAAACGGGGAGAAAACATGAACAGACAATATCAGGAATAAAAAAGCATGAACAATAAGAGCACGACTTAGATTCAGTGAGCAAAACCCCCTCTGAACAGGAGTCAAATTTGACAGATGGTATTTAATCTGCACAGTCTGGTAGTTATTAAATACATTGTATCCATTATTAAAATGTTTCTCACCAAGAAAACCCCAATCTCAGAGGGTTACAAGCACACATTTTCTTGACAATTTAAGGGAGAGAGAACGGATCTTACATGAGGCATTCTAGTGAGCAGGGAAGGAAGGAACGTGTCCTCTTACATTTCATGAGGCCAGCATAGCCTTGCTACCAAAAGCTCACATGGACACTAGAAGAAAGGAGAAAAAGACCAATTTCCTTCACGAACATACATGGGAAAATATTGACACACTGAATCCACTGATACATAAGAATAATAATATACTGGAACCGCATGGGGTTTATTCTAGGGATGCAAAATCAATGAGTATAATTCAGCCTCCAATGTACAGAAGAGAAGCATCATGAGGCCCTCTTAGTAAACGCAGAATTTAATAAAATCCAACGATACACATTTGTGAAGAAACTCGTACTGATTGGGAATGGACATGCTTGCTCTCCCCTAAACCAACAAGGAGAACACACTGAAAACACAGAGCAAACGTCAGGAGAGCAGGAGAGACAGCCAACATTCCTTCTCAACATAACATTCTACTTTGTAGCAAATGCATTCAGGCAAAAACAATATGGAACTGTAGAAAAGAAATAAATCAAACTGCCATTTGCAGATGCCACGACTGTGGCATAGAAAAGCCAAATTCATCTAACCATAAATTTAGAATTAAGAAGTGAATTTAGCAAAGCCGCCAATTGTATTTTAATGTATCAGAAACAAAATTTTGGAAAATAAAAATTTAAAACATATACTGTTTACAATAACGTTAAACATTTCTAGCACCTGGATAACACCTTTGTTACTCTTGTAACAAGAGATATACGACTTCTACAGTGAAAATTACAAAATATTTTTGAAAGAAATTAACAAAGACCTAAATAAATGGGAAATAATATTATGTTTGTAGACATTTTTGTGTCAATTCTCAAAACAATCCATAGTCAGTACAAATTCTGGGACGCGCTTGTATGGTGTCCTTCAGAAGTGTTTAGTGGGAAAACCTGGTGCCTGAGCACAGCCCGGTAGCACGTGTGAGGGTGTCCCGGGCAGGAAAATGGGGGTCAGCCTAAATGTCCACCAAAAGGGACACGATTAAATCAATTATGGCCTATTAATATTGTGGGATAGGAGGTAAAACACAGATGAAGCAGATTTAAATAAACTTGCCTGGGGCACATGTAAAAGCTGTATTGAGTGAGAAAACCAGCCTGCAGAACAACGCACACTTGCTTGAACACACACAAATAGGAAGTGTATATTCCTATAGGTTATATATTTATGTGCAAACACATGGAAATGAGTCCTAAAGAAAACACGCCAATTGTAATAGTGAGTTTTTCTGACGAAGCAATTAGAATTGGGACAATTTTAGGTTTATATTTAATATATATAATGACATTGTACATTATTACATTTTATTACAATGAGAATGTATTCATGATTACTTGGGTAATTAAAAACAATACTTCAAATGATCAATGGAAGATTTCCAAACAGGAGATTTTCTAGGCAAATAAATACTTAAATATATTTCAAAAGTTAAAGTTGTACAAATGAAATTATTTTAACTTGAAGACATAAAATTAAAAACTATTAACAAACATCTAAATAAAAAAAAATCCTTGCTAATTGATAATTAAAAACCACTCCTAAACATAACATCTGAGGGGAACTGAAAAAAGAAATATTATTTAAATTCTAGAATATCAGGAAAATAATGAAATTGCTAACAAAGGGGTTTCTTCAATGCTGTCCTCAAAGATAAAGTCACATCTTTAAACACTTACATTATCAAACAAGCAAAAAAGATGAAAGCTTTCCAGTCAATTAGTCTTTTATAAAGCAGTTCCAAGGGGGCAGCGGATGGCTCAGTTGGTTAGAGTGCGAGCTCTTAACAACAAGGTTGCTGGTTCAATTCCCACATGGGATGGTGGGCTGTGCCCCCTGCAGCTAAGATTAAAAACAGTGACTGGACTTGGAGCTGAGCTGCGTCCTCCACAACTAGATTGAAGGGCAACGATGGGCCCTGGAGAAACACACTGTTCCCCAGTATTCCCCAATAAAATTGAAAAAAAAAAAAGCAGTTCCAAGGAAGATTAAAATAGTAGAGACAATAGCAGAAATTGTTAAATTAGATAAGAGAACACTGAGAATCAATAAGTAAATTAAAGAGTTAAGTCTTTGAAAAATCCAACACAACTCTCCCTAATCTAGTTACAAAAGGGAATGGGTGAGAAATAGCAATTAAACAAAAGTTTAAATCATATAAGAAATAAATGATTATGCAGACAATTTTTTAAGTTACCAAGGAATTATTTTCACAGTTGTATGCTAATAAATCTGACTGAAAACAGATAAATTATCAAAGTTGACATTAAAAGAACTAAACAACAAGAGTAAGTCATTATCCCAGAAAAAAATTAAAAACTAGAAACATTACCTCCAGAGAGAAAACCAGATTCAGGTGCCTGGTTTGGTGAGATATGGTGAACTTCAGTGACATGATTAATTTCAAAACTATGTACTCAGTGTTATGTACTTATAATTTGGAAAACTTGCCAACAAGCTAGGTTTGACAAATACAATATAACCCACAGTGTGTTCTTCAGACTGGATTAAGCAGGCATTACATAAGAAGAAAATTCCACTATCTCATAAGGTTAATTACTATATGTTTTCAACACGTAATAGAAAAATGACATAAATACCAATTCCATTTACGACCACATTTAAAAATTAAGTAGGTCCGCAATACAAACAATTGGCCAACAAGACCAACGAGTGAAGCCACCTCTCCCCGTAACTGGCTGTCTCTGTGTGAATTTTAACCCAGGCCCATGTGGACAGAGACCATATTGGTTCTGTTAAACTCTGTCTTCCTGAGAGATACAGTCAAGAGGGCAGAGTATGTAAACGCTGTAATTACCTCTTCTCAGACGGCATCAAAATTACAACGAAGCTCTAGAACAACCATTGTTGAGAATTGCCAGAAGACACACCCAAAGGACAGACTGGGCCGAGCCCCCCTAAAGCAAACCCTGCTCTATAGCGTCATCCCTGATAACATCTCCTCCACTGTACTCACAGCCCGTCCTCACAATGAACCAGCCTGAGGGCCAGTCCCTCCTATTGGCATGCAAATGGCAACCAAGGCTCAACTACATCAGGAGGGCAGAAACAGCCCACACAAGGGACACACCTGGAGCACCTGGCTCAGGTCCAGGGAGACGGTGCCCCTGAGCCCCACAGGACACCTACTACCTAAGGCCACTCTACTAAGACCGGGAGACATAGCAGCTCTACCTAATACACAGAAACAAACACAGGGAGGCAGCCAAAATGGGGTGACAAAGAAACATGCCCTAAATGAAAGAACAGAACAAAGCTCCAGAAAAATAATGAAACAAAATGGAGACAAGCAATCTACCAGACGCAGAGTTCAAAACACTGAAACACTGGTTATAAGGATGCTCAGTGATCTCAAGGAGAACTTCAACAAAGAGATAAGAAATACAAAAATGGAGATAGGAAACATAAAAACGGGAAAGAGAACCAAGATGGCAGAGTAGATAAACACTGGGCCTGCTTCCTTCCATGAACACATCAAAATTACATCTAAATTATAGAGCAATCAACCTGGAGAAGTATCTGAAGTCTGGCTGAACAGAAGTTTTATAACTAAGGATATAAAGAAGCCACGTTGAGGTTGGTAGGAGGGGCAGAGACCCAGAATGGGCCCCAAACCTCTGTGCGGCAGCTGAGAATCAGGACAGATATCTCGGCAGAGGAGGTTCCGCCCCCAGGGGAGCGAGGGACCCCAGCCCCACACCAGCCTCCCCGGCCCAGAGTACTGGTGCTGGGAAAAGGAGCCCCCACACACCTGGCTGTGAAAAACAGTGGGGATTCTGACCATACAGGTGGGACGGAAGGCGGCGGGAAACCCAGACATCCTCTTAAATTGTCCGCACACAGACTCGCTCACAGGCACTCACCTTGGGCTCCAGCAGAGAGACCATGGCTTGGGGGTGTTGGAGACATATGGGGTGCAGACTGAGGTGTGTGCTTCAGGTGAGGGCTGGAGGACAGTTGCCATTTCCCTGTGAAGAGGTTCTCCTCTCAAGCAGCCGGCAGGCAGCCGCCATCTTTCCTGTGTTGAGCCCGCCCCCTACGCTTCCGGTCAAATCTGAATCTGATTGTCCCGATGAGCTCGCTGCTCCGCCCTGCTCACGGGGACTTCGCCCCACCCAACTCGCCCAGCACCTGAGGCACTTTCTCAAGAGCAGCCATTCCCACCTGTATTGCACTCTTTCTGGAAAATCATCAGAGTCTGGCAGACCCCAGGCAGATGGTAGCTGGCCTCGGGGTGCTCCGAGACTTTTGCTGAGTAGCAACAGGCTCAGCACTGGCGCCAACCCAGAGTCTACATTAACGTGATGACAGTAACTGTTCTCACTCTAGTGACTCCCTGAGACCCTGCCTCACCCAACTTGTACACCAAATAAGGCTTTATCAGCAGCTGAACCTTAAGGGAGCTGGCAGGTGGCAACAGGCCTTGGGGTATCCTGGCTTTTAATGGAGCTACCCCAGGCCCAGTACTGGTGGCAGCCATTCTCATTTTACAGTGTGGCCTCTCCCACATGCCTCCAGGTCCAGCACAGGCAACAAACAACTGCACATTGCTTTGTAACTTCTACAAGGCAGCTCTTGGCTGGTCACAAGAACTGGGTGACCTGGGCCTGCACCACAGCCCCTCCCAAGAGACCCCAGAGCCAACATAGTTGGAGGTTGGCTTCAGACCACAGCAGAGCACCACCCAATTAGCCCCACAAGTGGCACACACAAAGGACATTCTCACAGAGCCCACGGGCGGGAATCCCACTCAGTGGGGTAAGCCCCTCACACAGCAGCCTGTAAGCTATGGATGTGGCCAAACCCCACAGCCAATCAGCCTGAGGATCAATCCCATCCACTGATGTGCCAACAGCAATCAAGGCTCAATTATAACAGGAGGGCACACAAAACCCGCACAAGGGACACTCCTGGAGCACTCAGAGCAGGTGACTAGGGAGACTGTGCCAGGGGCCCCCAGGACACCTACTACATAAGACCACTGGGCCAAGACTGGGAGACATAGAAGATCTACCTAATACATAGTAACAAACACAGGGAGGAAGACAAAGTGAGGAAACAAAGAAATATGTCCCAAATGAAAGAACAAGAGAAAACATCAGAAAAAGAACTATCAAAATGGAGGCAAGCAACCTACCAGAGACAGAGATCAAAACAATGATTAGAGGATGCTCAAGGAACTCAGTGAGAACTTCAGCAGAGAGATAACAAGCATAAAAAAGGATTTAGAAAGCATAAGAAAGAACCAGTTAGAAGTGAAGAATACAGTAACTGAAAAAGCTAAAGGAGTTCATCAACACCAAACCAGTATTACAAGGAATCTTAGAGGGACTTCTTTAAGATGGAAAAAGAACATCAAAATTATGAATAACAAAATGGCAGTAGCTGCATACCTATAAACAATTACTTTCAATATAAATGAATTAAATGCTCCAATCAAAAGACATAGGAGGGCTGAATGGATAGAAAACAAAACCTCTACATATGCTACTGTGGGGACAGAGCCAGGAGTGCAGTTTCCAGGCTCTCGGCCTCACGTGGAAAGTTGCTGGCTCAGGTAGTAAATGGCCATCAATTGCCATTGGATGGCCATCATCTGTGGCTAGTTGGCCGTCAGCTGTAACCAGTGAGCCATTGGCCACTAATATAACTGCTGTGGCTACGCTAGAAGAGAATGGGGGCTGGCAAGAAGATGGTGGCTGAGCTAGCAAGCGGCAGAGTGTGGATTGCAGATAGCAGAGAAGTGGATTGCTAGCAAGTGAGATTGTTTGGCAGAGACAAGAGGATGGCAGATTGCAGATAGTGTGGCTCCTGCCTCTTGAATCGCCAACCAGCCGCCAGCGAGACTGTAGTGGTATGACTCCCTAACCTATGGCTCCGTGGGTGGTCCTTTTTGGACTCACCATGTCCTGCGTTCTTGTGTGGGGAGCGGAACCAGAGACCCCGCGTGATACCCTGCATGACAAAAGACTCACTTCACGTAGAAACATACAGACTGAGGGTAAAGTAATGAAAAAAGTTATTTCATGGACATGGAAAAAAAAAAGCTGGAGTAGCAATACGTGTGCCAGACAAAATAGACTTTAAAACAAAGGCTATAACAAGAGACAATGAAGGACCTAGTAAACCCAAAACACTACTTTAAGGAAAGGTGTGCATCCATATGTTCATTGCAGCATGGATTACATGGCCAAGATTTGGAGGCAGCCTGGGTGTCTGCTGATGGAAGAATGGATAAAGAGGAGGTGGTACATATATATAATGGAATATTGCTCGGCCAGGGAAGGGAATGGGTTCTTGCCATCTGAGGTGGCATGGATGGACCTGGAGGGTACTGTACTAAGTGGAGCATGTGAGACAGAGAAAGACAGATGCAATGTGATTTCACTTATGTGTGGAATCTAAAGAACGAAATAAAGAAAACAGAAAAAAAATTAAATAGGTTAGGTATTTACTGAAAGTCACACAAGACCTCAACAATGTAAACAGAAAACAAAATACTTTTTTATTAAAGAAAAATCTTTGAGAGAACCTAACTCCTAGATAAATGGGAAGGGAATTTGGTGTTGGAGGGGAAAACCTCTTAGGCCCTTTGTAGAAGAAGTTTGCCAATTAATTCCCATCTTAAGAAGCCCTCCCCCTTGTTCTGGGCACAGAGACACAAGTCCTAGGATGCTGGGCCAACATTCTCAGCTCTGCATTCAGTGGAAGAAGGAGGAAAGCTGGGAGCAGGGGAGGGGTGAGAAGCTCAGACTGAACGCGGCTGAGGAGTCTGCGGCCGGGAAGGGGCAGATGGTGGGGGGACAGGGACACCCCTGTCAGGGCCCGGGCGGCAGCTGGGCTATTTCATATCATAACTTTACTGCCCTGTTCTGTCTAGATCTGTTTAAACACAGAGATACTTACCACTGTGTCACAGCTGCCTGCAGCGCTCGGTGCAGTCACGTGCCACTCAGGCTTGTAGCCCAGGCGTGCAGTGGGCTGCCCACCAGGTGTGTGCAGGTGCCCTGTGTGGTGTTCCCACAAAGACGGGTCACCTACCCACACACACCCCATCGTTAAGCAACATATGACTGTAATAAAGATACAAGCAGAAATAAATAAAAATTTAAAAACAATGGAGACAATAAACAAAGCCCAAAGTGGGCTCTTTGAAAAGATTAATAAAATAGATAACCCCCTCCCTCAGGTAATCAAAGGAAAGGAGTAGAAACAAGTGACTAAGGTCAGGAATTAAGGAGGGGCAGCACCAAGGATACAGCGGGTAAGGGGATATCGTGTGCAACTTAATCCAACAAGGTGGTGAAACGGCCACTCTTGGGGGCGGCCGGGAATGCATCAAAATTGACATAGGATAAAATGAAAACCTGAATAGCCCTATGTGTATTTCAGTTATTGAATTCATCACCTAAAATCTTCCCATCAAGAAAAGCTCAGGCCCATGTTTTCTCAGGTGAGTTCTATTAAACACTTCCAATTCCATTTAATGAGGCCAGTGCTACCAATTCCAAAATCTGACAAAGCCATTACAAAACCAAAAAAAAGACCAATATTCTTTATGAACATAAATACATGTCTTTAATTATATATTAGCAAAATGAGTGTAAGCAATTATATATTAGCAAATGAATAGTAAGATATATATATATATATATGCATATGTGTGTGTGTGTATATATATTGTTTCCCCAAAAATGAGACCTAATCGGAAAATAAGCCCTAGCATGGTTTTTCAGGAGGACATCCCCTGAACATAAGCCCTAATGCATCTTTTGGAGCAAAACATAATATAAGACCCGGTCTTGTTTTCGGAGAAACACGGTATAATTACACTGAGGTTTATTCCAGGAATGAAAGGTTGGTTTATATTTAGAAACCCATCCAACGTAATTTATTTCATTTACTCCAAAGAAGGAGCACCTATCTGATCATCTAAATAGGAATGGAGAAGGCACTGGACAACATTTAACTCCTGTCCAGGATAAAATGAAAAACTCTGGACAGATTAAAAACAGGAAGAAATCTGATAGAGGACATCTACTAAACTCCTAGAGATAACAAGCATCATTCCGAACAGTGAAATACTGGACGCTTTCCCCCGAGGCCCAAAACACTCTTATTCATCCTTGTACTGGAGGTCCTAGCAAAGAAATAAGACAAGGAAAAGAAATAAAAGCCGTACGGTTTGGAAAGAAAGAAGTAAAATGCGGTTTAATCACAAAAAAACGTGACCTTTATATTGAAAATCGTGAAAAATGTAAGAAACAATTACTAAAATCAGTGACTTTTGTAGGAGGCGGAATTCAATGTCAACGTACGAAACTTAGTTTATTACCATATAGTTTTTTTTTTCTTGTTTTTTTTTTTAATTTATTTTTAATTTATTGGGGTGACAATTGTTAGTAAAATTACATAGATTTCAGGTGTGCAATTCTGTATCACATCATCCATAAATCACACTGTGTGTTCACCACCCAGAGTCAGCTCCCCTTACCATATAGTTTTAACATGCTTTCTGACTGCCGCCCTGTCTCTGGCCCGAGTCACCCACATTAAAAGACTGATCAGCACCAGGAGCCCCCAACGTGGCTGCCGGGGCTACTCGGCTTTCCCACGCAGGGAAATGTTTAATTGTCATTTCGTGGGCCCTGTGGAGTGGAACCATTTTCCTGCAGCAAATTATGCTCAGGGAGGAGTGGAAAGACCCCCAGCTCTTTGGGGGCAACAATGTGACAGTGCTGTCAAGACAGTCCTCAGAACCGGATCTGATCACTTCATCGCTAGTAGCTGGCGAGGGCCGGTGCGTGTGGTGTCTCCGGGCGGGTGCTGGGCCGCTGGGCTTGGCGAGGCCCCTGGGCTCCTGCTCCAGGACCACACCCGCAAGTCCATAGGGTTCACTGAGTGAATGACTGACTGGAGGAGTTTGGCTCCGGGAACAGCTCCAGGGGGACAAAGACGTGCTACTACCTCCGAGGTCTGTTCCAAGGTACGCAGGCAGACTTGCACTGGGGACAACTCCTACCTGTGCAGTGCGGGCTTGCTGTGACACAGGGACGTGCAGCTCACTCGGTGACCACGGCGCCGGCTGCCCAGCTGTCATGTGACTCTGTTATGTGTGTCTCGCTAGCCCAGCCGGGTCCACTCCACCCCCAGACAGACCGGGTGCCTGTGGTGAGCAGGCTCTGCCCTCAGCCCGGAGGGGTGGGTGGGCCTGCCTGCTGTCTGGACCTGCGTCTCCCCCACCCTGACACAAACGGGTCCCTGAGCTGACCCAGAGCCTCCCTCAGTACCTGCTTCACGCTGAAAAGCAGACCGAGGACCCCAAGCCCACAGCCTGTGTGGCTCCCCAGGGACCATGGCAGCAGCGCTTGTCCCAGCATCCTGCTCTGTCCCAGCCCAGTTAGGATACGTGAGGGGGTGTCTCAGAATGGGCCATGTCACGCTGGCCACGCTGTCCTGCCTCCTCCAGCACAGACCCGAGACATGGTGGGCGACCTCCATGTCCTGTACCGCCCCAGCTGACTGTACACGCCCCAGTACCCCTACCCGCGGGGAAATGTCACCGCCCTGACACCTGGGGCCGTGGGGCTTTAGACAGCTGCACAGAACATGGACCAGCATCTCTGGGCAAAATTCCAGAGCCACCAGCACTCCTCCAATGCATCGGCCTCTGCCAACGCCCAGGAGTGTGGAAAATGCCTGGGGCTGCCCCTCCTGAGGGCTCGATGCTGGACTGGGCGGGCGGCTGACATGCCCCAGCAGGCTGGGGCACCTCAGCGAGGAGCTCTCCCTCCCAGCCAGGGTGCAGGCCAGAGCCTGGTCCAGAGGGCACCTCCCGTGGGCACGTCAGGCTGGGGGCCTTTCCCGACACTGTGTGGAAGCTCACAGCTGGCCTCACAGCTGGGACAGCCTTGGCCTGGGCTCAGAGAGAGGCAGGGTCCCCTCAGAGCCACCGCCAGTGCCCCTCTGCCCTTGCTGGGGGAGGAGCTCACCTGGGCATGGTCAGCACACCAGGAGTAGGGAGGGTGGTCCCTGGGGCAGGTCCCCACCTGAGGGGGATCAGAGGTGGGCAGGGGCTGCGGGGATGTCTGGGCCATACCGTGCCAGGAGAGCCAAGGAAAATGGGTCCCCATCCAGATGAGAGTGAGATGCCAGGCTGGCCCTGCTCTATGAGGAAACTGGGGAGAGTCAGGTCCTGCCTGGGTGCCACAGTGGCCAGCAGGCCAGACACACCTGGGGCTCGGGCAGAACCAGAGTGCTTTGGAGTCACAGAATCACAGAGGGCAGCCCTGCAGATGCCTCCTGAGGTGCCCCCGCCAACCCCTGACCTGACAGGGGGGATTTCGGGCCTGCAGAGGGACGAGGGTTTGCCAAAAACACCAGGGCAGAAACGGCACTCAGATGGCCCTGCCCTCTGCCTCTCTTGTCCCTGAGGGCGGGGGCTGCCGGGGAGGGTCTCTCTGAGGCTGGCACCGCTCGCTCCCTGCTGTCTCTTGGCCAATGTCATCCTCACCTCCTCCCGCCCTGCAGGCTTCGGCCCCGGGGTGGACCTGGCTGGGCCCCAGCCCTGGATGGCACACCTTGGTCCCGAGCAGCTCTGGGCAGCTCTCCCGGTCGTGTTTACAGCAGCTGCTGTCAGCGGGGTAGCTCGGCACAGGCAGGCCCCAGTCTGCCATTCCCACGGGTGGGGAGGGCGGGTGGACAGGCACTGACCGCCAAGCTGCCCGGGTCCTGCGCATTGCCCCAGGGCTGCCCCTGCCTCACTCGCTCCCGCAGCGCCGCCACCGCCCAGAAAGCATCCGATTTGTATCAAAGCCCTGCGCTGACACGCAGATTGGAGGCCTGTGGAAGGAGATTTTCTCCCAAACACAAACGAATTGCAAATTGGGACACCAAGGGTCTCCCTCATGTACGGTGAAGAGTCACAAGGAGACAGACAGTCAGAAAATGAACATGCTCTGCTGCCCATGTCCCTGTCCCCTGCAGGTGGGCAGCCCCTGCCCCTGTTGGCACAGTCCAGGCCCCCGTGCCAGGTCCCCTTTCACTCCTTTGCCCACAGTGGTCACTGGGCTTGCGTTTCTCCTTCCCATGGCCCATGAGCCCTGCGGGGACGGTGGCGTGACAGCTCTGGGCCCATCTCAGTGATGGTGTCCCCCCTCGAGAGCCAAGAGCCACTTGGCCCTCGGCAAACCTGGGCTGGCTGTGTGACATGGCGTTCTCAGGGGACAGCATGCTGCCTGAGGGCTCACTGTGAGCATGGCACCAGCACTGCCACACAAAGAGCCTCTGGGGGGGCCCGGGCTTTGGGGGGCCACGTGGGGAGACCAGGCAGGACAGCACTGGCATCCACACCCCAGCGTCTACTGAGCCCCACGTGGCCATGCAGCTCAGTGCCCTGGGCTTCCCCAGCCGGGACCCCACCCTGTGACGCGGGAGGGAGCTCGGGCACAGCAAGCTCTGGAGCCAGAAAGCCCCTCTGGAGAGTGCACCTCCCGTGGCCTCAGGCGCTGGAAGACAGGACCTGGGGGGGCAGGGTCAGCAAGGGACCAGAGGAGGGTGGGTTCCCTCCACGCACCTCAGGGTGTCTAGGGGCTCCCTGGAGAACTCAGGGCGTGAGGACAAGGCCCCAATGCCCGTCTCTGGTCTCTGTAGCCGTTGCTTCCTCCACGGTCTCCCCTGAGCTCACGCTCTGCGCGGCCCCGTGCTCCAGAGGGCCCGGGCTCGGCCAGGGTCATGCACAGTGCGGCCCCAGCGCTGGGTGTGGAACCAGGAAAGTGGGTGGACTCAGCGCCATGGGCAGGTTCAGGCTGTTGGATTTGGGGTGCCCGTCGTACATGTACACGTGAGCACAGACATCAGAGACCTGGAGTCCCCGTCACAAGCTGGGGACGACTGTGAGAGTGTGTGTGTGCGTGAGTGTGCATGGCTGTGCGAGTGTGAGCATGTGGGTGTGTGACTGTATGAGCGTGTGTGTCAGTAGGAGAGTGTGTTCACAAGTGTGTGACAGTGTGCCCCACACCTGTTGGTGGACTTGGCGACCTCAGTGGATGAGCAGGCTGGATGCATGCCAGGCACGTCCTTCCTGTGTTAGCTGCATTTTGTCCAGGGCCCAGGACAGCACCCTTGTAGGGTTTCAGTTCGGGCTGGAGTTGTAGGCTCAGCCACGGGTCCTCCCTGGGCACAGATCCTCCAAGGTGCTGCCTCAGCACCAGCTGACAAATCCATGACAATGCCTTTGGCATCCTGAGTGGCCACAGCTGGCCTGGCAATGAGGTCCCTGATGCCCCACCCAACCCCGTCCTTCCTTCCAGCTGCATTGTGAGGGCTCCTCCCACTTTACAGATGGAGAGACTGAGTCCCAGAGTCACCTGGGGGCCAGAGCAGACGGGCAGGCAGCCAGACCCCCACCACGGGGTGGACACCCGACCATGGGCCCAGGGGAGGCTCTGGGGCTGCATGGGGGAGGGCCCAGTGGACGGAGCTGCCAGGACAGCTTCCTGGAGGATGGGTGGGGTGGGGGGGCAGCATTTCTGGGGCAAAGACAGGAAGGAGCTGGGACTGGCGGGCCGAGACGTGGGCATCAGGACAGCCGTGCGTCTGATGGGACACTGGCCCAAGGCCTGGTCTGCGGTGTGCGGCCGGCACGCAGGCTCCCCCAGCACCAGGCTCCACGTCAGGATGGATGCCTGAGGCTGTTAGTTCACGTTTTTAATTACAGAATACAAAGCACATTATCAACAACCTGTTTCACATGAAAAAACGGAGCCATTTGCGGAAGCCGTTGGAGCCGCCGATCAATGCAGCAGCACCTCTCCTGCTGGCAGACGGAGCCTTTCTGCTCCTGACAAAGAAGAATGGCCTCAAGGTGAATCTTTTCATCCCCGCCCTGCTCAGGAGCCCTCTCAGTGGCAGACCTCCTTCCATGAGAAATGCCGATTTTATAGGATGCAGAGCAGACCCTAGGATGGCGGCTTTTCAGCCAACTGCGGGAACCATGGCCCCGGGCTCCTTTCTGCCCCTCACGCCCTCCACAAGCCCCCCAGCCCATCCACGTGGAAATCCAGGATGGGAACTTGCCTCAGCCGGCCCCAAGAGGCAGCAGCTGGCCCCCACGAAGCCACAGACTCCCTCAGACTGGGGGTGACCAGGCTGGCAGCCCCTGCACTGCAGCGGACCTCCCCTCACCAGGCAAGGGCAGCCGGGCACGGGTGGGCCCAGGGCCAGCACCTCCCTCCTCCCCCTGTACCAGCTCCGGCAGCAACACCCGCGTCCACTGGACAGCCTGAGGCCCTGCGTGCGGCCAGCACTCCCCCCCCATGAGAAAGTCAGCCAGGCTGGGGAACATTCTGGAGGCCCTGCTCTGTGTTGCCCTTCAGGGAGGACAGGCCTCGGCCTCCGTGGTGGGTCTGGGAAGGAGGCGGGTGGAGGATCCTGGCAGCCAGACCCTGGGCCATTTGCATGGGTAAGTGAATGTGGGTAATCATTATTTGGGAATTACACGGTCTGCAGGGTGAGGGGCCATGAGGCAGGCCCCTGGGGAGCGTCTTCTGCTGAGGTCTGCAGAGTGAGCGCCAGCAGCCGGTGATGACAGGACCCCTGTCGCCTGCCTAGGACTGTTACTCAGGTATTTGCCCCAGCAGGGCCCCCACCCCTGCCCGGCACAAACTGTCAGTGGCCTTCAGAGCACGGAGGTAGGGGGTGCGCCTGAGGGTCGACCCTGCGCACCCCAGAACCAAAGCTGACTCTCAAAGGATCTGAGATACCTGCTGGGACCTGTGCTACAGCTGGGGAAACTGAGGCCTGGCCTCGTCACACAGCACATTAGAGGGGAAGCCTAGGTGGAACCCCAGTGTTCTGACCCCAATTCCTGGCAGCCTCCAACCTCAGTGTCCCCCACAAGAGTCCCCAGGGGTCAGAGCCCAGCCCAGCCACCACTCAGACCTCCTCTGTTCTGGGCCCTAAGAATTGCCCGCCTGCCCCTCCCTGTAGGTGGGCTTCACCCCGGCGGCCTGGCCCCCTCTCCACAGGGGCCTGGACCCTGATGGTCAGCAGCAGGCAGACCAGGGGCTTGGGCTCAGGCTGAAAGCCCCTGGGACTCCCCTGCTCAAAGTAACTCGCTCCCCACCTCATGGGCTCCGCAGCCCTCTGTGACCCTCTCAGGCCTCTTTATGCCCCATCCCTGTGGCCCCCCCCATCCCATGTGCCCTGTCCCTTTCGGAATCACCCAGAAGCCTTCACTTCCCAGGTCTCTGCGTCCTCTTACAGGAGGACCCTGTCCCTGCCCCTCCAGGAACCATCCTTGAGCCCCAGCTACCAGCAGGTGACAGAACCTTTCGGCTCCCCAGCCCTGGCCGCCCTCTGCTGCCGCATCCTGAGCCACACGTGGCTGTGTCCTGTGTGCTCTGCGCGCCTTCAGTGTGACCAGCACGCCCGCGGGCTCTGGGGGCTCAGTGATTCCCTGTCTGCTAAGGAATGTGTAGGAATACCCATCGCCAGAAGCAGGCCCGCGCTTGGGGCTGCAGCTCAAGGTCACTTAGTTCTGGGGGGCAGGGCTGGTCCCAGAGCTCTGACGGGGCTGAGCGGCTCTAACAGGGGGTCAAGTGGCAGCAGGGGCGGGAGCCAGGCTGTCCCCCCATAGGGCCTGGGGAAGAGCCAGGGGTGGTCAGGCATTTCCCAGGGCTGCGTAGTGACGAGCCCGGTCCCCTGAGCTAAGGCTCTGTGATCTGGGTCCCCGGCGGCCATGAGCCTCAGCCCATCTCACTGTGCTCTTTAGTGAATGTCCCCATGAGCCTGTAGAAACTGAGAAAGCATTCATTCATTCATTCATTCATTCATTCATTCTCTCATGCAGCAGGCAGGCACCAAGCACCCATTGCCTGCTGGCAATGCTGAATGCTGGGGAAGGAAGCAGGGAGGAAGCTGACAGTGGTGGTGGTGGCAGGGGGAGAGGACAGGAAGAATTATCCCAGAAATAGAGGAGCTGGTCCTCCTTCAGGAGGAAGCGTAGGAAGCAGGCCCAGGCCAAGCAGACCTGCTCCCTCTCCCCTGTGCAGGGAGCCAGGCCGGGCACCTGCCTCCCCCCACGTTGCAGGAAATGTGTTCATAAAATATTGATTGGTGTGCACAAGCCTTGGGTTTTCAGGAGGAAGGGATAGAGAGACTTTTGCATGTAAATTAGATTTGTTCAGCACTTCCTTAACCCTTTCCTGCCCGGCACCTGGGACACCTCGTTGGGTTCTCCAGGAAGCAGGCAGGAGGCAGGGGTGGGCTCAGTGCAGCCCAGGGACACAGGAACTGACTGAGTCTCAGGCACAGCCGTGAAGGTCGTCCTCAGCTGCACATCACCTCTCTCCTTCCCAGGCCACCCAGTCACTCTTCTGCTGGATCCAGAAACAAAGCCGTGTCAGCACCCCGCCCGCAGCCCTGCCGGGCCAGGCTGGATCTCAGCAGCAGACGCAGACTCCAGCGGCTTCCAGCCAGGCCCTGGCACCAAGTCACCTGGAAAGGAGCTCAGCTTGGCGGCTGGCAAGGGCTTCCGTCTTGACTTTTAAATGTCATAATCCTGCCTTGCTAATCACGCTGGGATTGACAGAGGCATCTTCAGATCTGCTTCCAGCGCCCTGGGCTCTGGGCACTGGGGAAGTGGGAGCAGCGCGGAGCGGGCACCTGCTGGCCTCAGTTTCCACACCTGTAAAATCATGGGTAATTGTACCTGCCCCTTAAAATGTGGTCAGAACGAAATAGTCACATGTGCCCAGCACTTACAACTCGTCAAGAAACAGCACCTTTTCTCATTGTACACGGATGGAGGGAGGGGTGACAAGCAAGTGAATGAGTGCCTGGATGAACAGATGAATGGGTGGACGGCCCTGCCGGACCTTCGCCATCGGCAGGTCTGACGTCAGCAGCCCTTGACCCCAAAGACGCCGTATCCACTAGCGATCGGGCTACGCCGGACTGCAGGCTCCGGTTCCCTGCAGGTCCAGCAGCCTCCCCGCCCACGCGCCCCTCCTGTGCTCCGCTCGGCCCCCTCACGCAGTTCTCACCGGCCTGCACGTCGCTAGATGCCTGGCCATTCTCGGGGCCCCTCCCGGACACTCCTCAGGAACCGTCTTCCCCTCTCACCCTTCCAATGCCCATTCGGATGCCAGGCGGGTTCCTAAAGCTGCTTACAGGGACACTGCCCCTGCCCCCACTACGTGACATGCAACCCATCTATAACCTGGGACAGAGGCAGTGCCCTGGATTTAAAAGTCCAGCCCCACACGGGCCTGTCACCATGTTCGGTGCATGGGGGTCCCGGGCAGTCACAGCTGGGGAGCGTGCCATCTTTATCCCAGCTATCTGTCTCTCCACCCACAAACCTACTCACCCATCTACCCTCCGTCCACCCATCCATCCATCCACCTCCCCCCATCCACCCACCCCCATCCATCTACCCACCTATCCATCCATCCATCATCCATCATCTATCCTGCATCCATCCATCCTGCATCCATCCATCTTCCATCCATCCACCCACCTACACATCGACTCAGCAAACTGAAAAAGGAGCACTGTATGTCTCAACCCCCCCAGGTAGCTTGGATTTTACTGACTTTTGGGGGTCTTTTTGCGGGTTGTTTTTTTTTCTTTCTAGCGCTGGTGCAGTAACTAGCTGGAATTGCCTCAGCAGCCATGGGATCTAGGTTTATTCCACACACTCGTGAGGACTGGGCGGGGAGAGGGGAATCTGTCAGGGCACAGTCACATTCCAGGACAAAAATGACATCAGACCCCGCCCGCCAGCTCTGTTCAGTCATGAATCCCACAGCTCTCACTGGCAGGCAGGGAGGGGGGCCCGCTTCTCTTGGTCCCGTGACAGAAAGACACGCGCCTTTGTTCTCCTGTGTGTGGGTTCTGAGAGCTTCGGCTGATGCAGAAACCCCCTCACGCCCCACCCTGTCTCCGCCACGCCCTGCCCGTGGCTATACCACGTGTGCTAACTAGCGATCCTGCCTGGGCACAGCACTCCCCACCAAGGCTGGGACATTGTTCTGAGTGGAATGGAACACACGCACAAGTGCACACACATGTACACACGCGCACACTCACACAGACCTGTGCACACGGGCACACCCACATGCACGCACACACACATGCACACACACATGCACACACATACACACTCCCGTGGACAGGCGCACACTGCACACACATGTACACATGCATGCTAACACAGACCTGTGCACACAGGCACACCCACATGCATGCACACACACATGCACACACATACACACTCCCATGGACAGGTTCACACTGCACACACACACGTACACATGCATGCTAACACAGACCTGTGCACACGGGCACACCCACACGCATGCACACACACATGTACACAAACACACTCCCATGGATGGGAACACACAGACCTCGCACACACACACACCTTGGCTCTGTCTGGGTCACCACTTTGCTGTCTTTGCACCAGACCAGTGTCCTTCCTTCTTGGGAGCAAAGTTTTGGAGGAAACCTTGAATGGGGCTTTTGGGGTTCGGCCACTCCTTTGTGTGTGATCTTGGCCAAGCCTCCCATTCTGGATTTCACTTTTGCCAGACGGAGAACCAAGGAGCTGCTCCCCCCTTAACCAAGGAGCGCCTCCCCCCTAGCCCGGCAGGTCTAACACACCTGAAGTGGCGACAGTGGCTCACCTTGACCTTCAGCGCATATCAGGGGACGGACACCTGTCACCTCAGGAAGCAGTCAGGTGACAAAGTGAGGTCTGGGACAATGTGAATGGCCTCTGGGAGCAGCACCTGGAGGGGCTCTGGGTGATAAAGAGAGTCCCTTCCTCTGTACCCCATAAGCCCACATCCGGCGTCCTGTTTTCGGGGCCGAGCGCCTGGGACAAAGCCATGGATGGGCACAGACCTGCCTGCGGGAGCCCCCAATGCCGCAGCTGCTCTTTTAGTAATTCAGCTTTGTTTCAGTTGTCCTAGGAACTTCCCAATAAGCAGAGGAAACATCGAGTCCTAACATTATTATAATTTTAGACAGGAAAGTATTACTCCCTGTAATGAGGGATGACCACAACGAATACCCCAATGTTACCGGCCCCAGGACCCCCTGCCTGCCTGGCTCCACTGCCAGTCGCACCCCTACATGTTTAGTTCCGTTGTATAGGTGATTAAATCTCCCATGCTTTGCCTCTGCTGATTTGTTAAATTGAAAACCAATCAGTAGCATTTCGATACAATGTAAAGATTAGGCCGCAGACTTCTTCCAGCACTGAGAGCAGAATAGGGAGTAGACTTCCCCTCCCGTCTCAAGCCACGGAAAAAACAAGTGATGTGTATAAAACAATAGCTGTCTGCACTGAAACTGGCAGGACAGGAGAGCGATGTCTGACAGATAAGAGACAAGGGAGGCGACCCGTGAGGCCCCCCTGACCGCCTGGAGGCTGCGGCGTCTCAGCAGCTGCACAGAGCCCGCAGCTCCCTCGGTGGAGGAGACAGAACGGAGAACTCACACAGGACAAGTGTCTAGAGTTTTCAGAGCAGAGAAATGCCTGAGAAGGACCCTCACAGACAGAGGACTCCAGGGGCCAAGCCCTACCGACAGGTGAGGGGGCAAGGCCAGACCCAACAGACAACAGCTTATTTTATAAAATAAATTCTGATGTGGCTCAGGGATGGACAAACACAGTAACGAAGCTGAACAGAGAGCTGGGACCAGACCCATCGTACGTGTGAACTTGGCATATGAACTTGCTATGTGATGGGGGTATTACCATCAACAGGCGATGGTGGGTGAGCAGGCTCACGGTGCTGGCACAGTGGGGAAAAGGTACTTCACGTCGTGAAAAAAATTGCAGGTGGGTAAGAACTTACATGTCAAAATGCAAAACTGCCGAAGATAACAGGATGTTATACCAATATCACAAAACATAAGCAGAAGTTTGCTGTTATCAGACACATTAAAATTTAAAATTCTGTTCAGCAAAAGACACCATCAATAAAGCAAGAAATACCAGCCCTAGTCTGGGAGGATATATTTGCAACCCATATAAGCAATAAAGTATCACTGCCCAGATACATAAATAATTCCTGAAAATCAATAAGAAAAAGGCAAGCCACCCAATGGAAAAATGAGCGGCTGACAGGACACTATAAATACCAGGAGGAAACAACGCGCAGTAAATATGTGAAAAGATGTCCAACTTACTGTGAACACCGAGAAATGCAAATTAAAACAACGAGATGCCATTTTTCACCCATTAGAGTGCAAAAAATTAGTAAGTCTGATACACTGCGCGCTGCCATGAATCTCCGGAAATGGGAGCTCCGTCCAATGCTGGCAGGAGTGTAAATTGGCATAGAAGCTCCGGACAGCAATTTGTCAATACTCAATAATAACGATAATGATCGTGGTTAGTACTTATTTACCACACGTGGCCAGCCGGAGGTTCTGCCTGGTGGAAGGGGGCCGGGGGGAGGGGGCGCACGGCTGACACAGACGAGGCCACTGGCGGGCTGCCGCCTGCAATGGGGGAAGCAGACTGGGGGCTCCTTGGTAGGGGGCCGCCAATGCACCGCGCCCTGTTCCCACCGTGGAACATTCCACTGTGGTTAAAAGGAACACACTGCATTTATGGCAGTCGACACGGATAAATTTCAGAAACTTGATGTGGAGTGAAAAAAGCAACTTGCACACTAGTTTGCCATTTACGTAAATTTTAAAATGCATAAATATTGTTTGTGGATGTAAACCATAGTAAGAGCAGATTTCTAAGTCATCAACATGAATAGAAAACACAAACTTGTACATGACAATGAGACACACCTACCCCTGCCCTGCAGCCCCGTCCTCCGCGGAGCTGGAACCCGGAGGAACATTCTTCCAGTGCTTCCAGAACGTTCCACATGTGAACAGTACTAATGTAAATCGTTATAACTCATGAGGGCAGAATCAACAGGCTCAGATTAACACATGCAGAAGACGACGCATTGTCAGGAGCACCCCTCCCCCCCCCCGCTCACGATGGTGGGGACGGTGGGGGCCTCACGCGTGGGGCAGCATCGAGACGCCCATCACAAGGTGGGCGCTCACACTCACCTCTATCCCACGTCGCAGGCCGAGACAGTGCAATGACTTTTAAGAGCTACGAAGCGGCAAAAAGTGTGATTTGCTAACAGTAGAGCTGAGTATAGCAAATCCAAGGAAAAACTCCATAAAAAACGCCAGGAGTGTTTAGTAAGATGGTCAGAGACAGGCCAACCGCCGAAGCCACAGCTTCTCCGTACACTCTAGGAAGAGCCGTTTGAAAGACGCCGCCCCCATTTCTAATAGCCAGAACAGCTGTAAAACATCTTGGGGGGAAATTAACAGAAATGCTCACAAAACCTAAGTGAGGAAAACAGTAAACTTTACTGGCAGACACAAAAGAAAACCTTAGTAAATGGGGGAAGAGATCCTGCTCTTACGTGAGAAAACTGACGTTCTAAAAATGTCTCTTGTCCCAAAGATCCATGCACACGGTGGGGTCCCAATCTAACTGTAATCACGCCTTTTATGGAATTCAATGTGCTGACTGAAATCCACCTGGGAAAGAAAATGCTCGAGCACAGAGAACCCAGTTTTTAAAAAGAAGAACAATGAGAATTGGCTTGCAGACAAGGTGTGAATTAGTCGAGAAATAGCCGTGTACCTACAAGCTGTGTGGACATTAGCGGGGAGGGGTGCACTGGGGCTGGCAGGGTGGGCTGCCTAGTGGGACCAAATGAACATGGATTTCTACGGCAAAAACAGATGAATTCTGTGAGTTAAAGAAGTAGCTATAAAGACACACACACAAAGTTAAATAATGCTTGATTTCACTGTAATCAGGGAGATGCCGGTGAAAGCAACAGTGAGATACTCTTTTTCACCCATAAAACTGGAAAAAAAAATGGTAAGGGACGGATACTTTCTAATGATGATAAAGGTGTGAGAAAAACAGGTACAGTGGGGAATACTTTGGACGGCCTTTTCAGAAAACATCTGGGGAACAGCCATCAAAAATCTCCATGTGTGTCCCCTTCGACCCAGCCTGTCCTGGGAGGGACCTGCTTAGAGCGTGACGCACACACATACATAGGGCTGTGAGGGTGGGCCGGGGCCACACAGGTGAGGCCATCTGGCCGAGGAGTATGGGCACACAGGACCAGAAGCTCCAGGGGCCGGAGAGGAGGAAGAACATGGGGTCTTGATGGGTCAAAGAGCACAGGAGTGACGCAGGGGCCGGAGCTGGAGGTTGTGCAAGGAGAGAGGCCAGGTCCTCACAGGCATGTGAGGGCGCGGGAGGCCTGGTCCTGACGGTGCGAGCTGCACAGTGTGGTCCGTCCCGGGAGCATGCGATGTGGGTGGCGTGGGGACCCACCACGTGGAACTCAGCCTGAACAACCAGCATTCAGGAGGAGCCTCGACTGTCCCATTTCTGGGACTGGTGACACTTCCTGACTGGAGCAGTGACTGTAAGTCTGGATTGGGGCAGAAAGCGGTTTTTGGCTTAACAACAAAGAGGAAGGAACACTTTTATTCACACCCGGGTGTGTCCACCCAAGCTTTTGGGGACACCAGTGACACAAATTCCAGTTCACTGTGGTCTTTCAGTGATCGGGTGGGTTTCTGAAGTTCTGGGACCACTCCGGGGTGTGGGGGTTTCCAACCCCAAGGCTCCGGCCCTGGTGGCCAGAGCTCACAGTGTTGGCAGCTGAGGCCCCTCCGCTGAAACCGAGAGGGGGTCTTTGTAATTCGAGGCCCCCCACCAGGTATCTTAGAGTCAGTCTGGGCCCCATTCTTCACCAAGAAAAGTAATTAGGATGCACGGTCATCTCATAGAATGCGTTATGACTTTAATATGGATAAAGTCCCCTTAAATGTTACATGCAGTTAGGAAATATTAGTTAAATTATCACAGACTAATATGATCCGTTTCCTCTAGGATAAAATGTGATAAATGGTTTTTAATAAACTAAGGAGAATTATATGCATCATACTCATGGTTCCTGTCAATTTTATTTAGAGTAAAATGCCATTGCAATAATTAGTTGGGTTTTACTGTGTTCATTAAAAGCTTTTCTAATGACCGCTTGGAGGAAAAGGCAAAATTAATTTCTTTCTTGAACAGCAGAGGAATTCATTAGACAAACAAAAAGCAAACTCCGATGCCTGTGAGAGACAGGCTGGGGGCCACTGGGTTTGCGGGCCCAGCTTGGGGACGGTGCTGTCCAGTCTGTCACTGGCTTTGCGACTGCTCCAGAGATGCACGTCAGAGAGGGGTGCAGGCCCCAGGTGGAGGCCTGGCTACCCTCTCAGGTGCCACTGAGCTGTAACATCAAGGCCTCCTCCTCCAGGCAGCATTCCTGGACAGTTCCATCCTCAGGGCCGTCTCCCACCTGGGCTTTGCTCCTCCTAGCCCATGGTCCTGTGGTCTACAGAGGCCAAAGCTGGGCCTCCTCCTTGCCTGTGGCCCCTAGGGGTCCAGCAGAGAAACAGTCATTCAGGAGGGCTCAGGGGCCAGAAACTGGGGCCCTGACCCATCTTGGGTCCCCTGTCCACCACCTTCCATCCCAGCTTGGAGCACGGGCAGTGGTGTGGCCAGAGAGGCTGCCTGGGTAGCTGCGTGGTGGGACCATGGGCTGTGCAAGGTGAGTACAGTTCAGGTGAAGGAGACCCAAAGGTGGCCAGGAGTGGAAAGGTTATGTCACCTGACCGAGGCCGCTCAGCAGTGAAGGAAGAGACCAGATCAGCCGACGCCACCCAGCTAACAGCCAGGGTCCCACCCATCTGTGCAGGTGTCTCAAAGCGGGAGCCGGGGCACTCAGGGCGGTAGCATGAGGCTGAGAACCTTGTCTGTGAGCACCCTCACCACACACCACACACACACCCTCACCACACACCACACACACACTCAGACATGCGCACAACACACATGCACATACACTGCACACATGCCTCACTCACACCCACCCGTTCTCCCACTAGGTCTTGATTTCACGGTGCTTCAATGCCCAGCCACGTCTCGTCATCCCGGGTGTCTCCCTGGTCCCCCTGTGACCTGCCCAGGACTACACTGCTGTCACCCTCCTGTCAGTCCCCGAAAGCCACTGCAGAGCCTCCTGGTCGGTCCAACAGGTACACGCGTGCCAACCCCAGCTCTGTTTTGTCTCTGAGCCTCACTCTACTGTCCCTATTCTGACCCAGCGGGGTTATGGGAGCAGGGACTGAGACAGCAGTGGCCGTGCAGGCCGGCCACGCAGGTGTCCTTGTTTGCCGGCTTGAGGAGCCTCTCAGGCCCTGAGCCCAGACTGGAAGGACTTTCTTTCCTGATGACCATCCAAGTGGCCAGCGTGGAGCTGCCCGCAGGCCACACACCCTGGGTGTCCCCTCAACCCGAACTGTGACTGGCAGCCACTTGGGATGTGGGACTGTGTCGTGCGTCCCTCCCAGCAGTGCCCCAGGAGGCCGCTGTCAGGCGCTGTGGGAAGCTGGGAAGCCCCCCCACAGGCCTGTCCACCCATTGCCCCGCTTTCAGGGCCATCGCCAGGCCCCTCTCGAGGTTGCTCAGAGGCCTGGTGAATGAGCAAAGCCAAGGGAAGCCGACAGGAGCAAAACCACCAGGAGATCTCGGGATGTGCCGTCTCCTGGCCTTCATCTGGGGACCTCTGTGAAGCCTACCACAGCCTTTCATCCTCCCTTTCATGGCCTATGGTCGGGGGAGGGGCAGGGCAGGGGCCAGCAGGCAGCGGGCAGCTCTGCGGCCTCTGGGGAAGCCCAGCCAGACGGGCCTCAGCCCAGTGGTAAGACTGGGCTCCTGCTCCCCTCGCCTGGCAGCCCGTCCTCTAGCTCCCTCACCTCCTGCTCGGCCTTCACCCAGGTCCTTCTCCACCAGCCGCCCCATGCCCCCTCACGGCACGCACCACCGCACATAGGCTGTGTAGACAGGGCCTGCAGTGACGCTGGCACAGGGCGACCTGCTAAAAAGCAGTGTTTTAGTGCTTGGAGGTCTACACGATTTTTTAAAAGTCGTTCTTTACCTGACTTAGAGAAATACGGTCTGCAATGGACTGAATGTGTGTGTCCGCCCAAATCCATATGATGAAGCCTCACCTCCAATGTGATGGTGTGAGGAGGTGTGGCCTGTGGGAGGTGATGAGGTCCTGGGCGGTGGCCCCATGCGTGGGCTGTGTGCAGGGGCTCCAGAGAGCTCCCTCGCCCTGCACCGCGTGAGGACACAGCAAGAAGGTGCCGTCTATGACCCAGGAAGTGGGGCCTCACCAGACACCGAACCTGCTGACACCTTGCTGTCAGACCTCCAGCCTCCAGAGCTGTGAGAAGTGAATCCTGCTGTTCATACCCCACCCGGCTCCTCACCCCGGCCCCCACTTATGGTAGTTTGTTAAACAGCCCAAATAGACAAAGATGGGAACACACACACCACTCTCAGATGACATGGATGCTTAACAGGGAAGCCCTTTGCTAGCTGGGGCAGCTGTGATGGTGGGGTGCCTGGCCCCGCCGGCCAGCACCTGGTGGGGCAGGGGACAGCTAATTCTGAGCCAGTGGAGATGCATGTCACAGCAGCAGAGTGCTACCAAGACCGTGCAGGACCCACGGTCCCCTGGAGCCGCCTCGGGAAACCATCCTGATTAGGAAGCTGTGAGTGGGAAGCTGCCTTAAAAGTGTTTGCGGAGCGTGACTCTGCAGCGCAGACGGGCAATTTCACTGGTAATCATGCCTGCGCGGATGTTTATTCATGCCCAGAAGCCCCCCGCGCGGGCTGCTAGAGCGAGGAGACACAGTCAATTAAGCCGGGTGACGGCGTGCGTGGCCAGGGCTGGCGGGGACCAGGTACGGCACGAGAAGTCCCTGCGTGGCGAGTCAATCGGGGGCCTAATTGGAAAGCAGTCATAAAAAGTAATTGAGTTTAATACATAATTTAGGTCATTACCTGTTAAGTTAATGCCTCTCGCTTAGGTGTGGGGAGAAAATTATTTATCTGCAGACGGGGAGGATTTCATTTGTTGTTATAATGGAATGCTCGCCAATTGACTTTAATAAGAGCAGTTTGTTAAAGCAGCTTTTGAATTGGTGCATAGATTGGACGTTCGTGTGAATTTTTGACACGATGTACTTGGCACTGCCATCCTCCCGACAGTGGCGGGTTTGTGTTCCCGTGAGCGCGCAACAGAAATGAAACCGGGTCCCTCTGCTGTCCTGACGACATGGCTCCTGATTCCCTCCTGATTTTTTTAAGGAGGAGACATTAAGGGACTCTGCTGCTCCTTTGAAGGGCCTCTTCCCTCTGAAACCAGTCCTGCAGCTGCAAACAAAGGCTTCTGTTAAGCACCGAAAAGGAACCGAGTAACCGTCCAGTACTCAGGTCCAACCGCCTGTGGTCAACTCACTTGATTTCTCAGTAATCCTGCAAAGTTGGGGGCATCACTAACCCAGGTCCCCCAGAGCACAGTAGGTCCAGGGGCTGGTGCTGGTCGTGGGGAAGAGGCCCGGTCCCTATTCCCCTTAGAGTTTGATCCCAGCCCCCGGCTGTTTGGTAATTGAGACTCTGGGTCTCAGTTTTCAAATCTATGAAATGGGTTAAGAAACTTAGGTGTGGTGAGGATGGAGGGAAAGTGGTGCTGGCCGGGAGCAGGGCTGGGTTATTGCCGGCCCTACGGGCCGCCCTGCCCCCACCCACGCCACGAGGCACAGAAAGCATTTGACCAAGAAGCAGGAGGACAGTGCTTGCCCCTGGCTGCTCACAGTGCAGAGGCCTTGGGTGGGGTCCATTCTTGTCTATAAGGGGGGACTTGTGGTGCCTCCCTACGGCTATGGCTGCTATTGGCAGCCCCACATCATCACTGCCAGTCTGGCCGACAGGCTGTGGGGGTCAAGCAGGCCTCCAGGATTTTTGGGGTCACTGAGGGGCAGTGTCCTGGGGACCTCAGGCCCCCAGCCAGTGGGATCATGGCTAAAACCAGCCCCCTTCCTGGAGAGCTGGGGCGGGTCAGCCACCCTCGTAACTCCTTTGGCAGCCTGAAAGACAGGAGGCCCTGCGTACACAGCCTGCACCCCGGCCCCACCTGGCCTCCCGAGGAGACCCTGCTGCTCAGCATTTCCATGGGGACCCGCTCACAGGGGACCAAGCAAGGTGACTCCCTCCACAGTCCATGCTGCTGCCCCTCACGTCCACTGCCCTCAGAACACAGGCTCTGGACCAGGTGTGGTCCCCACTCTGAGAGACAGACACCTCACGGAGCCCCCTCAAAGCCCATGGGATGTGGCAGTGGGGGTCCTGGGAAGTCCCACCAGGGGAATAGTGGGGTCAGGAAGTTTAACTGTGAAAACAGGCTTTACATAAGGTCAAAAAGATAAGCCAGTGGTGAGAACAGATTTGAAAACCTGGGGCTTTCAAATCACAGATGTCTCCTGCCATCAGCCCTTCTCACTTCCTTTCTCACTGTGACCTGGGGCAGCGCCTGGAGCCCAGAAAAGCCTGCGTACCTGGAGACCCATGATGGGAGAGGCATCCCCATCCTTAAGGAGGCAGGACCGTCGGCGGGGAGGTGCCCTTCCTCTCCTGGACAGTCTGCTGCTGCAGAAGCTTCCAGAAGTCATCACCCAGGGCTCCTCGTGTCCAGAAGCCCAAGCATGTGCCCTCAGCAAACTCCCTGAACCCCAGTCCCCTGATGCAGCTATGCTTGCTGTGTGCAGGGACGAGCCTGTCCTGGGGGGCTCCCAGCAGGACCGAGAAGGGTGGCCCCTGGGCTGGAGCTGCAGTGAAGGAGCTCCCCAGCTGGGGTGCCTCCAATGTGCCTACCACCCTGGGGACCCTGCCTTGAGGTCCCCTGGGGACAGCACCTGAGAAACCTCACCCTGGCCTGAGCCAGAGCGCAGACTAAGGGGGTGAGGGTCAGGAGGGAGGGTCCCCAGCCTGAGGAGTGAGAGCCCAGCGGCCAGGGAGTCTCTCAGCCCCAGTGCCCACTGTGTGGACCCCCAGCCCCACCATCAGGCCTTGGAGTCCCCGGGCATTCACCTTACAGGCCCCGCTGCCCCCGGCCCCCTACCCAACTCCCAGCCCTGCCAGGTGGCCTGAAGGCCCTGGAGAGAAACCTGCTCTCGCTGTGCCTTGGCCCAGTACAGGCCCAGCCCACGGAGGCACCCACGGAGCTGCTCAGAAACAGAGTGGGCAGCCTCCCCAAGTGCCCCTGGGCCCCTCCCAGCAGGACCTGGAGTCCCTGAACTGCCGTGAGGAGGGGAAAGAATGTGGGAGAGAAGCCGTCAGGTGGCTGGAGAGTCAGCCCCATGGCCTTCACCTTCTGTGCCCATGGACGTGACCTCCGTCGGCACCGCCCAGACGGCGGCCACGAGCCGCAGGGGCTCGACATGTGGCTCACTCAGTGTTAGCTTCCTTCATTCCCTGCCACGCAAGCAGCTGTGGGGGCTGGGGGCCCCGTCCCAGTATCACCCAGGGTGACAGCCAGTGCTCGGCAGGCTGACTGGGGAGGCTGTGGTGTCCACTGCTGAGGATGCCGGCCGTGGCCATCGCTCCGGAACAAAAGGGACAGCTTGTTTACAAATCGTCCCCTGAAATTTCAGTTGCCACTGTCGGCAGCAGGCTCACCTGCCCGGCCACACGGATTGGACGGTAATTTATGAAGATTGCTTCCCGGGGCCGCGGGCCTCTGCCTGCGAGCCAGTCACGCCAGGCTCATTTCGGATGCAGTTGGAGACCCCTGTATTTCACTATGACAATGTAATCACAGAGCCACATTAAAAAGTCATTATTGTTTAGAATCCAGCTTGGTTTGGAAAACACTTACTATAAAATTCAACAGCCTTTGTAAATTACCAAAAGGTTTGCCCAACTGCACCGAGCCCCGTGATCCAGACGGGCACTTACCACCGTGCTGACTCCGGGGAACCGTGGGTCCCGGCACGTGGGGGATGATTAGCGAGTAATCAGAGCAGTCGGCCCCTGCAGGTCGGCTCATAAATAAGGATGACTTGAATTTGCACCCTCGCATGTCCCACACACACCGCTCCTGCTCCAAAGACTCAGAGGGACTGCTTTGGGCTTGTCTCCCGAACAGTGTGCAGATCCGTGGTCCCGAAGGAGGGGACCATGCGAGTTTGTTTGTCTGCTTGTCTTGCTTCTCGGCACCTCCTGGGAGGGACGGGAGGAGTCCTCGGAGGGGGCAGTTTCCTGGGGCGCTCGGGACACTGGCTGCAGAGCTCCAACAAAACACTCCGTTCCCCTCCACGTCGGTCAGCCTGGATTTCCATCTGTGCACAGTCGGTAGATGCCTGGCCGTCTTGGCTTTCCTGATTGCCGAGAGCACGCAGCAGGCAGCCCTGGGATGTGGCAGTGCTGTGGGGCCCTCGGAAGCTGGGCCCCGGGCTGGGCCCTGAGACAAGCTCACTTCCACTCAGGAGACCCAGGCTTGCCCCACCTCCACCAAGGGACAGCTTGGGACAAAAGCCCAGCAGTCCTGACCCCAGCCCAGGACCTGCCCTCAGCAACAGTCTCCCCTGAAACTAGTGAAAATTTCTAGAAACCTTTTCCACATCAGTCCCTTCTGAGAGGCTCACAGGCGCACAGAGCACTGGAGACTGCAAAGCACTGCAGTGGACAGTGGCTTCGCTTGTTCCGTCGTGTTTCTGTCGGCCCAGACTCGCCTTGATCCATGGGGCATCGCCCACGCTCACAGCCTCCATGGATGCACTCGGGGACCCACCGTGTATCACGCTCGGTCAGTGCCTCGCTTGTGGGTCAGGGTCACATGGCCACCACACTCTGCAGGGGCCGCCTCTGGGGGAGACCCTCCCACAGGGTGGTGTGGGGTCCCACACCCGCCCTCCCGAGGCACCCAACACGGGATGGGAGCAAAGCAGTCCCCAGTCCCCCCACGGATGTGCATTGAGCAAAATAGAAAGGGCACTTGATATTGAACTGGATTAAATGGAAACTGAGTTAGACTGAAAGAAAAGTGGATCAGAAAGGAACCCAAGTCACATCCGAACTGAATGGAATCAAATAGGAAGTGGATTGAAATTGAAGGGAACTATAATCTGAACACCAGGTGGGTGTAGAGACAACAGGCAGGGCCCAGGTGGGAGGAGTGGACGAAGATGGGGGCACCCTGACCCGCCTGCCCCTTGCCTTTGGGAATCCTTGTGTCAACATTGCAAATACAAATGAAAATTAAAGGAGACGCGTGCTGGTGGATTTTCTGTAATGTGCATGGGAGCGGCGTTTCTGCAGAAGCTTTGGAGGCCACGTAGGTTGTGTGCCAGGACCCTGCGACCGTCCTGTCACCTGCACTGTAGGACTCAGGGTGGGGGCACAGTTTGTATTATATTTCAGGCCTGTCCACCGGAAAGCTCCTTCATTCCTGGGAGTCCGCAGACCCAGCTGCCCCTTCAGCTGTTGGCGCGACGGCCCAGCCCGCGTGGATGAGCAATACCCAGAGGCACTGGATCTGGAGGCTGCCGGGAACTGACTCTGCAGAAGGGACTTGGAACCAGGGCAGGGGCTGCGGGGACATTTGGGGCACAAAGCCCAGAACATGGGATCGCTGCAACCCTGAACTCATAAACCACTTGGGTTCGCAGGCAGTAGGGCTACCTGATAAGGAGAGAATATAAAAGTCAGGCCACAGACACCCCCCAACGTGCCAGGACGGTAAAAAGATACACATACACCATGTAACCCTCAATCTTGATTTATAAAGCCTGCACTTTTATTAGGTGGGTGCAAAAGTAACCGCAGTTTAAAAGGTTAAAAAAAAAAAATTTGCAAAAACCGCAATAACTTTTGCACCAACCTAATAAATTCCTACTGTGAAAACTGGAGAAATAAACACACCTGTACATCCTATAGTCTTCTCCCTCCCATCCAGGTTCCCCTTAGTTCTGGTATTACAGGTGTTCTGCTCTTTGTACCCCTTCCATGTCAACTGGACCAAGCCCCACGGCCGTTCCGTCCATTCTACTTGGAAATACCTGCAGTGCTAGCTGGAAGGCACCCCCAAACCCTGAATTCTGGAATTTATCATCAAGAAGCTTTTTGAAGATGTTCTCCGGGAGTCCGTCTCCTAGGGCGCATGTGTGAGGATGTCAGCAGCACCCTGGCTGGGTGAAAACTGCACCCACTGTCCCCAAATCTAGACAGGAAGGAGAGGCGGCCCGAGGCTCTCTGACCCGAGGTGCTGAGCACGAGCGTTCTGTCTGGAACTGCCTTTCTGGCATGACAGACATCCATACCCACGGCAAGTGTGAGGAGCCTGCAGGGACGTCCCTCCATCGAGGCTCACCAGTGGCCACTGCCACACTAGCTTTAGTCTCTCTCCTGCGGCAGGCGCAGCGAGGTCGTGACGGGGAATTGCAGCAGCGGCTGAGCTGACGACCCTGAGCTGGAAATCGTCCGCACTATCTGGTCAGCACAGCCAAGTCCCCTGAGACCTTCCCCAGCTGAGACCGGAGACGTGACAGAAGAAGGCGCAGGAGAGATGATATGAGCGCTCGACTGCGGTGAAGGACGCTGAGGATCCCATCGCTGAGACTCAGGTCCGACTTCCAACCTACAGATCTGTGAGCTAAGAAACAGGTGTTATTTTAACCACCACGTTTGTGTAACTTGTGGCAGAGAGTCACCAATCCGTTCGTTCAACACCACCCGTCAGCTCCAGTCGCAGGCTTCACATTTGGTGGGACAAGACCCTGGATTTCCTGCTCTGTCTGCAAACTTGGGCTTGACTGTTCCTGGTCCATCGGTGCCCCAGGTGGAGCTGCCACCCACCTGGTCGGGCGCCATGAGGGATACTGAGGACTTTAAATGAAACTGCACTTCATTTATAGATTGCTTTACAGGACAACTGAAGTTTTGCTATTCAGGGTCTCTCTCTCCGTCTACATTCTCCAATGACATTTTAATAGTTTCTCATTGGAGAGGTTACTCATCTTTACTTACTGCTAAGTACCTTAGTGTCCCATCGCTATGGTGAATGATGGGCTTTTCTCCTGTATGTTCCTATTAGTGATGGCTATCGTGTAGCCACACTGTGGGTTTTTATATCTCCTTATAGCAAACCTTATCAGTTCTAATGGTAAAGTTTCCTGGAAAACTTTCTTATGTAGAAAGTGGTCTTGTCTACAGAAGGACAATCGGGGTCTCCTTCCCAGTTCCCGGTCCTCTCTTTTCTTCCTGTCCTGTAACACCGGCCGGAACATCGGTGTCGTGTTGAGTAGTAGCCATGAGAGCAGCCGACCGACGTGCGGGGCCTGACCTGGTGGGACTGCGCCGGAGCCGCCCTTGGAAGCCCGAGGTCTGTGTGGCTCAGGGTGCGCCGCATGTCAGTGAACGCAACCCTTGTATCTGAGAGCTTCACCACAAAGGGGTTTTGACGGCTTCATTCTGTCTACAGCCCCTGAGCTGACTGTAGCTTCTCTTAAGATCTGCTAGGAAGTGAATTATGCAAGTGGATTTTCTTACAGTCCCGGAACAAAGCCTGCTAGGTCACGGTCACTCTCCCGTTCCTCACTCCTGATGTGTGAGCAGGCAGGACAGCCGTGCGCCCACCCTCTGCTGCCCACGAATGACCCAGCTTGCCCCCCTACCCCCAGGGAGCTCACTGGACAAGCTCAAGGAGGACAGTGGAGCCATTATCCAAGTATTTGCTGCCAAAGACCCTCCCGTATTGAGATCAAAATACTGATTGGTCTTGGGAGCAGGTGGTCTTGTTTCTGTCTAGAGTGAAGGGCTGGTGGAAATACATCTGTCCCACCCAATGGTAGCTCTGTCACTGCTGGGCTAAGAGTCCAGGGACACTGTGCTCCTTCCCCAACGCCAGGGCCTCAGGGCTCACCTCCCGTGAGCTGCTGTCATCCACTCAATCTTTACAGCTGTCAGTGTGGCCATCGTCTCCCCCTCCCCCACTGCCCCCCATAGGGGCTCCGGTTTCCCAGACAACAGTACACAATGGGCGTAGCATAGCAACGAGTGGGGTTGTGACCAGGCCTCTGGAAACGCCCTCATTCTATCTCTTTCCTCTGCTCAAGGCCAACCCCACCAAAAGGAAGAGGTGTGGGCCAGTGTAGAGGATGTAAGCTGAATTCCCGCGTTTAATCTGAGGTGCCTGGATGTGCGAGTGGAGAGATGCTCAGATGCTTCCATCGGTCACAGCTCGTGAAAATGATTTGGGAGTTATGAGCATGAGGGCAACAGCCGAGGCCATGGAAGGATGTCTGACTCATTTGTGCACCAATCATGGGCCAAGGGTGAGTTGATGAGGGAAAGAGACAGCAAATCTGTCAGTTACAAAACCACACACACCAAAATCGTACAATATTATGATGGATTGGCTATTGCTGAGTGATAGTGCACTTTTTCCTGACACGTGGACCGTCTGCGGAGGTGCTCGGACGGCACCCTAACCCTTCAGCCGTTCTCATTGCTCTGCTCAGTGGTCCCTGACAGGCCAGTGCTGTGGGGCAGAAAAGCTACCACTTCATGTCACTTTGTTGCAGAATATGTGACTCACAAAATATTGACTGATGTTTAGAACATGTCATCCTTGGAAAATCGAGATGTATCTGCCTTTGCAAAGTTCCAGCAGAAACAGGTGTCTTTGGCCTTGGGCCTCGGGAGGGCAACCTGGTCTCTCTCTCAAGCCCAGGGCATAGACTTGGGGTGTCTGAGCGAGGGCTGCTGTGACTTTCGAGGTGAGACGGTGAAAGGGAGACTCTGGAACATGGCTCTGTCCCCTCCACTCTCAAATCTATCTCCCCACCTCCTCTGAACTGGAGGCTGGACCCGAGGTGGCCGTGGGACAATAGGAAGAGATTAGAAGAGGCAGCAACTTAGGAGACCCACGTGGCTGGCATCATGGCTATTTCACACCACCAGCCCACAGTGGGGTCCACAGTGCCTTTTCCCACCTGTTTGTAGGTGATACAATAATCACGTGTGAGCCGCAGGGAGCGAAGGAAGGAAACAGCCTGAACACAGGTCAGGCGCCACAGAAGGAAGTTCAATGAGACCCACAAGAACACAACATGCTGCTGCTGGAGGAGACGGGACAAGCGGAATGACATGACGGCAGTGAGGCGCACCGACGGAGATTCGGCACAGTCAACATTTTGTAACTGGAGCTAAAAGGAATCATTTCAGTACGTAGATTGAGGGACACTATTCACTGCTTAGCCCCAAATCAGTGGCCTGGAAAATATGAGCAAAGAGAAAAATTCTCATATAAAGAGACGGAAATCATGACAAAACAGATAAAGGACTTGGAAGATAAATTTAGGATCCCAGACGTGAGAAAAATTAGAGACGTTTTATAGAATAACCCTCAAGTGCAATTTGCCTGGTGTTTTTCTTATGATTAAACTGGAGTTCTGAGTGTGGGGGGAGGAAGACCACAGAGGTGAAGAGTGATTTTCATTACATCATATGAGGGCCACGCACTGTTGACCTGACATATCCCTGCCACCGCCCTAGACTCAGTCTTTTCTCCAAGGATCTCTGGTTCCTTGGACTGGAGAATGGTATTAGAAACCAAGATCAAGGCATGCAGTGTGTTTATTGGGCCTGGGATGTCACAATCTTTTCAAATTCTGGAGTTGAAAAGAAGTGAAATGAATATTTTACTAGAGGGGCTGAAAAGTATATTTGATTTGGCAGAAGAAAGAATCAGCAAACTTAATGATAGACCAATAGAGATTATGCAATTTGAAAAAGAGAGAGAGAAAAAAAAATGGAGAGAGATGAACAGAGCCCCAACAAAATGTGGAATACCAACCATACCAACGTACCTGTAATGGGAGAACCAAAAGGAAAGGAGAGAAAAAACACTTGAAGAAATAATGAAAGCTTCCCAAATCTGACGGAAAATATTAACTTTACACCCAAGAAACTCAATATTCCAAGTAGATAAGCACAAAGAGATAAACACCCAAATACATCATAACCAAAGCACTAAAAACAAAGACAGACAAAATCTTGAAAGCAACGAGAGAGAAAAACAACTCATCACATACAGAGGAACCCCCCAAAAACTAGCAGCTGACTTAGAAACGATGAAGACGAGATGGCAAAGGGATGAAATATTCGAAGTGCTGAAAGAAAAATCTGCCAGTCCAAAGTCTTATATCCAGCAAAACTATTTTTAAAATATGAAGGTGAAATAAAGGTATTCCCATACAAAAACTGAGTTCATTTGTTGCTGGCCTGTCTGTCTTAAAAGAAACACTAAAGTTCTTGAGAATGAATGCAAGGCACTGACTCAAATCTACACAAGTAAACAAAGTGTCGGTGGAGGTAATTGTGTGGGTAATTACAAAGGACTGTATAATGGCACAGTTCTTTCTTAGTTAAAAAGCAATTTCATAAAACTGTGTAAATCGTTGCATTTGGGGGCCTATTATCACAGACGTGTAATATATTCGATAATAACAGCACTAAAGTGGTGGGAAAAGTTGTATTGGAGTCGGAAAATGACATAAAATGTTAATTCAAATCCACACGAACTGAAGAGAATAAAAAAGGGTAAATAAGAAGGTTAACATAAACTCTATAAATATATACTTGCTCTCCATTCCTCTCTCAGCTTCTTTAAAAAACATGATTATATAAAGTAAGAATTTTAACAATGTGTTGTTGTGTGTGTAACATATGTAGATGCAAGATGCATAGTAAAAGCACAACAGAGAGGAGGAATGGAGCCATAGCATACAAAGTTTCCATATTTTCCTGGAACTAAGTCAGTATAAACCTGAACTAAACTCAACAAATTAAGGTATATATTGTAAGCCCTAGGAAAACCACTAAACGTAACTCAAGTATGTAATTTTAAAATTACTCACAGCATTAGTGATTTCTCACGTTGCATTAGAAAACAGCTACTTTATACAAAATAAGGCAGTAAAGGAAGAATAGAGAAATAAAAGCTAGGGGAGACGTAGAAAACAAAAGGCAAAATGAACGTATCAGTAATTTTAAATGTGAATGGACTGAACAATCTAATCGAAAGGCAGAGATTGCCAGATTGTCTAAAAAATAAGTCAAGATCCAACTATGTGCTGTCTACAAGAGACACGTTTTAGATTCAAAATATAAATAGGGTGGAAGAAAGACTGGAAAAGCTCAGAACACATAAACGGGCAGCTCCTCGACAGCTGAGCGTACAGCTACCATGACCCTACGATTCTGCTTGTAGGTACCACCCAGGAGAAAGGAAAGCCTGTGTTCACACAAAAACCTGTACACAGAGGTTCACGGCCGCGTTATGCATAGCAGCCAAAGGCGGAAATGTCCGTTTACAAGGAGGGATAAACAACATGGGATATTATTCCCAACAAACGCAATGAACAGCTGATAAACACCAACGCATGGATGGAAACCATAACGCTACGTGAAAGAAGCCAGTCACAAAAGGCCACATATTAAATGGCTCCTTTTATACAAGACAAATGTGTAGAACAGGCAAATCTGTAGAAACAGAAGGTGAATTACTGGTTTTTCCAGGTAAGGGGGGGCAGGGGGTGAAGGGGAGTGATGCTACTAGATACAGGTTTCTTTGGGGGGTGAGAAAATGTTCTAAAACTAGATTACGGTGCTACCGTGTTTCCCTGAAAATAATACCTATCCAGACCATCAGCTCTAATGCATCTTTTGGAGCAAAAATTAATATAAGACCTGGTCTTATATTATGTTAGATAAGACCCGGTCTTACATCATCGTAAAATAAGACAAAGTCTTATATTAATTTTTGCTGCAAAAATCACATTAGAGCTGATTGTCCGACGAGATCTAATTTTCAGGGAAACACGGTGGTTTGATTGTACAACTCCGTAGATATGCTAAAAGCCATTGAATTCTACAGTTAAAAACAAAACACCTTTCTAGACAACATGAAGTAGTAGGACCCCATCTGACAGGTGAGGAAACGAGGCCGAGAGCTGTTACGTGGACATGGTCTCACCCTCTGTCCGACGCTGTGGGAAGGCCAGAGGTACTGAGCCCCCACCCCGAGGGCCCACACATGGCACAGGAAGCGCAAGACGCCAGCCTGGGTCCCATGAAGCCCTCAGCCAGGGCCCTGCTCCCGGGGCAGGCAGGCTGTACTGGAGGACACGGGGCACAGGCATGGGGACCCTGGGCCAATCCAGGCCACGGTCTGGCCGCCCTGGTCATCTGCCACCCACTCTTTGTAAAAGTGCCCACGTCATGGAGGCAGCACCCTCTCCAGGCACTGGGGTCACACTGGATGGAAGAAACCCCTCAAATATGGAGCCAGAATCACCCGGACATTTTCTGCCAAGGGGCTTGATGTTTTCAATTTTATATTTGCTCACTTTTAGGCAAATGGGAAAAGATTTCACAGTGCTCCACAAAGTGACAGACTCTATAACCGCTTTCTCCCCAGGTCAGAACTTAAGTTCCAGTTTAACACCACTAACTTAGTTCAGTCCATAGAAGAGGACTCTCAAATTTTGGGGACCCAGGCGTTCCACCTCCCCTATTCCTCGAGAGAAACCGAACTTAAACTTACTTGTCTTCCTGGCTTTCACACAGAGGACAGGACCCCGGGGGGTCCCTGGAGTTGGACAGAGTCGGGGTCTAACTTCGCCTGGTCAGAATCACGTGCCCAGTGAAGCCACAGCCTGGGCGTGACAGGATGAGATTCTCATTACTCCCAATTCAGGTAACCGGTTTTCCGACATACTTTCTAGAATGATCCAATCCTGCTAGAGCGGAAACAAAGCTACTGAGTCCGGGGAGGAGCCCTGCACGATGGGAAGCTTGGTCCCCTCCTGGCCCCAGGCGGTATCTGTGTGTTGAAATAAACAGTCACACCTGCGTTCCCCTGAAGATGCACACACAGATGCACGTGGAGACACACCATTCCTCCCGAATGTCTGTCCCCGCGAGTCACTCCACTGTTAGACTCACTGCAGGTGCGACAGCCCCACAGAGGTGCCCGCGAGCCTGTGCCATCTGGCCCCAGACTGCGGCATGCTGTGTCGTGCCTGGGTCTGCCATGGGCACAGGGAGCTTAGAACGCCCACCTCCATCTCCACGTCCAGGGCAGGGGTGTGTGTGTAGGCAGCAGCGTCCCCCACCGTCCAGTGTCAGGCGGTAAAGCTGCACCCCTCAGGACCTGGTCCCCAGCAAGCCCCAGGCCAATGGGCAATCAGAGAAAAATGAGGTCCAGGGGTCAGGGGGCCGGGGGTTCTCCCAAGCCTTGCATCCACCCTGCAAGGGCTTTTAAGTGGTGGCCCAAGAATGGGCACCAAGGGGTGGGGGCCTGAGCAGAGACAGAGACTGGGGAGGAGCCCCAGGGGCTGGCACACAGATATGGCCGGGAGGGGCCCGGAGATGAGGCCAGGCCGGTGGCAGAGGGAGCCGTGGGGAGGATCTCATAGGCCAAAGGGAGTGGACGCCCCAGCAGTGGGTATATTTAGAATTCCTTCTCTCTAGGGGTCCAGGGCCTTCCCTCTGCTCCTAAGAGCTCAGACCAGAGGGTGCAGGGCTGCTGACCAGTGTGGACGGTTCTCACGCTAGGGTCCCGCCACAGGATCTCCCCAGAGGAGCCCCTGTCCAGAGAAGAAGGGCTGGGAGAGTGTCCACAGGAGTGAGGACCACATGTCTGCCCTTCTTGCTCCTCTCCTGCCTTCCACAGGTGACCCCACCACCTGTCATCAGCCAGGGAAGTCCTGTGGCCACTCCGTCCTCTGGGGGCTGCGGGCAAGGGGCCTGAGTCCTCCTGGCACGCGCACTGAACTTCAGGCTGACCTCAGCGAGATAGTCCCTCCCTCGTGTGGGTCTGTAAGAGGAGACAGGTAGACCAGAAGTCCCCCGCTCCCTACAGGTGTCCTTCTCTCCAGGTGTTCCCCAAGCCCAGGTATCCTCCTAGTCCCAGAGTCCAGACCTGAGGCCAGCAGCCTTCCCTGTCTGGAGGCCCGTAGGCCTGTGAACCCGACAGGGAGTGGTCGGGCAAGTGGGGCTGCTCGGGGCTAGCAAGCTGAGAGGGTGCCCCACCTCGCAGCACCACCTGGGAGCCCCAGACAGGTCCAGGTCCAGCTGGCCATGACCCTCCGGATGCAATCTGTCTGGCTGCGTAAGGACACGTCATCACCCTCTACGTTTCCCTCCACGACAGGCTGCACAGCAGGACTACCCCCCCCCCCCCGCCCTGAGGCCCGACCTGCGAACGAGGCAGGTCTCCTACTTCTTTTAGTGCTGGCGCTCCCGGGACCCAGGCCACAGCACTTATGTATTAGACGTGTTTAATGATCACCCGGTACTGTAATTAGATATTAAAAATCTCACTGTGCCATCATAAAATAACACGGAACGAATAATAAAGCATCATAGTTATAAAGTCATCAAAATGTAATAAAGTACTATTATTACAAAGGCTTAAAATTTAATGATGGTTTTTTAGTGTGTCACTTATTATATAATTAAAGTTTAAAAATAAGACAGAGTAATTAAAACGGAGACTTGAAGCTTTGCAGGGGGTCCCGACTCCCCGAGTGGGATGGGGAGAGGCAGAGCAGCCTCCCGGGGCTGCGGCCTCGGCCAGCGGTCTGCGGGGTCCGGGCTAACCTCTGCTGTGCTGGCGGTGGGGACTCTGGAGGCCGAGGGCTTGGGTCACAACGCCCACCTGTAACCTCTCAGCACACACTGGGACTTCAACGGACAGCACCCGCATGTCATTGCCATGGGGCCCTGCGGTCCCTGCCATGAGCCAGACGTGCCTGGAAGCTACGCCACCCAGAGCCGGCCTCAACCAGGGCTCCTGGGAGGGGGTGCATGACCACGCAGATCCCTGGCCCTTCAGGTGGTGACACGGAGGCTGCCCCTGGACGACACCTCCCACAGGCTTGATGAAGACACTTCATTGGAGCCTGCCTTCATCTTGCTTCCGCCCACCCCAAGTAAACCTTTCACCTGACCCAAGGTCCCTGGGGACCCAGGGGTGCTCAGTGCACACTGAGGACGGAACTCGTTTCTCTGAGCCTCCCGTGTGCCAGGCTGTGCTGGACACAGAGCCCACAGGTGACCAGACTTGGTTCCAGGGTTCAAACAAACCACAGGCAGGGCCTGCCACGTCACGTACGTGGCAACCCACGGAGGCCCAGGGGGTCAGGAGTGGCAAAGGAAACCTGGTCCAGGGGTACATATGCCAGGGCTCGGAGGAGCAAGTTCAAGGAACTATAGTCATCGCACACGGGCAGAGAGTCTCGAGAGTCTGTGAAGCCAGGTTGCTTCACAGAGAAAAGCTGTCCTGTGCACAGACTGAAACTCACCCCCACCAATAACTGAGCTCAAATCCTCGTCTCACACTGAATCCTCGTCACGGTCTCAGATTGAACTGTGAGTCCTGGTCTCGGGCTGAGCTCTGACCCCAGACACAGCATTTTCAGATCTTCTCGCTCCCTTTTTATTGCCAACCTGAGCTCCCTCTTGGAAGCTTCTCTCTGGGCTGGTGACTGACTGAAGCCTTACCCACCCCCCAGATTCTAGAACCCTGCGTCTAGAGCACACGCTCACGTCCCAGTCCCCTGGTTTAAGTGAAGAGATGGCCAGTGCCGGGGTGACTTCAGGCATGAGTTCCCCGAGTGTGACCCCAACCAGAGATGGCCCACCCCTGCCTGCCCACTTGGTGGGGGGTGGAAGGTGCCCTACGGCCCCCAGACCCTGCCTTAACCATGCCTTTTGCTTTCTGATGCCTTCACCTCTGGGGCCTTGCTGACCTCACAGGGACAGCCCCTCCCAGGGCTACTCAAATGCTAGACACTAAACCAGTCACCCCATCTGCCTTTCAAATTCAGACAAGCGGCCCAGAGCCCACCCCCACCCCTGCTCTATGGGCTTGCACACTCCAGGCCACCTCCCCCTGCCTTCAGCACCGAGTCCAGATACCAGACAACAAGGGCAGCGCTGTCCCCAGAGCCTGCTGGAATCACTCACTCTTGCCAGTCCCGGGCCAGCTTGCCCACCTCACCCCTTCCCATGGGAACCAGTCAAGGCCCTGTCCGTGGTTCACCCCACCCTCTGCCTCTGGACCGACCCTGGCACCTCCCGTGTGTCCCTGCACAATGCAGCATGGCCCTCCTCCCAGGAACTGTGAGCCACGGACTCTTCCAGTGGCGCCGCCTCCTCTTCTGTTGGCCTCACCAGACCTGGAGAATAATGAAACCTCCACTTGACCCGGCCTCACCCTTGCCTCACTCTGATCGTCATAAAACTCTTTCATACCGGAAGCCTGTGCCTGCCCACATGTCACATCCAGGCTCAGCCTGTGGGCCTGCCCAGTGATGTGTGCACCCCTGCTCAGGACAGCTGGGCAAGTTTAGGTGGAGGCTGGGTGTCCTCAGTCTCCGGGAGGGCAGGCTGGGCAGCCCTAGCCCCAAAGGCCGCTCCCCACCGAGCAGGGGTCCAGGCCCCTCCCCACTGCGCTCCCTTCTGTGGACTCACCTCCAGTCCTCATCCTGCTGGGGGCATGAGCCTGGGACGCAATGGGAGCTCGGAGGGGAGGCCAGCCCCACAGACAGGGCCCCAGGCCAGCGCGTGCCCACCTCAGGCTGCAGGGCTGGGTGAGTGCGTGTTCTCCAGGAGGAGGGGCCAGTCGCCTCTCTGTAGATCATCCCAAAAAAGAAACCAGAGACACCGCAGGCGCCTCTCTGCAGCCCCGTAAATCTGGAGAAGGGAAGCCAGGGGAAGCCATGCTCCGGGAACACAGGCTTTTGAATTGTAAATGGCCAATTTGGTCAATGCATCAATGTCCCTGGGCCGAGGAGAACACGTAGATGGAAGCCGTTTAAGACCTATTTAAAGCGCTGAGAGCCAATTTGTGCTTTTTTCATATTGTCGGCTTCTAATATTTCATCTATATTCATTTTTATGGCTTTCCAAATTATAGATGTCAGCTAAAAACTGAAAAAAGAGAGGGTGGAGGGAAACAGTGGAGGAGACACCACTGTTGGTAAGAGAGGCTGTTTTCCTTTTTTCAAAGCCCGGCTGTTGGGACAAGACTGCGCGACTCAGAGTGGGTCCTTCCGCAGCTGGCCTCATTCCTGCCTCCAATCAGGATGGGGATGGGCTGGCGACGGGCAAGAGCGAGGCAGACGTCCCACCAGTGGGGCTCATGTTCTCCTAGGAGGAAAGAAACAGCCCTGAAAGCCAGCAGGAGACAGGCCCGGACGCTCAGGGCAGCACAGGGCAGGGGTCAGGGGGAGGAGGCTCAGGCGGGATAGCAACCTCCTGTCCTGCAACCATTCTTTTCAGTTCCCACCCTACCCAAAGTGTAACCCACGGTCACAATTCTAATGATTTGGAATTACTCTGACCCAACTGGCTTAAAAGTTAATATGTGCATCACCTTTGAGAAACAGAGTTTGCTTTATATTTGAGCGCGTAAAGAGATCACAAGGTAAATACTTGAAACTAGAGGCCTGGGAAGCACACTTTCCCTGGAAAGGATCAAATGGTCAATATGTCAGCCTTTGTGGGCCAGACAACCTCACTTGCAGTCCCCATGTTGTGTTGTGAAAACATCCACAGACAATACATGAGCACATGACTGCCGCTGTGTGCCAATCAAACTTTAAAGCCAGATTGGGCCAGCAGGCTGTGGTTTGCCAACGCCTGCTTTAAATCCTAACATGAAACCACTGTTTTTCCTGCAGGGCAAAATCCCATCTGGTGGAATATTCACCCCAGATACTATATTTCCCATGTAATTTTTGTGTCTCATTTTTTTCCCCTCATTTTGTGCATGTTTTCCTTTAAATCCTTGAGCATATGGAACATATTTATAAACTGGTGTTTTAGCATTCTTGTCTGCCGTTTCCATCACCTCTGTCATTTCTGGGTCTATCTTTATGAACTGATTTTTCTCCTGTTTATGCATCAGTCTTCCTATGTCTTGCTTATCTAGTGATATTTGATTAAATGCTGGACATTACATTGAATGTTGTAAACTGTTGAGTGTGAATTCTATTGCATTCCTTTAGAGTGTGGGCTTCCTTCTGCCAGGCAATGAAGCCATCTAAGGCACCTTTGTTCCTTTGCAGGCTTGTTTTGATGTTTGGGGACAGGTCCAGGTAGGCTTTTCTGTAGGACTAGTTCAGCCCACTACTAGGGCAGGACTCTTGTGCGGCTGCTGAATGCCATGTATTCTGTGAGTTCTCTCCATGCCAGGGTGGAAACGTGAATGGTTCCAGGACTGTGTGAGCTCTGAAAATCATTCACCTTTCATCAATCTGATAGTGTCCAGCCTCACATCTCACTGGGTCCTTGGGTCAAGAAGAGGAGGGTGCAGACCTGCTGACGTCTGCCCTGTGGGCACCACCCAGCCCTACCTGCTCTCAGGACTGTGTCCACCCAGAACAAGGCATCACATTCTTCTCCCACAGGGGCCGGGGCCTTAGGGGATGGGATTTAAATGATTCTGTGGCCAATGTGTCCAGACAGCAGGGGAAATACCCCAGCCCACTGCTCCCCCTGCCTATGGCAGGCCGTCCTGTCTACAGGCCCTGCCGCCTCGGCTCCCAGACTGAAGCCCCCGATGGTTCACCAGCCTGCTCTCCCATCTCCAGCCCCACCCCATGCTGTTGGCCACATCAGTGGGGAGGTGGGAGTTGCCCCAGAGAGCGTCCCCGGTCAGCAAGCTCCCCCACTCCATGCAGGAAGGAAATACCCCGTGATCTGGCCCGGGTTTGGTAATGGACTCACTCCCCCTGGGCCTCCTTGATCCCTTACGACCACAATAAAAGCAGCAAAGTGATCCTCTGATGGCTGTTAGTGAGATACATCTATCTCTCCTACTAAGGAGCAGACTATAACCCCACTTAGGTCACCATGAATGTCACACAGTCCCAGCAGACGGGAGGAGCACAACCATGACCTCCTAATCTGGTCCTACATCTGACAGGAGTGTTCAGAATATGCCTCACAGGAAATTACTTCCCTCCCCGTAACCATAACGACAGATGAGAATGGGTCCTGCTCAAGTTTCCGAGAGTCTTTGTCCACATATAACCAAATCCCGAGGGCAGAAGCAGAGGCAGGGTACATGCTGGGCCTTTCAGAAATGCCAGGGTTTGGGGTCTGGTGGGACCCTTTTCTTCCCCTTTCCTGTCCAACAAAGGATAACTTGGAATATTGCACAGGGGCTGTGGGGTGGGAGAAGGAGGCCCCGTGGAAATGTGCATGTCTGAGCATCGCCAGGAGCATGGCAGCTCCCTCTGCCCAGGGCCTTCCAGGCCCTGAGGTCATTGGCACCTGGCCCTTACCTTCCAGATTACAGCCTGATGCCATGCCCACCTATGCCCACACCATGCCCTAGCTCTGATAAGACCAGTCCACATCTGTCCCAGAAACGTGGCGAAGAAGAGTGGAAGAAGAACTACGTACATGGATGGGAGGACAGAGTCTGTGGGGGGAAGAGCCCATGGGGGAGAGGATGGAGCCCGTGGGGGAGGACAGAGCCTGGGCAGGGATGGAGCCGGGGGGGTGGGGGATGGAGCCCGTGGGGGAGGACGGAGCCTGGGGAGGGATGGAGCCGGGGAGGTGGGGGGTGGAGCCCGTGGGGGAGGAAGGAGTCTTGGGGGGAGAAGAGCCCATGTGTGGGGGGGAGGACGGAGCCCGTGGGGGGAGGATGGAGCCCATGGGGGAGGATGGAGCCTGTGGGGGGAGGATGGAGCCCATGGGGGAGGATGGAGCCTGTGGGGGGAGGACGGAGCCTGGGGAGGGATGGAGCGGGGTGGGTGGAGCCCATGGGGGAGGACGGAGTCTTTGGGGGTGGGAAGAGAGGTGTGGGGGGGAGGACGGAGCCTGTAGAGAGGAGGACCAGATGTACCAAAGATGTTTAGTTGCCTCAAGTTAATCCATGGGCTGGACAGTCTATATCAAAACCCCAACCAGCTTTTTTAAAGAAATCAAAGGTCAGTTCTAAAATTCATCTGGATGTGCAGAGGATCTGGGAAAGGAAAGTTCCTCTTGGAAAAGACGGGTGAGGTGGGCTCACACTACCTGATGTTAAGGTACCTGATGCAAAGCACCGGAGCCAGGGCCGCGGGGCAGCAGTGAAGAGACGACACAGGTGACGGGGCAGGACACGCTTAGACCCAGACCTGCACACACAGGGCCCGCTGAGTTTTGACAAAGTCTCCAAGGCAATTCAACAAAGAAAGGAAAGTCCCTTCAACAAATGGTGTTGGAACAAGTGGGTAAATGTGTGGGAAAATGAACTCAACCTCACACCATAGATAACGATTAATTCAAGATGGGTCACAGGTCTAAATATAAGAGACAGACCAGGAAACATCTAGGACACATGGGAGAAAACCTCTGCGACCTTGGGGTGGGCAAAACGTCCTTGGAGAGGGTACAAAAAGTCCCTGGCCAAGAAGAGAAAACGACAAGTGGAATTTTATCAAAGTTTAAAACTACATCTTCAAGACATTAGGAAAACCAAAAGGTTATTGAATCACTACATTGTATCCCTGAGACTAATATGTCATACGTCAATTATACCTTAATTTTTAGAAAGAATTGAAATGTTAATCCACGCAACACAGCTGTGGCCGTTGATAGGTCAGGGCAAATCCCTGGGAGTTGCTGGATGCAAGGGTCTGTTCCTCACCCATGACCTTGCCCTTCCTGCTTCCTCTTTTTCCCACTAAAACAAGGCCATAGTGGCTAGAATTGAGCAGCCACTTCTAATCACAAGAGAAGAAAAGCTCGAGCCATTGAACCAGGGCCAGTATCTGGCCACTTCCTACAGATCCCACCACAGAGGAATCATCCCAGTTTGTTGCTGAGTTTCCTGTCACTTGCAGCTGAACAAATGTCACCTGGTGAGCCTCCCTTCAAAGCCCAGCTCTTCCCTGCCTTCTCCCGGTCAACTGCCCCATCAGCCTTGCACACTGCGTGGACACGACAGAGGGAACACTTTGTGTGTGCTGGTTTACGCTCTGTCCCCTTCCCAGTAGTTCTATGTGTATAAATTTGGTTGCCCACCACCTATATTCAAACAATAAAAGCATTCCTTTGCTCTTAAAAAAAAAGAAAAAAGGCAACTCACAAACTGGGGGAAAAATTTTAAAAGAAAAGAATATATATATATATATATGTGTATATATATATATATACACACACACATACACACACACATACACACACACACATGTTCTATCCAGAATATATAAAGAATTCTTACAAAGCAAAATGCAAAGACAAATAGGAGGTGGTCAGAAGGTACAAACTTCTGGTTATGAGCTACGTAAGCCCTGGGACGTTCTGACAGCCTCGTGACACTGCTGCACAGTGGAAACGACTGGCAGACTAGATTTTCAAAGTTCTCATCACAAGGAGAAAGCATGTTTTGGTAACTATGGGAGGAGAGGGTGCTAACAAAACATTGTGTTGATCGTTTTGCAATACACACAAGTCAAGTCACCATGCTGTGATGGCCTTAAAGTTACACAGAACTGTGTTTCAGTCACATCGCAACAAAACTGAAAGAAAACAAATAACCCAAAGAAAAGTTGCAAAACACATGAGCAGATGCTTCACAAAGGAAGACGTACCAAGAGCCAAGAGGAGCTCATGGAAAGACTTGCTTGAACAGCACTAGTCATCAGGGAGACGCCACTAAACCTCAAGGACAGAGCGCCTCTGCCACGGCTGATAATGGCAGCACTTCTGAGAGTGTGGAGGGCAGGCACCGCCCACGAGGGTGTGGGATGGCCCGGCCACTAGGAAAACTGGTGACGTCTTATACAGTTAAACACATGCCTGCCCTGTGACCCAGTCATCCCGCTCCCAGATATTTATCCCAAAAATGAAAACAGGTCCCCCAAAATACTTGCACAAGAATGTCTACAGCAGCTTTCTCCATAACAATTAAAACCTGGAAGCTATCCAATCGTGCATCAATAAGAAAACGTGTAAATTCACTTTGGTATGTTCATGAAGTGGAATACTACTCAGCGATCAAAAACGAATTGACTCCATGAGTAAATTTCAAGAACCTCACGTTCAATGAAAGGAGCCAGAAACAGAAGGACACGTGCTGTATGGTTCCATTCATTTGAAGTTCTAGAACTGGTAAGAAGCCAGTGGTGCCTGCAGGTGGGGCCGCGATGTTTCCTGGGATCCCCCGCTCCAGGAGATGGAGGTGCCTGTAGCTTGATGGGGTGCTGACCATGTGCGTGTATGTATTTGTCAAACTGCACCCTTAAGATCTGCATGCTGCACTTTGTGCAAATTTTATTTCATAAAAAACAAAGCCAAAGTAAATGAGATTTCCGGTCAAGGTAGCGGAGTAGGTAAATGCTATGCTCACCTCCTCTCAGGACCACATCAATTACAACTAAACCACAGAACAACCATCAGTGAGAATCGCCTGAAGTCTAGCTGAACAGAAGCCATACAACTACAAACATAAACAAGAAGCCACCTCAATACTGGTAGGAGGAGCCGAGATGCAGAACGGACTGGTCCTACACGCACGTGTGACCATGAAAAATCGGAAGGGATATCCCACCCAGAGAAGCAAGGGGTCCCAGCCCCTCGCTGGCCCAGGGTCCAGTGCCGGGGAGAGAAGTCCCCATAATTTCTGGCTATGAAAACCAGTGGCTTTGTGGCTGAGTAAGATGGAGGGTGACTGCACTTCCAGACGTTCCTCCTAAAGGACCGCGCACAGACTTACCTGCTGACAGACTCACTCGCTCTGAGCTCCAGCGCTGGGGCAGCAGCTCCAAAGGTGACAGGAACCTACAGGGAGGAACTGAGTTGTCTGGCTACAGGGTGAGAACTGGAGGGGCAGTTTCTGCCTAGATGGAGGAGTTGGCAAAAGCCGTTGTTTCTGTTGAGCCCGCCCCCTCCCTGCGTGCAGACGCACGCACACACGCACGCGTGTGCACACAGACATCATATCTGAGTCTCCATCACAATAGCTATCAGCTGTCATCTGCCCTGCCCCACCTTGACACCCAACCCCACCAAGCTTTCGGGCCCACCCAAGCCACTTCCAGTGGCTTTTCCATACAAACTGCCTGCCTTGGCTCATGCTGCAGATTTTCCTAAAACCTCTCAAAGGTTCACAAACCCAAACAAACAATACCTGGCTTCAGCATGTCCCGTACCTGTAGAGACGGAGTCCCAGAGAGCAGTTTCCAGGTTCTCGGCCTCACATGGAAAGGTGCTGGCTTGGTTACTAGATGGCCATCAGCTGTAATCAGATGGCCATCCACTGTGGCTGGGTGGCCATCAGCTGTTACCAGTTAGCCATTATTAGCCGCTAATATAACTGCCATGACTTCACTGGCAGAGAAGTGGACAGCGGATTGCGGCTAGCAAGTGCAGTTAAGTTAGCAAGCGGATTGTGGATTGTGGATCGTGTTGATCCAACTTCCTGTGTCTCGCCCGGCCGCCAGCGAGACTGAAGTTCAGTCTCTGCAGAGACTGGGGTACTGGCGGATGTTTGCTTTTGTGTCTCAACCAGCCGCCATCGAGAATATAGTGGTGTGAACCCCCTATCCATGGCTCCGCTGTTGTTCCTTTTTGGCCTCACTATATCCTGTGTTCTTGTGTGGGGAGCGGGAGCCGAGTCCCTGCTTTACACAATACCTCTGGCTGAGCAGCCCTCAGCTCAGCACTAGCAACAGCCAGCCTTGGTCCACGGCTTAGCCTTTTGAGGCACCTCCAAACACAATGCAGGTGGCAGCCATCTCTGGATTGCTTTGTGGTTCATGCCAATAAGGCACAGACTGTGGCTAAACTTTGCCTGCTGTGAGTCACCTCTCAGGAGGCCCCGGGGCTGGCAGGCCCAGTGACCAGCTTTGTACTGGGCCAGGACGACACACCCAAAGAGCAGACTGGGCAGGCACTAGAGCCCGCTAAAGTGAACTCTGCTCTGTTGGGTCAGCCCCTCCGCAGCAGCTCCTCCATTGTAGTCACAGCCAGTCCTCACCACCAGTGAGCCTGAGGGTCAGTTCCTACCACTGATGTGCAGACAGCAATCAAGTCTCAACTACAACAGGAAGGGACAACACACAGGGCACACAACTGGAGTACCCAGCTCTGGTGACAAGGGAGCCTACACCACTGGGTCCCACAGGACCTACTATATAAGGACACTCTACTAAGACCAGGAGGCATAGCACCCTTACCTAATACATAGAAACAAACACAGGGAGGCAGCCAAAATGGGGTGACAAAGAAACATGTCCCAAAGGAAAGAACAGAACAAAGCTCCAGAAACAGAACTGAAAAAAAATGGAGACAAGCAATCTATAAGATGCAGAGTTCAAAATACTGGCTATAAGGATGCGCAGTGAGCTCAGGGAGAACGTCAACAAAGGGACAGGAAACATAAAAATGGAGATAAAAAAACAAAAAAGAACCAGTCATAAATAAACACTCCAATAACTGAAATGAAGAATACATTGGAGGGAATCAACAGTAGATTAGATGAAGCAGAGGATCGAATCAGCGATTTAGAAGATAAGGTAGCAGAAACACCCAATCAGAACAGCAAAAAGAAAAGAGTCCAAAAAAATGAGAGTTCAAGGGGCCTCTGGGACAACCTCAAGCATAACCACATTCCCATCATAGGGGTCCTAGAAGAAGAGAGAGAGCAAGGAACTGAAAACCTATTTGAAGAAATAATGACTGAAAATTTTCCTAACCTGGGGAAGGAAATGGACATAAAAGCACAGGTAGCAAAGAGAGTCCCAAACAGGAAGAACCCAAAAAGGCCCACACCAGGACACATTATAATTAAAATGACAAAAGTTAGACAAAGAGAATTTTAAAAGCAGCAAGAGAAAAGCACTCAGTTACCTACCAGGGAGCTCCCATAAGACTGTCAGCTGATTTCTCAACAGAAACTTTGCAGGCCAGAAGGGAGTGGCAGGAAATAGTCAAAGTGATGAAAAACAAGGACCTACAACAGGGATTACTCTACCCAGCATGGCTAGCATTTAGAATTGAAAGATAAAGATAAAGAACTTCCCAGATAAGAAAAAGCTAAAGGAGTTCATCATTACCAAAACCAGTATTACAAGGAATCTTAGAGGGACTTCTTTAAGACAAAAAAATAAAAATAAAAAATATGAATAATAAAATGGCAATAGGTACATATCTATCAACAATTACTTTCAATATAAATGAATGAAATGTTCCCATCAAAAGACATAGAAGGGCTGAACGGATAAGAAAACAAACCCTCATATATGCTGCCGATAAGAGACTCACTTCAGATTAAAAGATACAGACTAAAAGTAAAGGGATGGGAAAAAGATATTTCATGAAAATGGAAATGAAACAAAAAAGCTGAGGTAGTAATACTTTTATGAGACAAAATAGACTTTAAAACAAAAGCTACCACAAGTGACAAAAAGAGGGACCCAGTAATCCCACCTCTGGGTATTTATCTGAAGAAACCCAAAACACTACTTAGAGAGGACGTATGCCTCCACATGTTCATTGCAGCATTGTTTACAATGGCCAAGATGTGGAAGCAGCCTGGGTGTCCGTCCATGGAAGGATGGATAACGTGGAGGTGGGACATATACACAATGCAATGTTGCTCGGCCAGGGAAGGGAATGGGTTCTCGCCATCTGTGGCGACATGGACGGACCTGGAGGGTGTTGTGCTGAGTGGAGTATAAGACAGAGAAAGACAGATGCAATGTGATGTCGCTTACACGTGGAATCTAAAGAACAAAATTAACAAACAAAACAGAAACAAACTCATAGATACAGAGAACAAACTGATGGTTGCCAGATGGAAGGGGTTTGGGGATGGGTGAAAAGGGGGAGGGATTAAGAAGTACAAATTGGTTGTTACACAGTAGTCATGGGGAAGTAGGGTAGAGCATAAGGTATATGGTCAATAATATTGTAATAGCTATGTGTGGTGTCAGATAGGCACTAGATTTGTTGGGGTGAATGGGAAGGGAAGGGGCTGGGGGCAGGGTGAAAAAGGGGGAGGGATTAAGAAGATCAAACTGGCAGTTACAAAACAGTCACGGGGATGTAAAGCACAGCGTAGGGAATATAGTCAATAATACGGTAATAACGATGTATAGTGCCAGGTGGGGACTAGACTAGTCAGGGGGATCACTTCTTAAATTATACAAATGTCTAACCACTATGCTGTACACCTGAAATTAATATAAAATAATATGGAATGTCAACTGTAATTTAAAAGTTTTAAAGGCAGGGGAAGAAGAAGGGGAAGAAGAAGTCCAAATCTCTAGGTATAAAACAGGTCATGGGGATGTAACGTACAGCACAGGGACTAGAGTCAATAATATTGTGACAGCTGCGATGGTGTCAGATGGTTGCTGGACTTACCACAGTGATCACTTCTTTAGGTGTATAAATGCTGAATAACTATGGTGTACCCCTGAAACTAATATAATATTTCACGCTAGCTATATTTTAATAAAATCTTAATAAGAAAACAAGCCCACTCGAAAAATTATATGATAATAGCATGGAAGGGCTGCCCCTCCCTTGGACAGGCCCAAGTCCAGGAGTGGACTCTGACCCCACCTGAGCTTTCTGGCCTTGGAACCCCTCCCAATGCCCGAGAGGGACCCTGATGGCCCAGCTGTACCTAGTGCCTTTGTTCAGAGCACTTGAGTGGGGCTGGGGTCAGGGGGACCTGAGGGTAAGCTAGTGCTGCCCTTGGTGGCACGTCGCCTGAACCCTGCTTCTTTGAGCCACAGTTCCCATCTGGAACCAGGCACTGGCCGCCCGCCTCCCCATGGCTGGTGGGTAGGTGCAGTGCCTAGCCCACTGTCTGGCCACAGGAGGGCTTGGCAAAAGGCAGGGTCTGCAGCCACCCACTCCTGTCCTGCTCCCCAAGACACCCCCTGCTCCCTGCATCAGTGCCCACTGGATGGGCCCCTAGAAGGATACAGGCTGCAGACAGGCCCTCCACTTCCAGGTCTTGTCCTGACCTCTGACCTTCAAATGCACAGCGTCTCTGCGCCTCTAGCTGTGTCTCTGTACCCCTGGAGTCCCTGCTCCTTCAGTGTCACCCCAGCCCACCTGTCCTGCCAGGATCTGGCTCAGGCACAGCCTCCTGCCTTCAGCCTCGTGCCTGTCTGGGAGCTCTGTGCATGGGGGTTGGCTAGGCCCGTCCTGCAGGGAGCCAACCCCTGGTCCTCCAAGAGCCATGTGACAGAGAGCCTAGGCAGTGAGTGGGGCCTGTCCCCATCCTGCCTGCCCAGGTATTTCCATGGGCAGCAATGTGAAGCCCCTGATCTCCCATCAGCCAGGCCTGGCGGGCGGGGTGGCCCTCTGGCTGCAGGCTGCAAACCCCGCCACACCCCGCCTGGTGGGGTAGCCGGCCAGCTAGCTAGGCCGGCGGGGCCAGCTGAGGACACACTGGCAATTTTCTCCCGAAACAAATGGAGAGAAATTGCTGTAACAGGGGACAGCCTCTGTTTGAAGCTAATTTCCACATAAAAGAATCAAATAGTTTCCCTTTCCTGTCTCCTGGCTCCTCTGCATAATTTGACAAATTGCAAATGCGAGTTGATTCTGGGACCCAAATGTGGGGGGAGATTCTTCCCTTGGTCACAGACAAATGGCAGAGAGTGTTGGGGGTGGAGAGAAGGCAGAGGGTCCCCCACCCACGGAGGAGATACCTCCAGGGCCCCCAAGGCTGCCCCACAGGGGCCCCCCACAGGGTGGGCGGCCAGCAGCTGGACGTGCCTCGCGTGCATTCCACCACCGTGTCCCGCTGGCGAGCAGAGAGAGGGAAGGCTGCTGTCCACATGCTCAGTGCGCTGTGTCCTGGCTCGGAGCTGGGGCCTGGCACCGCCAGCCTCGCGCCCAGCCAAGACTTCAGCTTGTGCTTATGCTGCCGACTCGGCTACGAGGGGAGAAGGAGCCGGCCCCGCCAACAGAGGCAGCTGGTGCTGGGTGCCCGCCCAGCGAGGCTGCCAGGCCCCCCACCCCACCCTGCTCTGTGCGTTCACGGCCACATCCCTCAGCTCCAACACGCTCTGGGCCGGCACGTCATCACGAGATTCTCGGGGCTCTCCCACCACCCCACCTGGGACTGGGAGCACCCCCAAGGTGCAGCCCAGGCCTGGCCCACGGGGGTCGGATGAACACATGCACACGTGCCGCTGGGGTGGGGGTCGCCCAGAAGGGTCACACAGCAAAGGGAAGTGGTGCGTTGCCTAAAGGGCTTTCCCTCATTTTAAGGTGTTGCTTTTAAATGAAGTTAATGTTGTTTTAATGTTTATTTAAAAATTATACGAATAACACATTACAAGAGGCTCGGCTCTTTCAAGGTGAGAGTGTCCCTGTCTGGTGCTTTCCCCAGAGGAACGACTTGCTTTGCTTTCAGTGAACACCTTCCAGATCTTTCCAGACATTTTCCTGCAAATGTGAGTATAAAGACAGACACACATGAATTCTAGCAGTCGCAGGATGGGCCCCGTGTACCCTGTGTTCCTGTGACTGGCCTTTGCACCTAACATATACTTCCATTTAAATGAGCCAGGTCATTGATTACTTAGGAAATGACATTTCCTGACATCCCGAGGTAGGAGTGCCCACCCTGTTGGGCTTGCAGGGCCTGCGGGTGTGGACAGGCTGCGCTCAGAGCCTGGTCAGTCACCCTTGCCCAGAGCGTGGGGTAATGTGCTCTGGGCAAGATCCAGGACCTCAGCCCTCCTGCCTCCCATCCAGACAGCAGAGACCAGCGGCTGGCCTCCGGAGGGAGACGCCCCGAGGAACGGTGTGTCGGCTCTGGGCGTAGGGGGCTCTCCGGGGCCCTCAGGGGGGCCAAAGATCAAAAGACATCAAAGCACTGGGCTGGCCAGGGCAGAGGGCTTGGGTGCCCCCCAGACCACCACTGTGGAGGAAGGACGATGGGGGAGGCAACCCCTGCTGGGTTGGGGGGCAGGCCAAGGGCGGGGCTTCCACCTGTGGTCCCCACTAGGCCAGACCACCACGGGGCTGGGGGCTGGGGGCAGGGAGCCCGGCTGGGGAGGCTTTGACATCCTCCAGGCCCTTGGTGACGAGGGCTGACCCCTGGGAGGGGACAGTGTCGAGACGCCCTCTGGAGAGGGACACTGTGGAGGCTGGCATGTGCTCAGGAATGCAAACTGACTGAAATACCAGCCGGAGACACGTCATCAAGAAGATGGACCTGTTGCCAAAGGCTTCCTGTATTTCAAGGCCGAGAACATGTGGTTAGGGACTGCTTCTCTGTTAACTCTGCCCCACCAGGACGGCTAATGGCAGCAGGCGCTGTGGGCACATGTGCAGTCAATCATTACCTGGCATGGGACCTTGGCACCCTGCCAGGCCCAGGGTGGGGAGGGGCTGCCCCACCCTCGCTGCCCTCGGAGCGAACCTCCTGGGCTGTGCCATGCACGCTGAAGGAACTGGGAAGCTGGGACATTCTGCGAGGGTCCCGGGGAGGGGCTCGTGCAGAGTCCTCAGGATGGGAGGACAGGGTACTGGGGGGCACCTCTGTGGGGCAGGACCTCAGCCCCGAGGGTCACCTGAAACCCAGCAAATCAACTCCTGCCCAACAGCCTGCTGCCTGCCCACCTACTCCAGGATTTGAGACGGAGAGATAGAGACGTCACCCTCTGGACGACAATGGGTTAATTCAACCCTGTAATTGCTGGTGATGCCCCACAAGTGATTTATTGATTTTTTAAAAAATAGAAATGTCATCTTTTCTGGTATGGGTATAGACCAGTGATGTATGTGCACGGGCCACGTGGACGAGAGCTTAGTTGATAGCAGATGCCAGCGTGAACCCAATGCCAAGTGGGGACAGTGCTGCCGGGTGCCACCTGCGTCTCCCACGCTCTCACACAGCCCTCCAGGACGCACAGCTCCAGTGGGTGCCAGCTCTGTGCCAGCACCTGGCAGGGGGTGCAGAGTGCCCTTGGTGAGCTCTGGAGAGTGAGCCTGGGCTGCAGTGGCATCCACAGTCAGCGCTAGTGGCAGGTGCAGCACGGCTGAGAGGATGGAGGGGACGTGCCCTGGAAGTGAGTTTCAGACGGAACTTGGAGAATGAGGCCCACCCCTCATCCAAGGGCAGAGGAGCGCAGCCTGGGCAGTGAGAGGGCGTGTGGGACGCCGAGGCAGCTCCGAGCTCGGTGAGTTGCGGGAGCAGGAAGAATCTCTCCCGTTTTTTGAAGCCCTGGGGCTCACACACTGAAAGCGAAACGCGCGGTGCTTCCTCGTCTGTAGTCCCCTGTAGTCCCCGCAGAACTGGCAGTGGCCCATCTGCTGGCAGCTTCCTGAGTCCAGGAGCCCCGCACCTCCCCAGGCGTTTCCAGCCGCCTCAGTGAACCTCCCCACCACGCCGGTGGCCATGCTTGCTCCCCTGAAGTCGGTCAGCCTGGGATGGCTGGGTCCCGCTGAGGCCTGCTGTTTGCAGAACTCGGTTCTACCTGGAAGCCGCTGCTCGCTGGTTTCTGTCGAGTTCTCCTGCCACTCGGGGGACAGCCCCTCTTACAGTTAACAATTCTTTATATTAAACCTCCCTGTTCAGGCTGCTGCACGATTTCCGGCGCCTGGTCAGGCCCAGTTGGCCCAGAGCCGGTTTCAGGACTGGTGACTGGCCCCGGGGTGGGAGGACGGCTTTGCGCTGCTGGGGGCCGAGTGCGGGGCCCAGCCTGCTGATGGGAGTGGAGGCCATGTGCCCAGCACGTCGGAGCGGCATGAGCCAGCGTCCACCTGTGGCGACTGTCATCAAGTGCTGACTGCCAAGTGCCGTGGGAGCCCGAGATGCCACCGCACAGGTGTCCAACAGCAGGAGCGTGAGGAGGAGATCTGCAGCGTGGGGTAGGCCCCCAGGGCACTGGGGCCCCGGGAGAAGGAGATGCTGGGCACAGGCCCTGCGACTCTTCCAAGTCATGGTCTGAGGGGCCAGCCCTCGACAGCTCTTCAGCCACGCGGCCAACGGCCGGTACCGCTGAAAATCAAACCAGAGTGTCTTATGGTGCCAGAAAGTAAGGAAACGCCCAGACTGCACATGTGCATGCGCACTCACACACATGCACGCATATATACACAGACACACACACACGTGTGTGCACACATATACACACGTGCGTACACACACAGAAACACACATACACAAACATGTATACACATATACACACGCAGACACAGACACACACACAATGGGGCGTGTCGAAGGGACATGGGAGCCAACTGAATGATTAAATCAATGGGGGAGAAGAGACGAACCTGCAGAAGAATCCAGATAACCTATGCAGCCGTGCCCCCCTCGAGGGGGGACACAGCTCCCACCCCTCAGGTATGGGCTGTGCAGTGGCTTCCATCCAGGTCACAGTGGGATGGGAGCGAGAGTCACCTCCCAGTGGAGAACGTGACAGCACACCTCATTCAGGTGATCCAGGTCCACGGCAGTGACCCACCATGTGGAGCGTGTGTGTGTGTGTCCACATGATGTGATGACAACGACACTTCACCTCTGGGATCTTCCTCCAAAAAACATGCGCAGTCTTAGTCTGATGGTGAGAAAAGCATCAGACGAGCCCCACCTGAGAACGCCCCGTGGCCCCCGACAGTGCTCCTCAAAACTGCCGAGCTCAGCAAAGCCAGGAGAGCCTGAGAAACTGTCACAGCCCAGAGGAGCCTCAGGAGACGTGATTAAATGTGACGTGGAGTCATCGCCAGAACACAGAAGTCAGAGAAAAGTAAGGAATGTGAACAAAGTGTGACTTCGGTTAGTAAGTGTGTCGGGCTCGGTCCTAATTGTAACCACCGCCGCACATATAACACAGGGGCTGAGGGCGGGTACACGGGAACTGTGGACTATCTGCCCAACGTCTCCATAAACCTAAATCTGTTCTAAATGGTTTATTTAAACACCAAATCATACAATTTACTGATGCAGGTCAGTTACATTCATGAACTTTTGTCACGTTCATGGCATCGATCGGGAAAGACTGCGGTCCTAAAGCGTCCTGAGCACGTCATCCTGGACCCAGAGGGAGCTCACAAGCCTGAACCCCCAGGTCACTCTAAGACCACTTGACCCAGGGCCTCACCTGTCATTCTGCATCTAGGGAGAGTGTCCTCAGTAAGCTGACTCCCATCTCTACACCCACGTCAGCTCATAGCCCCAAGGCCCCTTGAGGCACTTCCTGCGAGAGCCCGGCTTTCCAAGGGACCACAGTCATCCGCTAGAGTGCTGTGACCTGGAGAAAGGAAACCCTCAGCCTTTGGGGATTACTAAACACTGGCTCTGAACTGATGCTAATTCTGGGAACCCAGACAGGAGCTCCCAGGGGTCACAGTGACGGAGTCTTAGCTCGAGGCTCACCCACAACCATGAGTTGTCCTCAAAGGAGGCAGGACGCTGGGAGCAGACGGAAGTCCAACCAGGTGGGGCCCCTGCTCCAGTCACACGCACACTGTCCCACTGGGAGCACGCCCCCTTCCTTACCCCACAGCTCCAGCCAGGCACAAAGCCAGGTAAACCCAGGTGCATAGGGATCCCCACCTGAGGGGGCAGGTATGGGTTGTACATGAACCTCTGTCCCCAGCAGGACCCATTTTTCCATCCTCAGTGCCATTTCCTAGGCCACCTCTCTACCCGCCATCCCCCACCACACCCTCCACCTCCAGGGTGGCGGGGGTGGACACTTATGACATCATAATCCCTCATTTGCATGGGTCTGGTGATTGGCTGGAAAGAGACCTGACCTGTCTATTTGCATATTTCCAGAGGTTCTGATGGTCACATGCCCCATTGTCTTCAGAGTCCTCTGATTGGCTGGCCCTGGGGAAGCCCACACTGGAGGACAGCTGGGGCCACAGGACTGGTCAGCTCTCTGTGAAGTCCGAGGCCTGGCTTAGGACCCTGTGTCAGCCCAGTGACCCCACGCTAAGAGTTTGGTGACAGCCAGCAGGTCACTTTCTCATGAGGCCAGCTCTCTGATTCTTGACTCTCCTTGAGGACTGCGTGAGACGGGTAGGACACTGAGGCTGGCTCTTGACCCTCAGGCTGTGTAGACAGAGACCTGGGCCAGGCCTGGTCTGTCCCCTTGTAGCTCAGGGGAAGCGGGCAAGTTACCAGATGGCTCAGAGTCTTGGTTACTCATCTCCCAGCTGGCCATCGGAGCACCGTCCCTCAGGGCAAGGGGACAGTGTGATCAGGAAGGTGCGTCAGGAGAATGCGGTCACACTCTTAAGGGGCTGTCCCTTGTCAGGAGGGGCTGCTGGCTCCTGCCCTGTGGTCCCCGGGTGCCTGGGCATCCCCCACTATCTGGTGGACAACTGACCCGGTCCCTGCTTCTGTTACCTCTGGGAGGTGAGGCCCAAATGAGGCCGGGGACCCTCATTTTTGAATGAGGCTTGGGGGTGCAGAGGTTCAGGACTTGCCTAGGTCAAGGCTGGCAGGTAGCAGGGCTAGAATCTCCGGCCCCCGTCCCTGTGAACTTTCCATGCGCGACTATTGTTCCAAAAGCTTTTCGGCTGACAGGCGGGCCTCTGCTGGGCCCTCAGCTGGCAGGGGAGCTGTTCTCGAATGAAGGCTGTGTACCAACAACCACAACAAAAACACCCAAATAGCTTCAAGCTGTTGGTTCAGAGCTGCTGAGTCCCTCGGAAAACAAACAAACGCAGGCTTGAAAGCCAGCATGGTGTCTCAAAGCAGCTTAAGCGAGCAGAGCCACATTGGGTGGGGGCGCGTGGGCCACAGGGGCCCTCCCTCCCTGGTGTGCACACAGCCACCGCCTTCGCCCCAGGCCTGGCACGATCCCAGACAGCTTATTGTGGCCCCGGGAACCAAAAAGCAGGGCCGGGAGCCTGCTGCGTCCCCAGTGCAGCAAAGTCCCCACTGAGTCCCCACCCGTGAACTGGAGAAGGACCTGGCCCACAGGGCCTGGGGACCCAGTGCTGCTCTGCTCCAGCTTCTGGGGGCTGCCGTGACAAATGACCACACACAGGAGGCTTCAAACAACACACTCATCCTCTCTCAGTCCTGGGGGCGAGAAGTCCAAAACGAAGGTGTCAGCAGGACGGTGCTCCCTCAGAAGGTTCTGGGGGAGGGAGGGTCTCGGCCCCTCCAGCCTCTGTAGCTGCAGGCTTTCCAGCTTGGGGCCCCACTGCTCCTACCACTGCTTCCATCTTTACATGTCTCCTCTGTGTCTTTCCTCCACAAGTTTCTTATAAGGACACTTGTCACTGGATTTGGGCCCATCTGAGTAATCCAGGAGGGTCTCCTCATCCCAAATGCTGGGGAACCAGAAGGACGAGTCCCCCTCAAAACCCTGAAGCCACGGGGTGGGAGAGGTAACAGCTTCTCCTGGAGGGGTCGGTGAGTGTCTGTGGGCAGGGTGGGCCACCGGCCTCGAGTCAGGGCTGTCCTCCCACTCGGAAAAGCCCAGCACCTGTCCCCTGCACCGGCCTCCCAGCCCTGGCTCTGCCTTATCCTGGGGACCCAGGCAGGACTCAGCGCTCTTGGTCCAGGCCAATGGCAATGTCAGGTGTGGCTATGGCAGTGGGCAGACCAAGCAGGGCACACAGGTCACTGGTCCAGGAACCCAGCGCCCTCAGAGGGCCAGACTCACTCACCCAGCCGCTCCCCAGCTGACCTCACTTCCCACCCAGCTCTCATGGTCGCCAGTTCCTGAGTCTGCTCCATTGTTCCCAGCTGGAAACCCCAACCCCAGGAATCCGCTGCTGGTCTATCTGTCTTCACCCAGCAGCTAAACACTGTTCGACAAAACCCAGAACCCACAGATGCTGCTTCCTCCCTATGTGGCTCCCATGTCAGCCATGTACTGCTAGCCCCTCCTCCACGGTGACTATCAGACAAACCCCAAATTCTTATTCTTAAGTGGGAGGCGCTTACTCTTTTAAAATGTCAGTGTTATAAAGACAGCAGCTATTCTAGATGAAAGGAAGCCAAGCAGACCTGACACTCTTGTACAGACACCCCACTACGGAAGGTCACGTCGGAAGACAGACCACACCACGTATCGGTGGGCTGTGAGCCCCGGGCTGCAGGCACAGGACATGGAGGTATATGGTGTGCGCACTTCAGGGGTCAGACTGGCTATTCCATCACGGGAGCACACGACCCTTGTGACGGGCACCCTCTCCCAGGTACTTTCCCAAGACAAACGGAGCTTGTCCATGCAGATCTGTGTGCAAACCCCCAGGGCCAGTGAGGAAACCACCAAACATCCCTCCATCGGTGGACCGGGAAGTGTCACGCAGTCCGTTCGCACAGGTGTGTCCATTCGCAAAGCAGAGGAAGGAAGTCGCATAAAAGACGTGCCAGTGAGAGCAGGCAGACTCTGAAGAAGACTCACCTCCACCCACAGGAAGGCCCAACAGCAGTTGCCTGGTTGGGGGAAGACTGAAAGGGAGGGGCCGGAAGGACCGATTTGGGGGTGGGGTCTCCAGTGTCCTCACGGCCGGGAAGATGGGGCAGGCAGATATGCGTTTGTCAGAGCCCCTCAAAATGTGCACTTAATGTGTCCGCATTTCACTTCATTTTCAACAAATGCGCTACCCTGAGATCCAAGGGTGCAGTCACACTGCCTGGGCCGGGCGTGGGGGAGAGGCCGCTGGTGCAGGCGCAAGGAGGTGGGCGTGGCGGTGGCGCAACTTGCCAAATTGCCGTCACATCAGGCTTGCATGATCTCTGATCCAATCCGTCTTTGCACGTGTGCACAACAGCGTGTGCAGGGGGCTGCCCGTTGCATAGCTTCTAATGGCAAATTTAACAACCCATGCAAAGAACATAGTATGCTACCTAACGCATAAAAGGGGGAGTAAGGATGTATTCAGATGGGTTTATAATTGCCTGAAGAAACTCTAGAAGACATTTAAGGTAATAACAGTGGTCCTCCGCTGAGCACCTAAGGGCTGGATTAGTCCACTCAGCTGCCATGACAAAATACCACAGACTGGGTGGCTTATAAACGACAGGAATTTGTTCCTCACCGTTCTGGAGGCTGGAGGTCCCAGATCGGCATGTCAGGTGAGGGCCCTCTTCCAAGCTGCGCAGACTTCACCTGGCCCCACATAGTGGGAGGAGCTACAATCTCTCTGGTGCCTTTGATAAAGGCGCTAACCCCGTTTTCCAGGGTCCCACCTCCTGACTTAAGCATCCCCCCCAAAGGCCCCATCTCTTAATACCGTCACATTGGGGGTTAACATTTCAACATACAAATGTGGGGGGGACAGAAACGTTCAGACCCTAGCAGGAGCTGTCACATGAGAACATCCGTCTGAGTCACCTCCAGCGCTAAGGGCTGAAGAGGTGTGTCCATGGGAAAGGGGAACGGGATTGGCCTGGCCAACTGCCGCCTGTCCACAGGTCAGCAGACAACCCACTATTGGGAGAGGAGGCGATGTCACAGGGACATGTGAATACTTCAGAACGTTAGGATACAGATCCTGCATCAAAAACAGCAGAAGAATATCCACAGAGTGAGTACACACAGAAGGACAAGGGCGTGCAGAGAAAAAGGATGCAGTTCTTCAAGACAACCCTACCCCCCGGGGGGAAGGACTCAGAGAGAGGGCCATAAACGTTGTGCGCGGCGGGAGCGCGGTGAAGAGAGAGGATCTGAGAAATCATCCTGGGGGTGATAGAAGAGAACATCAAACATGATCAGAAACGCGTTTAAAGACAGACAGTTTGAGGAAATCACACAAAATAAAGGGAAATTAACTACAATGTAAAAATAATTAAGAGACGATAGTAGGGATAAAATTCACACCAAGAAGATCTAACACGTGCATAATTCGCATTCCTGAAGAAGAGAACAGAGCACATAGGACAGGAAAAAAATATTCTAGACTACGACGAGTTACACATCCTTCCCTGAAGCTGGAATCTGCCGTTCAGTGAATGTATGTCCTGGGTGGTGGCAGGGGTGGGGGGGGTGTCACACCACAGCTAGAGCTGCTGCTGACGCAGGTAGACTTCAAGTTCTAGAACTGATCGCACAGACCATCATTTAAATGTCAGAAGACACTAGCTACAAAGTTTTAGGGCAAAAAGTATGACCCGAGGACTTTCTATCCAATAAACCTGTCTTTCAGTATAAAGGAAACAAACTCCCACACGTATGCAGGATACACAGGACACAAGGAGGGGCGGCAATCAGAGTTCAGGGCTGTCCTGGGCGCCCGTGGTCCTGGCGAGACTGCTCATAGCTCACTCACCTTCTGTTCTCGAAAGTGCCCCAGTTTGAGAGGAACAGGTGCTGTACAGGGCATTACAACAGCAACTGAGAAAATCGGAACATGGATTTCACTAGCTAATGGAGCTAGTGACAATGTATGAAGTGGCCGACCACGGTGAGGGTGTGTAAGAGAACACCCCCATGCTTGGCAAACATGGCGAACTACGTAAAAGGGTCCCAAGGTGTGAAGCTCACCCTCAAATTCTTCCGACAGCTTAGCACGTGGGTGTGTGCACGCCCTCAAATGCTACAGCAAATGGAATACATACAGTAAGTGAACCTACCCAAAGGGTATATGGCTGTTCCTTGTTCCATTTTTCATTTTTGCAATGTTTTGTAAGTTTAAAATGAACTTACGCACAAAGCCTATGAAGAAGAAGATAAGGAGTTCAGGTTGGACAACATTGTATGGTCAGCCAGCTCGCGAGCCCGGCTCAACTCCTACAGGAGACGCGATCCAGACGACCAAGGGCTGAGAGAAGACGAAGTCTGGGAGGAGCGTCCACATTATTTGAGTGTTAAACTGAGCGACAGTAAGCAGAATCCCGACCCCCGGCCCCCGACCCCCCACACACACTGCGGAGAGACAGAAGGTAAAAGCTACCAACTTCGATAACGCAGAAAAATTAATAAATGGAGGGACGGGGGCGGGGGGCTGGGAAGTCAAGAATAAACGTCTAAACTTGTGGCATTTGGTTTAAGAAACACAATGATTCTAACAGTTTTCTATAATCGTTTTTAGCCAGATCTTCTGGGTGCTGACTCGTGAAATTTTTCTCTTAAGCCTTCCTCCCATTTCACTTTGGTTTATTTCTGTTGAATTCAGACACGTACCATGTGATACTTTTTCTTCTAAATTAGGATCCCATGAGCCTAATTGTATCTGTAATCACATCGCACTGTCATGTGCATGACGTGTATGCACATGATATTGACATGTACACATGGACATGCATGATGGTGAACAAACATTGATCAAAGTCAATTGTCTGCAACGGGAGCTTGGAGCATGTTTCCAACTTCCTCTTAGTTTCCTATATTGCCCAGGTTTTTTAAAATAATGAGGAGTCCTCTCTTGCCAAAACCAACAGTTTATTCTAGTTTGAAACAGAGAGGACTCCTCCCGCCTGAGGTCTGAGAGCCCAGGGCACAGCCGAACCTCTGTCTCCAGGACTCGTCCTGTACGGCTTGGGGGAGGGGCCTCTGCCACGTGGCCCCTGGATTCCGGCTAAGGAAGAGGGACGTCACCCACCACGTGAGCCTCACCCGCAATGTGAGCCTCACCCGCAATGTGATTTCTCAGCCAAAGGGGAGATGGGAGGCTTTCTGCCTCCAGTAATTAACATGTGTGGACAATGTTTCAACTCCACGGAAAAGAAGATGTGTGTTTCTTCGTAACCTGCAGTTCTGCATACAGACCTTTAAGTGGCTCCCATGGTTATCAAGTCTTTGCACCGCAAAATGCCATGCTGAGGGCTCTCCCAACCTCGAGAGCACTGCCCCGCTGGCCACAGCGCGGTGTCTGCATTGTTGTAAGTAGACTAGATTGACAGAAAATCTCGGGGGACAGTGCAGAGTCCCCATCAGCCCACACACAGCATCCCCGTTATTAAAACCTGGCAGCGGTGTGGCGCTTTTGCCACAATTAGTGACGTTACTGATCCATCCATATAAACTAAAGCGGGTTCTTCAGATGCCTTAGTTTTCCCCAACGTCTTTCTGTTCCAGGACCCGATCCGCGACTCCACATGACATTTAGACATCCTGTCTCAGGCTCCTGTTGCTGTGACAGTGTGAAATTGTGATATAATAAGACATATATATTTAGTCTTTGTCCCTGGTTCCTGGCACAGAGCTGCTCAAATCCTTCAATTTTCTGAGTGATGAGGTGATAGGAGCAGCTCTGGTTACTCAGAATAGCTCCCCTGAACTCCCCTGAGCTTATGCTAAGGAGGTGACTCCACAATGCAGGGTGGGGGGCTGGTCACCAGGGAGCCAACTGTGTGCTCAGAGGGAGGGGAGAGGGACTGGGGTCCAGCTAGTCACCAGTGGCAGGTGGGGTCATCAGTCCTGCCTCTGGAATGACCTCTATGAAACCCCTAAACAACCAGGTTTAGAGTTTCCTGGTTAGTGAGCGCACCCACCTGCAGGGTGGGGCACCCCAAGTCCCATGGGCTGGAAGCTTCCGCACTCAAGACCCTTGGGTACTGCATGCCAGGTGCCTCTTCATCTGGCTGTTTGTTTCTGTCCCGGACACACAGGTAGGTCTCTCTGGCCCCGTGAGCTGCTGTAGTGAGTGAGTCACCACACCCAAGCGGTCACTGCTGCTTGGTCAGAAGCACCCGTGGCCCCTGCGACAGGCCTCTGAAGTGGGGGCAGTCTGGTGGGACAGAGCCCTTCACCTTGGGGTCAGTGCTGACTCCAGGCGGTCAGGGTCAGGGTCAGAGCTGAGCAAAACCGTAGGACACCGGTTGTGTCTGCAGAGAACTGGAGAACGGCTTGGTGTGGAGAAGCACAGAGCTGGTGTCTGAAGTCGTCTGTGTAGGTAAAAACTGTCCTAGTCGCAGGACAGTCAATCTTGGACTTTCTTCAGCTTGGACGACCTTGACAATCTTGAATACTGGTCAGGGATTTCCAAATTCTACTGGGGTTTGTCTGATGTTTTCCTGTGGTGGACTGGTGGTGTGGGTTTCGGGAGTGCCATTCTCATCACATCATCTCGAGAGCACAGCATCCTCATGACGTGTCACCTGGCTGAGGTGTGCTGTCAGGGGCTCCTCTGGAAGGTGACTCTTCCTCACCTTCCACACTGTCCTCTTCCGAGGAAGTCACTGTGCAGCCCACAGTCAGGGTGGGGACTGACCCCCAGCTGCGTGAGGGCGGAGCTTCTGCAGTTACCCGGATTCCTCTGCGGGGGGAGCTGTCTCTTCTCCCCCACTTACTTATTCAGTCATTTAAATCCGTTGAGACCCTTAGATATTTATTTCATCCTTGGGCTTACAGTCCAGTACTATTTTGTGGCTCAGACTGCTCTGCCTTGGCCACCGGCGCCCTTGCAGTTGGCCCCTCAGTGTGTCTCCATCAATGTAGGGCTGGTCTGGAAGCCCTTGGTTACCACAGGTTCGTCGTGCAGACTTCCCACCCCACGCCCAGCGCCAGCCATTCCTCCAAGGAGCCTGGTGCCTCGTGCTGGAGCCAAGACCTGGGCATGAGATGTGCTCTTTGCTGCTGGATGGACGTCATTGCTCCTGCACCTCCAGCTGATGGAGACGTGTGTGCACTAACTCGGCATATACCCGCCTCCAGTAATTCCAGGGGGTGGCCGTTTGTCTCTATGTTGAGGTAAACATGCGTTCACACCGATGTCGCCAACTCTCGTTCACTGTCACGTGGATCATCCCAGCCCTTCCCCTTGCTTGTCTGAACCCCCACCCAACAGTGCAAGGTCTGCCACCCCTTTATGTCACTGTTCAGTCCCAGTGTACCCACGTCGTGGTGTCACATTGTGAGTCTCTACCCCATGGACGCAGCTGTATCAGCCAGAGCACAGAGCGCATACGCTCCCTTCTGCCTTCAGTCTCACAGACTCTGCTCTTTTCCAGACTGACCGAGGCCAGCACCTCCAGGGAGGTCGTTTCCCACATTTGTGTCACAGCTCGTCCCATCGCAGTGAGCAGCCTTTTCCTGGGAATCCTTGGCCACCTAAGTTATATATATATTTAACTTGCATATACTACGGGTCACTCTGGTCTGTGAAGCTCTTTGGGTTTTGACAAATGCATAACATCATGTAGCCATCGTTACTGGATCATACAGAATGGTTTCACTGCCTGTGCTCTGTCTACTCCCCAATCCCCAGCACCTGGCAACCACTGGTCTTTTCATTGTCTCCATCATTGTGCCTTTTCCAGAATGTCACATACGAGGTCTGACAATTAAGTTCACGAACTCATCCTAGAAAAAGTGCTACATACTTCATTGCGGAATATCACTATGGTCACCTTGAAGTCCTCCCCTTGGAAAGCTATGCCCTGATGCCAGCACCTAGTCCACCCTTCAAAGCAGTTTTGGAACTCTTTCTGGAATGGCCATCAGAGCTGTCATCATATTACCCTTGATGTCCTGAATGTCATCAAAATGTCTTCCTTTCAATAGTTCCTTTATCTTCGGGTAAAGGAAGAAGTCACTGGGGACCAGATCAGGTGAGTAGGGAGGGTGTTCCAATACAGTCATTTGTTTACTGACTAAAAACTCCCTCACAGACAGTCCTGTGTGAGCTGGTGCTTTGTCGTGATGCAAGAGACATGAATTATTGGTGAAAAGTTCAGGTCGTCTGTTTCACGCAGCCTTTTCAGCACTTCTAAATAGTAAACTTGGTGAACTGTTTGTCCAGTTGGTACAAATTCGTAATGAATAATCCCTCTGATATCAAAAAAGGTTAGCAACAACATTTTGAGTCTTAATTTGGACTGACAGAACTTTTTGGTCGTGGAGAATTGACTGACTGCCATTGTGCACTTTGACTCTTTGTTTTAAGGTCGTATTGGTACACCCATGTTTCATCACCAGTGATAACACGGCCCAAAGCATCATCTTGCCTCTCCAAAAGGTCTTGGCAAACTTCTACTCTCCTTTGCTTTTGTTCATCGATAAGCTCCTTCGGGACCATTTTTGGGCACACCTTTTCATGCCAAAATTTTCAGTTAAGATTATCGTGTTTCTCTATCGATGTTTATTTGGTCTGCTATGGTTCTCACAGTCAGCTGACAATTTTGACGCACAATATGACAACTTTTTGCAATGTTTTTATCAGTTCTGCTTGTTACTGGCCACCCTGGCCTCTCTTCATCAGTGACACGTTCTCTCCCCTCAGAAAAACGTTTAATCCATTTGTACACGGCTATTTTCTTCATGGCATTATCCCCACAAACTTGGACTAACATGTCCCTGATTTCACTTCTCTTGCCAAGTTTAACAAGAAATTTAATGTTTGTTCATTGCTCTAATTCAGGCTCATTCTCGCGACGGTACACAAAACCACGCAACAGCAATAATGAATGCCACTCAGCAAGACACCGCCACACGTCAGCACGAACACAGCTGTGAGACACTGATATACCAAGGTTATGAAACCTTACCAAGCTGTTTGTACAGTGCTGCCAACATAAGCGCATGGTGGCAAGTTCATGAACTTGTCAGACCTCATACGCCTACCACATGACCCAGCCATTCTATCCTTATGTGCCCAAGAGAAGAGAAGCCTTATGTCCATACAAATGCCTGAACATATGTTGACATCAGCTTAGTTTGTAACAGTCCAAATTGGGAACAACTGCAACGTCCACCCACAGATGAAGAGGTAAGTCATTCTTTTCTCCACATCGTGGCACAGTACTTGGGAGGAAGGAGAATGGACGTTTGACAGATGCTACAACAGAAAGGAATCTCAGAATAAACATTCTGAATGAAAGAAGCCAGACAAAAAGGAGTACATGTTTTACGATTCCATTTGTATCAAATTCTAGAACATGCAAGGTAATACGTGGTGACAGAAAGCAGATGGGTGGTTTCCTGGGGAGGGGACAGGCAGGAAAGAGAAAGTGATTACAAAGGGACATGAGACACTTGCGTGATGAATTTGCTCATTTTCTTGACTGCAGTGATGGCTTCACAAATGTATACATGTGTCAAAACTTACCAAATTGTCTGCTTTAAATACGTACAGTTTATTGTATGCCAATTAAATCTCAATAAAGCTGTTTAAAGAACACATTTTAAACTTAGAATTTACCACCAAGAGAATACAAATAAGAATTAGGCCTTCCAAAATACTAAAGAAAAAATAAAACAGTACACAGCACACAAAGCCCACGATGGGGAAAGCACGAGGAAAGAAGACCGTAAAGAGCAAACATCTGAACAAATGTCTGTGACAACAAACAGTCTGAGCACACACCCTTATGGAAGACGCACCTGAAGGAGAGTGCTTGACATTGAAAGGAGAGCCAGGGTATGTCGGACAAACATAAACAATGAGAAAAAGGGTTGGAAAAACTAAGATCAAGTAAAAAGGCACTAAAAGGGACAAAGAGCAATCCGGTCTGGGAAACAATTCAGGATCCAGGAATGCACAACAGTGACTAAGCAGCAAGTATATCTTTCCACCCGAATCTATAACGCAAAACTGCGAGAAGTACCAGAGTGAGTTACGAGCTAAAATGCAGTACCAAGTCTTGAAAATGTAACCCCAGACCCCAGTTATAGAAATCAGGTTTCAATTCTGCCGGGGGCTGGTGGCACACAGCTACAGGACGTGACCACTAGGCAGGGCTTCCACAGCCCTGCGGAAGGGGGACAGCATGGCCACCTCTTGTTTTCTCACCAGAACCGGTGGCTGTACTCAAGCAGCCACAAGTAGACACCCAGGTCTGCAGCTGCAGTACTGTGACACAGTTGCAGGAACTCAGACAAATGGAGTGGCTGAGCAGGTTGTCCTCACAAGGCCCTGAGTGGGTACCGCGCTGAAAAACCAGGTGGTGCCTCTCCAGATTCCCTGAGTCCCCGAGAGGGGTGACCAGGAAAGCCACCTCATCCTATTGCTCCCACTACTGTTGTCCCCTGGGCGGAACCAAGATTCCAGAGGCCTGGAGGTGGAAGGAGCTGGCACTCAGAAGCCCTGGCACCCTATACCTTCCCGGGGTCGGCCTCCACACTCTCCCGCCTTCTCCCCCAGGCATAGCAGCCCAGCCGCCCCCGTCACTCCACCCCTGAATCCCTCTCCCCCAAGGCTCTGCAGCAACCCTTCAGCAGCTCCTTGGGCTTCCTCCCTAAACGGGCTGCTCCCCGCAGGAGGGACACCCGTGTAGCTGGCATCATAACAGCCTTTGCACCCACTTCCCCCCCAAAGAAATCCCATGGCCTCCCCAGGTCCTGTCCACTGCAAGCTTTACTGTGTCCTGGCACTGAGCCCATCTCCACTGAGCTCTAGAGGCACACCTGTGCTTCCACCACCTCTCATCAAATGGGGAAACTGAGGCTGGGAGAGGCTGAGGGACTTGACCGAGATCACAAAGGGAGGGTGGAGCCAGGATCCAAAACAGCCTCATATTGCATGTCGACACCAGGTGAGAGCTGGACATTTAAAAATGCACATTCCTGAGGATTTCTGCAGCGTCCCCAAGTCCGATAGCAGCTGCTGCCGAACTGAGTCACTCCAGGTTCAAGAACAAAATGCCAGCTTGAGTCAGACGTGTTTTGTGTGTGTGTGTGAGAGAAAAAGAGAGAGAGACTGTGTGTGGGAGACACGAGAAAGCGTGTATGCATATGAGTGCGTGTCTGTGAGCACATTGGCCGGGGGCTGAGGTCCCTGCCCTCGCCTGTATGGCCACCACCCTCCCTTCATAGGAAGGCAGATCCCCAGCCACCAAGGTCCCGCAGGCCCACACCCTGGTGAGCGCCTGTCCCCCGACAATGGGACAGTGCAGCCTAGAGGTAGCCCTGTGTCCCTGCCCCTTCTGGGACTGGTAGGAACGCTCCACTGCTGGCACAGGGCTAAACCACCTCACGAGGTTGAGGGGGAGGGAGGCAGATTTGAAGCGTTAAGTGTGGTTTTGGAACCAGTGTAGCTCTCCGATGACAACTTGCCTTGTTCCAGATGGTTCCTGTGCAGCCCCCTTCGTTAGCATGCTAATTTATTCTGACTCATCCCCAAGCTGCTGCACAGCGGGCTGGCACATACCTCATGCCAGAGCAAGCCCCCAGGCCCAGATTCCCAGCTGGAGCGAGACCCTTCTCAGGGGCTGTCACCAACATCGGGGAAAGAAGGACAATTGCACAGCCAGAGCAGGTTGTAATTTTCCCTCTGGCGGCAAGTTCTCAGCTGTGACAGAATCGGTAGAGCAAGGCTGGAGATACGGCTCTGGAGACATTGAAGCCAAAAGTTCCCTAAAGAGCAGAACATAGTTAAAACCTAAGAAGCCACGGAAACAAAGCCCCAGAACGCTTCTCTGTCAATCAGCATCCAGATGGCGGCCCAGGCCCCAGCCTCATTGTGGCTCCAGCCCCCAAGTGACCTTTGTCCCCTGATCCACCATGACATGCTGCCACAAGCAGGAGGGGGCGGGGGGACCGCACCCTGCCTGTGCACAGCTGACCCCACCGGCGGCCCAGAGACGTGTCCCGGCTCAGAGCTACTCAGCCTACACAGGCGCAGTGGTGCTGGGCGACACACGCAGAGCAGCCCTGGGCTGTGACGTAGGAGAGTCAGGCAAACACAGACGCTCAAGCAGGATGGCTCCGAGGCCCTTGAGAGCGAGCAAGCCCTCCTGCCTTTTCCTCCAACCCCACCCTCGGCTGCTGGGGTCACCCCCAGAGGACCGACTTGCTCCCTTCAGAGGCAGCACTCTGGTCCCCACTATGGGGCAAAACTTGCCCAAGTGCCCATCCTGCCTGCTTAGTACCTGGGAGATGGGTATTTAATCTGGGCTACGGATCCCAGGTAAAATCAGACCCCACCCGCCACAGCCGGTCTCAGCCCAGGCCTCTCTGAGATTCTGATGGCCAGTGGTGCCTGTCAGAACTGGGGTGTCAACAGAAGAGAAGACACACACCTGAATTCCTGAAGTCCTGGGTTAATGTGGAGACTGAATCCAGATATTTGCTGGGACCACGTGAGGAAATGTCTCCGCTCCAGACGCAGAGAGGGAGTTCAGGGGACTTGTCGGGGGACCTGTCGGGACCCGGGCTTGGAGCTTTGGCCGGTGTCTCTTCAGGTGCGTCCCTAGGTCCCCATCAGCCCACCTAGGTCTTCCTCTAGGGAGTGGATGAAAAGGACAGCTGGCCCCTGGCCCTGGATGGCCCTGGATGGCAGGGACCCCACGCTCTCCCTGCTGCCAAACCCCAGAGTGTCACCATGTCCCCAGAGGAATTAACCAGCTGGGTGTTATTCCCAAGATTTGAAAAAGCACTTAAAGCTCAAGTGTGCTGCGGCAGCCCGGAGACCGATGTGGGCGTGGACGTGTCGGCCAAGGGTAGCTGCTGTCCCCTACCTGGGTCCTGGCGGGGGGATCAGGCCTCTGGTGCCCTGAACTCAGGCAGACTTGTGGGGAAGCTTCCCTATCCCAGAACGCCAGAGAACTCAGGAAGTCTCTAAGTCTTGTCAGGCCCTCACCTGCACCCTCTCTGTGCCTGGCTCTCGGCCTGATTGTTTCCCAGTAACTGGGCCCTGTGGGACCTCACGCTGTAGGATGAGGACATCAGGATGTGGGTGCCCTGCCGGCCGGGGGTAGGAGATGAGCCCCACGAGGCAGCAGGGCCTCCCAGTGGAGCTCTGGGTCCCTGGTGCTGTGGCCGGGACTTGCAAGGACACCTCCTCTCGTCCCGACAGCTGTGGAAGAAGCACAGCCCCGGGGCCTTTGTGCTGTGGACGAAAATGTCCCCGCTGCAAGTGGGAACGAAGCAGACCACACCCTGCAGCTGGAACCTGATGAGCGGTGGCGTCACCCGTGCCTTGGGGCGGGTCAGATGGCCTGCAGCCGCCCCAGTGGGAGGGTCCCAGCACAGGACCCACCCTCACTGTGAGACAGAGCTCCTTCCTTGGCCCAGGTGGGCTGTGGACACCTGAGTGCCACGGTTTTCCAGGTTGCCTGGAGTGACTGGATGTCGTATGAGCCCCCGTGCCACAGACTGGGCTGTGCCCATGCTGCGCCATCACCACGCCGGTGCAGTATGTCCCCTCTGGTCAGTGCCCACCCACCGCTACACCTATTGCTTTATCCATGGCTCCCGGGCCCGCTGGCGGGGACCATCAGATGGGGCCCCGTTTACAGGTGGGTCTGTGTGGTATCAGGTACCAGCCAGAGAAACGACCACCCAGGAAACTGCCAGCTGCCTGGGGGCAGGTTGGTTACACTGGGTCCTTCCCGTCATGGAAGGGATGGACAGCGATGTGTCCTCTCTAGAAGGATATTCTGTCACCAGGCCCTACTCTGTCATGGATTTTTCAAATGTCTTACTCACCAGCAGGGTCTCTGGGATGGTTCATTTCACGTGTCAACTTGACTGAGTTTCGGGTACTTACACACCTTTTGGGACAGTGTTTCTGGGGGTGTCTGTGAGGGCGTGGGGGAAGGAACTAGCATCTGCCGGGATGGACTGAGTAAAGCAAGTGCAAATCACCCCCAGTGCAGGTGGCCTCACCCAACCTGCTGGAGGCCAGGATGGAACCAACGGCAGAGGACAGAGGGTCCGCTCTCCCTGACTGCCGAGCTGGGACCTGGGTCTTCTCCTGCCCTCGGTGCTCTCGGTTCCGGGGCCTTCAGACCCACCTGTGATCTGTACCACCAGCTCCCCAGGGCCTCCAGCTGCAGACGGCAGCTCATGGGACCACTTGGCCTCCATAATCACGTGAGCCAACTCCTGTCATAAATCTCTGTCTGGAAAGACAGGCCCTATTGGTTGTGTGTCTCTGGAGAGCCCTGATGTGTCCGTCTCCCATACAGCATTCTGCTGGCCCTGGAGCTCACTCCAGAGGGAAGAGGAAGCTGCAGGTGCCTTTTCCCGAATCCAACATGAGCCCTATTAAGGCAAGAAGTGTAGACGCTGAGGGGGCCACAGCACCCCTCTTCCCACCCCCCTCAGAGGGGTGCATGTGGACCCCAGCGCCCGTGCCCCGATCATGCTGGGCTGGTACCCTGAAGTCCTGTGCCCTAGTCAGGACAGACGACTGCAGATGCTGGCCGGGTCCACACCTGTTGCTCACCTCCAAGCCCCAAGGGGTCTGTTACCAGGCTGGGACCCACTGCCCGTCGCTGGTCTGCCCTGCCCGCGTCCCGCAGGTCACCCAGGCCTGCAGGCCCCTCAGAGGCTCGAACAGCACCCCACGATCTCCAGAGCGCCCATAAGATACATGGGGATTACTTCCAGAGGGTTTTGTGGCCCCAAAGCGTGGGATGGCCACGCCTCCCCCATCCAGGAAGGCAGTATTTCACCACCAAGGACACGACACTGGGAGTTTACGGATGGTAATGAGACTGTCCACGGCTCGATGTTACCATAAATAAGCACTGAAAACTGCTGAGTTCCACGTAATTCCCCCTGATTGCCTGGAAGGCGTCACTATTTTAATAAAAACACGAATCAGCCGGCCTCCCCAGCATGCTCAGACTCGGGTTAATTACAGGGAGGCCGGGGCGGGAGCAGGGGTCTGTCGTGGGGTGGGGGCTCTTTTATGTTAAAAGGAGTGAATTTTTCAAAAAGGAGTTGCCTCACCTTAAAAATAGGTGATAACACAGGGTGTCCTCCTGACCCAAAGGAAAGACACGACTACCTTCCCTTTACCCACTTGGCCTCTGCGTCCCGAGCTGCAGCCACTTTCCCATCCGGCCAGCAGAGCACCCTCCTCTGCACAAACATGTCTCGGTCCCGTGATAGCTGCCGCGGGCCATGAGGTACAGTTAGGGCCGATGCGACGGAAGCACAAGAACTGGGTTAGGTTTTCAGAAAAACACAGAGGGTGGAAGACTCAGCTGTCAGGCTTTCTTCCCCCGTTCACTGTCTTGTGTCTTCTGTCCTGCCCCTTCTTTCTGCCTGGAACACAGATGTGATGCTGGAGGGAGAGCAGCCATCTTGTGACCACGAAGCTGTATAAGTCAGACAAAAGCAAACTCACGGATGGCTCAGAAGAAAGACAGGAAGAGCCTTAGTCCCTGCGAGCACCATGGAGACCCCAAAGCCGCTTGAAATCTGCTTACTTTGGGGGTTGCCTACTTTACTCCAGACTTCTTGTTTCATAAGAAACAAAATCCATTCGGTTGAAACCGTCATAAGTTGGGTTTTACATGACACAAAGTTGAACATATTCCCAACCAATGCGTCCAAGAATAATTGTTACTAACAGCAAAACCAAATAAGGTCCCTTGGAGAAATGCTAAGTGGACTCATTTGTAACTGTGCAGCCCCCCAAAACCTGACCCTACATCTGTCCTGCACTGGCCACTATTGAGAGATTGACCAGTAAGGCGAGGATGTGACCGAGGGTTGACGGGGAGTCCCGGGCCCGGCTGCTCCCCTCTGGACAGCTGCGAAAGGCACAGCCTGTCCAGGCTCGTCCTCCACAGGGGCTCCCCATGTGCCTTCCTGGGTCGCCAGATTTCCCCCTTTCCTCTCCTTGTCACACTTCCAGCCCATGTGTCCTGGAGCCCCTCCCCTACTGTTTACCAGGACGCACCACCTGGCCCTGCAGAGAACCAAGACTTAGTCACAAGTCCCCTGTCTTGTCACAGCCCGGGGATCCTCAGATAGTCCCCGGCTGCTAGGTGAAGGCTGGCTCCCAAGGCCATGGTGGAGTGTGGAGGGCAGTGGCCAGGGGAGCAGGGGCCTTCACGACAGCTGCAGCTGGTTCGCCTGGACGGGGTCAGGGTCAGGGTCAGGGTCAGGTCAGGGGCCATTCACAGTGAGCGTGACTGCCCGTCCGCAGCCCCCACCCTCCCAGGGTCCTCAGGAGAACTGGTACTCCTGCCCTCCCCGTCCACCTGGTTGTCCCACAGGCGCCCTCTGCCTTAGGGAGGTCGGACGCTGGCAGCCCCAGGCCCGGGCCCCATTCACAGACCCCTCACATCCTGTCCAGTTTGCTGGCCCCACGCGGATGACCAGGACAAGGCAGAGGGGCCAGCTGATGGCATTGGCCGTGGGAAATCTGCCCTGTGATAAAGCTGCTCACAAAAGTGAGGTATGGTTTAAAGGCTGTTTCCGCATGAGATCGGTTTTTATTTCCCTGTGTGTTGTGGAGAAGTGGGTGTCTCTCCGTTCCCTGCCAGGCAGAGGCATGGGGCGTGGGTCCCGGGGGCTGCACAGGGGGCCCCCCACCCGGGGGCCGTGGTGGGTCTGAGAGCTGCAGTTTAGAGGGAGCCCAAGTGCCTCTGCTCGCCCTGCCCACAGCCCCACTGGGCACAGTGGGCAACAGCGTGAGGGCCACCTGGGGGACAGGACCCAAGGAGCAGGCTGGGGGCAGGGAGGGGGAGCAAGGAGTGACGAGGGAAGGCGGGCTGCGACTCCTTTAGGAAGGAGAGCAGAAAATCCTCCTTTAAATCCTCCTTTTCCTAAATTCCTCCTTTAGGAAGGAGAGCAGGGAAGAGGGACGCTGCGGCCCCTTCAGCGTCTACACTTCTTGCCTTAATGGGGCTCATGTTGGATTCGGGAAACTCTCGCTCCCCTCCTGCCCCAGTCGCTCTTCGCTCACCCCAGCCCCGTAACCCGCCAACTTGAGCTCCATTGACAGGGGCCTTGGTTAAGCCACTGGCCCGAGTGAGAGAGCTGGCTGGTGGCGAAAGGGCCTGCGGGCAGCTCCTGTGTGTGGCGGGTACTTTCACCATCTGGACTGGGGGGTGCGGGGGTGGTTCTAGGTGTGGGAGGAGCTCCAGGTACCTCGAGGTGGCCTGGCACAAAGCATAAGGGGTCGGTGTGCTCACCACAGTGGTGGGGACACAGAGGTGGCTCTACAGTTGGGAGGCACTGACCGGCCGTAACGAGGCGAGCATCTCCCTGGCTCTGACGCGGCAGCTGCAGAAAAGCCGGACCCCAGGGAGCGTGCCCAGTGACGACGCATGCACCGACATCAAGAAGCTATTCGTTTTTAGGCAGAGAAATGCCGTGGTTATTCCTTGACGAGTCCATATTGTTCAGACACTCAGACACACGGATGGGACGCCGGGTGGGTTTGCTCCAAATCGCCCAGGTGTGCAGAAGGGGACGCAGGTGGTAAGGAGGTGCGGGGTGGGTGAGGACAGTGAGGCTGGGGCACGAGAGCCAATGTGCCGCCCGCTCTGCTATGGGGTGCGCTCCGGGCCCCCATAAGGAAGTTTTCTGTAAGGAGCTCACACGCAGACATGCCACCAGTCCGGCCGCATCCTCCTTTCCTAGACATGCTCCCTCCGTCAGTGCAGCCTCTTCTGTCATCAACACGGGGACAGCCCTGGGGCTCCCTCCAGGATGGGGGACCAGAGCAGGGCTAAGGGAGGCCACGAGCACCCCCTCGGGTCCCCATGACAGCAGCTGGGGATGATGGAGGAATGAAGAGCAGTGGGGCCAGAGCGCCTAGAGCCCCAGCTCCTGCCCACGCTGTCCCTGCCCCCCGGCTGCGCCTCCAGCAGGCCTTCTGTGGGGCCAAGCAGCCCTGCTCAGAGGCGAGGCCACAGAGCTGGAGCCGGCAGACTGCCCGCCCCACCCGCGTGGGCCAAGGCTGCAGGGTCCGTGTGCCTGCACTGCCGCGGCTGTGGGTGGCAGCAAGGTGACGTCCAGCACCACACTGGTCACCCCAGCCACCATACAATAGGCCAGGCAGGACCTCCCCGGGAAGAAGAGCCGAGGGCTCGTCCACCTGGACTGTGGGCGACCAAGGGCAGCGGTGTTACGGGGGCCAGGTCCTCGCTTCAGCCGAGGCATGGCTCTGGCCGGATGTCAGGGAAGCCTGTTCTGCAGCCAACCCGGGGAGCCCCCAGGGTGCGGGCCGCTGTCTGTCAGAAGCGGGAGCAACACAGCATCGGAGGCCAGGGTCCTCCCACCTCACAACCTGCCTGCCCCTCACACCGATTGTTTGGGATGGGGCGGCTCTCAAGCCCATCTGCACAGGGGGGAGCCCTGGGGCCGGCTGACGAGCCCCGAGCCCCGACCCGTGGGCCCATGAGGGCTGGCTTCCCAGCTGCTGTCCTCCGTCCTCCGTTGCTCAAAGGGGAAAGGTGGAAACGGGACGGAGCAGCCAGCCCCACACAGCTACCTGAGGGCAGGTGAGCAGGAGTAAAGACATCAGGATGTCCTCTGCACCAGCCCCGCCCCCCCCCCCCCGCCCAGTTCATCCCAGTCCAGGGAGCTTGCACTGGCAGGGGGCTGCCTGGCACAGGACCAGCGTCCTCTCCCCTGGACTCCCCTCCCGTGTCACTCACTGGGCTGCGTCCACGGCCGCCTGCAGGCCCGGCACTCCGCAGGCAACCTGTCTGCATTGCAGCATGCCCTCCTGCCCAGCTAATCCACCTGGACACTCCTCAACCTCCTGTAATCCACCAGGCAGCTGGAGCACGGGATATTTTTAATAAAAATTAGGTAGAAGCAGATACAGGGGATTAATAGTTGTATTATGATTTTATAGTTCTCCATATACAGCGGCACAGAAAAGACAATCAGAGCAGAGCCATTTCAGGCAGATAAAATGGGGCATTTATTTTTAATGGAAAGAGAATTTGAGGACTCACCCAACCATGCAGAGCTGCTGAGGCCCTCGCCGGGGGAACAAAGAGGAGGCTGGAGGCGTGCTGGCCTCAAAGGAGCCCCCAGGCTTGGGGGAGGCCCCGGCTTTGCCAGGGCCTGGGAGGGAGTCACCAGGTGGGGGTCTTAGCTGAAAATCAGTGACATGAGGTCCCGCTTGAGAGGGACCCGGGAGGGAGCCTGGCAGCCGTGGGCAGGTCTCTCTGAGCCTCCGTTTCCCCACCTGCACAGTGAGGACTGGTTGAGCTCTTAGGAAAAGCAGATGCCCCTCGGAGCCCAGACAGCGATGTCCTGGGGGCCGTGACCCCCAGTCGCCTGTGCCCTGTTCCTGAGGAGCACACATTCCACCCACCCGGCTGGCGCGCGGCCTCCCTGGGCACTGCTGTGGGGGGCGCTGGCCTGGGGAGGGGGCAGCGAGAGGGCAACTTTGGAGACGTCAGGGGTAGGGGGGGAGAACCACGGTAACGCCCACATGCCACGTGCTCTCCCCCAGCCCCAGAGCTCGAGCCCCCCTATGCCTTGTCCAACCTGTAGCTTGGGCAGGAGTCATCTGCCTGTCCTGACCCCCTGAATCCTGCCTCATGGGGCCTGAGATGGGCATGGGGACAGCTCCTCTACCTGCAGCCCCAGGGAACGAGCCAGAAGGTGTTTCCCGAAGGGGCTCCCAGCCTGAGCGGAGCACTGAGAAAGTCCAACTGAAATCGTGGCCACGGCCAGGGGAGGGTGGGCGAGGCTGGGGTGGGTGAGTGGGACCTGGGAGAGCAGGAGGGAACGAGGGGAGGGGGCGGGAGCCTGCAGGAGCCCCCCGTCTGCCGAGCTGTCTCCTGAGCCCTCCTTGCTGGGTCCCACCAGAGCCATGTCCTTAGCTACCCCCCCCCTCTGCAAGAGGCGGGCCCCATCAGGAAGTGGTCACTATGTCCAATCCAAGCGGTCATTCTTCCCGGAGAGGAGTCTCGGACTTGCCCCTGCCCCGCACTTCCCCACCACCCCGCAGGGTCTTCCCAAATCATGAGAAACAGAGCCCTCCCTCATGGCTGGCAGCCCTGAAATCTAGCCAGGAGACTCCCAGGGAAGAGCAGACCCCCGTTTCCCCTTCTCCCCAACCTGGGAGCAAGACTGGGGGACTGCCCTCCCTCATATCAGACTCCCCCCAAGTCCTAGAGAAGGCAGCAGGTGCCCTGTGCTGAGAGGTTTGGAAGAGCCCAGGTGACAGGTGTGATCCCCCAGCCCCCAGGCCCTGAGGGGCCAGGGTGCATGGGGTCAGTATGTGCCAGGCCCCCGCCCCTCCCCCAGGGACCACCTCACCTGGTCCCAGGACCCACCAGAGCTGTCGGGGGCGGGAGCCCAGCACCCTTTAATTGCCCAGCGGTCTGGGCCCCAGGTGTGTGAGGAGCAGATGTCCTGGAGGGGGGCACTCCGCTGGAGAGGCCCCCACAGCCCAGCTGGATGGGACTGGCTCAGCTCTCCGTGCTTAGGGTCCAGGAGTCACCCAAACCAAGTGCCCCCAAGCCCCTCCCTGGGAACTCTGGCTCTAGGGGTGTGGCCCTAGAAGTGCGAGGCAGGGAGCAGAAGAGGCCTGTACATGTGAGGCTCCGTCCCCAGGTGACCCAGCGAGCTGGCGGCAGGTGATGACACTGGACCTTTCCTTATGGAAGGGGCAGCGCTTGGCTCTCAGGACCAGATACTGAATCCGGATGAGGAGTGGCCTTCCTGGCCACAGGCTTCTGCCCCCGTGTCCACCTTTGCCCATCGCCCAGCCTTCCACACAGCATTGCTGCTGACCGAGGACGTCCCTTCAAGCCAGGAAGGCGCAGTGACAGGCCGTGCTGTGGCCCCTCCGGGAGGTAGCCCCTGCCCGCGTCCCCCCACCATGATCCGCAGTGGTCTGGGAGCCACCGTGGACAATGGGGGTGAGCGGGGCTCCTCCCATGGGGACCTCAAGGGACCCACAGGGTCATGACTCTATCTGGAGCCCTACCGTCCCATCTTGAAACCACAGTTGGTCAGTCAACCTCGGAGCAAGGCTGAGGACAGTGACAGCTACGGCCAGGCACCTCACCCACCACCAGCCCAAGAGAGGCTCGGCCAGCGCCAGGACCAGCCTCCGAGGACGTGGATTCAACTGAGCCTTCCACACCAGCCCAAGGGCGAGAGGACCACCGGGCCCCACACACAGGAACCCAGCACAGCGGCACGAGGCGGAGCGGCTGGGGGACCCGTGAGTGAAAAAATCAATCAATCGATTGCTCAGTCAACAAACACAGAACAAACCTGGGAGCCAGCACCCGCTGAAGCCGCTCAGCCAGGCCCCCCCAGAACCCGGAGGCGGGCGTGGAGCTCCCACTTTCTAAATCACACAAATTAATTTAGAAATCAGAGTGACTCCTGCAGCTAGACTGCAGATTTCTAAACAGCTAACAAACGACTGAGCCCCCTTTAAGAAGACGGATTATTCCGCTGCTCCTCCGGCTGCCTGGTTCATTATGCATGTTCTTTGTTAGGCGTGTTAACTATTCACCAGCTGTGGGTGTGCACTCGTGACCTGCAGCCTCATTCCATGTGGGCCAGCCTCTGTGCCTCCCATGTCTGGGCACCAGGGACCTCTGGCCTGGGCACCACCGTGCAAGGTCCCTTCCCGCTCATGACTGGCAGGTGTCACCACCTACCTGACAGTGGACCTGTCATGCCCACCTAATCCACCCAGGACGTAACCCCTGGAACAGAACAGACCTGGCCACTCTGTCCCCGGAGGCCACAGCCTGGACTCTGGGTCTCCATGTCCAGTGGCCTCTGTCCTCCTGCTCTCTGACCAAGTGACAGGCTGAGGTCTTCCTGACCGGAGCGTCAGCCTTCCGTCTCCTGGCCAACCCCTCTGCACCTTTCTTATAATCAATGCCTGTCTCCTCTGAAAGGGGACAGGGCCCCCACATCCAGCAACGCCCTCTGTATGCTGGGAATTCAGACAGGGGACAGCAGAAGTTCCCACCCTCGGGTGCTACCTTCCTTAGTGACGGTCAGAGGCCGTGGCCCTGACTCCATGGACAACCAGGACGCCTGTGCCAGCCTCGCTCCCAGGGTCCCTGCACGTCCCCTGGGTCACACTGGGCACACTCCCTGTGCAGAGGGAACAGGGCCCTCCAAACTCCCTCATCTGTGCCCTAAGAGGATGTCGTCAAAACCGAGGGAGAGGGCCAGAGAAGACCAGATGTGGCAGCCCTGGGGGCTCTGTGTATCTGATGACAGCAAGTGTCCGCCATCCCCGGGGACACCTCAGCTGCCTCAGGCGGCCCCCACCCCTGCTGACCACTGGCCTCCTTCCTCCACTCACGCTGCCTGGGCACCAGCCGCAGCGGGCCTCACACAAGGGTCTTTCGGTCCTTTTGCCCCCCACGCCTGGGTGTGAGGGCAGCTCGGAGGAGACCAGAGCTCGGGAATCAGCCAGGTCTTAGGAGGAGAGCCCTCCTGTGCTGAGCGGGGCACCAGGCCAGTGCCCCCACCAGAGAGTCTTGGAATCACTGAACCTCAGAGCTAGAGGCCCCCTCAGCTGCCCCCAGACCAGCCACCCTTGACAGATGCAGCCAGAAGCGACCTGCCAGGGACCCAGGACCCAGGCTACCCAAGCTTGGGCGCCTCAAGTACCTGCTCTGGCCCCGCTCTCCCCACACACCCCCGCCCTGCCCACGGCTCCCAGATTCAGGCAGGGCCAGTGTGCATTTCCACCTAATGAGCCCACATGAGGCAGACCAGGGAGGCCCGGGCCACTGCTGTCAACCCGCCTTCCCCACTGGACTCAGGAGATGGGTGTGGCCCACTGGCGGTGGGAGGTGGGCCCTGCTCCCAGCACACACACACACACACACACACACACACACACACAAGGCATGTACACGCCCACACATGTGCACACATACACACACGGACAGGTGAACACACACGTGCACATGTGCACATACTCATGCATATGGCCACACGGAAGCCCCTGAGCCACGCATGAAGACACTATCGTGCGTGTCCTCCATGGGGCCCAGCTGGGGAGCCGCTCGCTGACCAGCGGGTTCACCTCCATGCCCGACTCTTCACAAAGCAAGGACTGAGGCCAGAGAGGCAAGGGGACGGCCCGGCTGGACCAGAACGTCCCGTAGGGCTGGGACGAGGACGAGCTGGGCCAGGCAGGTGAGGCAAGCTCCTACGGTGCGGGGCTGCAAGGGGGCAGAGGCGACACCTGCCCTGCCCTTCCCTGACCTTGTCGCCCCCACCCGAACCTGCCAAAGGCTGTGCCCACACCTGTCCTGGCCGGGCCCATACCCTCTTCCCTCCCTGCGCACAGTGGCGTCTGCAGTGTCTTCACTGGGCGCCAACATGTGAAGTCTCCGGAAATCCATGTCTGCATCCCAGCATCCAGCCTCGCCAGAAAGCAGGAATGCAGCACCCCACCTGGCATTACAGGGCAGCGGGGCGCCGCTCCCTTCTGATGGTTGTGGTCTACACTGGGGGCCCTCCTGGAACCAGGAGCAAGGAGCAATGGACAGCTCGAGGTCGGGGGCTTAAGACTGGGCTTGTAGCCCTCCCTCCCTGTCCCCGCCACTGTCCCTGTGCTGTGTCTTGGGCTGCTCCCAGAAGCAGGTCAAGAAAATGTCACCTCAGCTTCACTGGGCCACTGTTCCTGCTGTCACCCCCCTCATCCCAGGGGAGGAGATGGCGAGATGGCCCATTCCACTCCCACCCCACCCCAGCCAGCCAGAGCACAAGGGTCGCTCCTGTCCTGCACACCCTCCCCCCATCTGCACCCAGTTCTGTGGAGCTATGCACCCCGAGACCTGCCACCACCCACACCTCTGGGCAGCCCTGGGAGCCGGAGAAGCCTGCAGTCAGACAGGACACCCTGGGCTCTCTCTGTAAGGACTGCCCAACCCAGTGATTGTCTCTTGAGGGAGGCGGGGGCCGGGTGAGCTGGCGGCACTGGGGGCTGAGTGGGCACCAGGCATGCCTTTGCGTTCACTTTGGAAACTGTCACTTCAGCAGTCTGCCTAACTACCTGCTCGCAGTGGCCTTAAAACTGTCCACACTCATAAATCAGCCCGGGATTTAAATAAGCGCTGGTGGCAGCAATTTTTCAGAGCCCCCCCACACACACACTCATGCAAGGTTCGTACAGTTATGCAGGGTCGTGGGTGGGATCGAGAGAAAATGAATTGAGATGGGCTGGAAACACGGCAGCAACATGTCACCCGGGAAAGTGTATGAAGGGGGCAGGGTGCTTGTGCGCAGATGGCAACTCGGCCAGCAGCCGGGGCTCCCAGGGCAGTGAGACCTCCCTCTAGGCTCCTGTCCCCGCCCCGGTCCTTGCCCCATGAAGGCCTACCCCACCAACAAAGAGCCCACCATGCAGGGTCTGGACTAGAGCTGCACTCGGGGCCTTTCTTGTTAGCAGCAAGGACGCTTTTCCCAAGGGGCGGACTTGCTAAGGCAGGATCTGACAATGAGCAGAGACGTGGGCCACAAAAACCTGTGCCCAGACCTTCCCAGGGGCCTCCCATTTGCACCCCACAAGTCACAGGGCATCGGTCCCCTGAGCACGGCCAGGAGGAGTAAGGAAAACAATTCATGCCTCCTCAGGACATTTTCCAAGACTACCCGTCCCACCATAGCAGGCGGAGATATTTCCCTCCATGTCTGCTCCACTACTCTGAGCTCATCATTCATGCAGCACAGACTCTCAGAGCCTGCCTGAGATCAAAGTCAAGACTGTGTGGACTGGGGTTGGACCTCCATGTGGGCAGAGATCCAAACTATGTGGACTGGGATCCGGGCTCTATGTGGACTGGGATCCGGGTTCAGTGTGGACTGGGATCCGGGCTCAGTGTGGACTGGGATCTGGGCTCAGGGTGGACTGGGATCCGGGTTCAGTGTGGACTGGGATCTGGGCTCAGTGTGGACTGGGATCCGGGCTCAGGATGGACTGGGATCCGGGCTCTGTGTGGACTGGGATCCGGGCTCAGGATGGACTGGGATCCGGGCTCAGTGTGGACTGGGATCCGGGCCCAGTGTGGACTCGGATCAGGGTTCAGTGTGGACTCGGATCAGGGCTCTGTGTGGACTGGGATCATAGCTCAGTGTGGGACTGCATCAAAAATCTGGCATGAGCTCAGAGAGGTGGCCTGACACACAGCTAGAGATAGAAATGCTGGTGGAGCCCCCATCTATATGACTCAAATCCCATTGCTGGTCCCCTACCTGCTGGGTGGTAGAACTGGGTCCAGCTACATGGCCATCTGAGCACAGGTCATCCCAACCACTTTCAGCTCTTTCTAAAACTGCAGTCCACGAGGAAGGCAAAAGCCACCACTGCCCTTATAGCCTATGCCTGGCCGTATGTCCCGAGAAGCTCCCTGGACACTGGTCAATGACAGGGACCGCCAGAGTTCATGGGGCCTGGATGGCACCAAGACACAGAAGGATTCTCAATAGACACGCTGAGGCCTCCCTGCAGAGACCCTCACCCTCCAGGAAGGGCCCCTCCACACACCCCATGGGAGGGGTGTCTCCCTGCCCGGGCCGGCTTACAGAGCTGGCCTGTTAGGAGGCCAGGCTCAGTTCAAGCTCCGACACCAGCACTGGTCCCTGGGTGGCCCGGGACCCCCATGACCCACCAGAGGAGGGCCCCGGCCCTTTCCCAGGATGCAGTCTGGCTCCTGGCACAGCATGGACAGATGGACATGCTATGACCCCCGTGGCCAGGGCTGAGGCGCTCTCAGCCAGCTGAGGCCAGCCCGACCTCAGTGGTCCTGCTGGACAGTGGCCAGGCCCCTGCAGGTGGGGAGCCCTCCTCTTGCCCAGGGGCCCCCTATCAGGCCCGTTTGTGCTGCGTTCCTCCTAGGCCCCCGCCAGGCGATGCCCTTCAGATGTGGGTGGCAGGGTCCCTGGGCCCTAAGGAGGGTGTCCCCCCCAACCAGGCTGTGATTCCCGCAGGGCATCCCGACGCCCAGGCACACGGTGGGGCCTGAGTGTGGTATGTGCTCGTCCCGCCTGAAACCACCTTGGCGGGTCCAGCCTTTGGGAAATGCTCTGCCCTGATTGGCTCCCTGAGGACATTGAGTGTGCTGGTCAAACAGACAGTCCCCCCCCCACGTCCTCACCCCCACCCCCCCGCAGAGCTAAGACGCACCTGGCCTCCTGGCCAGCCCTCCAGCACCACCTGGTGGCCTGTCTCCCATGCCACGGCCAACCGCCAACCTGGCCCGCCCCTGGCCGCACCTGTTTGTCGGCTGGGACTGGACGAGCTTACCTTGCCGGACTCCAGGTGTGGAGCCCAGTGTCTGGGGGTCTCCAGCCCTCAGGTTCTGGCGGGGGAGGGGCCGGCCTGGGTGGTTTGCTAGAGCAGCTCGTTGGTGTCGAGAAGGTGTTTTGATCATCAGAAGGAGCTGGTCTCCTGAGGGTAAGGCCATAAAAAGAACATAAATGCGAGAAATGAGAGCCCACCCAGGCAGAGAGGGCCTGTCCTGATTGCTAATCAAATTCCCATTCCTGAAGATCTTTAAAATCCTTCCGGTGCCGTGTTATTGTCTCAAAAGAGCTGTTATGACTCGTATAAAAAAACTGATAAAAAATTCTAATCAGCATCGGCCTGAAACGGCGTGTCTCGCAGGCAGCACAGCTCCAGGGGGCTGGCGGAGGACGCCGCCCAGGCAGCTCACAGCCACGCTGTCCCCTCAGCCCCGTGCTTGTCCTGTCATCCAAGTGACGACGGTGCTGTTGGTGACCCAAACGCTATGGATTAGCACCCAGTCCTTTCCAGACACGTCTCCGGGGCAGCGAGGACAGGCCACCCGCCCAGCCAGGGGCCCTGTCATTGCTCGCACAGCGGCCCCCAGCCCATCGTCACTTTCTGCTTCGCCTGGATAACTACGGAATGTGATGGTGCCCGCCGGGCCAGCACACTGGCAAGGCCAGGAAGACCCTTTAGTGGGACAGGGTGTCTGAGGCCCCGAGCAGTTGGTGGCAGGTCCTCCTGTAGGCCCTGCCCAGAGAGCCTGTCACCCAGCCGGGGCCACATGAGAGCGTGAGGAGCCCGAGGTCTGAGAGACGCTGTCGGGTCACCGTGTCGGGGCCTGTTTCCACACTGGGCGCCCTGAAACAGGAACTTCCTCCAGGCGAGTCTCTCTGGGCTCCCGTCCAGCTCAGCTAGTCCTGAGTCCCAGGTACCCACAGCTAAGGCAGCAAGCGCCAGGCAGCAGACAGTCCACAGGCTTGGGCGGGGACCCACTTTCACCACAGCTTCGGATCCCTCTTAGGTACATCCAAAGGGATCCGGCTCCCATGGGCTGGGGGTCCCCCAGGCTGAGGGCCTCGAAGCCACCTCTAGGCCCCCAGGGTCAGCAAAAGCCTGTCCCCAGGAGGTGCTGCTGAGCTCAGGGAGAACCAGGAGTGTCTGTCACACAGGGTGCAGGGTACGGGGGACCTGGCCCCTTGGAGCATCTCGCAGCTGGAGGCCTGGAAAACGCAGGCCACATCTGTCTGCAAGGGGGCACTTGCCTTCCCACCCCTCCCCCTACAGGCTGCAGGCCCCTCCCAGGGTCCACATGCTGGCCAGTGTCCTCCCCAGCTGTCCCTAGGACAGGAACAGGCAGGAGCACCCAGCAGAGCCCTCGGTGCCCCTGGAGTCCCCCACCGCTGGCAGCAGCACTGCCCTCTCCTTCCCCGGATGGGCCAGGATGCACTTTGCTGCCCGTCCCACAGGTGGGGGCCAGCCCAGGCAGGTGGGTGCCCCCCCAGACCACCCTGCACACAGCCCAGCACACATCAGGCCCCGTCTGCCTGACTCACGGCACAGACTTTGCATGCCCCCCTCCCTCAGCCCTGGCCTGGGCCACCCACTGTCACAGGGACCCGAGTGGTGGTGACAGTGGCTGTGGCGCTCGGACCAGGCTCCTGCCTGGGTTCTGCCCCCACCACTGCCTGGCCTTTCTGCCAACAACCACCCATCGTGTCCCAGTGCCAGAGGGCCCAGCAGCGATGGTGGGCACCGTGCTAGGTCACCGCCGGCAGCCGCCCATCCCCTGAGGCAGCCTGAGGGGGCAGCGTGGGTCCTGCCAGGCTGGGGGAAGGGAGTGGTGTCCCCTCACGATGGCTCCTGCCCTCCCCCAGGCTCACTCGGGCCCACAGGGTGACAGCTGTGCAGGAGGGAGGCTTTGGGAAGTCCCCATCCCCTCGCCAACTGGGAAAAGGGGCCCTGGGGGCCACAGGCCATGCTCGGTCCAGTTGGAGGTGAGTGAGAGACGCCAATGAGGTTACATGGGAGCCTGTGACGTGGGATGTTCCCGCAGGCATCCCTGTGCTGCCCAAAGTGTACGCACATTAAGCTGATTCTATGCCAGTGCGAAGCGCTGCCCGGGCAACGCCCATGTATGCGGGAAGGACGGCCTCTTCCCACCTCTGCAGGGCCGTGCCCACCCCCTCCGGGACTGCTGGGGACTGTTCCCAAAGAGCTTTCTTGTCCCCAAGCCATGAATGTCCCCTGTGCAAGCAGGTGTCCGAGGTGAGCACAGCCTATGGCCCAGGGTACAGAGAGCACCCACGTTGTCTCCCTCTGAATCGCCTGGGAATGAACAGGACCGGAACCCCAGGCCACAGCAGACAGGACACCTGCCCAGAGCACCCGTCCACCTAGGACGGTGAAGCCGGTCAGCTGGTCAGGATCAGCTGGAGGCGGTTCCTGGGGGAGCTGGGCTTCCCGAGGTTCAGGCAGCTTCCCCCGCTGGAGGGGCCCAGGATGACCTGGGGTGACCCCAAGCCCCCCTATATTTTGGGAGGCCTGTCTTAGCTCTCCTGTGCCCATTGGCAAGTGTGTGTCCAGGATGGGTGGGAGCCGCCCAGAGCCAGGCCTGGGGCTGCCATGTCCACGGGGAGAGCAGGGCCTTGTTGGCGCTGGGCAGCCGTGCCCCCCTGGCGGCCTGTTCTTCCACTCCCACTGCGGGCAGACGGGCTCGCACGCAAAGGTGTTTGTTCACTCAGGGCCAGCGCACATCTTCCAGACCCTCCTGGAGACCAGTCTGCTGGGTACAGACGGGCAGAGGGGCCTCGCCCTCCTGGAGCTCCTGCCAAGTAAGGTCCGGCAAGAAGGAAGCTTAGAAGAGGGGTCTGCACGAGTGGGGGCACGTGGCAGGGGCAGAAGGGCCACCAGGGAGGCCCCCTGGGGCAGGTGCCGGGACCGCTGAGCCGGGAGGAGGCAAAGGGCAACTGGACGGGCGGGGAAAGGCCAGGGGGCGGGGGACAGTGAGCAGCAGGGAGACACCCAGGCCAGGGCAGGCGGGGGCCAGGGCCCTGACGTCCAGGATGGACAGCAGAGTGCCCCTGCCCCGTGCCATTTACTGACTGTCCCCAAGTTGCCTAGAATCCAAATCTCCCACATTTTGGGCCCTGGGGATGGCTGGGTGGATGACAGTGTGGGGGCCCCGGCAGCACCCCTTTGGTGAAAGGGGCAGGCTTGCAGATACAGGGAGAAACGCATCACACTGGCTGCCGGGTCCTCCCACCTTCCCCAGACACTGCTGAGGGTGACATGGGGCGAGCGAAGCCAGCTCCCTCGGCGGCAGAAATTGAACCATAAGTCCAACGGCAGAGTGCAGACCTCCCCCAGATAAATGCCGAAAAGCACCAGACCCTGCAGCCCACGGGCTGCTCCTGGCTCCTGGACCTGGAGCCCCCACTCGGACCCCCACCCCTCACATACGCTTGGGTCTGGGGAGGGTGGCAGGTGCCTGACCAACCTTGGTCGAGGGTTGGGGACCACAGGGCAGTGTCCAGGCATGCCATGGTGTGTCCCAGGGTCTTTGCCAAACCTGGGCATGCTTTTCTTGTCCATAGAAGGATGGGGTCAGCCCCGGTCAGGTCTTACCTGTCTTCACCACACCCAGGTATGGACAAGACCTGATCACCCAGCACCCTGGGGCCATGGCTGGGGCTGCCTGTGGCCAGCAGGTCAGAGGTGGGGGTCGCTGAGATCACCCAGGCCCTGCCGGCAGCCCTAGAGGTCAGCGCTCTGGCCCACGGACTCGGCCAGCAGCTGCGGCAGCACCACAGATGGTCCAGATGCAGACGCCGGGGCACATGCCCACCTCTGGAACCAGAGCCCTGTTTTCACAAGACACCAGCCACAGGGCCCCGTGCTCACAGGTGTGGGAGCACCTCCTCTGCCTGCAGTCTGGCTTTCTCACTTGTGAAATGGGCTACACTTTCCTGGCAGCCTCCTCGAGGCAGGCCTCTGCTGTGGGAAGCACTGAGACGGCCTCTCCAGTGGACATGGGCACTGCTGCCCTCGTCCACAGGCAGTGCCTCTGCCAGGTGACCACCCCTACCTAGCCCACATGTCTCTGCTCCAGCCCCTCCCCCACCCAGCCCCAGTGCCGACCACCCCCTTCTGGGGCCTCAGCCCCAGCCTCATCCTTGGGAGCCTCCAGGACCCCCGTCCTGCCCTCCCACTTTGGAGGGAGGTCCCTTGTCTCCCAGCCTCCCCCTAGCTACAGGAAACCTGCCTGGACCCCACTTCTGTTTGTCTATGGTCAACACTGAATACAAACGAGTGGACAGGCCAGTGCGGGGAAGACGAGTCCGCGTGTCCCTGCCAATGCCCCCAACACGTCCTGCAGGAGGTCCCTGCAGGTCTGGGGGTCCACCCCCCCGCCCCACCTACCCGCACCCACCCCGAGGGCTGCAGCCAGGCCAGAAATGGGGCAGCTCCTCAGACAGCCTTACAGGAGAAGCTGTAGAAAGCTCTAAATAAGCATTAAAGGGAAATAAGACTGTTTTACCACTGAATCAATTCACCTCTCGTTTTCACGCTCTGAGACAGTGTTTTATCTTAATGACCCCATAATTTCATCCTCCTCGGCCCATCCTCCCACCCTGCCTTCGCAGCCTGCCTGGCCCTGCCTGCATGCGCTGGGCTCCACGCGAGCGTACCACGCTTGGCTCTCATCTAGTGCTGATTTTATAGAACGTTCCAGCATTCCGTTTAATATCAAGTCTAGCACTTAATTAGCTGCCATCCGCTCTGGCTGCCACCGCGCCTGCAGACAGTATGTGATGGGCCGCCCCTCCCCAGACTAGAAGCTCAGGACTTGGGGCTCCCTGAGGGGACCCAGGTCACCTCCCTCCCCAAGGCCTATGTTCCCGGCACAAGTGAGCACATGTGTCTACGTGTGCATGCGTGTGCAAGCATGATCCCTGAGGGTGAGCCAGTAATCTTGAGAATGACTGCCCAGTGGGTGCCAAGGGAGAGCAGGAGCCGGCCAGGGACACTCAGTGCACACGCTGGGCGGTGACAACATGGGGACACCCAGCACATGGTTGTGCTCAGCCTCTGATGCCCAGAGGTGAGGATGTGGCGGCCTCACTGAAGAGTGGGGAGTTTGGGTGATGGGAGAGCAGCAAGTGCGCCAGTGTCCGCGCCCACCCAGGGAGCCGGGGATGCCGCTGTCCGGCAAAGCCGTGTCCCCCTCACGGCTCTCTGAGGACCCCACTGCGAACAGCAGTCACTCAGCACAGCTGTGTCTCTGTGCGGTCTCCTAGCTGGGGGGTTCCTCAGGGCCCCACTGGGGTGTGAGCAGGAGAGAGTGAGTGAGACGCACCTATCCCATGGACTTTGTAGCCCCCAAGGGGTTAGCTTTGTGTTGAGACAGGTTCTAGTGTCACAAAGACCTCACTTCATCCAGACTTGAAATACGGAGCACGTGGGTGCCTTCCTCCCCGTGTCAGATGTCACCACCTGTTGCTGTGTCTGCCCCAATGTGCCCCTCTCCCTGCCACTCCTCAACATCCACTCGTGCTCCCCACAGACTCTGGGAGCCCAGGAAGGCCTGTGACCCCGGCTCTGGGAACTTCCCTCCCGGCAGAACCCACAGTGGCCCCCAAAGCCAGCAGAAAGGCCCGCCTACCCACCAGCCATCACTATTGTTCCCCAGGGCCACTCCCAGCTCCTGACAGTGGTTTTGCTTTCACTGCTTTTTTTTATTACGTTTTCACTGAAACTTTGGGCCGGTTTCATCATGTAAATACAGAAAAACCTGCGAAGCTCACAAATGTTGTCATTGGAATGCAAATGGTGGTGCCTCTGGCACCTCCAATCAATTCTGTTGTTAATAAGAATGGAAATAGGAGGGAGATCCAAGGTGGCAGGAACACCCTGCCTGCTTCCTTCCATGAACACGTCAAAATTACACCTAAATCACAGAACAAACACCCTGGGGAAGCATCTGAAGTCTGGCTGAACAGAAGTTTTATAACTAAGGACATAAAGAAGCCACGACGAGACTGGTAGGAGGGGCAGAGACCCAGAATGGGCCCCAAACCTCTGTGAGGGGCTGAGAATCAGGACGGATATCTCGGCAGAGGAGGTCCCCCCCCCCGGGGAGCGAGGGACCCCAGCCCCACACCAGCCTCCCCAGACCTGAGTACTGGTGCCGGGAAGAGGAGCCCCCACACACCTGGCTGTGAAAAGCAGTGGGGATTCCGGCCATCTGGGTGGGACGAAGGCGGCGGGAAACCCAGGCGTCTCCTTAAACGGCCGCGCACAGACTCACTCGCTCGCAGGCACTCACCTGGGGCTCCAGCGGAGGGACCACGACTTGGGGGGCATCAGAGGCACGCAGGGGGCAGACTGAGGCGTGCGCTCCAGGCGAGGGCTGGAGGACAGTCACCCTTTCCCTGTGAGAAGGTCCTCCTCCCAGGAAGCCGGCAGCCGGGTGCCATCTTTCCTGTGTTGAGCCCGCCCCCTACGCTTCCGGTCAAGTCTGAATCTGATTGGCCTGGTGAGCTCAGGGGCTCCGCCCTGCTGACTCTCTGGGAGCCCTGTCTCACCCAACTTCCCCAACACCAGAGGCACTTTCTCCAAGAGCAACCAGCCCTGTTCTCATCACACTCTTTCTGGAAAACTATCAGACGCCATGGGCCCCAGATGGGCAGTGACTGGCCTCGGGGTGCTCTGAGACTTTTGCTGAGTAGCTTCAGGCTCAGCACCGGCACCAAACCAGAGTCTACATTGACCGGGTGACTACAACTCTTATCACTCTAGTGACTCCCTGAGACCCTGCCTCACCCAACTTGTATACGGCACAAGGCTTTATCAGGGGCTGAACCTTAAGGGAGCCTGCAAGTGGCAGCAGGCCTCAGGGTGTCCTGGCTTTTTGCAGAGTCACCCCAGGCCCGGTACTGGTGACAGTCATTCTCAGTTAGCAGTGTGGCCTCTCCCATGTGCCTCCAAGGTTAGCACAGATAGCGAATAATCTCAGATCACTTTGTAGCTCCTATGAGGTAGCCCCCGGCTGGTCACAAGCAGTGGCTGACCTGGGCCTGCACCACAGCCCCTCCCAAGAGGCCCCAAAACCCACATACTTGGAGGCTGGCTTCAGACCACAGCAGAGCACGGCCCAATTAGCACCACAAGCAGCACAACAAAAGAGCGTTGTCAACAGGCACCAGAGCCCAGTGGGGTGAATCCCACTCAGTAGGGTAAGCCCCCTGCACAGCAGCGTATAAGCTACAGACACAGCCAAACCCCACAGCCAATCAGCCTGAGGGTCAATCCCACCCACTGAAGTGCCAATAGCAATCAAGGTTCAACTATAACAGGAGGGCACACACACAAGGGACACTCTGGGAGTACCCATAACAGGTGACCAGGGAGACTGCCAAGGCCCCACAGGGCACCTACTACATAAGGTCACCTGGCCAAGACTAGGAGACATAGCAGATCTAATACATAGAAACAAACACGGAGAGGCAGCCAAAATGAGGAAACAAAGAAATACATCCCAAATGAAAGAATAGGAAAAAACTCCAGAAAAAGAACTAGACAAAATGGAGGCAAGCAAACCACCAGACACAGAATTCAAAACAGTGGTTATAAGGACGCTCAAGGAACTGAGTAAGAAGTTCAACAGAGAGATAGCAAGCATAAAACAAAACAAAACAAAACAAAAAAACATAGAAACCATAAAAAAGAACCAGTCAGAAATGAAGAATACAATAACTGAAATGAAGAATGCACTGGAAGGAATCACCAGCAGACTAGATAAGGCAGAGGATCAAATCAGAGATTTGGGAGACCAGGTAGCAGAAAACACCCAACTGGAACAACAAAAAGAAAAAAAAATTGAGGGTAATTTAAGAGACCTCGGGGACAGCATCTGGGACAGCACGCCAACATGTGCATCCTAGGGGTACGAGGAGGAGAAGAGAGAGAACAGAAAATTGAGAACCATTTGAAGGCATAATGTCTGAAAACTTTCCCAACCTGGCAAAGAAAATAGACACACAAGCCCAGGAAGCACAGAGAGTCCCAAACAAGATGAACCCAATAGGCCCACACCAAGACACATTATAATTAAAATGGCAAAGGTTAAAGACAAAAAGAGAATCTTAAAAGCAGCAAGAGAAAGGCAACTAGTAACTTGTAAGGGAGCCCACATAAGACTGTCAGCTGATTTCTCCACAGAGACTTTGCAGGCCAAAAGGGAGTGGCACGAAATATTCAACACGATGAAAAGCAAGGACCTGCAACCAAGATTACTCGGCCCAGCAAGGCTCTCATTTAAAGTCAAAGGACAGATAAAGAGCTTCCCAGACAAGAAAAAGCTAAAGGAGTTCATCATCACCAAACCGGTATTACAAGGAATCTTAGAGGAACTCCTTTAAGATGATAAAAAAAAAAAGTCAAAATTTTGAATAATAAAATAGCAATAACTACATATATCTATCAACAATTACTTTCAATGTAAATGGATAAAATGCTCCACTCAAAAGACATAGGATGGCTGAGTGGATAAGAAAACAAGACCTTTACACATGCTGCCTACAAGAGACTCACTTTAGAATGGAAGACACACTCACACAGGGAAGTACAAGGATGAGACAAAATAGACTTTAAAACAAAAGCTATAACAAGAGACAAAGAAGGACCCAGTAATCCCACTTCTGGGTATTTATCTGAAAAAAACCCAAATGCTACTTTGAGGGGACATGTGCATCCATATGTTCATTGCAGCATTGTTTACAATGGCCAAGATGTAGAGGCAGCCTGGGTGTCTGTCGATGGAAGAATGGATAAAGAGGAGGTGGGACATATCCAATGGAATATTGCTCGGCCAGGGAAGAGAGTGGGTTCTCACCGTCTGCAGCGGCATGGACGGACCTGGAGGGTGTTGTGCTGAGTGGAGCGTGTCACACAGAGAAAGACAGATGCAGAGTGATTTTGTTTATATGTGGAATCTAAAGAACAAAATAAATAAACAAAACAGAAACAAACTCATAGATACAGAGAACATTTTGATGGTTACCAGACAGGAGGAGGATTGAGTGGTGGGTGAAAAAGGTGAAGGGATTAAGAAGAACAAACTGGCAGTTACAAAACAGTCACGGGGATGTAGGGTACAGCATAGGGAACATAGTCAATGATACGGTAATAACTGTGTGTGGTGCCAGGTGGGGACTAGATCAGTCAGGGGGATCACTTCTTAAATGATATGAATGTCTAACCACTGTGCTGTACACCTGACATTAATATAAAATTATATGGAATGTCGACTGTAATTTAAAAAATTTTAAAGGGGCGGAAAGGTGAAGGGGAATAAGAGGTTCAAATCTGGTATAAAACAAATAAGTCATGGGGATGTAACGTACAGCACAGGGAATATAGTCAATAATGTTGTGACAGCGCGGGACGGTGTCAGATGGTGGCTGGACTTACCACGGAGATCACTTCTTTAGGGGTATAAATGTTGAGTAACTATGGTGTGCCCCTAAATTAGTATAATATTGTATGTTAGCTGTATTTTTAATAAAAATCTTTTTCAAAAAGAAATGGAAATAGGATGAGACTGGGAAAAGCAGGATTCTAGCATAAGAGGCTTGACCAGCCCGCAGGCCTCCGCGGGCAGTGCCGTGTCCCCTCACGTCTGAGCCTGTGATCCCCAGGCCCGGGATGTGCTCAACAGGACCCCTCCCCAGGTGCTCAGCCTGTGCCCACCCAGCTGGCCTTCTGCAGGCTCCGTGCGGGGTCTGGGCGGGCACTGGGGCAGGGCGAGGAAGCAGGAGGGCCAGTGCCCGTGCCCCATAGCCCAGCGCCTAAGCGGTTCCCTGAGGCCCCTCCACTCAGAGCCGGCAGGGTGAGCAGGGGGAGAGGTGAGGTGGGAGGCTGGCACAGCCCTGCAGTGGAGCCCCACCTTGTGTTTTTTGCACCAGCCCCTCAGGAATCCCCAGTCTCCCGGACACTCTGCAGCAGACGTGAGACTCAGATATGCACACTGCATGCCCGCCCGTCCCGTGGACTCATCGCACACCTTTTCCCCACGCCGTCCTCAGGCTCCCCACTTGCCCCTCTTGGCTCCTCCCAGGCCCTGGCCAGCCATCCGTGGCTATTTCCGTGTCCAGGAGCCTCTGCCCCCCCCACACACACACAGAGTGGACATAGGGCAGTTCTCACATCTGTGCCCACTGGAGGACACGGCCCCATCCTTTAGGGCCAGTCCTGAGGGGACAATAGTGCATCGGCCATTAATTTTCAGGCGGTGCAGTCAGCTCGCGGGCCCATAGCTCAGTTTCCTCCATCATCAGGAGGCCCTGCATCTGGCCTGAGGGTGCGGTGTGAGGGAGGCACAGGCTCGTGGTCTGGCCACCTGTTCGTGTGACCTGCAGATGCCCGTGGCCAGTGAGCACATGGCACCACCCCACGCCTTCTAGGGCTGCACTCAGAGCCTGCAGAGCCCCCACTCAACTGCTCCTGCCACAGCCACCTCTGCCACCACTGGCTCGGCCGCACCACATGGCCAGGTGCAGGACGGCAGGTCCACGCTGCTCCTTTCAGAGCCCACGGAACACTTGTCAGAGGCCTCAGTCATCGGTCACCAGCCTGAGCCGCACGCCCACGGGCAGTGTGTGCTGCCTCAGACCCAGGGAGGACGGCAGGCACCCGGCTCTGGGCAGGAGGGGGCAGAGTGCACCCCTCGGGTCTTACGCTGGTCAGCATGACACATTGAACGTGGGAGACCAGCACGGTTTCCTGCGGACCAGGAGCACCCCCCACGGACCAGCTGTGGCAGGCAGCGAGAAAGTCAGAGGAGCCTGGGAGCAGGACTGCGTGTTCTGCCGTGGCTGTCGGGCAGAGGCCACCAGGCCTGGCACGAGAGCACAGAGCCAACCAGCAGTACGCCGTGCAGCAGACGTGCGGACCTGGTCGGGCCGGGGGCCACCTGTGGCACAGCAGTCTTGATCTGGGCTGACACTGGCTGATTTGGGCCAACCCACCTATTTCTGCCATGATCTATTTGGTTTCTGCAGGGTCTACATGGGTGACCTGAGTGGGGACATGGTGGGGGCCACCAACCCTGTATCCTTGAGTCTTTAGGGCTGGTTCTAATTTCTGTAAACCGCTCAGCATGTGTGGAATTGCTCCCTTGGCCAGGAGGGAGCTCCTGCGTGGTCTCAGGAGCTTCCTCCTATTTCTTTGGTCTTTTTTCCACCATAATGGTTCTTACTCCACAGGTCAGGGGACCATGACCGGGCTCTGCCAACTGCCAAGGGCACACACAACCCCGGTGGGTCTTCAGAGCACTCCACCCACCATGTGGGGCGCTTGAGCCCGGATTCCACTTGTCCCCTGCCCCCGTGAGCCCTCACTCTACCCAAACAGTGTGTGGGTCCCCTAATATCTGCCAGCTCAGGCTCTCTACCCAGCAGTTCTCAAAAGTGTGGGGCATTTCTTCTTCCCGGTGCTCAGTCTCTCTAGAGTCCTACAGACGACGATTCCTACCTTTTCAGACCAGCCAGTTCCTCCTGCATATGACAGAAGGGCCGGGAGGACCTACACCCCCACCCTGCGCTTGAGGCCTCCAGACAGCACCCAGGGAGGGCAGCACCCAGTGACAAGCACAGCCTGGCCATAGGGACCTGCGGGCATCCGGGTCCTGGGCTGCTCAGCTGCTGCCAGGCTGGCACCAACGTGGAGCAGCACTGCGTTCCCGCCCTGCTGTTTTCAGAGAGTGGCACTCAGATCCCTCCAGAGCTTGTGACAGCCCCACGAGGTTAGGATTCCTAAAGGCCGGAGGTCAGCGGCCCTTGAATGGGCAGTGACGGGCCCAAGGTCATGCAGTCAGGAAAGGGGAAACTTGGGGACCCCTGGCACTCTGTTTCAGTGCCAAGCTCTTTCCAGGAACCCATGCCATGTCCGGACAGCCATGTGGCACAGGATGCAGGGTGGCCCAATGAACTGCCCTGCAGTACTTGGGTGGGCACCTCCTGAAACGCATGCCCTCACCGGCCAGTGGGGCCAACCCTAGGGCATACCCACAGGGCACGGGAGGGGTCTGAGAGGGGCTAAGCCATGTGACGGCCCAAGTGGGCACACTCAGCGAACACAGGTCACTCCTGTGGACCCAGCACGTGCTCCCACTTGTGTGTATATGTGTGTGTGCACGCTCACATGTGCAATGCACAATCCTGGCATGAGAACCAGCCATAGTCAGGTCACCATAATGGGTCCTCAGGGCCCGAGACAAAATGAGGAGGGAATGGCGCCCACACAGCAGGAGCACGAGTCATGCGGCCACCCCATTAAAGCCAAAGAGATCCCTCAGCACGTCCGGCAGCCAGGCAGAGCCCAGGCCGCCGGCAGCCCCCTGCCGCTCCAGCCAGGCGGAGCCCATGCCAGCTAGGCAGAGCCCATGCCAACCAGGCAGAGCCTATGCCAAGCAGGTGGAGCCCACACCAACCAGGTGGAGCCTATGCCAACCAGGCAGAGCAGAGCCCATGCCAACAGGTGGAGTCCACACCAACCAGGCAGAGCCCATGCCAACCAGGCGGAGCCCATGCCAACCAGGCGGAGCCCACATCACCATCATTGCCCTGCCGCTCCAGCGAGATGTTGCCAGAAAACCAGCTGTGACAAGCAGCTTCCGAGGCCCCTATCTTGGTTATGGCTTATCTACAGCCCCCCAGGCAGCTGGCTTGCGGGAGGGACCAGCTTTATAAATAAAATTTATCATTGTAATTACGGATCCTGTGGAGAGCTAAGGACTTTTACAGCCTCTTGGAGGTCATGAATAATTTAGGAGAAGGGAAAAGGGGCTGCTTCTGTTAGTCTCAGTGGGCCCAGAGCTTCCCATTATTGCGGCTGCTGGAGCCTCACGGCCTGTGCTTCTGTGTGGAATGCGCCAGCCTCGCTGTGACCAGGGCTCGGTGGGGTGGACACTGTCCAGGCACCCCATCTTCTGAATAAGGGCTCTGGCTGGGTGGTGGAATGGCCAGACATGGCCCCAATTGCCAAAGGGCCCTGCTTCAGTCTGACAGTGACAAGCTGTGGGCCCCTCAGTGAAGGACACTGTGACCTTGGGCATGATTCTGAACCTGACAAGAAGAATTTCTCCCCAGTGGCTGCATGTCAAGAGCACCTTGGGGACAAAGACACCAACACAGCTGGGAGACACAGCTGTGAGCTCTCCTTCCCTCTGCCCTCCCCCAGCCCACACGTTATCCCAGAGTCGTATGGAGACTATGAGAGGCCTGAAGGCAGGAAGCATTCTTTGTTTGCCTCCACTGACGGAGGACTCATTACCTCACTGTCAGCTGTTCCTGCCTGATAGAAAGTCTCCCAGCCCTGCCTACACCTGTGGACCCAGCCTGGACTCCCTTCTGGGTGTCACCAAGGCCACGCATCAGCACCTTCTCCTTCCTTCTCTCCTGACACCCCACTCCCAGGCTTCACCTCACCAACCCACCAAGAGGTTCTGGCCACGCCCACCTGTAACTTCCCCTGGGCCAAGCCCAGAGCTGACTTTCTGCCCCTTGTCCCTCTAGGCCTGGCGGTGGCACTGATAGCCCTCTCCCTTCTCCCTGCCCCTGCCCGGGCCCCAGGACACCACAGGCCCCACGCTCCTCACACTGGGCAGTCCAGGGTTCATCCTCAAACATCTCTATGCCTCTGTCCCTGGGCACTCCAGCCCCGCAGCTTTCGATGTCATCTCTAAGATGACCAATTCGTTTGCTGTCACTGCCACAAGAAAGAGCTACAAAGCAGCTGGCCTACACAACAGAAAACAGTAGAATTTTTTCTCTACGGTTCTGAAAAGTCCGAAATCGAGGCATAGGCCAGACAGCACTGCCTCCAGGGCCGGGGGTGGGGAGGGTGCTTCGTGCCTCTCCAGCTTCCAGCGGCGGCAGTGCTCTGCGGCTTGTAGCCGAACCAGTCCGATCTCTGCATCTGTGGTCACGTCACCATTTCCATTCCCTCGTATAGGGACACATGTGGTGGCATTCAGGGCCCACCCACATAATCCAGGCCCATTGCTCCATTTCAAGACCCTTAATCACCCCTGCAGAGACCCTTTTCCTAAATAAGTTAGAGGTCAGGGGCTGGACCTAGACAGCTCCCCTGTCCCTGATCCGCCTGTCCCCTGCGGGGCTGTGTGCAGTCCAGGGAGATGTGGATCAGAGGGGGGCTATGAACCTGTGGGGGGCCAGGTGACGGTGGCCACAACCCCAAGCCTACTGCGTCCTCGAGCAGCCACTTCCTGAGCCTCTGTGGCTCGCGGACACCCGAGGGACAGCAGCACTGTGACGGCTAATTGTCCTGTCAGCGTGGCTGGGAGGTACCTGATATTCAGCAGGACGCTATTCTGGGTGTGCCTGAGGCTGATGGATGAGGCTGGCATCTGGATGGGCCACCTCGCCAACCAGTCCGCGGCGGCCTGCACAGAGCAAAGGCGGAGTGAGTGGACATTGCTCTCCGCCTGGTGGTCAGGCAGGGACACAGGTCTCTCACTTCTGGAATCGGCCTGGAACCACACGGCCGGCCGGGGGCAGACTTGGGGCCTCTCAGCCTCCATGACTCCATGAGACGCTGTCTTACAGTGAAGGTCTTTCTCTTCACAGCCCTCAGGGCCACACAGCCACTGGGCGTCTTCTGCTTTCCCAGGGACCGCAGCTGTGCAAGGGCAGGGACTCCATGTCATTTCCCATGTCCCCAGGGCCTGGCACAGGGCAGGTGTGCAATGCAGATCTGCGGAAGGAGGGAGGGGGAGACAGGGGGCCATCACCAGGGGTGTTTGCCACCCTGCCCAAGCATGCAGGGGGTGCCAGCCACCAGAGCCCCTCGCCAACTTCCCCACAGAGTGTGAAGAGTGGTAGGTTCTAGGCCACTGTGGTCATGCATGGCCCTCAGGGGGCCCTCTGCCCACGCTGGCCCTCCCAGCCCGGCATACCCTGAGACACACCTCCTCCACTCCTAACAGAGAGAGGAGGGACGCTGGCAGGGCCTCTCCATTGGTTGGAACCGTACACACCCATCAGGGGGCTGCCCACACTTGTCTCACCCCTTGCCATGGCCTCAGGCACCACCTCTCCCAGATCTGGATCGATCAGGGCTGTCACAGGCACCAGCAGAAGGGGTGCTGGCTGGGGTCACCGAGACTGTGCCAGGCCCGCCACCTCCTGGCTGCATGACTGTGGGTAACTCCCGTTTCTGAGCTGTACTTTCCTCATAAACAAATGTGGGGCGAGCCTGGAACCTGTCAGCCAGGGCAGCTGGAACTGGGAGCCAAATGCCCTCAGCCCCCAGTCCTGGGGAATGCTGGACTCCTCACCCTGCCACCCCTCTGACTTGGACTCCGCCCCACTGGTGGGCAATACTGGGGTTCAGCCAGTGTGCCCCAAATTGTCAGCTTGGGATTTGTGCTTTCCTGTTCCTACTGGAACCCTGGACATGACAGGTGGGGGCTGGGGACACGGTGGGCCCCTCTCCACCACAGGGCTGCACTCTGGGGCAGGGTCTAACCAGGAGCTGGACTCTGTGGTCAGCACATAGCCCTCCCGACCCCCACATCGCCCACGTTCTTCCCCATCCCCGCCGCCATCCTCCACCCCACCCCCACCTCTGACCCTAGTCCATGGGTTTTCCAAGAGCTGCACAGCTCCGGGATCAGCCTGGTGGGGCGGGGCGGCCACCAGCCCATAGTCTTGTCTGCAGGCCTGGCCTGTGTTCTCAGGGCCTGGGAAACAGCTACGTCCTCTCCCGCTCTGGGGCCAGTGGCCTATCCTTGGGGTCGCTGCTATTTCTGCCAAAGGGGAGAGGTAATTATAGCTCAGCCCTTGCCAGCTGGCCGAGCTCTGCAACCCGGCAGAGGGGCCTGGGGCAGGGACGCAGGCCAGCCGTGGATGACCCTGCAATCTTGTGGGTTGTACTCCAGACCAGAGCTGGCAGGAGGCTGAGCAGAAGCGGCCCCATCCACCTGCACGGCCCAGCGCCGGTGTCTCTAGGGGGCATAGGGGTGCTGCCCTCTGAGACATGCTGGACCATGTTGGACTGTGCCCATTGGAGGACACCACAGAGCCTTGCTGCCACTGTCCCTCACAGATTCAGCAGGAAGCAGGTGAGATCCCAGGTCAGGGGAGCAGAGAGATGCCCACTTACCATGTGAAAAGGAAGCCACCAGACCAACGAGACATGCTGCAGGTGGGCGGGCAGGCCGGGCGTGGGCAGAGGCCGGGCAGACGGCACACTGTGACCTTGGACGGGGGCTGAGAGGAAGGGGAGCCATCCTTCCTGTTCACCCAGGATGTGGACATTCAGTGTTCCAGCAGGCACAGTCCCAGGCAGACCAGGGTGGCTGGTGGCCCCAGAAGACGCAGCTCCCTGTGGGTCACGTGATGTGGTGTGGTGGCCGGCGCACTCCGCGACTTCCCGGGCCCTGGGCTCTGAGCCCTCCCAGCAGCGAGCCTGAGCTTTCCTCCCAGCACCTGCCTGGGGCCTGGCCCTCTGTGGGCGAAGTGGGCAGCTCAGTCCATTACAGCCCAGAAGTGGGAATATGGGCCTCTCCAAACATCCCAGGGCCATGAGCCAAGCACCGTCCCTTCAGAAGCCACCGGGAACCGGGGTCCAAGACCAGGGCAGCAGGCGTATGGAGTGAAGGGTCATGGGAAAGGGGACTGACCTCCCAGGGGACAGCAGGGCCCAGAGTAAGGCGCTGAGACCAGCAAGCCTTCCCCAAAGGCCCTGGGGCCTTGCTGAGGGCAGGTCCACGCAGGCGCAGAGAGCTAAACAGAAATGGCTCATTACTCAGCTCACTTGAGCCCAGGCCACCGCGTTTGGGAACCCCAAGAACTGGCCCTTTTCCGAGCAGAGGTCATCAGTGGGAATCCCCATCCTGGCCCGCTGTGCATGCATGGGGTCACCCATCCGGCTCAGGGCACACCATTTGGCACCTGCTGTATGCAGACACCCCCCAGGAGGCTTAGCAGCCATCTCTGTCCTCACAGTGCTCTGGATGGTGGGCAAACACCCCTATTCTATGTGGGGGATTGGAACTCGGGGGCAGTGACATGCGTGGGTCCACCTGCCCCATCTGCCAGGGTCGGCCGTCCCCACTCCCACGCACCCACTGTGTGCAGCAGATACACAGCCATTCCTCAGTCCCGTCGTCAACCCACACCCTAAATGTACCCCAGAGATGTGTGGGCCACACATCTCGGCGTGGGAAGGGGCCTCGGGGGCCAGACCAACTCCTGCTTTTGGTCCCCTGGCCACGGCCAGCCCGGGAGGCAAGCCCGACGCGGGAGCAGTCAGCCCAGCCGGGCCTCCCCAGGACTTCTCTTGCGTAATTCAGAAATATGAGTTATCTGGGAAGCTGCCAGCCTGTTCCCAGAGCCCCCACCACCCTCCAGCCCTCACACTGCCCCTCCTCCTCAGGCCAGGCTGGCGTGGGGGTGTCCCCCCCCCAGCACATTTTCCAGCCGGGAGAAGGCACAGCCTCAGTGTGTGGCCTCAGCCCCCTTTAATTCAGCCAAGCTGCTCAGAACAAACGCCTGACCTCTGGAAGGTCAAGCTCCACCCAGAGCCAGCAAGGCCCGCAGTGACAGCTCCCTCCAGGTCTGGACAGTCCGGAAGGCAAGGAGCTGGCCAGGGCCCTTGGGGCCACCCAGGCCACTGCCCCTCAGCTGTAACGGAATCTTCTCAGATGGTCTGTGAGCTCCGGCAGCTCCGGTTCCCACTCCGCTCGAGGCTCTGATCACCGGCAGGTGGGCAAGATCACCCGGTGGTGCGGCCCCTGCGGGAGCCCAGGTGGGTCGGGGCGTGTGTGTGTGTGTGTACGTGTGTGGTGTTGGGGGTGAGCAGGGGTCCCATGAGCTCCAGCCTCTCCTGCTCAAGGTCCTAGTGTGCTTCTCTCACCTCCATCAGCCCAGATGCCACTGGTGACAGGACAGCAGGGGGAGCCTGGCAGGGGTGGGGGTGCTGAGCCACGGCCAGCCACAGGGTCAGAGCTGAGGAAGGACCCCTCCCCGTACAGGGCAGGCACTGTGCTGGAGTCTCAGAGGGACCCTGGTGAGGATGGAGACACGCCAGAAGGCAGTGGGCAGACATGGGACAGGCAGAGTACGTGGGTACACAAAGCTGTGACAGCCTGGCCCAGGTGGAGGCGGGAAGCCCATTGGGTGGCATCACAGTGCCATGGGGTTAGGCTGGGTGGCAGGAGAGGTAGCTGGGCCCCAGAGCTCGGCATTTCCGAGGTGTTGAACCAGGAGAGAGCTAGCCCAGCCTGTTCCACACACCCCTGGAAGCTGGTGGGAGTGGCCGGCCGGGCTGGAGGGGCGACAGCCTGGGGCCGCTGGGCCCTGCGGGTGCTGGCACTATCTCCCAAAGGCTTCAAGCCAAGGGAGGGAGGGAAGAGGGCACCAGGCCAAACCCTACAGGCTGTCACAGTCTTGTGGATGTGTGGCCAGGCCAGACCTCTTCTCCTGGAAAGGGGTCAGGAGCCAGAGGTTAGAGGGGCATGCCCAGAGGAGCAGGGCTTCCCCAGGCCAGGGCAGACGCAGGGGTGACACTGGGCAGGCCCCTGGCCCTGGAGCTATTTTCCACCCTTTATCACCCATCTGTCACAAGCTGACCTCGAGCAGAGGGCACTCGTGTTACATTGTCCTTGCCGGAGGCCCCACAGCCTCTGGCTCCCACGCAGGCCCCTCCCTCCACTGTCTAGCCCGGGAGGGGGCACTGGGCAGGCAGCGGCGTGTGGGGGAAGTGGGAGGCAGTACTGAGAGCAGCCTTCACCTGCTGAGCGTGCCTGGACCACACCCTCCTTCCATGTTACCAGTGGGGAGACTGAGGCCCAGAGAAGCCTTCCATTGACTGAGGTCTCTGAACCAAAGGACAGCGTCCAGGACTCAAGCCAGTCCTGGGGGTCAGCAAAGAGCCCGCTGCCAGACTTAAGGGGGAGCTGGAGCCTGGGCAACACTGAGCAGGTAGGGAAGATGGAACAGAGAACAGCTCAGGCAAAGGCGCCCGGCCAGACAAGGCATCACGCTCCCTCCCGAGAGGTGTCAGGGAAAGGACACCCCGTAGGAAGCCCTCACCGTCCACACGTGGTATGGAGCGGTCCCCGGTGTATGAAGTCACACCCTCTGTCTGTGTAACACTAGACACAGTGTCAGTGGCGGATGTCACTGAGCACAGGCTCTGTCCTGGGCTTGTTTCTGAGCCCTCAACACATGCCACCTCACTCACCCTCACAAGAGCCCTCGAGGTGGTGGCTGTTATTATTCCCATTTTACAGCTGGGTGGGCTGAGGCACAGAGAGGTCAGAGAGCTGCCCAAGGTCACACCTGGTCACACGGGGCACATGATGGAGCTGGCTGAGCCTGTGCCAGAACCATGGCTGTGCTACCCAGTCACTGCATGGAAACACGCCCACACACGTGCACACACGCCCACACACGTGCACACACTTGCACATGAGTACACACAGGCTCACCCACTAGCATGCATGTGCACACTCAGACACACCATACATTCACATACACCACACACATATGCACACTGTTCTAGGTATTTTCGCCATAAACATTTATGCCACACAACTATTTGGCTGTAAGGCGATTTTGCCATGGGAAAAAAAATAACGAAAAATAAGAGATACATTAAACAAGACATATGAAACGTGAAAAATTAATAACAAAAGTAGGAAGACTTTATTGCCAAAATGAAAATACCCTGGCTTGGAAGTCTCAGCCACGTATGAGTGACAGCATGTGCTGCGTGCTGAGAGGCCACACAACATGACGCAGTGTCGTGGTCCTGTCGTACTCAAACTAGCTCCAGACGGCTGACTCGCGCTCTGGGAGGCTGTGTCAACAGCCACCTCCCACACATTTGCGTAGCTGATGAACTTGCCGGACGGTGGGGGGCGGCCGTGCTCCCAGAGGGTCTCCCCCCCCATGGCCAGTGCCTCGTGTAGGACGCAGTCAGCCTGCACGTCCAGTGCTCAGCTGCTCTCCTCCACTACCCGAGACGGCGTGCACACTCACCACCACCAGTCTGCTGTGGGGTAGAAACAGGAGTACCTGGGAGGGCTTCGGCGGCCCTCCCACAGCCGGCCATCTCATCTTCACCGCAAAACCGCCATATACACAAACTCACACACGTACGTCACACAATCACACAAGATGTACACTCACACGTACATACTCACACTCACTCATGTATCACACAATCACACAGACACACACTCACACATGTACACACAAGTACCAACTCACACTCACACATACATATTACACAATCACACACAGGTGTACACTCACATTACACAGCGTATACTAACACTCATACACGCATCATACAATTACATGCAGATGTACTCACACACACTCACATGTATCACACACAGATGTACACTCACACATGTACATTCTAATGCACACTTGTGCATATTCACACGCATGCACAGCACACACATGCTTACACTAACATGCATATGCACACTGGTACACATCTATGAATGTGCAGTTGCACTCACACACACTCACATTTACATGCATGCACATACACATATATGAGCACTTTCACACTTGCACACTCACACAAATGCATACACACTCACATGTGTGCACACACTTGCACGTTGCTGTCACTGGGGCAGACCTGGGAGCCTGGGGAGGGCCTGCACACAGTAGGGCTCCACATCTGGATGCCACCAACGGCCCTGCAGGTACCTGCGTGGTTTAGCCAGTTCCCAGCCTCTCCAGCCCGTTTCCACATCTGGAAGGTGGCCCTGGGACCAAGCCCCAGCCTTTGGGCCACCAGTGGTCTCGGCTATTGGCCCACAACTGGCCCTTCTGGCCACCCTCGGAGAGCAAGTCCTTAAGATGCACCGGCCTCCCTCCCATCTCTTCCTCCCTGAGCTGGCCGGCTCCTTCCATGACCCCATTAGCAATAAAAACCCTGATGCTGCGATAGAAGAAAATTGTTCCCTTTTGAAATAATTGAACAGTCCGGGCTCCAGGCAGCGTCTGCACAGGCGCTCTGCTTGTCTGTGATATTTCTGCTACTGAGGGTCCAAGGGACACAGCTTGCCTGCTGTCTCCCAGGAGGGCTACTGCATGGCAGCCCAGGGTCACACAGCACTCACCCAAACCCAGCCCTCCCTGCAGCTCCCTGGCTCCCTCCTTTTGGGGTGGCCATGCAGGAGCTGCACTGGGGAAGCCCCGTCTGTGTTTGACCTCAGTTTCCCCATGAGTGCAACAGGGGTGCGGGCCCATCACCCCCCAGGGCACTTGACGGACTGATGCTCAAAGCCCAGCTTCTCCTGCACGGACGGAGCCCAGCAGGGTCTGGCCAGAACTGGACTTGGGGAGACTCAAAGTCAAAGACCCTTCAAAGGAGGTGAAAGGAACCTCACCCCAGAAGGGCTGCACTTAGTAAGGACAGACAGGGGTGCACAGAAACCTCACCGCAATCAGGGGTCACAGATGACAGTGGCGGTATCACCTTACACAGTCAGTGAGCAGTAAGGGAGGGAGCGAGCGACAGAGACAGTCTGGGCAGGACCCAGGGGTGGGCCCACCAGCTCCAGCCCCACCTGGCAAGGCGGTGGGCTTGACCTAAGTGGCTTTCCCAGCCCCGCCCCCATCATTCACCTCCTGGAGTCTCCCTCATGAAAGGAGGCAGCAGAGGTATTTGCTGCAGCCTTATCTGTGACCTTCAAAAATTGCAAGTGGCAACAATGAGACGCAAACTTGGGAATGCCGGATACTGTGGCTGTAAATGAGGGACCTCAGCCCTGTGAAATGGTGCAAAGCAGCGGCATTGAGCAAGCCGTCAACCATACTTGTTTGGAGCAAGCAAGGTGCAGGTCTCTTGGTGCTGGGAGCACCTGGAAGGGCAGCGTGTCTGCTCGTGGGGGGGGCCAGCGGCAGGTGGGAGCCAGCCAGCTTTCTGTAGAGAATTTCTCCTCCTTTTGTCTTATTCCTACGAGAGTTGCTTGTGCAATAAAGGATGTCTTTGCTGACTTAGGACCATGCCACAGTAAATGAGGACTGTAGCACAAGCCTTGAGCCCCAGCTCCCGGCCAGAGGCAGGACATCAGGCCAGAAGGGATGCGACGGCCACTCCAGGCTCACCGACGCCCAGAACAGGGAGGGTAAGGCGGGGTCCCTGGCGGCCTTGGTCTCGGTGGCATGCCAGGGCCAAGGGCACCGGCTCCACGAGCTGAGCTCCCACTGGGGGCAGGGGGTAGGGGGGATAAAAGGGAAGCCTCGTTTCTGCCTTTGCCCCAGGACCCCTGGGCAGGGGAAATCACAGGGGTGAGGCGGTAGGCACAGGAAGAGACACTTTCAAGGTTTGGTCTGGCAGAGAGTGTGTCAGGCCCCCAGGGTGGGACACAGCAGGACCAAATGTTCACTGTGTCTGATCAGGGCCAAGGGTGAGGGTACAGCACCAAGGGAGGCAGGAGGCTGGGACAGACAGGACGTCAGAGGGACTGGGAGAGGCGGCGGGCAGAGGCAGAAGACATAGAAGCCATGGCGGGCTCTGGAGCGGGACAGTGATGGTCAGGGTGCTTCTCTGGTAAGGTCACCTTGGCAGCCCAGGGAGGAGGATACCGGAGGGGCAGAGAGTGGAGAAAGGAGGACCGGTGAGGCCGTCAGGAGGCAGCTGGGACAGGGCTGGACCCAGGACAAAGGGGCAGGACAGGGAGCACAGGGAAAGGCAGTAGGAGTTTCTCCAGAAGCAGATGGGCCCCGACTTCAGACCGAGTTCTGCTCTAGCTTCTGAGCTCACTGCCAGGCTGTGGTAGGCCACAGGCACAGATGTCCCCGCTAGGGGAGGGGACAGCCAAGCCCTAGGACCCGGTGGGTCTCGTGCCTCAGCAGAATGACCACAGCCCAGGCCAGCAGTGGGCTCTGTGCAGCCAGTGGGCCCCAGCCAGGAGCCACCTCCGAAGCAGCCCTGGCTCACAGGTGCTCTCCCTCAGAGCAGCCTGTTGTCACCATTTTACAGACAGGGACACTGCGCTCAGTGCAGTCTGGTAAGTCTGGCTCCAGCTTGCAAACTCTGAGAGGGAGAGAGGGGGCCTGGTGGGCACGTGTCCAGGCTCTGCCCTCCCTAGTGGCCCGGTGCTCACATCCCTCACCTCAGCCACAGGCAGGCGGGTGGCACAGACGCAAGGTGGGCTGCTAGACGTGCCCAGGTGCTGAGCTGGGACAGGGCCAGCTCAGGGAGCCCAGGCAGGGAGAACCCCACAGAGCGTTCCTGCAGCTCAGACGTGAACACAGCCATCAGTGTGTCAGTGACCAGCAGCTGCACTGTCACGATGGACGTGTGAAAACTATGACACACCCCTTGGGACTGGTGGGGGCCGAGCCTGGACAGGGGCCCGGGCCTGCGTGGCCACTGACCTCGTCCGTGGCACCACCAACATAGCCATCTGATCGGGGCTGGTCCCAGGCAGGGGTGGGGGGGCATCCCACCGGGCTGGGGCTGGGACTGGGGAGCGAGGGCAGGTCTGCAGAGGGTCTCCACACCATTGGGTCCCCCACAGCGGGTATGGCTGCATAAACCCAGAGGAGGGGCTGGGGTCCTGGCAGGGCAGCCTGTATCCAGCCTCCTGAGGGCCCCGCAGGAGGGGCTCACGTCCACCTGCTTCCCTCTGCTTCCACCCAGGAGGGCAACAGGGAGTGCCCCCCTTCGATCCTGAGACTAAGCCGGCCGGAGCACTGCGGCCACGGGGCTGAGCCACAGAGGACCTCGAGGCATGTGCGGTTCCACGAGCCCCTGGAGGTGGCCGTCCACTGTAAGAGGGGAGCTCGGCGACCTGGCCTGGGCTGCATGGGGAGGGGGGACAGCATGTCCCAGGACCTCACGGAGAGCCGTCCGGAGGGACCACAGCCAATGGTCTGCCTTCACAGGCGCAATGCCAATAATCCCGGGCCTGTGGGGTCAGTCTGGACAGAGTGGTGATGGTCAACAAAACAGCAGAGAAGCATATAAGCAGAGCTGCCCAAATGGTCACTGTCCTCTCAGGAAAGGCCGTGGGGCAGGCGTGCCTAATGCCCGCCCACACTTCTCACGGGGTCAGCCCCACACACACCCTCCTCCTTTGTTGCCCACCTCCCAAATTCTCCCAGCCCCCAGCCCAGGCGCCTGCTGATCCCCTGGTCCCTCACTCCCACCGTGGGCCTTCCCATGGAACACAGCCCGTGTCAGCTACCTATGCCGTGTAACAAATGACCACGAACTTCGCAGGCTCAAGCAACCCACATCTACTGTCTCGGTGTTCCCACGGGCTGAGGGTCTCAGCACAGAGTCAGGGGCGCTTTGCTCAGCACCTCACACAGCCGCACCAAGGGGTCAGCCAGGGCTGGGTCTCATCTGAGGTGCCGGGGCCCGGTCCAAGCTCACGGGCTTATCTGCAGAATTTGTTTCCTTGCAGCTGTAGAATCCACAGCAGCTGCACCTTCGAGACCAGTGCCAGACTCTCTGACCACCAGACCCTCTTTTGTAAAGAATTCACCTGATTGGATCAGGCCCACCCTAGATAATCTCCCTTTGGATTGACCCTGATTGGGGATTTTCATTATGGCTACAGAATTCCTTCCTCTTTGCCATATTCTGTTGGGTATAAATGAGCCACAGCTCCCCTGCACCGAGGGGAGGGGACCACACAGGCAAGAACATGGTGGGGGGCAATCATGAGAATATCTTCGATTCTGCCTGCCACAACCCCCTCAGGACTTCATAAAACTCACAGTCCTGAAACATGGGGTGCCTCCCCGACGGCCCCTGGAGCTCCCACCTGCTCCCCCCACCCCGGGTTCAGCCCTTGCCCCCATAGAGAGATCACGTCTCCCATTCCCCCCGCCCTGGAGCTTCTCAACAGCCCTGGGAGCAGACTGCAGAAGGCCAGCCCCTGCTGTCGCTGGCCCACCACCCCTCCAGGCCCCCCCCCAGGCTCCCCAAGGGGGTCACCACACCCTGCACATCTTGGAGCCCCACATTCTGGCAGCCTGACCCTGGAGCAGCGAGCCTAGGCAGACCACTCGGTGGTGTCGGGCAGACTCTACCACCTGGGCCTCCCAAGAGCAAATCGGGAGCGCTTGTATCTGACACGGTCTGTCTCGGGGTCCTTTGGGTGGGCAAGTGAGGTGAGAAGCCCGGGGGTGCAGGGCAGGCTCAGCATGCCCCCAGCGGGGCACCCACTCTATGCTCTCCTTCCCAGACATCGCCGGCAGGGAGCCCACTGCCATCGCCAAGGGTAAGTCCTCAGTGCTCATCCCCGCCTCCCAGGGACCCATGCCCTGCCTCCCCTCCCCAGGGGCCCTCGCCCTGCCTGTCCAGGCGCCCTTGGCCCCGCCTCCCCAAGCCCCAACCCCCCACCTCGCATGCAGTGCCCTGTTGCCCCAGCCCCAGGCCACCTCTGAGTATCCCCCCCAGAGGACCGGGCAGGGCTGGGGGACCTCCACACCCATGGGCACTATGGAGTCAGCCCCAGGACCCCACCCCAATGGGCAGAGCCACAGTGCTCTCCCTACTACCTCCCGCCAGCCAGCCCCACAGGGAGGAGGGAGCCCTGCGTCCTGCTGGGGCATCAGGCTCACCCTGCCCCCTCCGTCCCCAGCGTCTGGCTGGCCCAGTGCCCCTGCTGTCTCCCTGCTCCTGCGGCTGTCTGTGTGCGCCCTGCTGTTGCTGGCGCTGGCGCTGTACTGTGGCCTCGAGGACCTCCGGGCCCGGCTCCTCGTCCTGGTCCTGCACCTACGACACGCAGCCCTCGCCTGCTGGCACTGCCTCCTACAGCTTTGATGGGCACACGGGCACAGGAACCACGCCTCCAGCCCTGTGGCCCCCTGGCGGGCAGGGCTGCAAGGGCAAGCCCAGGGTGGGTCTGAGCGCCCTGGCATGGAGCAACACAGGGTGAACTTGGGGACCAAGGGGGGTGCAGGCGGGGCCGCTGGGAAAGGGGGCCCCAGGATTTGAGATCAGACATGGGGCCTGCAGCCTGGGGGCTGGAGCAGTGGCCCAGGCCTCTGCATTTTCACAGCCTGGACCTACTGACAGGCTTTGTTACGAAAGGGTTTCCACAGTCAGGACCCACACGCTCAGGCCCCCTGGGCCAGCCCGCTGGACCCCTCCCTGTCCCAGCAGATGTGGCTGTGTGCAGTAGCCTTTCAGGGACAAGGACCCCTCAGAGGTGAAACTGGCCTCTTATCGCTTCGGGCCTGCAGGGCCCAGACCTCGAAACCCTATCAGGAGAGACGGGTCTGGTTGTGGAGGTGGGTGGCAATGCCTCAAAGGCCCTGGATTCGTGTGCAGGGCAGGCCCCGGCACGCCCACCTTGGTGGTGGTGTTGGTGCCCAGGTCTGACCCTGCCCTGTATCCCAGCCTGGGGATTCTCACCGCCCAGGGGAAATGCGTCCTGTCCAGCTCCTGTCCAGAGAAACCTGAACGCGCCATCTGCTGTCACCTCTGGAAACCACGTGGGAGCAGTGGGACATGCAGGCCTGTGGTGGTGGACCTGTGGGGGCCAGCTCCTAGTTCCTGGAGGTTCAGGACCTCCAGGCGCAAACACAAATGCAGTTTTTAACCTTAAATGACAAGCAGATAAAACACTGAAACAAGGTGAGCTGATGCATCCACATTACAGGGGCCGGTATTTCCATGTTTATTTTGACTTTGAGAAATAGATACACTTAAGTTTACTTTCAGTTTAGCCAGAAGTAGAATTAAAACGAGGATGTCCGTTACCAAACAGCAGGGGATAAGCCAATGGGGTGGACGCTTGTCCGGAACCCTGGGTGTGCCTGCCACCTGCCCCTCCCGTCCAGTCCTAGAGGGGAACCCCTGCCCTCTGCAAAGGCACACAGTTCCTGTCCTGACACCCTCTTCCCTTCCTGGAAGCCCCCAGGGTGTGGACGTCTGGGGCTGCCCGTGCAGCCAGCCTGAGACAGGCCCAAGTGTCAGCAAAAGCCCATTCTGCGAGTGACACATGCAGGAAAGTGGACGCAGCTCTCTGCTAACCCGCCCCAGACCAGCTCTGGGAGATGCACCAGTGCGGACCCAAAGCTTCTGCAGACCCTTAGGCTCCAGAAGCCCACGTTCTACCCCTGCCCCTCCTTCTGGGCCTGGCTGGCTGCTGCCTGAATGGGAGGTGAAGCAGAGCCTTTCCACCCTCTGCTGGGAACAGACGAGGGGCCTTCAGGGGCTGGCAGGCAGGGCCCGGGTGACCAGATCTGCTTGGGGACCTCAGGTTCTGTTAAACACCACGCCCAAGAGACCCACTGCTCTGCCTGGAACTCTGGGCCAGGCCCTGGGGGCAGAGCGCCTCTGCCAAGCCGGGACCCTCAGTCACCTGGCACCAACCTCCCCCAAAGAGGCGCCAGCCAAGCAGTACCACAAGTGACCTGCCACGTCACTTCCCCGGCCCAGGCTGCCCACTCCACCCAGCACCACTGTCCAGGCCTCTGGAGGCCCCATGCCCCCACTAGGGAGACCAAAGCACTCACTGGCGGTGAGAGCCACAGATGTGAGGAGCCGGGGTCTTCCTCCCCCTGGAGGGTGGGGAGCAGCTGCGGGGCCAGCCCAGGAAGTTAAAATTGCTTAGAGAGCCCTGGGGTGGGGTGCAGGTACTCTTACACCTGGTACCCCACTCCTGGATAGGACACGGAGGACTGAGTGCAGGTGGGGAAGCCAGGAAGCCCTTGGAAGAGGGGGTCCATGGCCAAGCAGGACCCCCTGGCTGCTCATCACTGAGCTCCTGGCTCCTGGATGCCCCTGCTCCCCCACCTGCCACTGTGTGGTGTGGGCAGGATTGTGCCCTCTGGGCATTGGGGCCTCAGAAGGAAAGGCAGCCCCCTGCCCTGGGTGGTGGGGGCACGGGGCACCCCACAAGATGCGGCCCGAGGGGCTGTGCAGGGCAGCGTGTGTGCTCACCTGCTCTGGACACGGCCCACACCTTCCTGTGCACACACGTTCGTATGCACACCTGTGTATGCACGTGCTGTGTGCTTGTGCATATGCATGCCCGGGTACATTTCTGCACACGCGTGCTCGTGTACATGTGCTCACACGTGCACAGACACGTGCACACACATGCTCACGAGCACACTCATGAGCCGTGTCTGGGCATGTCCACACGCACGTATACACGCATGTGCTCTCACACACTCCTCTGCACACGTCCCCACACCCCCCTTCCCGTGCAGCCTCACGTGTGCACACACGCCTTCACTGCATGTGCACTAGTATCGCACACGCACACCCTCATGTGTACATACTGACACCTGCAGTGGCACCTGGCCCCATCCGTCCCTGCCAAGCGCAGGCCCAGCCCACACACTGTGAGACAAACACGGCACAGGGGCCGCTAGGAGTCAGGCTACACAGGGCTCCCCCGGGCAAGTCCTGCGGCAGAGAACAGAGGGAACCACCGGGCACTGCAGCCGCTCCCCAGGACACCCACGCAGCCACCTCCTGAGTCCAGGCCGACACCACTGCCACTGCAGTTTCAATGTGGAGACCAGGCCTGGCAACCTTGGGGCCCTGGAGTGGGAGCAGAGGGGACGCAGCCCTGGGGGGGCCACCTCCGGGGCCAGAAGGCGGGCAACGCATGTGAGCCCCTGCTGTCCGTCTCGGGGTTCTTGGCCCACACACCACTCAGGAGCAAGTAACAAGAGTGACGTGTGACCATCGTGGGCTGCTGGGGTCCGTCAGGGACACGGGCTGCTGCCATGGAGTCACACACAGAATGACACCTGGGCAGGGGCGGTGTGGACCACCGCAAGCCCGATGGCCAGAGGGGTCTGCGAGGCTGGACGCCCTCCAGCCAGGTCCCATCAGGCAAGTGCAGGAAGGCTGGAAGAGGCCCTCGCTGCCCAGCCCCTGTGCTGCCCCCACCAGGTCAGCAGGCGGCCGGGCTCACCGCGGAGGTCGAGGTGCTGGCTACACACAGGACAGACACGCAAGGCTCTGCGGCCTGGGTGGGGGCCCAGGCAGAGCCCCTGCCACGCCCCCAGGACAAGCCGTGTGCCCCCAGGCAGCTGGGGGCACCTGGGGGCCGCCCGAGGACATTAGATGACGGCACTCTTCTCCTCCTGGAAGGAGGTCCGGGAGGCCGGCCTGGCCAGCAGCAGCTCCTTCTCGTGAAGCAGGCTGTCCAGCAGGTCCTCCTGCCGACAGCTGTGGTAGACTTTCAGGAAAGCCAGGACGGTGAGGGCCAGCCAGGCCAGCCACGAGGCCCAGAGGCCAAACTGCAGTGAGGGCGGAGAGCAGGGTCAGAAGCCGCCCACACCTGGAGCCTCGCTCCTCTGTCTCCACCCACTCCCAGGAAAGGGACAAGGGACAGGACCTGCTGGGAGAGGAACAAGACAGGACAGGAGGGTCCAGCCTTTGCTACCTTCCTCATGGGGGGTGGAGGGGGAAGCCAGGTAGCAGGTCTCCTCCTAGCAGCTCCAAGGAGAGCTGGTCCCTAAGGAAGCCTCCTGCGGTGGCCAGAACAAAGTGACCTTCATCGGCTGGCCGTTTCCAAACAGTTGAAGGAAATAATGGAATCAGAACCAGGCCTGAGCCTCGTTAACCGGCTCTCATCTGTCATCAGACTCCTCTTGCTCTTTCCTTAATCTACTTGGTTTGAATTACGGCTGAAGCATTTTCCACTAAATCTGCGTGAAGCCATCTCTGGCAGTTTCAGCTCCTGTCAGCGAAGACCCTTCGGACCTACCGCTGTCCAGCCCCCCCAGAGGGCTCCGCCCGTTGCAAGAGTCCTTGGATTGGCCACTGGCCACCACAGGCCTTGAGCGGCCAGTCTGGGTCTGGAAGCGCACCTGGATGCCCTCGAGCCCTGCTGGGTGCTGGAAGGAGCCAGCCCCACCCTGGCATGCCCTCCTCAGGGTCATGAGTGTCATCTGCTGGGAAACAGATGCAGACAGGTCCTCACTGACCACCGACATGTCCCGACATGTCCTGACATGCCTGCGTTCGGCCCCCGGAGTCAACCATGGTTTCCTGGAGGGCAGGGTATGCCCCCTTCCTGCCTGGGACCTCACCTACCTGGCAGCACCGCCTACCTGGGCAATCGCAAACTGATCGTAGAAGGCAGAGTTGTCCACGTTTAGCTCCAAGTCGACGCCTTGCAGCTCTTCGCAGCTAAAACGCAAGACACAGGGGAAGGTGACTGCCGAGCCACCAAGCAGAAGCAGCAGCGAGCATCGCTCTGAAGGGCAGGGGGTGTCCCCAAGGTAGGGCAGATGGGAGCCTCGACGCCCTGTCTGTGGGGCAGGGACCCCACACAGCCAGCCCACCTGGCCCTGGACGGTGGGGGACACCAGGGCCGGCCGGGCTTCCGGGCCTGGAGTGAACGAGGCCTGGGCTCCCAAGCCCAGTGACCTCCCAGGTGAATGGGGCCCAGAGAGGGAGGCCCAGAGGCCCGGGCTCACCCTGGAGGGGTTGGGGGTGGCGCTGAAGGGCTGGAATCATTGTTCGTAGGGACAAGAAAGCTGGGCGTCTCTCTAGAGAAGCCCCAAGCTATGCCCAGGGGCCCCCCAGGCTCTGAGGCCTCTGGGAGGGTAAGGAAGCAGGTGGCCTGGGGGCCCAGTGAGCAAAGGCCAGCTCAGCGTGGGCGAGACACCCCCACCATGGAGGGGCTGCCTGGGGGGGTTCCCAAGGAGCCACCCACCCAGCGTGCTCAAACCTTCCCCCAGTGTGTGCCCCAGGCCACAGCACAGGCCCCCAGGGTGAGGGAGCCGGCTCAGCCACCTTACACTTTGGGGTTCCAGGTCTGCTTTTGCTGCAAGACCCTGGAGCCTCTAAAAATGGTGAGCCCAGGTCCTGCCTTTCCAGGGTCCTGGCTGGGGCACTAGACGCTGCCCCTTAGGGCTGGGCAGTGGGCGGCCCCTCAGGGACTCCGGCAGTCACTGTGCTCCATCCGGGGCGTCCCCCAAGCAGACAGTGCCCCCTGCTCAGGGCCCAGAGCAGCCACTCTGGCCCCAAAGACCTCTGTCGCCAATCTGAAGCTTCTGCTCCTGTTGCTCACCACCCCAGCACCTCTCAAACCCTCCGAGACCAACAGCCCAGCTACGACAGGGGCCGGCCCTCTGCCTCTGCAGGCAGCGCCGGGCACCGTCTCCAGGGCCTTCCGCTGTGTGGCCGTATCAAGGCACCGGGACCTGGAGTCCACCCTGCGGGGTCCTGTCCACCCACATGCGGGATGTGATGGGGCAGCTGGGAGCTCGAACCTCCTGGACCCCCACTCCTCACCCAGAACCCTCCAGTGTCCGTGGGGACCCCGCTCCATATGAAGCTTCAGGTCCCTGAACCAGGAAGGGACAGTGATGTCACAGGGGCAGGTCCCAGGGAAGGAGCTGGCAGGTGTACAAAGGTCGGGGCACGGGTGGGATGAGCAGAGCTACGGGCTCGGGATGGGGCCCGTACAGGAGGGAGCGGCCCGGGCACACCTGTGGGGCACGGTGCCCTTCTCAGTGACGGCGTCGCACCACATGGTGAAGCCCACGCTCACGATGGTGCTGGCGATGAAGACGAGGAAGACGACGAAGGCACTGACCAGCAGGTTCAGGAAGGCGTACAGGAAGGAGCTGCGGGGAGCACGGAGAGGGTGGTCACTGGCACCACCCCCCGCAGGGCCCGGCCCAGCCCTCAGGTTTCCAGCTGGGGCGACGGCCTGCAAGGGGCCGCGGCTGCCCCTCACCCTGCAGTCCCTCCTGCTGGCCCCAGGCTGCCGACCCATCCTCCCAAAGACCCAGGAGTGGGAACTTTTGTTCCCACTGTGTCACAGAGGAGGCAGGGCAAGCCTGAGGCCAACGCCGCTCGGTCCACCAGCTCACCTGCTGGAAAGACGCCATTCAAGGCCATCCACCCACATGGCCATCAACGCTGCTGGCCTGGACCTGCGCGAGGGTGCCACATGACCCGCTCTCATGTCCCCATTGCAAGCTAAAAGGCTGAGCTGTGATCAGGGCAGGGGTGGGGGGACACGGGAGGCAGGGCCGTGAGGATGGGGCTCGCTCATGGCCGGGCTGCACCGCCCCTCGGGGCCAGGGCCTCCCCAGGGTCCACACGGGTACGGATCCCCTGGGCTGCCCTCTGACAACATGGGGGCACGTTCTCAGAACACCCCACGCCACCACCAGACTCCTGTCCGGGCCGCAAACACCCACCATCCGCCATCTCTGAACCGCCCCCTCAGGATGCAGAGTCCACCTGTGAGCCCCAGACAGACGGAGCCTGCAGAGGCAGGAGACAGGACTGTCCCTCGGGAGAGGGGGCACCACAAGGGGAGCCCCCTCAGGTGGGACGGCTGCCCAGGTCCTCCTCTCACCTGCTGTCAGGTGTGATGTGAACACCAGCCAATCTGAGGTAAACGATCCATGTGGACACGCTTCACAGTGAACATTTACTAAGCAAGGTCTCAGCTGGCAGCTCAGCCACGAAAACACCCAAGCTGCCGTCATCCGTGTGCTGATTGTGGACCCAGGCAAGGCGGGGGCCACACACGTCCATTCATTCACGCCTTCATTTATTCACTCATGTGACAGGCACTTTCTGAGCCTCAACCCCGCCCCCACCCCATGCTGGGCTCTGGAGACAAAGGATTCAAAAAACGACACAGTCCTGGCCCCAGGAGGCACCTAGGCCGAGGGCACCAAACCCAGCGTGAAGTACACATCACCAGGCCGCTTGATGGCAGCCGGAACCGCGTGCGTCTCTGGGGAAGGATCCCACTGGGCTGTCCTCTCGCCCCAGCCACACGGCTGCACAGACACAGAACTGCCTGCCGGTGGGGGGGCCTGAACCTTCCCAAGAGCCTCTGGAGGGGTGAGGCAGCAGACGCCGTTCTTACAACCGCAGCCGCAATCACACCGCCAAGGCAGGGGGAGGGGCTGGCCAGCGGGTTTGCGTGTGTGCTCACACATACACACGGGGCTTAAACCCAGGTGACGGAGGTGAGAAGCGTGTGCCAGTAAGACCGGCACCGCGCCTGGCACAGCGCCCGCCACATGCCAGCTCCTCTGAAGACCAGCACCTACTGCACAGCTCGCACGAGCTGGCTGGGCCCCCACAGCCCGCTCCCCGCTCAGTGTCAAGGTCCTGTTTGCTGCTCGACTCCCAGGTCTGCCCGAGCCCTGGGGGCTTTCCTCGTGCGTGGGTGGCTCTGCGGCCCCTGCCCAAACTGGACCCGCCGGGCTGCTGTCTTCCCGGCTCTTCAGATCCCTCCCCACCCCTGCCAGGAGGCTGACCTGAGGGGACCACGGCTATGACCCCTCCGTGGCTCCTGGTTGAGTTTGGCCAATGGGAACGGACGTGGGAGGAGAGGAGGTATGTGTTCACCCCCAGGTCCCTCCTGGGGGCTGTCCCAGGCTGGCTGAGTTCCCCCAGCCAGGTCCCATTCTTCTCCACGCAGCGCCTTCCACGTAACCCTCCCCTTCCCAGTCCCTCCGGCTGGGCATGGTGACAGGGACATGGCGAGTCATGTTTTGGCTGGGACCCTGGCAGACACAGTTCTGAACTGCAAAATACATCCGGGTGGGGTGCCCTGGATAAGAGGTCAGGGTCTATAGTTGCAAAGAGGGGTACAGTAACAGCACGCCCCTCCGAGGCTGTCACCAGGCAGAGCTGGTGTCAGACCTGGCTGCCCCTTTGCCAGTGTGTGACCTTCAGCAAGTCACCCTCTGGGCCTCTGTAAATTGCGTAGTAAGAGTCCCCCACTTGGTTACCATGGAAACTGAGGGGGCTTTGTGGGTGAAGGCCTAGAGCACTGCTGCTGGGGGCTCATGTGCTCCCAGCCCCTCCCCAGGACATCCAGCCCGGGACAGGCTCCCTGCTCGCTGGGCCCTGAACGAGGCACACCTGGAGATCTGCATACGGGGCTGGGCCCAGGTTGCCACAGGAGATGGGGGTGCAGGAGCTGGGGTCGGAGAAGCTGCTGGGTCACCCTGAGCAACAAGATGGCAGGAACTGTGGCTCGGGGGCCAGCTGGGCCCTGTGGGGCAGCGGGGCTGGCTGGGGCTCAGGCTGTGGCACGTCCAGCACGCAGGAGCTGGTGCTCCGCGGAGGTTACCCCGAGCCCACACCCAGCATCTCGGTCCTAGACGGCCGCTCCGCTCCAGCCAAGGAGAACTCGGTGGTCCCGGCAGCAGGAGGGGCTTCCACAGGCAGAGTGAAGGAGCAGCCTGCCCTCAGCGCACAAGTGCAGCTCGCGGGGACCACTGGCTCCATTGCGGCCCTCTGCGGCCCCCACCAGCACCCATCCTGCAGGCACCAGTGTCCCAGACATGCCAGCTGCTCTCCGCAGCGGGCCTCCCTGTGGGGAGGGATGGCCAGGTGCAGAAAGCAGGCCACCGGGACAACCAGCCAACGTCAGATCCTGCTCCCTGCACCGGGAGCGGTGTCCCCACACTCAGTACTGAATTCCAGAGAGGGTCAGGAGTGGCCTGTCATTCCTTGTGCAGCGGAAGCACCCTCTACCCAGCAGGCCCAGGATGCAGCCGGATTCTGGGTCCAGCCAACCCACCTCTGAGGGTGGTCTACAGCACAAGCTCCAACAGAAGAAAACCCAACTGTGGAGACGGCCAGACACTCCAGCTGCATCCCTAGGAAACGGGCACGGCTCAGGGAGGGCACCAGGCTGGGTCTCCCAGCTAACAGCTTCTTCCTACTCCTTGTCCATTCTGGTCGGTTTCCTCAGAACTCGCCAGAGCTCTACAGATTTTTGAAGAACTGGGTGTGCCTGGAGTCTCACTCGCCCCGGCCCCCAGAGTTCATACCACCCCACCCCTCCCCTTCCCCCGGGATTGGACGGGGCAGCAGTCAGGACCAGGGAGGCCACATGCACACACAGGGTTAACTGCATCGTTCTCCAGCAGCCTCTCAGGGTACCCTGCCTGGATGTGCCGTCTCCATGGTGACAGCATCCTGGGAAGCCCTGGGAGTGATTTGCAGGCTGAGGGAGGCGTGTGGGCAGGCAGATGGGTTGTTTTAACCCAGTGCTCCCCAGCCATCAATCACAAACCGCTGCCACCTGGACGCCACGGGGCTCCCGCTCGGGCAGAGCTGCCTAGGCCCCCCAGCTCGTGGCTCACCCTCAGCTCATCCACCTGCACGGAAACAGCGAGGCACCCAGGAAGCCACAGGTGCCAGGTGCACTGCCTCATTCCTTCAGTCAGCAGCCAGGGTGCGCCGTGCAGAGCGCTGCCCCTACCCCTTCTACCCTTACAGTTCTGGGCACAAGTTGTCAGGGACCCCTCCACACAAGGCACACCCTGCATGAGGACGGAGCTGGCACCATGGACACGGTGTCTGACCCACGAGCTCGGGACCCAACCTCAAGCCTGTCACACAAACCAAAGGGTGCGGCTCTGCCCTCGGTCTCGATGGGGTCCTGGGTGGTCTCTGAAGTTGGACTTCTAAGACAACTAATGTGCACACCAGCCCTACACAGGCTGGGCCCCCTACAATCCGCATGTGACGGGGGGTGATGTCCTCAGTGGGCTGGACGTCTCGCGCTATCAACGGCCCTGAGAGCCCTCGGCCATCACAGGAGCGCACCTGACTGCCCTCCCCGGCCTCCTGCCGGCCCAACTCCTGCTCGCCTGGTGGACACGGCTTCACCGATGACTGAGCTGGAATTGGCTTCTCTGGTCAAGCATCTCACCTCTGGCGGACGAGGCCGGCCCCGCCTTCCTGGGGGTCTGAACACGTGGACACAGCAAGCCTGGAGGGCTGAGCGCTTGGCCAGATTGTGAATCTGCAAAGCTATCGGGGCCAGGACAGTGACTGCGAAGCAGCGGGTCTCAGGATGCAGGCACCTATCTGTCATTCATTCAACAAACATTAATTCGGTGACCCCTGTGCTCTGCCCTGCGCTCAGCCCCCAGCACACTGAGGAATGAGGCGCATGCCTGCTTTGGGCTCATCCAGCCCAGGGTCCCCTCCAATGGGCAGCCATGGCAGCTGTGACTGAGTCCTACAAGCAGAAGTACCATGAAGAGCTGGCACTCTCCACAGACGTCACCGCAGCTGACGGACTGCCAGCCGGACTGTGCGCTGGACGAGGTGGGGCAGGTGGAGGCACTGCCCATGGAGCCAACCCTTCCTGATGGCCCAGGGGGACATTGTGCAACAGGTGTCCCTACACAGGATAGGCTGGCCCCAGCCTTGGCTGCCATGACAGAGCCTGGACAGAGGTCACTGGTGGTGGGACCAGGTGAGTCCCTGGAACGGACGCAAAGGGAGACAAGACCCGAGATGTTCCTCCAACCAGGCCACTTTCCCAGCAGCACGACCGCCCTCTGTCCAGAAGACGAGCAGAGCGACAAAACACAGGGAGGCGCGGGAACTCCCCCAGCCTCCGTTTCTACCTTTAAAATGGGGGTGGCGATGGCAGTTCCACGGAGCTGAAGGGCACCTTCCACAAGATGACAGGGACAGAAGCTGCTGTTATGAATTCCCCAGGTTTGCCGTGCACTTTGTGTGAGATGGGCGGCCCCACAGACGGGGCCCTACCCAGAGAGCTGCTGGTGTCCTTGCCAGCTAGAGCCTGAACGCCTTGAGGCCACTTGTCCTGTGGGGACAAGCTGGAATGATGGGCACGATTTGATGGCCAAACCATGGCCCCCATCTGGCCTATGTCCACTGCCCTCAGCTTCCCAGGCTGAAGGGACATCAAACTACCCACCCTGCTGACCATCCCATCCTCTTCCTAAGACCCCGTCTCGTGTTCAGAGATCCTTCTCCTGCCCCAAACTGCACGAGGACTCTACCTGGGGTAACACCTGGACATGGCAACGTGGGTGCAGATGATGTGACCTCAGGACACCAGCCATCGAGCGGCATGAGGAAGGAGGAGCCTGGCAGCAAGGCAGAGCCCCAGCCCCACAGCACCTGGAGGCCTCCCAGGCTGGCACCTGGCTGCCTGCAGACCCCAAATCCAGAACCTTGCTGTAGGGGGTTGACTCGTGTCCCCGCCAATATATGTCCACGTCTTCACCCCCAGTACCTGTGACTGACCTTAATTGGAAAGAGGGTCTTTGCTTGTCATTAATAAAGATGTCAGGACGAAGTCGTCCTGGCCTTACAATTAGGGTGGTCCCTAAACGCAGTGACTCATGTCCTTAGAAGACATGAGAGAAGAGGCCACATGAAGAGGAAGACAGAGACCTGGCACGATAAAGCTCCAGGCCGAGGAGCACCAACCAGCTGGGAAGAGGCCTGCAGCACCCTCTCTGCAGAGGGAGCCAACCCCGCCGACACCTGGATTTGGCCTTCCGCCTCCAGAACTGTGGGAGAAGGAATTGTTTCAAGCCCCCATTTGTGGCACTTTGGTACGGCAGCCCGGGAAACTCACACATGTGGTTTGCTAAGATGAGCCTCATCCCACTCGCTTCCAAAATAGGTGCCAGAGCAGGAAAAGGTGAAGAGGAGAATGGGGGCCAGGAGGAAAGGAGGCTTGTAAGGAGAAAGCAAGGCCCTCATCACAAAGCCGGACCCTTCCGACAAAGCAGGGCCCTTCACATCTGCTCCCATGTTTCCCCAAAAATAAGACGCAGCTCTAATGCGTCTTTTGGAGCAAAGATAAAAATAAGACTCGGTCTTATATTATATCATGTTACATAAGACCTGGTTTCATATTATAGTAAAATAATACCTGGTCTTACATTAATGTTTGCTCCAGAAGATGCACTAGAGCTGACGGTCTGGCCGGGTCTGATTCTCGGGGAAACAGGGTCCCTCCCTGGCATCCCCCAGCCAAGGCCTGAGCGTTAGCTATGGGCCTCGAGGGGCTTCCCTCCAGACTTTCTTCCACCATCACCCTTCCCAGGACGACGGGGATGAGGGGAGTACTCCCCAGGATGCCCTGTCGCCCCCTCCCCCACATCCACCAGGAGCACAGCAGAGGTCGGAGCCCGGAATGGAGCTGTCCGCGGTGCTGACGGGTGTGGCCGGGATGAGCCACCGAGGGAGGCCCAGGTCTGCTCGGAGATGAGATGAGCGCGCCGGGGTGTTGGGGAGGTGGTAAATCCCGGAGGCCAGAGGTGATGCCCCTTTGCGATGGGAAGCACTGGCCTCCTACGGAGGACCAAGGAGCGGTGAGCGTCATGGTCCCTGGGTTCTGCGTGTAGACAAAGGGCAGTGTGCCTGGAAGTGGTGAGGGCCCAGGGTTGCTATCCTAGGGCCTCCAAGCTCCCGGGGAGATGGAGGGACTCACGCTCCTCCTTGGGAGAAGGAGAGCCTGGAGGCTCTGGGGACACGGAAGTGGCACCGTGCCCGGGGGTGCGGGCTGGTCTGTTGGGGCAAGGCGGCCGCTAGGTCCCACTTACCCCTCGTGTCCTTTGCAGAGGAAAAAGAGCGTGCGCCAGGCGTGCGCGGCGGCGAGCAGCAGCGACAGGAGGCTGGTGAGCAGGCCGAAGCGGCAGGCGGCCGGCGGGCCCCACTCCTGCACGGTGAAGCGCTCCCGCTCCTGCACCGTCAGGTTGGCGCTCAGCCACATGCCCTCGGTGAAGAGCAGGCAGCGGCCGCGGAAGTCGTGGCCGTTCTCGGACAGCGGGACCACCACCACGAAGCTGAACAGGAAGGCCAGGAAGTAGCAGACGCACTGCGCGAAGAGGAAATTGTTGAGCGCCATGGCAGCGCCAGGAGGGCGAGGAAGCGCCGGAGGAGGCCGGGGGCGGGCTGGGGGCGCGGGGCGCGGGGCGCGGGCTGCGGGCCGCGGGCGGGGAGCCCGGGCCGCCGGAGTCTCCGAGCGCCGCGCGCAGGCCCGGCCGGGGAAGCGCGGGAGGCTGCGCAGTGAGGTTGCCGGCGGGCCCTGCGCGCCCCGCCCGGGATGCGTGCGCAGCGGCCGAACGTGGGCCGCTCCTGCGGTCAGCACTGCGGACAACTCCCGGGGGCGGGCGGGACGGCGGCGAAAGGCAAGAGTGGCTGGGGGTGAGCCACGCTGGAGAAAGGGGGTACCGATGGAGGGGAGGAATGGAAACCGGGCAGGCGAACGGAATATTGGTAGGTCGGCTTCTCAAGACCTGACTCTGTGCCATTAACGGTACTAGGAGCCCCCTGTATGGGCATCACATAGGCTGGTTCTGTGTCCCCAGCGCCCCATTAGCTTAAGGAAAGGAGGCTAAGATAGAGGTTCTGGAGGGACGTGTCCAAGATGCCACAGTGCGAGTGAGGTGGGAGTGCAGTTTGCAGTCCAGGCTGGAATGATTCTTCTGCAGGAGTCCTGGAGTGAGAAATATGGGGCAACGGGGACAGAGAGCCGAGGAGCTGGGGTCAATGGGAACGACTCAGAGGTCATCCAGGGAGAGATGGCGGGTGAGCCTCGGGGTCTGGAGGAGGGAGTGGGTCTGAGCTATTCCTGCTTCTCCAGCGTGTGCCCTCAGCGGGGACATCTGTTACACTGCCTGACACAAGTAGGACCCAGAGTTGATAATTTGTAAGATAAATAATGGATGCCCAAGCACCTCATTAAGACAGGCTTCGCTGAGATGGAATCTGCTGATGCATTAATTAATAGAATTAATACCTTTTCTAATTCCCTTTAAGGCTAAGGCACGTTTAGCCCAATTCCCAGAGCGAGGAAGCCCTGGTGTTGCTCCTTTTAAAAGATACGGCCGAATGGTTTAAAATCACATCAGCATTTTTGTTGCAAGTACTGAAAACTCTTTTTGTTTTGTTGCCAAAGTAATATATGCTCATTTTTAAAGTCAAGCAATACAGAGATGTACAACATAAAAAGAAAGTCCCCGTCTCATCCCCCACCCCCACCCTGCCACACTACCAGGGTGAGCACTTTTAACAGCCTGACGTCCACTTTTCTAACCACATGCACACATACACACCATTTACACAAACGCTTCAAACTACACGTGCAGCTCTGCCGTGTGACCCCTTCATTCAACCAACTGTCACAGACTTTAGCCCACTTGCACACACAGGTTCCATTCTTCTGCATCACTGCCCAACAAGCCACAATAGTGGTGACTCCACAATTAGCTATTCCTCTTTTGGTGGGCAAGCGTTAGTGTCCTCAATCTCTGCTATTTCAAATACTACTGAGAGAACATCCTAGTACGCATACGCTTGTGAGGGTATTTCTTAGAGAAATTCTCAGAAAAGAAGCGGCTGGGCCATGGGTGTGCACGTTTAAGTGTTGAGAGAGAACCAGTTGCCAAACTGGTATCTAACACCATACCAGTCAGGTCCACGTCCGTGTTGCAGACACCCCCCCCAACACTGAGACAGGTCGGTTGCTTTCAAGTTCTGTCCGTCTTACATGGAAAAACAAGCTCCCTGATGTGTAAACGTGGATCTCCTGGTCATCATGAGGTTGTGCGTCTCTTGTGCTTGTTACCATCTGTAATTTGTCTTCTGGGAATTGTCGTTCTGCCTGCAGCGCCTTCCAAGCACACACTGAGGACCAGCCTTATGTCTGTGACAGCAGCCCTTCTCTTGGAGAACCCACTCAGGGTTCTACTATTGAGTACCCCAAGTCAGCCAAGGGGAGCCAGCCCACTTAGGAAATTCAGCCCCCACCCAACTCGGGCAAAAGTGGAAATGCCGCCCGTCCGTTATCCAGAAGGCTGACTAATTTGAACACATCTGGGGGTATTACACTGGAGGCTTTGGCCAAAATAAAAGAGACTTTGCCAATTGAGAAGGAGGTGACCAATTGGAAAACTATAGAATAAACTGGAAAGATTAGTAAACATCCACCATTTTAAAAGGCACAAGACTCTGCATTTTTAGAGATGGGTTCTATTTAACCCTCAAAAGTCAGGGAATTAATTGCCTGTTATTGAAATCATTCTAATCTAAGAAAAAATACAGAAAACTCCCAAATTCATTTTTTAAAGTCAGCTTTACATTAGTGCTAAAAGCCTTTTTAGAATAGCGAGGGAAAGAAATAAGAAATTTTATTTACAAATATTCATGTAAAAATTTCAAAGAAAATATCGGCATATTGAATACAATATAATGTATTAAGAAGATAAGAAAACATGAACTAGTAGAATTTATTACAAAGGCAAGAACAGCTTAGCTTAGGAATTCAATCAACAATTTATTATACCAACAAATAAAGGAGGAAACCCCAGTTTTTTGTCACAGGATAAAAGGCATTTCGTAAAACTGAATATCCATTCCTTTTTTTAAAAGAAGGAGCAAACGCCCTTAATATGGTACAGACTGTCTAAAGACATCATCAAAAATCTGCAGTTCTTCAAATCAGAAATAAGACGGAATTCTCACTATTACAATTATTATTCACCATTGGTTTGGCAATTCTACCTAATGGAAAAGGTCAATGAAATAAAACAAACAGTAAATCTATGGGAAAAAGAGGTAAAATTATCTTTATTGTAGGATAATATGGTGACAGGCATTGAGCACAAGACACCCTATAACAATTAGAATTTGCAGTAGAATTTCGTAAGACAACTAGATATAAGACAACACACCCTTTTTCTAGTAGCTGAAGTCAGGTTCCTCAGGAAAGACCCTGAGGCTGAAATTTACTGGCTGCGGGGCTGAGCAGAAGTTGAATGGTGGTGCCATTCAATCGGAGCTCTGAGAGTCGGACGTCCCTTGCAGATGTCCCTTAACAGCAAGATGTTAAGGGTTTAAGCAAAGAAACAGGCATGGTGGAGCCCCCACCCCAGAATGAGACCTTTGGAGTCGGGCCTTTCCAGAGGTAATCTCAGGCCTAATCCAATAGGACTGTGTCCTTACAAAACGGAGACACGTGAAGACACACATGCAGACAGGTACAACGCCACGTGACGATGGAGGCCGTTAACAGAGTGTTGCTTCTACAAACCACAGACAGCAAAGACCCCTGGCAACCAGCACAGAGGGGTGCAGGCCTGGGGTGCGTCCCCCACAGACAAGGGGACAGGCCTGGGGCGGGTCCCCCACAGACCAGGGGACAGGCCTGGGGCAGGTGTCCCCACAGCCTGAGAAGGAGCCTACCCTGCTGACACCTTGACCATAGACTCCCAGCCTCTAGACCTTAAGAGAATAAATGTCTGCCATCCAGGCTGGCAGGTCAGAGGGATTTTGCTTCAGCATCCGAGGACACTGACCCATGAGGGACACAGCAACCTTAGCTAGGGGAGGCAAGGCCCGAGATGGGACACCAACCTGTGCCTTTCTTTCCCTGATGTCACACCCCAGCCCCATGGTGGAAGTGTCCCTGACATGGCAGAGGTCATCACCTTTCCACCAGCTACCAGCAATGGGGGCCACTGCCAGCTGACCCATTGGTGGTTGGTCTGGCCCCAAATCCTGTATTAACATCTGCTTCCTGGGATCACCCCCGGGTCCAGCTTCTGAGAAACAGACACTGAGCTTTGAGATTTGTGGGCAGGAGTATTCAGGGACACAGAGAAGGGTCCTCTAGGGAACAAGATCTGTGAGCAGCCGTGAGCAGCAAGATTGGGCCGGGAAGAACTTGTTGGGAACACTGAGGTGACAGAGAACAACCCAGCCCCACAGCAATGGCCCTTCAGAGTGGTCCCAGACCAGGACAGGGCCTGAACCTTTGTACCCCCAAATTGGCCCATCACTGGATGTGGGCTGCCTCCCCAGAGGGGTCAAAACCTCGGAGGAGGTGGCTGTCATCTTCACGGCTCTGAATCCGCCAAGGGGGCCACAGCTGGTGGCTACTCGCAGGTGAGAGAGCAGGCATCCAGGTCCTAGGGGGCTGCAGGCGGCAACCAGCTGGGCAGCTGGCAGTGGAGCTGCACTCACGTTGGCTGCAAAATCCATGAACTAGAGAAGACCAGACTCAACAGGAGAGACACACAAAGCAGACAACAGGCAAGCGACTTCACTGGAAGACATAAAATGAGTCCAAATGCACAGAGAAGCGCCGAGCTTCCGGATGACATGTCCAACCGCCACTGAAATACCATCCTTCCCAAAGAAATCTGCAGAGACGCTGTCATCCCAACCAAATGGCTCTCTTCAGTAACTCAATACAATTATTTTAAAGTTTGGTTACAAAGAACGCACACACACGATGGCCAGGACCTTTTGCGAGTGTTAGGGTTTGCCATGAGGCCTAGCTGACCTGGTCAACAGGCAGCAGAGTGCGGCCGCAGGCCAAGGAATGGACCAGAAGCCAGGCCACGTGCACCAGGGCTGGGTGCCAGAGAAGGGGCCATAGGAAAGGGCTCACCTCACCACGGTGCAGGCCCAGCTCACCGGCCATAGGAAAGAAAACACATTTAATCCTCTACCTCAAATTGATACGCAAATAAACGCAGTATGTTCTAAAAGGCCAAAGTGCAAAGCAAAGTTCTTAATAGAAAAAAAAAATGTATGACTTCATTTGCATCATTTTAGGGGAGGGTGAACCATCTAAGCAAGACAGGAAGTCCAAGACATAAAGATTCAACCATATAAAAATTTAAAATACTCGATGGCAAAATAAAATATATTACTATCGAAGTCAAAAGACAAACAGCAGATGGAGGGAAAACACATTGCCAATCATGTAAACAGACACAGTTTAGTTCTTCATATGCACAAACATTTCCAGCAAATTGGGAAGACAAAGGACAAATGGGTAATTCACAAAAGTGTAAGCACAAGCATGAATATAAAAGATGCTTGCACCCTCCAATGCTGAGAAGCTGCAAATCCAAACAAAAATGAAACACCAAAGCTTTAAACAGCTGATCACGTCTGCTCCTGGCGTGCAAAGACGGGAAGCCCCACACGACGCTGGGGACGTAGATGCTGACCCTCCAGAAAGGAAACGCACAGCACCTGAGGAAAGCTGAGGTCGGGCATGTCCCTGGCCCGACTCTGGCTTCTCGAAGCTGCGGTTGCACAGAAACCCTTCACTCTGTAAGGACAGGTATGCAGGAATGTTTACTGCAACAGTTTGTACCAGCCCCAAATGGAAACAACCAGAATGTGTATAAACCAGGGAGGAGTTGAATAAATTCTAGCGTCTCCTTGTGATAGAAAACTACACTCTATGGAACAGAAGGAGTCAAGTCTGTGGGTACGGACTTGAAGGGTTATCTGTCACAGAATCAAATGAAAAAAGCAATTTGCAGCATCATGTGTATAGTATTGTCACATTTTAGACATGTGAAGTCTGGCTATTTGAATACGTGTGACAGCTGAGAGAGATGCTGCTGGCCGAGCTGCTCTCGCCTTGGGGACAGCAGACAGCAGGCTGCCTGGGCTCAGGTTGGTGTGTCTGACTTTGGAACACAGGTGTTTGATGCTGCTGAGATTTGAAAGAAAACTTCAGAAGTTCAAGGCAGTCACCTGGCCCTTACCGAGTAGCCGCCTCAGGGCCGACAAGTGGCACAGCTCCCACCAGCGTCCTCAGGATGGAGCCAGGATGCTGCACTGGGACAGGATAGGATGGTGGGTGTGGAGCGAAGTCTGAGAGTCCAGACCCCTGGCCTGTAGCCCTGGGACCCTCACCCCAAGGAACCTGTGCCTCTTCATCTGCATACTGCAATAATATCTACCCCCGCCCACCAGGTGTGAGCGGGGGCAGGGCTGTTCTAAGGATGACATGAGGTGGAGGGGTCCCACCCTTCCCCTCCAGGAACCTGTCCTGATATCTGCTCCATTACATGCACTGGTCCTGCTCTCTGGGACCCCAGGACTGTGGGATGGGGACAGACTTCTACCTAAGCAAAGGTATCACGTCCTGTAGGTGCTACACAGCACGTGATAGGGTGTGCTGGGTGGGCTGGGAGCTTTTCAGAGTGGACGGTTATAATTAGAAGACTCTGGAATGATCACACCCATCAGACACCCCCACTGTATCTGGCATGGGCAATGGCAGGCAGACAGGCCGAGCCAGGCTGTGCCGTAGGATAAGAAAGGAGTCATGCTGCGAGGGATGCTGGGATTCCTGCAGCTAAAGGGGTGGAGGGATGCTCAGCTGGAGGAAGAAGCAAGTCTGAGAGAGGCCCGTGCTGGAGGGAGAGGTCAGAGAGACTCCAAAAAACAAACCCAGAAGACCCAATGTCTTTAAGATTCATGCCATTTTCTCGGCTCTTACAGAGGACGGACAAAAGAAAGACCACATGAAAGAGAAGACTGCTTTTCATCCAAACACTGCTGTGGGCACACAGTTCAGCCTTTGCCTCATTCACTGTAGTCCACCCAGGTGCTAATGACACAGTCCTCTCCGAGTGTAGGGAGAGGAATGAGTGTGTCACTCAAGAAGGACTTGTCAAGTGAAGGGCAGGCTGCTGAGAGGGTAGATGGATGGAGAGTGGCTGGGTGCATGGAGGACAAGTGGATGAATAAATGAAATGATGCATCAGTAGGGGAGGGCGATTTGACAAATGGATGAGAGGGTGGGTGGGTGGACGGATGGATGGATAGATGGATGGATGGATAGATGGATGATAGATGGGTGGATGGATGATGGATGATGGATGGATGGATGATGGATGGATGAGTGGATGGATGGATGGGTGATGGATGATGGATGGATGGGTGGATGGATAATGGATGGATGGATAATGGATGGATGGATGGATGATGGATGGATGAGTGGATGGATGGATGGATGGATGGATGGATGGATGGATGGATGGATGATGGATGGATGGATGGATGAGTGGATGAATGGATGGATGGATGATGGATGGATGGATGGATGATGGATGGGTGGATAATGGATGGATAGATGGATGGATGATGGATGGATGAGTGGATGGATGATGGGTGGATGGATGGATGATGGATGATGGATGGATGGGTGGATGGATAATGGATGGATGGATAATGGATGGATGGATGATGGATGGATGAGTGGATGGATGGATGGATGGATGGATGGATAATGGATGGATGGATGAGTGGATGAATGGATGGATGGATGACGGATGGATGGATGGATGATGGATGGATGGATGGATGATGGATGGATGGATGTATGAGTGGATGGATGGATGGATGGATGCACGGATGGATGGATGGGTGGCTGGATGGATGGATGATGGATGGGTAGATGGATAATGGATGGGTGGATGGATGGATGGATGAATGGATGGATGATGGATGTATGAGTGGATGGATGGATGGACGGATGATGGATGGATGGATGGGTGGATGGATGGATGGATGGATGATGGATGGGTGGATGGATGATGGATGATGGATGGATGGATGGATGGGTGGATGGATGGATGGATGATGGATGGATGGATGATGGATGGATGGGTGGATGAATAATGGATGGGTGGATAATGGATGGATGGATGGACGATGGATGGATGGATGGATGATGGATGGATGGGTGGATGGATAATGGATGGGTGGATAATGGATGGATGGATGGATGGATGGATGGATGATGGATGGATGAGTGGATGGATGGATGGATGGATGATGGGTGGATAAGATGGATGATGGATGATGGATGGTTGGGTGGATGGATAATGGATGGATGGATGGATGATTGATGGATGAGTGGATGGATGGATGGATGGATGGATGGATGGATGGATGGATGATGGATGGATGAGTGGATGGATGGATGGATGGATGGATGATGGATGGATGATGGACGGATGGGTGGATGGATGGTGGATGGATGGATGGATGGATAATTGTTGGATGGGTGGATGATGGATGGATGGATGAATGGATGGATGATAGATGGATGGATGAGTGGATGGATGGATGGATGGATGGATGGATGATGGATGGATGATGGACGGATGGGTGGATGGATGATAGATGGATGGATGGACAACTGGGCAGGTGGATGGAAGAGTGGCAGGGAGGATGAAGGATGAATAAATGTATTGATAGAGCAGTACAGGTGGATGGGTTGATGGATGTGTGAATTGGTTGGTGGGTGGATATCTAGGTGGAGAGGTTGGGGGTGAAACATGATTAAGAAATCCCCGAAGCCACACTTTGGCTCTGGGGAGCTCTCACAGTGTGCTATTCACGGTTCTGTTGAGTCTGTTATTTTGGGATGTGGTTTTCAGTCCTTCAGGCTCAGAAACAAACAATTATGGGCCTACCAAGCAGCCACACTGTCACCAGACTCCAATGGCTGAATGATGGGCCAGAATGTCAGGGTACTGACGCCCAGAAGGTGACGTCAGCAGCCCTACTTGGGACGGCATTGTCACAAGGCAATTGGAGAACACGGTATCAGTGGGGAGTGAGATCACTTGCAGGGTAATGAGTAGTATATGGTTATAACTGCTCTATTTTATTACCAGTTATTATTGCTGATCTCTAACTGTGCCTAACTTACAAGTTAAACTCTATCATAGGTGTGTATGTATAGGAAAAACATAGCATATAAAAGTTCAGGACTACCCAGTTTCAGGCGTCCACTGGGTCTTGGAACACGTGCCCCGTGGTAAGGGGCACTGCTGTAGACTCACGTACAATCTATTTGATTCTTGATTTCTGGGGGAGCTCTGCCACCATGACTAGATTTGTAAATTTCTCCCTGCTTTACATATTTTTCAATATATTTCAGCTTATGACTCTCACGTATTCTTCATGAGCTGTCCTATTTGCCAATTTGAAATACCCCCTCTTTGTCCCTTTCAAATATTTTGCCTTAAATTTTATTTTGTATGACGTAAATATTGCTAGGATTAGTTTTTGTTCACATTTTTGATAGATTTCTTTTCAGCTTTTTAGTTTTTAATTTCCTGAGTTACTTTGCATATGCTTTTTGTAAGCAATATTTTAGTTAGAATTTGTTATTTGTTTCTATTCAGTCTGAGAATCTGTTAACCTTTGACATTGATTGCAATTTCTGATCAAATAAAATCTTCGTATTTTCTAGTTTGTTTGTTATTCGCCCCCTCACCTTATTTTAGAGAAAAGATCTGTCTTATTCCATTGTTTCTCAACTGGCTCTGAAACGTTTTTGTTGACCTTCCCACCTTCTCCTGACTGCCCACAGGCTTAGAAAACACTCCAGCTTGCATTTTTCTGAGAGCGAGTTGGGATCTACATGGCCCCCAAACAAGACGAGACCAGTCTCCTCTCCTCTCCTCTCCCTCAGCCACCCATGGGGGTCCCACGTGGGACCTTAGTTCCAAGTGTTAATATTTGTTTACAGTCAACACGTCTTTGGCTGTCACCATGTGCTAACATTTGGTACGTCCAACCCCACCTGGGAAATGGGACAGCAGCCCCAGGGCCCAGAGTAAGGCCGTGAGGACAAGTAGGAAATCCTCCCAGAACTCAGCGAGCAGCCGGACAGTGGCGGCAACAAGTGCCATCCCTTCAGCTCCTGGGTCCCTCGTCCTCCTCCCACAGGCATCTCCTAGCAATTCCTTCAGAGAGTCGGCCCGTTGGGAGCTAAACACCTTTGTTTTCTATTTGCATATAAATAATGGATTGTCTGAGGACTTCCCCTCAGGCCTGGGAAGACTTTGCTGTCTCTTGCTCCCAACACTGAGAAGACAGACAGGGGTGAGTCTGATCCAGGTTCCTTGTCAATAATCCAGTGTCCCCTCCCCGACCCAACATCGGAAGCCTTTGGGATTTTCTCAGTGTCATCAGCGGTCACACTGCATGCCTGTGTGTCAGGGACAGTCTGCGGTCGTTTGTAGTTATCCTACCTGACACCTGGTGGCTCTCCCAGTGAGGTGATGCCTGAACTTAGCTCTTGAATCGGCCACGAAAAATTGCTCTTCCTGTTAACCCTGCCCCCGCCCCTTCCCTTATTGTCTCCTCCTGGAATCCTGGGAAATGGATACAGAAACTTCTAGATCTGTCCCCAATAAACCTTTCTCCACTGCAAATGCCAGCTCGTACATTTCTTTTGGCCAGTGCGTGAGGCAGACAAATCCAAGTATTGGGGTCCCGTAACACTCCCTGCCCATCGATGGGGAACTTTGGCTTGTTCTTAATGGTTTTCTGTTCGTTCCTAGGCCTCTCATTGTTTCTCTGAAATGCCAGCTGTCCCATGTCTCCCTCCAGATGCCACTGGACTTGCCTTACGCCCTCTCTGCTGTTCCATCAATTCTGCTTCTCTGTCCGTATGGAGCGTTACATCTCTGTGGAGGGGACTTTCCTGGGAAATTGGGCGATGCCTGGCTGTGAGGTCACCTCTGCAGAGGCACCTCCCCATGAGGGCACCTGCTGCGTTGTTTGCCCTCACCCTTGGGGGCGACAAGGAACCTCTTTGACCAAACTTTAGTCAGGCCCCTCTTTTTGAATAAGTCTCCTCCTGGGCCTGGCAAGTCCCGTTGGAGCAAAGCGTGCAGCCTCCATAGCTCACCTGGTCCCTCTGGGTAATTTCCCTCTCACCCCGTCCCCTGCCCACCTGTCTCTGTCTTATTCAGAGTTGAGCCCAGTCTCCCTCCCTATGGCAACAGTCTTGAATAAAGCCTTCCTTTCCGCTTGAAGAGTGTCCAGTGCAATTTTTTATTTACAAGGGGAAAGCTAAAGGGTTAGAGAGGACCCTTCAGTCTGTCTTCAGTAAGAGCAGGGAGGGCAGGCCATGCTGGGTTCTTTGCTGTGGGCTGGACCCGGGAGCTCCACATTCTTCCCAGGGTCACTGGATGCCAGGACGTGCCTTGTCTCTTTGAACTAAGACCCCATAGTCATTGATCCTAGTTTAGGGCAGACCCTTGTTCCTTGCAGCCTGACTCAAAGTGTGGGGCAGGGGCACTGGCCAGGTGAGAAAGCTGCACACACATGTGTGGCCTGATTTTTTAAGAGGTGAAGGAAATCATTTGTACAGTATGGAGGGAAACCTTTAGGGAGGGTGGAAGCCTGAAGACAGAGGAGCAGGTGTTCACCAGCAAAGAGAGGCGGGGGGCAGCGTGTGGAAAGGCTGAGATGTGGGAGAAGCAGCCCAGCACGCCCTGCACGGGGAGGGGTCTGGGCCCTGCCTCCGCCCACCTGGACCATGTCCTGAACATGCCTTGGTAGGTTACCGGGGTGCTCTGCACCCCAAGAAAGGCCCTCTCTCTACCCAGGGGCCAGAAGACCCCACTCACTATTCTTAGAACTCTGCAGCCACAGAAGGAAAGTGGCAACGGTCTCCAGTTGGAGAACATCTGCCTCTGGGAGGGGTAAGAGCACAGGGCATGCCAATTTGGAGAACTTCTGCGCTTAATTTGGCACTTTCCTTTTTAAAAGAGGAAATTTATATCCCAGGAAACCAAGAGAAGAACCAGAAATAAAAAACGGTCATGCCCTACCATTAGAAGGCCAATTGCAAGGCATCAAATTGTACACATAGGCAGAGAAATTGTTCCTGAAAAAGTGCAAATTGCTACTTTGTTGCATGTAAATGACCCGCTAATTGCTTTTTGCAAACAATATTTATGCAAATGGCCCCACACTCCCTGAAGCTGCACAGATATGCACTCACATTTACACTTGTCAGCACCCCTCCTTTCATCTCTGAAGCAGAACGACAGATGCCAGCGGGAGCCCCTCCCACACCTTCCTACCTTCCTCCTTGTGTCCTGCAGGGCCCCTCTCAGCCCCTCTTGCTGCCTCTTCCCCATCACCTCCACCCACGGCTCCCTACGAAGGGAGCCAAGTGTCCCTGAGTCCTGCCTTCCTGTTCTCAGATCTCCTCTGTCCCCACGAGTGTAAGTCCCTCGCCCTGCAGTCAAAGCAATGACACCGGCTCCATCAGCAAGGTCAGCACACAACCTAGGAACTTGGGACACTTTCCGAGGCACATACACTTCGTCTACTAGGTAAAGGCTTTCTGAAAATCAATGAGAGAGAAGGGCCCACAAATCGGGAGAAGAAAATAGTCAAGCACGATGAATAATTATAGAAAATAAATTCAACAGATTCTTAAACAAGTGAAAAGGTTGTTAAGATCACTCACAATCAAGAAATGTACATTAAAACTACCCTAAGCGTCTGCCATAAAAAGGAATGAAATCTTACCATTTGCAACAACATGGATGGACCTAGAGGATATTACGCTAAGCGAAGTAAGTCAGACAGAGAAAGACAAATACCATATGATCTCACTTATATGTAGAATCTAAAGAACAGAATAAACAAGCAAACAAAACAGGAATAGACCCATAGATACAGAGAACAAACTGATGGTTGCCAGACGGAAGGGCAGTTGGGGGATGGGGGAGAAGGTGAAAGGATTAGAACAGGGGTGTCCAAACTGCGGCCCATGATCCATTGTTAATTGGCCCGCAGCAAATTCCAAAAATATATTTAGTTTACTGAAATAAACGAGGTGAGGCAATACGCACTTCACCTCGAGTGAGTGGCCCGGCTGTTTGTGTATTTTACTGCACATGGCCCTTGGTGAAAAACATTGAAAAAAGTTTGGACACCCCTGGATTAGAAAGTACAAGTTGGTAGTCACAATATAGTCATGGGGATGGGAAATACAGCATGGGGAATATAATTAATAATGTTGTAAAGATTATGGAGGGTGTCAGATGGGTACTGCACTTATCAGGGGGATCACTTCATAGACTGCGTAGATGCCTGACCACTGCACTGTACACCTGAAGCTGATATAAAATAATACTGAATGTCAACTATAATTAAATATATGTATGAGGTGTGATCAAACAATACAGTAAATGTTTAAATTAAAAAATATATTACAGTAAAATACACATTGCCATTAATCCCCCTCAAAAGACTCCCCCTTGCTTCAAACACACTCAATCCATCATTCTTGCCACTTTCTGAAGCAGTTCTGGAAGTCCTCTTTCATGAGTGTCTTTAGTTGTGCTGTTGTAGCTGCCTCAATGTCCTGAATCATTTTGACTTTGAGGAAGAGCCAGAAATCACATGATGCCAGATCTGGTGAATGAGGTGGATGAGGACACTCCATAATGTTTTCATTTCACAGAAATTACTGTACCAGAAGTGATGTGTGACACAGAGCATTGTCACGATGGAGGATAATTTATGGCACACTTTAAAACACACCTTCTTTCAACCGTAGCTCACATCCAACTGACTGCACTGAACAAGTTGAAACTTGTCACACACTGTTACTAAGGGTCAACATGCCACTTCCTGTATGAAGATCCCTGCCTTTCTGTTGGATGGCACCCGGCAGCAGCATTCACCGTATTTTGCGATCACAATGAAAAGGCTCCATGTCACACATCGCTTCTGGTACGGCAATTTCTGTCCAATAAAAACATTACAGTGTGTCCTCATCCATCGTATTCACTGAATCTGGGACTGTGTGACTTCTGGCTCTTCCCCAAAGTCAAAATGATCCAGGACATCGAGGCAGCCATGACAGCGCAACTAAAGACACTCACAAAAGAGGACTTCCAGAACTGCTTCAGAAAGTGGCAAGAAAACAATGGGATGTGTGTTCAGAGTGAGGGGGAGTATTCTGAGGGGGATTAATGGCAATGTGTCTTTTACTGTAATAATTTTTTTTAATTTAAACGTTCACTGTATTATTTGGTCACACCCCATATTATAAAGTTGCACACCTGAAATTTATATCATGTCATTAATCAGTGTCACCCCAATACATTTAATTAAAGTAAAAAAAAAATAAAAATGACAAAAAGTGATGCCTGAAAGGAAGACCTGCCTTGGAGGTTAAGATGGTGTAATACCCAGGAGAGAGGAGTCCAGGTTTACCTCCCTTGCTCTGTGCTAAGATTTTAAAATGGGATAAAACCCAGAGCTATTTCATTCCATCCCAAAGGGTTGAAACTAGGGACCTTCCCTTCTCTCAGAGAGAATCTGTTTACATTAAAAAGATGAGGTTTCTCTCCCTCTCTCCCATGGAGTTGTTGAGGGGGGACAGTTATAGCAGTTCCTCAATAAAGATTCATAATCTTGGAGTCCCCTTTCAGTGGCACAAAGCCCCTTTTCACATAGGCAGGGCTCACGTTTCCCCAGGTAGAGAATGGGCTACAGGAACGAATGCTGACATTGTCTGTAAACAAGTCATTGGGAGAGATCCAAGATGGCAGGGTAGATAAACACTGTGCCCACGTCCTTCTGTGAACACATTAAAATTACAGCTAAATTATAGAACAAGCCACCTGGAGAACTATCTGAAGTCTGGCTGAACAGAAGGTTTATAACTAAGAATATAAGGAAAAAACTATATTGAGACTGGTAAAAGGGGTGGAGACACAAAACGGGCCCCACACCTTCATGTGAAGTTTGAGAATCAGAAGGGATATCTCGGCTGCAGAGGTTCCCCCTGGAGGAGCGAGGGACTCCTGGTGCCTGGAAGAGGAGCCCCCACAGCATCTGGCTGTGAAAAACAGTGGGGATTCTGACTATCCAGGTGGAACATAAGGCTGCGGGAAACCCAGACATCCTCTTAAACGGCCAGCCTGCAGACACTCACCCGGGGCTCCAGCAGAGGGATGGTGACTTGGGGGTCATTGGAGACATATGGGGTCAGACAGAGGTGTTTGGCTTCAGGCGAAGGCTGGGGGACAGTCACCATTTTCCCTGTGAGGAGATCCTCCTCTGGTGCAGTCAATAGGCGGGTACCATCTTTTGTGTATCGAGCCCACCCTCTATGCTTACAACCAAATCTGAATCTGATTGGCCTGGTCAGTTCCACTGCTCTGCCCTGCGGACTCACTGGGACCCTGCACTACCCAACTTCCCCAATGCCAGAGACACTTTCTCGTGAGAAGCCAGACCCACATGGCACTCTTTCTGGAAAACTATCAGAGTCCACAGGACCCAGGTGGGTGGCAACTGGCCTCGGTGTGCTCTAAGTAGCTCCAGGCTCAGCACTGGCACCAAACCAGAGTCTACATTAACCTGGTGACCACAGTTCTTTTCACTCTAGTGATTCTTTGAGACCCTGCTTCACCCAACTTGTACACCACATGAGGCTTTATCAATGGCTGAACTTTATGGGAGCTGGCAGGTGGCATCAGGCCTGCAGGTATCCTAGCTTTTTACAAAGCTAGGTCAGGTACTGGGGCTGCCATCTGCATGATTCACAGCGTGACCTCTCCTACATGCCTCCAGGGTTAGCACAGGCAGTGAACAATCGTGGATTGCTTTGTAGCTACTACCAGGTAGTCTGCGGTCAGTTACAGAAGGTGGCTGACCTGGGCCTGCACCAGAACTCATCTCAAGAAGCCCCAGAACCAACATACTTGGAGGTCGGCTTCAGACCACAGCAGAGCAACACCCAACTAGCCCCACAAGTGGCACACCCAAAAGGCAGGCTCAACAGGCACCAGAGCCCACTGGGGTGAATCCCACTCTGTGGGGGTAAGTCCCCCGCACAGCAGCCTGTAAGCTGTGGATGTGGCCAATGCCTAGAGCCAATAAGCCTGAGGGTCAATCCCACCCACTGATGTGCCAATAGCAATCAAGGCTCAACTATAACAGGAGGGCACACACAACCCACACAAGGGACACTCCTGGAGCACCCAGAGGAGGTGAGCAGGGAGAATGTGCCTGGCCCTACAGGGCACCAACTACATAAGGCTACCTGGCCAAGACTGGGAGATATAGCAGATCTATCTAATACATAGAAATAAACACAGGAAGGAAGCCAAAATGAGGAAACAAAGAAATACATCCCAAATGAAAGGACAGAAGAAAACTCCGGGAAAAGAACTAAACAAAATAGAGGCAAGCAACCTACCAGATACAGAGTTCAAAACAATAGTTATAAAGATGCTCAAGGAACTTAGTGAGAAGTTCAAGAGAGAGATAGCAAGCATTAAAAAAAGACATAGATACCATTAAAAAGAACCAGTCAGAAGTGAAGAATGCAATAACTGAAATGAAGAATTCACTAGAAGGAATCACCGGCAGACTAGATGAAGCATAGGATCAAATCAGTGATTTGGAAGGTAAAGTAGCAGAAAACATCCAACTGGAACAGCAAAAGAAAAAATAATTTAAAAAAATGAGGATAGTTCAAGGGGCCTCTGGGACAACACCAAGTGTAACACATTCCCATCATAGGGGTAACAGAAGGAGAAGAGAGAAAGCAAGGAATTGAGAACCTATTTGAAGAAATAATGACTGACAACTTTCCTAACCTAGGGAAGAAAATAGAAATACAAGCCCAGGAAGTGCAGAGAGTCCCAAACAAGATGAACCCAAATAGGCCCACACCAAAACCCATTATAATTAAAATGCCAAAGGTTAAAGACAAAGAGAGAATCCTAAAAGCGACAACAGAAAAGTACTGACTTACCTACAAGGAAGCTCCCATAAGACTGTCAATTGATTTCTCAACAGAAACTTTGCAGGCAAGAAGGGTTTGGCAGGAAATATTCAAAGTGCTGAAAAGCAAGGACCAACAACCAAGATTACTCTACCCAGCACAGCAATCATTTAGAATCAAAGGAAAGATAAAGAGCTTCCCAGACAAGAAAAAGCTAAAGGGGTTTACCAGCACCAAACCAGTATTTCAACGAATCTTAGAAGGATTTAAGATGAAAAAAATATATCAATAATATGAATAATAAAATGGCAATAGCTACATATCTATCAACAATTACTTTCAATGTAAATGGCCTAATGCTCCAATCAAAAGACATAGGAGGGTTGAATGGATAAGAAAACAAAACCTTTACATATGCTGCTACAAGAGACTCACTTCAGATCGAAAGGCACACACAGACTTACAGTAAAGGGATGGGGAAAAGATATTTCATGAAAATGGAAACAAACAAAAAAACTAGGATAGCAATACTTATAGCAGACAAAATAGACTTTAAAACAAAGGCTATAACGAAAGATGAAGAAGGACCCAGTAATCCCACTTCAGGGTATTTATCCAAAGAAACCCAAAAAGCTACTTTGAGAGGATGTGTGCATCCATATGTTCATTGCAGCATTGTTTACAATGGCCAAGATGTGGAGGCAGCCTGGGTGTCTGTTGATGGATCAATGAATAAAGAGGAGGTGGGACATATCCACAATGGAATATTGCTCGGCCACGAAAGGGAATGGGTTCTCGCCATCTGCAGCAGCATGATGGACCTGGAGGGTGTTGTGCTGAGTGGAGTATGTCAGACTTTCTCTGTCTGACCGATGCAATGAGATTTTGCTTATATATGGAATCTAAAGAACAAAATAAATAAACAAAACAGAAACAAACTCATAAATACAAACACTTTGATGGTTGTCAGATGGAAGGGGGTTTGGAGGTGTGGGTGAAAAAGGGGAAGGGATTAAGAAACACAAATTGGTAGTTACAAAATAGTCACGGGGACGTAAAGTACAGCATAGGGAATATAGTCATTGATAGGGTAATAACCTATGTATCATGCCAGGTGGGTGCTAGACTAGTCAGGGGGATCACTTCATAAATTGTATAAATATCTAACCACTATGCTGTACACATGAAATTAATATAAAATAATATTTGAATGCCAACTGTAATTGAAAAATTAAATGGGGCAAAAGGTGACGGGGAATAAGAAGTTCAAATCTCCATGACAAATAAGTCATGGGGATGTAACGTACAGCATGGGGAATATAGTCAATAACATTGTGACAGCGCAGGACAGTGTGAGATGGTGGCTGGACTTATCAGGTGATCACTTCTTTAGGTACATAAATGTTGAATAATTACAATGTACCCCTGAAACTAATATAATATTGTTTGTTAGCTATATTTTAATAAAAACCTTTTAAAAATATTATTGGCCTTCCTCTAAGCCAGAGACCCCACGTTTCCTTTCAGGATGAAATAACTAAGTATAAAATCAGGAATGTATCGTATTCACTCAAGGTGCCCTTCAAGTGTCAAGGCTGTAGAAACAGCTCCAAATGGACAAGAACATGGAACCATGGGGCCACCTTGAGGAATCTTCTAGGAGATTACCTCCAGGCAACGCAAAAGATGACTAGACTTCAGCAAAAGGACTAACGTTGGGGAGGAGGGCAGGAAACTACTCATGTTACGGGTTATGACACAGTGACAATAAAGCCACTTTGCAAATCGGAGGGCAAGAGGGAAGCAGCAGGATGCAGAATCAGCTCATTGGCTGTGGCACAGGCGGGAGTCAGTTCCATTAAAAACTGACAACCCGACCCTGAAAGTTTAAATCAGAAAACAGGAAACTAAGAGCACATAAAAAGCCTAAGTTCAGAGGTAACTGTGAGAATAAAAATGCAAACCCTTAAAAAACAACAAAAAGAGCTGACAACACATCATGTATCAAATGTGAAAACACGCACATAATTATAAAACATTATAACAGCTGACAAACACGCAAGTCATATTAATAAATGCTGGTGGGGTTGACTCATCTATTAAAAGAAAAAACTTTCAATTTGGCTACAAGCCACATCTAGCTATGAGCTGTGCCCAAGAGTCACGCAAGATGCAGTGACCCAGAAGCTGACACTGAAGGGGCTGATTAAATTAAAGGTATACTGGGCACATGGAAGCCATAAGGAATGAGGTGGGAATCCTGATATCAAAGTAGAAGTCGAGGGGCGGCCGGATGGCTCAGTTGGTTAGAGTGCGAGCTCTGAACAATAGGGTTGCCGGTTGGATTCCCACATGGGCCAGTGAGCTGCGCCCTCCACAACTAGATTGAAGGCAATGAGCTGCCACTGAGCTTCCAGAGGGGCATCCAGATGGCTCAGTTGGTTAGAGCGCGAGCTCTCAACAACAAGGTTGCCGGTTCAATTCCCACATGGGATGGTGGGCTGCGCCTCCTGCAACTAAGATTGAAAACAGCAACTGGACTTAGAGCTGAGCTGCGCTCTCCACAACTAGACTGAAGGACAACGAGTTGGAGCTGATGGGCCCTGGAGAAACACACTGTTCCCCAGTATTCCCCGATAAATAAAAACAAATTTAAAAAAAAAGTAGAAGTGGAGATGGAAAACCTGAAACCTGGCAAAGGACTTTTTAATGCAGAAAGACACAATTCCCAACAAAAATACAAGTTATGCAACAAATGACACAGCAGCCACCTTATGAAGCAAAAACTCAAAATTACAAGGAGTCACAGATACGTGACAGGACATGTCACCACAGCAAGACAGAACAAGACAGATCAAGTGAACAAGAACGAAGGAACGTGTGTCAGAGCAGGTCCTCCAGGATGCAGGCAGGAGACGAAGTCAGGAATACAGGAGGTGTATTGGGGGGCACCTGCTAAAGACAAAGAGGGGACCCAGCATCGGACAGGAAGGGCCTCAGACTGGGAGACATCACATACCTGTCCTACCACCTGTCCAGAGTTGCAAAGCAAAGGCTGCACTCCAGAGGCGTCACATGGCAGGCACCACTGGCCAGGTCCTAGCACCCCATCTGGACCACCATTTTCAGGGTCACCCAGGAGGAATATGGTTTTGGATCAAACACACAGTAGGTCCCAAAGCACTGCAGCTGGAGGCCATGAGGCAGCTGCTCTCCTCACAGCTGAGACACAAGCTCTTTCTGGAAGGGAGGTCTGGGTGACACACTCCACACTGTCACATAAGGATACAGAACACCTAACCACATGAGCAATAGGCAGAGCTTGTAGATACATGAACACATATGCACACTCACACACATGCACATGTGCACACACACACACACACACACACACACACACTTTAAGCCTAGAGAATACCAAATGCACTTTCTCAATCAAGCATAGAACAGTCACAAAAGTTTATCATACACCAGGTCACAAAAAGTTGATTGATGTTGCAATCAACTATCTCTAATCACAACATAATAAAACTAGAAATTATTGACAATTTTTTAAATTGCATTCCACCTGGAAAATTTGTTTTGAAATCTATTTAAACAATTCTTTGCTGAAAGTGGAAATAGAAACTGAAATTACTTTCTTTTAAAAATAATGATAGTGAAAATACTACATATCAGGCTCTATGGGATATATTTAAAGCAGTGATCAAAGGAAAATTCATAACTCTGAACACTTCTATCAGTAAACATGAAAGAATGAGGAGAGGAATAAAATTCCCAGCTCAAATAACTAGAAAAAGAACCACAGAATAAACCAAAAGGCCTCTCAATGAATGAAATAATAAAGATAAAAGTAGAAATTAATGAGGTAGAGAATAGAAAAACCCTTGACCTAATTAATAAATCAAAATCCTGAATTTTTTAATTAACAAAATAGGCAAACTGCTAACTAACCTGATCATAAAAAAGGAGAAAGTTCAAGTACACAAAATAAGAAATGACAAGAAAATAACAACTGGAGCAGAAGAAATGCTTAAAATCATGGCACTAGTTTGCAGACATCTCTGCAAATAAAATTTAAAACCTTGATGCTATGGGTTAAATTCTGTCCCCAGTCAAAAAAAAAAAAAAAGGATTTATTGAAGTCTTAACCTCCAGTACCCCAAAATGTTACCTTATTTGAAAATAGAGTTTTTGCCGATGTATTTAGTTAAGGTGAGGTCACCTTAACTCCCTTCTCTCATCGGATGGAGTAGGGTGAGCCCTAATCCAACATGACTGGGGTCCTTCTAAGAAGAGGGGAATTTGGACACAAACACACACACACAGGGAAGATGCCACGTGAAGACAGAGGCAGAGATAGGAGTGGTGCATCTACCATAACAAAAGACCACAGACTGGGGGCTTAAACAATAGAAATGTGTTTTCTCAGAGTTCTGGAGGCTGGAAGAGCAAGATGAAGGTGTGGGCAGGTTTGGTTTCTCCTAGGCCCCTATCCTTGGAGAGCAGGTGGCTGTCTTCCTGCGCTGTCCTCGTACAACCTTACTCTGTGTGTGCGCACACACCCCTGGTATCTCTTCCTCGTCTTCTGAGGACACCAGCCATATCGGATCAGGGCCCATCCTAATGGCCTCATTTAAACGCAGTCACCTCTTCAAAGATCCTATCTACAAATAAGCACATTCTGAGGTGCTAGGGATTGGGACTTCAACATACGGATTCTAAGGGGACATGACTCAACCCACAAGAGCAGATGACCTACAATGGGACTACAATTAAACTAACAGCAAGATTTCTCAACCAGGAGAGAGTGGGGAGATGTCTTCACATCACTGAGAGAACATATCTGTCAGCTGAGAATTTTATACCCAGCCAAATCACCGGTTGGGGGGACTATAGAAAAACCTTTCAACAAGCAAAAACTAGAAAGTTAACATTCACATTTCCTCCCTGAAAGAACCACTAAAAGAGAGTCTTCAGAGAGAGGGAAAAAAAATTAAACCAGAGAAAAGAGTGAGATCCAAGAAAAAATGGTGGGCCAAAGGACAAAACATGTATATGAATCGAAACAAGATTGTTATTTAATAGTAATAATGACCAATTTTATGATATAAAAATCATTTTTAAAATAGTTCTGAATAACATGTAAACCCAAACAGTAGAATTGGAGTTAAAACACCCTAAAATCCTTTTAATATTCTAGAGGACCATGGAGATTTTTACTGAATGTAGATTGTGTTAAGCCAAGTACACATGTTTTAAAAGTCTTGAGTAACTAGTAGTAAAAGAATAGAAAGAGGGGCAGGCCGGTTAGCTCAGTTGATTAGAGCACAGTGTCGCAGTGCTCATAACACCCAGGTCACTCGTTCGATTCCCACATGGGCCAGTGAGATGCGCCCTCCACAACTAGATTGAAAAAAACAACAACTTGTCTTGGAGCTGAGCTGCGCCCTCCACAACTAGATTGAAAACGTCTCCACAACTAGATTGGAAAAAACAAACAACGACTTGACTTGGTGCTGAGCTGTGCCCCCCACAACTAGAGTGAAATAAAAAACAGTGACTTGACTTGGAACTGATGGATCCTGGAAAAACACACTGGTCCCCAATATTCCCCAAAAAAAATTAAAAAAAAAAATAGAAAGAGAATCTCAATAGAAACTAAAACATCCCTACCCTGAGAAAGAAGAAAAAACAATAAATAAAAATTCATCAAGGAGATGAAGGAGAAAAGGAGGAGGAGAGAAACAAAGAAAAAAATCACAAGAAACAGAAATCACAAAATAAAATTGTAGAGATAAATCAAAATATGTCAATAAATGTAAATGAACTGAACTTGCAGCTAAAATGGAGACTTGACAAAATCAAGCCTAGCTGGATACTCTGAAAAGAGACACTCATAAAGTGTAGTTTCAAAAAGGAAGAAAAAATAAATTTAGCAAATACTAATTTATTTTCTTACAGTTTATAAAGCTTTATTAATATCAGGCAAAATAAATTTCAAAGGGGGCCAGCCGGTGGCTCAGGTAGTTGGAGCTCCGTGCTCCTAACACCGAAGGCTGACGGTTCGATTCCCACATGGGCCAGTGGGCTCTCAACCACAAGGTTGCCAGTTCGACTCCCACAACAGATGGTGGGCTGCACCCCTTGCAACTAACAACGGACCTGGAGCTGAGCTGCACCCTCCACAACTAAGATTGAAAGAACAACTTGACTTGGAAAAAGTCCTGCAAGTACACACTGTTCCCCAATAAAGTCCTGTTCCCCTTCCCCGTTCCCCAATAAAGTCTTTAAAAAAATAGATTTCAAGGAAAAGGGATTAGTAAGGATTAAAAGAATTATTATAGAACGGTGAGCACAGCCTCAAATATAAATATGTATATATATATATATACACACACATCTATATATATATTCAAAAATTTACAGTAGTACCAAGAAGAATTGACAGAGTGGGAAACTTTAATATAACCCAGTGACTGACTATCATAAACTCTAATAGGAATCAGAACAAAGTGAAAGCACGATGAGGCATATCATCTGACGAGGGGCAGCTAAGCAATACTTAAGGGGAAGCATGTAACCAAACACTTCAAATCCTATAATAGATGAATAATTCAAATTCATGAGTTAAGAATCCAACTCAAGAAGTAGAAAAAATAATAAAGAATAAACTTTAAAAAGAAAAAGAAGGAAACCACAAAGGTATGAACAGCAATCAACGGGATAGAGAACAAAAAAAATCAAGAAATAGAAACAACAAACCAAAAACTGGATTTTTAGATAAACCAGACAGGCCTCTCTGTTGTTCCCACTGCTCCCCACAAGTTTTGATAAGTAGTTAATGTTCTGCTCTGTGGACCCTGAGAAAGAAGGCATCTATCAAGAAGGGCTCCTGGTGGCTCACTGAGCTCAAATTTAAAAACAGAACTGTGGGGACAGAGCCAGGAGTGCAGTTTCCAGGCTATCGGCCTCACGTGGACAGGTGCTGGCTCAGGTAGCAAATGGCCATCAGCTGTGATTGGATGGCCATCAGCTGTGGCTAGTTGGCCGTCAGCTGTAACCATTGAGCCATTGGCCACTAATATAACTGCCGTGGCTACGCTAGCAGAAAATGGGGTCCAGCAAGAAGATGGTGGCTGAGCCAGCAAGAGCGGATTGCAGTTAGCACAGCAGATTGCAGCTAGCAAGTGAGGTTGGTTGGTTGGCAGAGAGAAGTGGATGGCAGGTTGCAGATAGTGTGGCTCCTGCTTCCTGTGTCTCCAACCCAGCCGCCAGCAAGAATATAGTGGTATGACTCCCCTATCTGTGGCTCCATGGGTGTTCCTTTTTGGCCTCACCATGTCCTGCGTTCTTACGTGGGGAGTGGGAACAGAACCCCTGCATGCCACCCTGTACGACAAGAGCCCAGGGGCCATTTCTATCCAAGGGCCCCTCATGCAAACCCCACTTCAGGGAGAACCCCGCACTGAACTGCCTGCCTGCACTGTGCTCCTGCTGGCTGAGCCAGCCCTTATAAAAGGGTCCCTGGAATTGTATTTCAACCAATAGGACTGAGACTTTCTCCATCCAATCAGAGCTGCACAGCTATGTTCCGCCCCCCTCCACCCCATCAACATCTTTACTGACCAATAAGAGTGGTTCCATTATGATCAGTCAGGACAGTGCTTTTTGGACCAATCAAACTGGGAGGATTTGGCGTCTTCATTTGCATCAGGATGGACCAACCAGGGACAAGAGGAAGGGACTTCTGTCTATATGTCAGCTGCCCTGCGGCTTGGAGAGCGCACTTTCCCTTTCCACTGAAGACTGGGTCTCCCGGACATCTGATTCCAGGGCCGCCTCATCCCAGGGCTGTTTCGCAGCCATCATGCTCCATAATTGAGCTGTAACGCTACAGAGCTGCTGCACGGCCGTGCTGTTCTCACAGCTGTGAGCTACTTGCACGGAATAAAGTTTCCTCCTCCACCGCACCCCTAACTGGGGGTTCCTGTTGGCACCGAATGGAAGCCAACGACCACCCGTTGACAGATCTAAGCATTTTCTCATTTCCTTTATGATTTCATCTTTGAAAATGAATTAGCTAGAAGTGTTTTTCATTTCAAGACTATGGGCTTGGGTATCACCTCTGTTATTGATTTCTGTGTTGACTACAGTTTGATCAGAGAATGTGGCCTGCAGGACCCACGCTTTGGTGTTTTTGAAGTCCGGCCAGTTTCTGTAAATGTTCCACGGGCTCTCAGAATGGATGTGTGTGCCCACGTGTGTTCACGCAACGAAAGTGCTCGACCGTGGCTCTCACGTCTTCCCTGTTCCTACGCACTTTCATAACTGTTCATCAGTCATATGCGACTACTGAGCACTCGATTGTGAACAACTGGTCTGGGCAATTACGTTTTACATTTTACTTGATGTTAATTAATTCAAATTTAAATAGCTCCATGCAGCTAGCAGCTACTGTGTTGGCAGCGGAGCTATACAGGTTGGTTTGTTTAACCGATGGCACTGGGAACACTGGCTTCCCCCATGGAAACCATTCAAATCGTTTTGAATGCTTGAAACATTGCGCGCGCGCGCACGCACGCACACACGAAATTCCAGATGGATTACAGACCGAAATGTGAGAAGCAAAACGATAAAACATCTAGAAGAAAACATGGGGAGGATTTGCTTATGATACTGGTGAAACGAATGATTTCTTCCAGGCACAGAATTAACAAACAATAAAGGGACTTATTGATGCATTTGTCTGGATTAAATGTAAAACCTCTGTTAACAATGTACCACACAGAGTGAAAAACAGACACAGACTCGGAGAAAACCTTTGCCATGAGAGCACGTAATAACAAATTTGGATCCAGAAGATACAAAGAACTCCTATAAGAAGCAGTGTAAACAGAAGAAAGGCATGCAACCCAGTTGAAAAAGTGAGCCAAAGACATGGACAAGGGGGCCGCTGGGTATCTGTCACTATTCATTCCCACGTGTGGCCTCCTGCCTGGGTAGGGGACAAAGCCTTCTCTGGCGCCCTGGCCTTGGCCGTTCCCCCACTGGCGTGGCCGGCAGGGCACCGGCCATCACTCATGGGGTGCTGAAATTGTCTACCCGGTTCTCGGCAAATTCAGCCCAATCCATCTCCCCTCCTGGCGGCCTGGTTGCAGGCACTGGAAAGTCAGACACAAGATCACTGGTGTGCATTGTCCCACTGGGGTCTGTGAGCAGCGGGGTGGCTGTGAACCCACTGTGCCCCCGCCAGGCAGCCCCTGGCCTGAGGGCTCCACAGCAGGCTGAGAGGTGGAGACTGAGCAGTGCCAAGGACGACCCGGGCATGTCCATGCAGAGCCACCCTGAGGGGAGCGGCTGGGCCCTGTAAGCAGGCGGGACCCTCTCTCCGTCTCCTGCCCGGTACCCAACCTCACACAGTTGGCCAGCCTCCACCAGGGCTGGGGTTGCCTGGTTCTCTGAGGGCTGCCCAGGCCCTGCTGTGAGTGGACCAAGGCCAACGCCACGATGACATCATCTAAGCTTAATTTCTTCTCATCTCAAGGACTGCCACACAGTGGTTAGGCTTCAACATAGGAATCTGGAGGGACATAATTCACCACGGCACCATCCCAGCTGCCTGACACCCACCTGTCTGCTGGCACCTCTGCGCAGCACCCAGCCTGGCCTGGGTGGGCACACCCACCAGGGCAGCCCAGGCCCAGGAAGGAAGGAGCTGCACACACAGGTCTATAGCCCTTGGGACCCTTGCACGGGGTCAGCTCAGTGGGGCCAAGCAGGACCGAGGGGCGGGCAGCCCAATGCTCCTGGGCTGGGGCTTCTCCCCCTCGGGCACCCACAAAAGGGGGAGCAGGTTCCAGGCGGGGCCCCTCTCGGCAGGAGTCCCTGGGTCCCTGCAAGGAGGTCGCCCTGCCCCTTAGTGGGAAGCAGACTGTGCTGGGGAGTGGGGGTGTCTGTTCCCACAGCGTTCCTCTGCCCCCCGGACCAATGCAGGGGCCTGCCAGCTGCTTCTTCCTCCCCCACCCCTCCCCCACCTGGTAAGCACAGCCCAGCCGCAGGGGAGGGTCAGGGAAGGTCTGACCTGGGGCCCCGGGACCAGGTGGGAACTGCTGACACTTGTCTCATGGGGCATGTCTCTGGTGCCCCCGAGCCCCCCAGTAGAAACCTCCAGCTGCTCCCACGTCTGCCACACACAGGACCTGGGGCCTCTTGTCCCACCGAGGCACACCTCCAGCCTCTCTACTAAGCTGATACCACCCTGCTAGGGCCCCTCTGGGGGTACTCACCCACCCAACCACAGCTGCCACCTTCTGGGGGTGCATGGGGCTCCCCCAGCCAGCTCCAAGCCAGCTCCCAAGGGTGGCTGCCTGTGGTCCCCATGCGCGAGTGGGTGGGAGAACTGAGGCCGTGCGTGAGGTTCACGTCCTGTGGGGGGACCCGCCCCAGCGCCTCCTTCCCCCACCCGTCCAGAAACCAGGACCACAATACTTCACACTGGGAGTTTAATGGTTCACCCGGGCTGCTCGCTGAGCTACTGCCTTTTATTTTATGACTAAATTAGTACTATATACCCAGAAGCACACTCAAGACACCCCCCAAAGAGCAGGAATGCTGGCTGTGCAGGGCGGTGCTCACTTTCTCCCGCACACCCCCGGCCATTGCGGGGCAGCGCATCCATCTGTCTTGCCCGCTGACCTTTATTCCCAGGCAGGCGCTCACGGCCCAGAGCGCTTGGAAAAGCGCCGCTGCACGAGCTTTTACAGGCCAGTGATTTGCCTGTGTTCAGCATCGATGGGGCTTCATAACTTTTATATGCAATCAATAAAAAGCCTTTTGCAATCTCATTTGAGTCACTGAATAATAAACCAGGCTGGGCCCCACCCCCATTGTCAGCCGACCCCTGGAAGCCAGAGAGGTGAGCACCCAGCCAGGAGAGCGGGCAGCGTCATCCAGGGCTGGGTAGGCCCCGGCCTCCACCCCAAATGGGCGGCGGTTCTGCTGGGGCCGCGGCCTGAGGGACTGACCGGCCCTGTGGTCCAGGGAGTTCTGTCTCCTTGCCCAGCCACCTGCCACCACCCTCGTGTAGGAGGTGGGCTGAGACTGACCTTACCGAGACCCATTATGACCCCTGAGCTTCACCCCAGAATGTCCCTCCCTCGGTCTCAGAGAGAACAGCCCCGGAGCGGGTAGAGGGCCTGCCCACTGAGGCAAGAACCCCAAAAGGCCCACTGGAGGATCACCCCCATTCCACAATGATGAGCTTTTCACTCAAGGAGACAGAGACAGGTGCTGAATAAAGGGGAGTCATCTGAAAGGGGCAGCCTATGCCCCTCGGCCTCCAAGCTGTGGGTGTCTCACGCTCTGACTTCCAGTCCCCTGGATGGAGCTTCTCAGGACCTGCCCAGAGGGTGACGTCCCGAGTCCACAGCGAGCCGGGTGACCACTCAGGCCTGGCCCCTGGCCCATGTTGGCCGACCCCAGATGGCGCCCTTTCGAGTAAAGCTGCTGCCAGGGGGCAGCACCTTCCTGGGCTCCGTGAGTCGCTCTAAGTGAATTATCACGCCTGGGGGGTTATGGAAGCCCTCGTTTGTCACCAGTTGGTCAGAAGAGCAATAGCCCCGGACCCCTAATGTGCAGCGGGCATCCAAGGGGGGCCAGTGTTTGGGGACTGTGCCCCTTTCCCTGGCAGGGTCTGTGTTCCCTGCAGGGTCAGTGCAGGACTGAGCTCAGCACCTGGCTGGTGTGGGACAGGACACAGGACAGGCTGCGTCCCCAGCGGGGTCACCTGCACACCTGCGCTCTCAGCCCTGCACATTCCTGGTAACCAACAGGGCCCGGTCAGTCTGTCAAGAAAGCACTGAAGCCTTCTCCTGGCGTGATCGCAACTGTTCTGGGAAGATCCACGAGCACCAGTGTCAGTGACAGCTGGGAAGGAGAGCCCCAGCCAGGGCGGCACTCCTCGGAGTTGCCGTGTCACCCAGACTTCACGGGGAAAACAGGGCCGTGGACGATTCGGACGGAAAGGGCCTTGGAGGGGCCCTTCCTGCGAGTGAGGCCAGCCCAGGGTTGGCTCTGGCTTTCCTCGTGTGCCCACGCGGAGCGTGCGGCCCGTGACTGGAGAGGCGCAGGCCTCGGCAGCGTAGCGGTCAGAACGAGAGCACAAAAGCAACAGGCACCTTGCGCTCAGTGGTGCTCGGCAAGGGTGTGAAAAAGTCACAACACCTGGCCCTGCGGAGACTCTCCAAGGGGCACAAATGGCTCGCCATAGGTCACCAGTGCTGTGACTCGCCGAGTCCCCCAAAAGGACTAAAATACACAAAACACCCACAGGAAAGGCCCCAACATACGCATAAAGGGACTGTATGAAGTTCACTCATAATTTCTGAAAACTCTCAGAAGGTTTCAAACCCAAGAGGACATCCTTAACTGGATGAAACCCTCAGGAATATCAGGCGTAAGAGAGAAACCTAAGACACAATCTCTTCAGGATCAGGCACGTCCCTTGTCACCACTGCGTAACACGGTCCTGAAAACATGGTCCCGGGAAACGCAAGGAAAGAAATGAAGGCAGAGGTGTGAGGTCTGGAAAGGAAGAGAAAAACCCTCACGACGCGTGGATAACGTGGCCGCCTACACGGAAATTACGACTGAGTCAGCCAACTTGGAGAACAAGTCAGAGGTAAGGGTAAAGCTGACTCTACCAGCAATGACCGGCCAGAAGAGATGCTCCCGAGAGCGCCCGAGGCCACGCGGCCGGGAACTAAGTCACCGGACAGCAGACTGGGCACAGTGAGTGTTGGGAAACCATGCAGGCAGGACACAGACAGTGACTGACAGGAGAAAGTGCCACGGCCACATGTGGGCACTCAGACCAGCACCACCGGCGGGTGTCCTCATTAGCTTCCAGATTAGTGTCACACAAACCGAGGTTCCCGCAGGCAGTTTTAGGAAACTCGCCAGCCCCATGCTAAACTGGCTGTGGTCCCAGAATGGGCACGCCTGTTGGAGAAAAGCAGAGAAAGGGCTCACTCCCCCAGGAGGAAGACAAACCAGAAAGCTGTGGTCACTACAAATAAAATAAATGACAGGCCAGCATCGTGCCAATGAAGGAGCAAGCTGGCCTTGGGGACACAGGGTAGTCACAGGCCTCCCACACATCCGGGGGCACAGTGGGGGAATATGGCTCACAACTCGGGGAAAGAGAAGGCTGGAGCCCCACACTCCGGCGTGTAAAAGGCTGGTTCCAGATGGACTGAGGGCGTAAACAAACGGAAAAGAAAACGTGAGGGAAGCCATGGGGCGGCCGGCATAGGGAGCCACTCTAACAGGCCACCCACCCAAGGGGACCCAAGTTCACCAGTCATCAGAGAAACGCCCCTGACAACCGGAGCTGTCACTCCGGCCCCCACATGGCAAGGGTCTGGGGAAAGGGGCACCCTCATGCACTGCTGGGCGGTCATGTGGCATCACCAGTTTAGAGAGCGAGCTGGCGTGTCCCGCACGCAGCTGGGGGATCCTAGAAAGGCTCGGCCCTGCAAATTGCAGGGTCCTGACCCCCAGACTGATAAAGGCAGGGAGCTGCAGGACCCCCCCCCATGGTGAGCAGAGTCTGCGGTCTGCCCCGTGGAGCCCTACAGATGGCCGGGCTGTGCAAAAACACACCAAAGCCCTGCCCCCACCTTTGCACAACCTATTCAAGGATTCTGAGAGGGGGATGGGAGGAGGAGGAAGGCAGCATGGACAGGACGACCCCGCACAGGCACCGAGGACCGCCAGTGACCACCCTCCCAACCGACACCCAAAACCCACAAAAGAAAGACAGAAAGAGTGAAGCACAGCTGGAGGCCGCCTGGAGACCCCTGCTGTGTGTCCCCCCACACATCAGCAGTGAGCCGGCGGGCCAGCCTGGGCCTGAGGGGCAGCCTGCGGGACCCTCCCCACCCCTCTGCCCACTAAATCTCACTGAGGTGTGCACGACTGACCCATTGCACAGACACTGACTTTGCAGCCAGGCTCGAGACACATGACACCTGCAAAGACCATGAGGACTTTGCAGGTGTCATGACCTGTCAGCAGGGGCCACTCCGTGGGACTTGGGCAAGGAGAGCAGGCACAGGCCTGGTGCTGGCTGGTGCCCAGGCCACAGAGGGGAGCCCCTCCACTGCAAGCCCTGGCGACTGCTTCCGGGCCCCCACACCCTGCCTGGGGACACCCCCTCCCCAGTCGCCACCACCAGCCCCCAGCTTCAAACAGGTCTTTGAGGAGGAGGAGAAGCAATCTCCTTCATATAAATGTTTAATTGGGAATTAATATTTATGAGGCTTCACAAGGACCCGGCACGGGTTTAATAAATATTAACAAGGATGAGTGTCCCCACACCGAGCCCGCGTTGATACTTCTGTTTGTGCAGCATCCATTATTCAACTCCAGCCTTGGGAAGGAGGTGGAACCTGCCCCCAACTGCTGGCGTGGGGGGAGCGGTGTGTGGGGGGAGGGGCCGCGGCCTCCCGGTGAAAATTCCGAAGATGGACCACCTACCTCCGCGCTGGGCTGAGGTGACTGCACGGCTGCCACCGGCGGTGGGTCCCTCGTAGGCACTGCACCACTCACAGCCCACACAAACCCACATCCCAGCTGCGTCCCCAACCCCAGGTGGGTGGCTGCCTGAGATGCTGCCTCCCCCAGGAAGCTCTCCTGGTCTCCTTCCTCCAGGCGGTGGCACTCCTCATTATACACGAACTGGAGGACCCCGGCCCAGCCCAGCGTTAGTGGGCCGCTCCCGGTCCCAGCCGATTGGGGCGCCCCGAGAGAGCCGGGTTTTCAGATCCGAAGCCCCACCAGTAGGGGTTCTGGGCCCCCCCCTCCCGCGCCAACGCTCCTCCCAGGCCAAGACCGTCTGTGGGTGGAGTTCGGGCGCCCTCGCGTGGCCAGTGCCGGCACGATCTCCAGCGAGTACACTGTCGGAGATCAGGGGGTCGCGTGTGGCCTGGAGGGGGTGGGTGGAGGCTGACCCACTGGAGCCCTCCCCACCGGAAGCCAGGTGTGTGGACAGAGCCTCAGCAGTAATCATATGGCCATGCGGGAGCTGAGTCCCTGCGTGACACCAGGGCTGCCCGCTCCCTCGACCCAGCACGGACCTCTTGACCTGAGACAGTGCCCCTGCCTGCCCGTCTCTCCCCAACGCTAGTTAGGGACCCCCCCACTCCAGCTGTGGGCGAACTGGCCTGCAGGCAGGAGGGGCAGAACCCAGAACCTCTGCCCCCCCCCACTGCCCACTGAGGTAGCCTCACCCAGCCCTGGCAGCCTGGCAGCCCCGGCTCCCACCCAGACACGATTCTGGGGTCAGTGCCTGGGGCTGCTTCCACCATGGGATGCCAACCCCTTAGCGACTGTCACCGAGGGTGTGTCGGTCCTCACCACCCGTGCAGATGAGTCTGGATTTCCGTGGAGGGCGCAGGACAGAGCCCCCAATGCCATGCCCCACCCCTGGCTGACAGGATCACTGCCATTTGCCCCCCAGCTCCTGGGCCCCACCAATGCCTGTGAAAAGGCGGGCAGGCAAACAGCCTTTCCAGAGGTTTCTGAGCTGGGGGCGCCGAAAGACCACCTCACAGCCTTCCTGTCACAGGTGGGGCCTGGAAGCCCAGAGAGAGACCAGCTCCCCAGGGGCATCAGTACCACGGCCAGCACTCTCTGCCTGCTCCGTGGTCACCCCACCACCTGGTGCCCCTGGGCCACCTCCTAGGGATACCCCACCATCTTCTCCCTCCTGCTACAGGCAGCCAGAGCGGTCTTCTTAAATTGGCACCACCCTGCTTAAAACCCATCTATGCCTTTGAGGGAACAAAGCCACCTGCCCTGCCCAGCCTGGCCCACTGACCCGTACACCTCTCTGGCAGCTCCTCAAAACAAGCTCCTCTCTGGCCTCAGAGCATCCTGGCTTGCTGTTCCCTGCCTGGAACAGTCTTTCCTTCCTCCTACCTAGGCTTCACTTGCTATAATTTTGAGACTGAGTCACTTCCTCCAACAGGGCTTTCAAAGTCACAGGTGAGCCCAGAGCCCTAGGTCCTCCGTCGTGCTTATTAGCTGAGTCTAGTGAGACCTGGATACCTGGACTCCAGAGAATAGAAGGAGAAGGGGGTTGTGGACCACCGAGTGGCAGTCCTGCTCCAACACGAAGCCAAGCACAGGCTTCAGGTGCAGAGACCCCGTACTGTACAAACAGCCAACACATAAGGGGTTGGGCCATGATCCAGCCCTGTTTGCAGCCAAAGGGCCAGGTCACGATTCTGGGCAACAGAAAACACCCTACCTGGCAGCCACACTGCTAGTGACAAATTCTGGTCAATCCAGTCCTTTATTTACAAATATAAACACACAGCTAAGAACTCCCAATAATTGAGGAGAAGTAATGAAATGAAAGAGAATCACCAGGATTATAAGCAGATCAACTCGTGAGGAGGTAGAGCTAACACAGGAAACAGAAAGCAAGTGCTCAAAGATCACCGGACTCCTCAGAACCAACCCAGGCTGCTGTGGGAAAGCAGTGGAGAACCCTGGGCAGTCGCTGGAAATCAGACGTGGCTGTCAGAAGAAGGCCCGTGGGAGGGCTACCTCGCAGAGTAGACATGAACGAAAACTGAATGAGAAATCTGGAAAATGCAGTTGTAAAGTCTACCAGGATATGAGTTAGAAAGTCGGAGAGAGAAAACAAGTTAGCTACGGCCCTTAGTTCTTTTCTACCTTGCCACACTCCCACTCTAGAGCAGGAAAAAGTCAATACTGATTCTCCCAGTCTCCCTTGAAGTGAGGGTTTCCACAGGACATGCAAGTGATCTGCTGAGGACCTTCTGGGCAAGAACTTTCCTTTCTCATAAAATAAAAAAGGTTGGTGTGGGAATTCACACCACACTGACCGACCTCCCTGCTTCCTTCCTTTAAACAGTGTTTGTGAACCTGAAGGCTGGACCTCTGGCAGCCAACTTGAAATCAAGAAGCAACAAGTCTGCACACTGAAAATGGCAGAGCAAAAGGAGGATGCAAAAGCCTCAGTCCCAGCAGATACTGTTGAGCCACTGACCCCACCCTGGGACCATCGTCCTCCAGCTTCTTGATAAACAAGTGGAAAATGTCCACAAGGTAAGATGACAAGTGTCCATGTGGCTTAAACCACTCGCACCTGGGGTTGGTTACTTGGAGCCAAACAAACCTTTCTAGAAAGAGAAGATAAAATACTGAAGATCCAGAAAGCATACAGTAGAAGGATACAATGGGGAGGATGAGAAAAAGAAATGGGGGGAAATATTTTTAAAGAAAATTTCCTTGTAGGATAGTAAGGTGGCTATACTTAATAATACTGTATTGAATTCTGGAAAGAGGCTGAGAGCAGACTGCAGGTGCTCTGCATGGTAACTGAGGAGATGGATATGTTACCTGGCTTGCCTGTAGTTATCATTTCACTATGCATATGTATATCTTGGATACATACAATTTTTATTGTAAAAGAAAGTAAATTGTAAAAATAAAAACTCTTAAACTTAAAAAAATGAAGAACATTTTCCTGCTATGAACAAAGACTTGAGGTCTTGCTCAGTCAACTGAATGCCTGGTCATACTGGACAACTGAACACCAGGCAGAAATACACTGAAAAAAAAAAAGACGTGAGACATCCAAGATGGAGTAAATAAACACTGTGCTTGCCTCATCCCGTGAACACGTCAAAATTACACCTAAATCACAGAACAAACACCCTGGGGAAGCATCTGAAGTCTGGCTGAACAGAAGTTTTATAACTAAGGACATAAAGAAGCCACGACGAGACTGGTAGGAGGGGCAGAGACCCAGAATGGGCCCCAAACCTCTGTGAGGGGCTGAGAATCAGGACGGATATCTCGGCAGAGGAGGTTCCCCCCCCGGGGAGCGAGGGACCCCAGCCCCACACCAGCCTCCCCAGACCTGAGTACTGGTGCCGGGAAGAGGAGCCCCCACACACCTGGCTGTGAAAAGCAGTGGGGATTCCGGCCATCTGGGTGGGACGAAGGCGGCGGGAAACCCAGGCGTCTCCTTAAACGGCCGCGCACAGACTCACTCGCTCGCAGGCACTCACCTGGGGCTCCAGCGGAGGGACCACGACTTGGGGGGCATCAGAGGCACGCAGGGGGCAGACTGAGGTGTGTGCTCCAGGCGAGGGCTGGAGGACAGTCACCCTTTCCCTGTGAGAAGGTCCTCCTCCCAGGAAGCCGGCAGGTGGGCGCCATCTTTCCTGTGTTGAGCCCGCCCCCTACGCTTCCGTCAAGTCTGAATCTGATTGGCCTGGTGAGCTCAGGGGCTGCGCCCTGCTGACTCTCTGGGAGCCCTGTCTGACCCAACTTCCCCAACACCAGAGGCACTTTCTCCGAGAGCAGCCATTCCCGCCTGCATTGCACTCTTTCTGGAAAACTATCAGAGTCTGCAGACTTACTGTAAGGAACCGGCTCACACAACTATGGAGCCTGACAAGTTCCACGACCTGCAGTCAGCAAGCTGAAGACCCAGGAGAGCCAATGATGTTCGAAGTCCTGGGAGCCAGGAGAGCCAGCAGTATAAGTTCTAGTCTGAGTCCAAAGGCAGGCGCAGACCTCTCTATCTCAGCAAAGATAGTCAGGCAGTGGGAGTGTTCCTTCTTACACAGCCTTTCAGGTCTTCAATTGTTTGGGCAAGACCCACCCACAGCTGTGGTGGGAGGGGAGCGCAATCTGCTTTACTCAGTCTACTGATTTAAATAGTACACTCATCCACAAATACCCTCACAGATATAGCCAGAATACTGTCTAACCAAATAACTGGGCACCCTATGGCCCAGTCAAGTTCACACATAAAATTAACCATTGCAGGTAGCAGGCTGCCATCCATCCCAGGACACAACTTGGAGTCAGCTTGGTAGGTTCTGAGTTCCTGGTATCTCGTCCCTGTGCCTGTGACTTCCCTGAAACACGAGGAGGTAACGCTGCTCATCACAGCCGTGGCTGACTGTTCTCCCCGTCACTATGTCAGGGCTGCTGATGGGAAACATTACCTGGTCTGTGAGTCTCCCAGGACCAAGCCACCGCATCCCTTCCCAGGGGACATCCCCACAGCCACCCGTGAAGGCTCAGTGGGGACCCAGGTAACCTGGACTTGGCAGCAGTGAGCCCTGGAGTCATGAAATCAAAAGTCCCAGCCCCATGGGGTTTGGGAACTGAACCCAAGAAGAAGTCCCAGCTGATTATTCATGAGACAAGAGCCAGCCAAGTAGTCCAGGCAGGGCCAGAAGACAGCAGGTCTCAGAGTGGGAGGACCTCGACTCAGCTCAGGCATCTCGCTCTCTGTGCTTTCCTGCTTCCTGGTCTTCACATTTCCTTTTACTGGTCTAACAGGCTGGGATGATTGATTTTGTTTTCTAAAATCTTTAAGGAGCAAAATCCCACACAGTCATGTAGGAAATTAAATTTAGAAATTAGAAAGTAGGCTTGGCAGAGACCACGGTAGAGCTCCACCAGGGCCAGACTGAAACACCCACTGAGACCACATCACAGTTCTTAACCTTTGGCTCCAAAACATATGGAGAAAGGCTGCTAGAAACCCCGGGAAAATTTGCCTAAGTGACAGTCACAGTGAGAGACCAACACACTTCACGCAGCAACTGCCAGATCAAAACAAGAGTAAAGGGGAAGAGAACAGTAATAGAACGATTAACCACCATAAATTAACGGATATGCAGGACTTCATATTCAACAAAGAAAGTGCATTTCTTTCGAATGCCAAACAAACAAAAAGAGCATTGGGAGCCCCCAGAAAATCTCAGCAGGTTCCTGAAAGGGGTGCAGTGTAGGCAGCATCCCCCAGAACATGCAGAAACTGACAATGCCTAGTTCTTTTTAAAGTTCTAAGTGCTTGTCAGCTTGACAGAGCCGCGTCCACCCGAGCAGTTCTGCAGCCTGCAGGCTGATGGCTCTGCTTCCTCATCTGCAGGAGCCACCCTGTCACCTGCACATCCCAGTTTTCTGAAGGTTAAACTTGATGCCGCCATCAATAAATGCAGCATGCAGACGGCGCTCAGGAAGTGTCAGCTGCCATTACTAAGCTAAGAAGAGCCGCATGCCGGCTTCTGAGTTAAAGAACTCCCTTGCTGAATTTGATGGCGAGGGCACTACACGTCGACGTAGCCAAAGTGGCTCTCCGAGGACAAGGGATAGCCATAAGTGATTCCAATAGGAGGTAGGAAGGAGTGAAGCTATGCTTTTCTTGGAGAAGCTGGAAGTACAAAGAAAACGAGGCCCACAACCAGACCCTCATCCCTCCCTCTCTGTCCCCTGCCCCATTTGAGTGACATTTGAGTGGTACACTGGTTACACTACTGTCTGGACTTTTATAAGGAACACGTGTCACTTCTAAACTATAAAAGAGCAGAAAGTGGCCGGGCAGCAGGACCACGCCAACATCCACAGCCCAGGGCTCCCTCCACAGGACTCTTCAAACATTTCCCTCATCGTTTATTAGCAAAGTTAAAAGAACTGCACGGGGGACCCATGGACCACCCTCTAGAGTTCTCTGTTCCCACACAGCCCAGGTTCGTCCCCTCTTGCCACCAGCTGTCTTACTTTAACACATTTCAAAACCAGCCTCAGACATCGGCCCGCTCTCCTCCGGCTCCTCAGCAGACAGGTTGTTACCTAGAGCGCGATATTCACTTAGGAGAGTTTTGCTTGTTTTGAGGACAGCGTGCCCCTGGTGAGTACCATGAAGGGGGTGAAGCCCTGACCACGCTGCAGGACGAACCTGAAACCGTGATGCTGAGTGACAGGCGGACGCCGTCACAGAGGAAACCTACTGTCTGGGTCCATTCATAGGGACGTCCAGACTAGGGGACCTGGAGGGACAGAGAGAACATTAATGGTTGTCAGGGTCGAGGGACAGAGTGGGTAGGGAGGTGACAGATTATCTTGAGTGTGCCTATCAACGAGTTCTAAAACACATACACCAGTGTAAGCCAACCTCTTCCAAGATGTAGAATCACCATCACTCTAGAACATTCCCTCACGCCCCCTCCCAGTAAATCCCTGTTCCCACTCTCACCCCCAGGGGCAACCCCTGACAGGAGTTTTGCCACCATAGTTGGTGTTGCCCGTTCTAGAACTCCACATAAAAGGAATTATATGGTATGTCCTTTTGTTGTGTAGGACTTGCTTTACTCAGCACGTGAGATTCACCCATGGTATTGCCAAAGGGAAAGGCAACCAACATTTATCTGAGATCAATAAGAATAGCTGTTCCGGAAGCACCGATTCAGGCAGAAGCCCGAATAGTGTTATGATGAGGCAACAAACGCCAGGTGTATTTATGAGACAGGGAAGCGGGACGATTCCATCCATACAAGGAAGGCATTGCTGTAAGTGAAGATAACATAACACCGTGATGTTTATTCCAAAGAATGTTTACAGTTTCAGTCAGGAGTCATGATATCTGCTTTCTTGTTGTCTTTGCAAACAGTTGTTTGAGATACAATGTTGCCCTAGGCCCAGTCCCAAGGTTACTTTGCCGGTTCTAATACCTATTCCAAAGGTTTGAGGCAGAAGACACTTGCAAGACAGTTCCTCTAGGGTGGCTCTGGCCCCATTTTAAAATGGCTCCATTTATATTGTTTTTACATATATATCAGCAGCTAATATGAACATTTTGAAGGTAAACCTTGGATCCATCTTTTAAATATATCCAACAAAATCTAATTTCATTATCAATTATAAGACAGCTCTTTAACAGGCATAAATTTTCCCCTTTACCTGTGTTTTCATTACGCTTTGTTCACAGAATTTCATCCTAATGTAATACATTTCGTGCTTGAAAGACTTTCATTGACCACCCACCATAAATTCCAGCAATTAAAATAAGTGTATAAGCTGAAATGTCACTTTTTATTCTTTTCTTCAGAAGGCTCTTAATTATCCTCCATTTTTTCTGCTGGATTCAGTTATTTTTATAATTATTAGCTCACAATTAATCAAAACCACAGATTTAGATATAAATAATTCACATTTTATATTTTATAAAAAGTTGTTAGAAAAAGTAAATTGTCATTGGAAATGCATCTCTCCATGAAATGCATGGGGCTTTTTTCCCATTTAATTCCTGCATCCTCAAATGAATATCACTTATTATTAAAAGCACATGTTCAGCATCAAACTTACCCCAACTTTGGGGGGTTTGAAGATTTTAGTACTAAGCAACTTTTTTCACCTAAGTCAGTACCTGGGGACAAAAGGCAATTCCAAAAATCACACAGATACAGTGTCAAAAATGACTGTCGTGGTCAGCTGGCTTGCACTGCCATCTGCCAGCTGGTGCTGGCATCACCAGGTGGGCCAAGCCACCCAGAGATGGCTGCTCCAGGTGGGGACATGATGGTGGGTGATGCTACCCCTCCATCACGGGCGCCTGTGGAAATCGAGGTGCTGGAATTCACTCCCCCCAAACTGCGTGTGCCCACCGAGCCCCGAGAGGTATTCCAGGGCGACCCGAGTTTGGAGACATCCCCCACCTCCCTGATTCGGGACCATCCATCAGGGAAGACAAAGGAGGGTGATGCCACCTCTTGCCACCAGAGGGCGCGCCTCGTCCCCTAAAGGACCGGAGGCCGGCGGCCTGGGAGCTCCCTGCCCCTTCCCAGGAGAGCGCGTGGTGGCTGGAGTGATCTGGGAACCCAAAACCTGGGCCCCGGCTCAGCAACTCCAGGACGTCCGAGCTGCGCCCCACCCCCACCTCCTGGTTGAGGGGCTTGGCTGGTTGAGGGGCACTGGCCAGCCCTCTCTTCATGGGCCCCACCCTGGGGCAGAGCCATTGGGTCTGAGAGGACTGGGGACATCAAGAGGCCTGGAAGCTCTGGTCTGGTGTGGGGATTTCCCAGGGCGGGGGGGGCGGGGGCGGGTGGTGCGGGGCACCCCCACAAAGGCAGAAGGGGCCCCTGTTGGAACCCGGCCTGGCCAAGAAGGTTCTGAGTGTGGCCTGTGCTCCCTTGGGGACTCTGCAGAGCTCTTGCCCTCAAGCTCCATCTGGGCCCCGGGATGGGGGGTGTGGGGGGTGGGGCCACCCCACCCCCAGCCTGTGGGGCTCACCCTGAGGACACTCCCAGCCCCTGAGCTTGATCTGCGCAGGTGGGCCTGGAGTCCCTTCCATCCTCTTGGGGTTGGAGAACCAGCAAATTGCGTTTCTACCAGGACTTCGGGTTCCTTTAGGGGCAGCAGGCCAGAAGGAATGAGCTCCCTATCCCGGCAGAGAAGCTGCAGAGGGACCCCAGTCCACCAGAGGCCATTGCCCCTCAGAGGAGGCTTCCTGGCCCAGCCGTTCCAAGGCCCTGCTGTCCCAGCATCCCTCAGGACAGGTGCCCAGCAGTGCCCCTCACCGACACCTCCCTCCCTCCCTGCAGTGCAGGGGCCTGTCTGGGACACTGGCTCCCACCAGTGACTTGATTTACAATCAGCATCTCCACGCCTGCCTGCTGGCTTCTCTGGAAGCAAGGTGGAGAACACAGAGCACTGAACAAGGCCAGCCAAGCACTCCAGACTGCAGGGCAGGGACGAGCTGTGCTCCCAGGAGCCCTTCCCCTTATCCTTTCTGGCAGAGGAGCCCAGGGGCCCTGGGAGAGACAGGGTCAGGTCTAGGGGGGCAGATGGACACAGGACAGACAGGGACCCCCAACCCTCCCAGGGCCGGCCAGTCTCCCTGAGCCCCTCAGGTGAGAAAGAAGGCCCCTGGCTGAGAGGCAGAGGGCCACCCCATCCTGAAAGGAAGGCAGCCCTGCAGGGCCTCTGGGAAGCTTCAAGGAGCTTCCAGAAACTTCCAGGAGCCCAGCACCTAGTTGATGCTCATACAGAAGCGTTGATGATGAAACGGTCTGAAGGCCCTACCTGACAAAAGCTCACAGGTTCCAAAACACTGGAATCCATAACATAGTTAGCATTATACAAGTGCACACACTCTTCACACATCCCTGCCGCTCTCCAGCCTCACCGTGGCGCATGAACTGTGGCGCTCCCAGCCTCTTGGGGAGTGGGCACTTATGTCATGGAAGCTGAGGGCATTTAAGGGTCACTCTGGCCCACTGCTCCTGCTGTGGGGTCCTTGCTCCGCGGTCCCACTTCCTCTCACACACCCGTGTTCGAGGACGGTGATTCCAGGCCTGATTCTCCTGCTCTTGGAGCCTGTGCACAGAGGGGTCCCTCTCCCTTTGAGGGGGCCCGAAGATCAGGGGTGGCTTTAGGTGCCTTGGGGACCCAGGAGGAAGAGGGGTTGGCTGGAAGCGCTTTACCTCCTGTGGAAAAAGGAGATTGTGTCACTGTGGTGTGTTGTGATGTGTTGGGTTACGTTGTTGTGCTGTGGTGTGCCGTGTCACCTGTGGTGTGCCATGTCACCTGTGGTGTGCCGTGTCACCTATGGTGTGCCTTGTCACCCTGTGGTGTGCCGTGTCACCTGCGGTGTGCCATATCACACTGTGGTGTGTCGTGTCACCCTGTGGTGTGCCGTGTCACCTGTGGTGTGCCATGTCACCTGTGGTGTGACGTGTCACCTGTGGTGTGCCGTGTAGTATTGTGCTGTTACACTGTTGTGTGCCGTGTCACACTGTGGTGTGCCGTGTCACCTGCAGTGTGCCATGTCACCTGTGGTGTGACGTGTCACCTGTGGTGTGCCGTGTAGTATTGTGCTGTTACACTGTTGTGTGCCGTGTCACCTGCGGTGTGCTGTGTCACCTGTGGTGTGACGTGTCACCTGTGGTGTGCCGTGTAGTATTGTGCTGTTACACTGTTGTGTGCCATGTCACACTGTGGTGTGCCGTGTCACCTGCGGTGTGCCGTGTCACCTGTGGTGTGACGTGTCACCTGTGGTGTGCCGTGTAGTATTGTGCTGTTACACTGTGGTGTGCCGTGTCACACTGTGGTGTGCCTTGTCACCCTGTGGTGTACCGTGTCACCTGCGGTGTGCCGTGTCACACTGTGGTGTGTCGTGTCACCTGCGGCGTGCCGTGTCACCTGTGGTGTGTTGTGTCATGCTGTGTAGTACTGTGCTATGCTGTGTTACACTGTGTTGTGCTGTGCTGTCCTGAGCACAGCCGGAACCTGAGCAGCCGTCTCTGGTTGTCCTCACACTCGCAGAGCTCCGGAACGCCTCCAGCACCTGTGTGGAGAGCACCATCTGCCCACGTGTCCCCGCTCTGTCCGCAGGGCTGGGCATTTTCCAGGATTTCCCTTGGATGTTTTGAGGCCTCAGCGTCCCCGGACCCTCCACGGGGAACCTACCATTTGAGCAACTGAGTCATGTCTTGCCGGTGGGAGACCCCAACAGTCCAGGGTCAGGAGCAGGGGCAGGTCCTGGGACCTCGGAATGGGGTGCACCTGTGGCAGGTCCTTCCAGGCTGGATGCTTCACCAGAAAGACTCAGGATGTGGGGAGGGTGACCTGGGGTGACAGACAGGCTCACCCAGCTGCGACCGCACAACTGTCTCGGGGGACAGCGCAGGTGGCTGCGTCCCCAGAGGCTCACAGCCTTCCAGTCCTGGGCCTCCCACCCCCACCCCAGCTTGGAGTCCTGCTGACTATGCCGACTTATCATGGAAGTAGAGGCACAGACCCTGAAAGAAAAAGAAAAGGGAGAGGCCACTGCCCCATGCTGCCCACGTGCAGTCGAGGGGCAGCTACAGGGTCCGTCCCCACAAGTGGGCAGGGCCAACAGGGGAGCCACTGCCTCCGTCCACAGTGGGGCACCCCCTCAGGACTTGTTTTTCTTTTATTTTCACAACCCAGGAGCTTGAAAAGAGGGAACTTTTGAAGGGGGTCTCTGGATTCTTCTGGCAGGGGAGGTGAACCTCATCAAAAGGCAGGAGTAGGAAGATTGATCAACAGAAACCCCATTTAAATTGGGGTGGGGAGGACCTGTAGGGGGCGCTCTCACCCCCCACCACTCATCTCAATTACCCCAAACTGGAACAGACTTACTTTCCATCTCCAACAGGAGCATGTTTTCTACTCTACTTCTCCAGCAGGAAGAAGGAGGAGCTTCTCCTCCCAGCAACCACTCAGCCAATGAAAGACGATTACAGCTCAGCCAATGGAAAGCCCCGACACTTCCAACTCCCAATTTCCTCCAGTGGACTTTGCAACAGCCCTTCTGAACGCCCCCTTCATCTATAAAAGAACTTTCCTCTCCTTTGTGCTCTGGACTTGCCAGTGGTTTGCCATTGGACCACACCTCCCAAGTTACAATTCTTTGTTGTTCCCAAATGAACCCATTTTGGCAGAGGAATACTGAGCCGTTTGTTTACGGTCAACAGCAGAAGATGCAGAGCCTGAACCCCATGGGCCTGAGCGCTCCGAAGGGTGCTGAGGACGATGGAGGAAGAGAAAGCCCCGGTGACGGGAGAGCAGCTCCCGCGAGGGGTGGGCTGGGGACCCAGCGGGGCCAGCCGTGAATTGTAGGGGGCTGCTGAGCCCCCACTGTGGGAAGGCCGGGCTGAGGGGTGGAAGGTTCCAGGCAAAGGGAGAGCGAGGATTAGGAGTCAGCTCACATGGTCAGGTGGAGTGGGGATTCTCAGCCCTCCTCTGCTGAGCTCAGACCTGCAGGACGAAGGCGGCACGCGTCCTCCCAGATGAAAAGGTGAGGGCCGGCCAGGTGAGGGGATGTCCAGCAACCAGGACCCAGGACGAGGACAGCAGAGGCCCAGGGCCCCCAAGCGCGTGCCCCTCTGGGAGCACAGCCTGGGCCTGGGCTCTCTGTGATGCAGCACTGCAGCCCCAGGAGGGAGTCAGAGCTGGAATGGGCCATTTCTTCTCCAGGTCACAGCTCCTCTCAGCAGGGCGCAGGTTCCAGGCCACCATCTGCACACCAGGGATGCAAACGGCTCCCGGTTGCTCAGCGCTTCTCAGCGCTTCTCAGCCTGCAGACAACAGATAGCAACTCAAAATGACACCTGTCTACCCGCACGCTGAAGAACTCTGTCTGCAGAGGGACCCACCACCACCACCCAAGGGAAACCCAGTGTGCCTCCTTTTCTGAGTTCACCTTGAAAGAGGAAATTTCTGAGATGTCCTGAATTAATAACAGCAGGCTGGAGGGTGGAAGGAAGAGAAAAGAGGGGTTAACCAGGTAACAGCTGCGAGCAGAAACCAACCAAGACTGATAACATCCCTGAGTGTGTGGGGAAATTTTGGATGCGCCTCCAGGAGGCTATTTAGACAATTATCTAAAGAGAATAGCCACACACACACACACACACACACACACACTGCGTCCTGCTGGCAGGCTCTTCCCCAGCTGTCACCTACACCAGTGCTGAAGAGCAAAGTGTCTCCCTTGACCTCTGCACAGACTGGAACCAGCCCTGCCTCCCCTTCTCCCACCCCCGGTCTATGGCCAATGTAAATGCTTTCAAAACAACTCACATCTTTCTTCCCCAAACTGTTTGCATAACAGAACCCATCAGCCCCAGGATGGTGGACCTGTTTGTGGCCGGTGGCTTAGACAGCACACCCCAGGACCCAGTCCTTTTTCTGGCTAGCACTCAGTAAACCCTTTCTTTCAGAAAAGCTTCCGGCCATAAAAGTTTATACCACCTCAGTATTTCTGATCTATGAATGTGTCTGTTGCCGGTTCCCTCCAACCCGCATCTGGCTGATCCTTCATTATGAGCTGAGTCTGCTCTTCAGCAAGTGCTGAGGATTTTTTAAAGCTTATTGAGATATAACTGATGTACAAAAACCTGTGCGTGTTTAATGTAAACAGTGTGATGAGTTTGGAACAAGGGCTCATGTTTACATCTGTGTGAGAGTCGTAACGTCACCGCTTTTTGTACATTATCATCTAACACATGTTACGTAACCACTCACTTGCCTTAATCAATATTGCACATACGATGTCTGACAATTAAGTTTGTGAACTTGTTGCAGCAATGTTGCTAACCTTTTTTGATATCAGAGGGGTTATTCATTATGAATTTGTACCAACTGGACAAACAGTTAACCAAATTGACTATTTGGAAGTGCTGAAAAGGCTGCGTGAAAAAGTGAGACGACCTGAACTTCTCGCCAACAATTCATGGCTCTTGCATCACGACAATGCACCAGCTCACACGGCACTGTCTGTGAGGGAGTTTTTAGCCAGTAAACAAATACCTGTATTGGAACACCCTCCCTACTCACATGATCTGACCCCCAGTGACTCTTTCTTTACCTGAAGCTAAAGGAAATATGGAAAGAGGAAGACATCTTGATGACCTTCAGGACATCAAGGGTAATAACAACCACAGCTCTGATGGCCATTCCAGAAAGAATTCCAAAAGTGCTTTGAAGAGTGGACTAGATGCTGGCGTCAGTGCATAGCTTCCCAAGGGGAGTACTTCAAAGGTGACCGTAGTGATATTCAGCAATGAGGTAGGTAGCACTTTTGCTATGATGAGTTCACAAACTTCATTGTCAGGCCTTGTAAACCATCCTCGGGAACGAGGCCAGCGCCCTTTTGAAAAGTCTCCAGACAATCTGATTTTCTTTCCCTCACAGACGACTTGGGTATTTGCCTGACTGTCCACAGGATTTTTTTCCTTCGATATACAATAATTTTATAAAAAATGTGTCTCAGGGTTGGTCATTCCGGGTCAATTTCTCTTGAGTATGGATGTGTCCTTTCAATATATCAGTTTCAAATCTTTTTACATCAGGTCAGCTGTCTTGGATCTTAATTTTTAGTATCTGCTTTGTTCGATGCTTTCTTGTTTGTTTTTTCCAGGAACTCCTATTATACATATATTGGCTCCTTTTCTTTCTTTCTTTTTTAAACATCTTGATTGAGTTACAATTTCCATATTATAAAATCCACCCGTTTCAAATATACAGTTCACTGGTTTTTAGTATATTTACAAAGTTGCACATTGAAACCATCATTGTAATCTTGTATTAGAGCATCTTCACCACCCAAAAAAGAAGCCTCGTACCTATTAACAACCCAGCTCCTGGCAGCCACTGGTCTGTGCTTTGTCTCTATAGAATTCCCTGTTCTGGACATTTTGTATAAATGGAATCTTGCAATATTTGGCCTTGTGTGTCTGGCTCCTTTCACTTTGCATAACATTCGTAAGGGTTTTTTTCATGTTGCCACGTGTGTCAGTATTTAATTTCTTTTTATGGCTGAATAATATTCCATGGTATAAATATGCCGTATTTTGCTTACCCGTTGATGCCCACTGGGTTTTTTCCACGTTTTGGCTGTTGTGAATAATGCTGCCACAAACGTCCCAGGATAGGTTTTTGTGTGGACATAGTTTCCGACTATCTTGGGGTATCCCTGGAGTGGAAATGCCCACCCCATGGACAGTGCTTACCATTTGAGGCTCTGCCTAAAGGACCGGGGTGGGCTGCACCTCTTACTTCCCCACCAGCAGTGTGTGAGCACCCCCCTTCTTCACGGCCTCCCCAAAGCTCCTGCTCCTGTCTTTTTCACCATCCGCACCCTCGTGGGTGTGAAGCGGTGTCTCACTGAAGTTTTGATTTGCATTTGCTATTGTTGGGACTGTTTCCATGTGCTCATTGGCCATTCATTCAGATGGGGAAGTTTCCACTGAATCTTCCTTGTCTATTTTTCATATTTGCTATTTTCTCCCTAATCCTTGCTTCAATTCTTTTTATCTTTCTCAAGGATGCTTTCTTTTGTGTTTATTCACTCTTGGGTTCCCTCTGGTTTAATCTTGATTTCTGAAATAATTTTCACTTTATTTCTAATTCTCTAAGTACTATCGCCTCCTTTCTGAGTTTTTCTAATTCTGATTTTGAGGTATTAGGTTGTGTTTTCGTCTGTGTGGCAGCCACGCTCCAAGACAGCTCATTCATACGGGGCTCCAGAAATCCTGCGCACACGTAGGCCCCACCCAGTTTAAAATTGGAGTGAATAGCAGTATTTGGGGACGTGACATCGTTGACTGCTGTGGCTGGGTCATGAAATGTCCTGGAACCTGTCCTTGATTTCCTGGGAAAGCCGCCCTCACGTCATGAGGATACCGTCACGGAGAAGGCCACACAGGGAGGACCCAGCCTGCCCGCCCTGCGAGTCACTTCCCTTGGAAGCAGGTCCATGGGCCCCAGTCAGGTCTGCAGATGACAGCAAACCAATCAAGCATCTGACTGCATGACCAGCCCAAGCCGAACTTCCAAAGGAGCCACCCCCAAACACCAGCCCACAGGGACTGTGATGGTGAGGGATTGGTGGCTGTTGTGCAGCATAGGGAATGACACAGTGGGTCTGCTGGGCGGTCCCTGTCTGCAGGGTGTCGTGCTGCTCCTTGCCTGTTTTCTGCCTCGAGTGTCTCTGCACAAGATCTGACCACAGTCCACTGCTCATTCTCATATTTCATAAACCAGGTTTCCTGTGCTTTGGAATGGAGGCGTGGTCTAGACCCCTTTTCCAGTTCATGATCCAAGAGCTCCCTTTCCTGCTGCTCTCGTGGAGTGTTCCACAGTCCAGCTGCCCACCCTCCATCCTTTGCCTGGGCTTACTTTTCCTACATCTCTGCTGTCCCCGTGCTCCCCAGTCTGGATCTATTCCCGGCACTTTCTTTTCTGGGAGCCTGGCTGGTTACTTCTGAGAGCTCCAGGCGTCCCCGACTACAAGGCCTGCCCAGGTCCACAGCGAATGCCAGCCATCTTGCATTGGCAGCTGCACTCACATTGGCTTTTGAGGACGTTCCTGCCGACGGCTGCGGAGTCCCCAGGCCCCCTGGATGCCCCAGTTGCTTCCCTCAGCCTCCTCCTGCTCGGAGGTCTATAGATGCTGGTGGTGGTGTGTCCCTGCCACCAACAGAGGGACACACGATGCCTGGCTTTACTGCACACAGTGTCCAGATACTTCAGTTTGCTGTCCTGGTGGCTTTGTGTGTTTGTGGGGTGATTCAGGCCAATGCCACTTCTGCCACATCCTTCTAGAAGTTTTCAGTGACTTAGAGCAACAATCACCTTTGCTCGGGATCTGAGAGCCAGGAATTCAGGCTTTAGTGGTAATCGACTGTTGTTTTGGCAAAACTAAGGGGGAAATAAACACAGACCATGTGACGTCACACACTCTGTTTATGTGCAGTTGATGGGGAACGGGGGGGGGGTCTTTCAACCTTTTTGGTCCTTGGACACCTCTGGCTGCCTGCTGAAGCCTGTGGAGCCCTTCTCAGGAAATGATTGTAAACACATAAAATAAAAGGCAGCAAATTACAGAGGAAACCCTTTATATTGAAATACTCTCACCAAAATAATGAGAAGTCTCGTTTGCTGTACAGTAACAAACGAGGTTTCCAATTAATAAATTGATTAAGATCTAGCAGCAGATTTGATGACCCCTGCCGTGTGGGGATGGGACAGTATGCAGGGTTTCCTGCCGCGAAACGCGGCCAGGGCCCTTGGTGGCCAGTGAGTTAGGGGCACCAAATTTAAGGGTAGAGAGAATAAAGCTGTGACTCCTACCCATCCGAGCTCACAGGCGGCCTGATTCTGTGCTCAGAGGTTTCCAGCCTATGGACGGCGTGGACTTCACACTGGGGTGAGGTGGGCACACATCTCATCTCCTTCCCGTTCATCCCAGACGGTTTCAGACACTGTAATTGGAGCGGAAGCGTTTGAGTTCCCTGCCTCCTCCTGGACTCGTGTCTCTCCTGGCCAAGTCCTTTCCTCAGACGGGTTTTCCATGGGGGCCTTTGTGTGCTGAGAGCTTTGCACGGGGAAGGTGACGTGAGCAGACACACACTTCTAGCTCCACAGCCTTTCTCCAGCACCCGACATCCGCCGCTCCCTTGCCTGTATCGGTGCTGCTGTTGACGCACCGGGTGTCAACCTGAGTTTTGTTCTTTTGTACACAATCCTCTCTCTTCTTGGAAGCTTTTAGAATTTTCTTTTAGTCTTTAATATTCAGAAACAAAAATACACCTGCGCGTCCTAAGTGCTTCCACTGGCACTCTGAACCCCATGAGGTCTTCGTACATTGATTCCAGTGACGAGGAAAAACGCCTGAGATTTCCTGAATTAAATGACAGTGGCCAGAGGGTGGAAGGAAGAGACGAGAGGGGTTAGCCAGTTAACAGCTGACCCAAACAACAGAGACTAACATTCCTGAGCGTGTCTTGAAACTCTGAATCGACTTCCAGGTGGCGGTTTTCACGATTATCCAAAGATTAGCCAGGGGCCACTGACTACCAGCTGCCTCCCCTTCTTCTTACAGAAGAACTTTCTGGACTAACCCAAGGGAGCAAATGCTTCTTCCTTGGACTCTGCACCACCCCACACCCAGAACTGCCCCACTTCACCTTTTCTATTCCCCTTTGTCTACACCAGTGTAAATGCTTCCAGAACAATTTTCATCTCTCTTCCCCCTACTTGAGTATGAAAGAGTCCTGCTGCTGGCGGCCTAGACTGCAGGCCCCAGGACCTGGCCCTTTTCTGGCTAGCACACGGCTCAATAAACCTTTCCTTTCAGAAAAGCTTTCAGCTGTGAAAGTTTCCGTTTAACACTGGGAAATGTATCTTCCCTGGTTTTTCAAATGTTTCCTCCACTCTGGGGCCTCTATGCCCCAGACGTTGGCACCTCTACTTTGTCCTCCATGTCTATCAGCTTTTCTTACCTATGAGGTCTGATAATTAAGTTCACAAACTTGTTGCAACGATTGCTAACCTTTTTTGATATCAGAGGGATTATTCGTTATGAATTTGTACCAACTGGACAAACAGTTAACCAAGTTGACTGTTTGGAAGTGCTGAAAAGGCTGCGTGAAAAAGTTAGATGACCTGAACTTTTTGCCAACAATTCATGGCTCTTGCATCACGACAATGCACCAGCTCACACAGCACTGTCTGTGAGGGAGCTTTTAGCCAGTAAACAAATAACTGTATTGGAACACCCTCCCTACTCACCTGATCTGGCCCCCAATGACTTCTTTCTTTACCCGAAAATAAAGGAAATACTGAAAGGAAGACATTTTGATGACATTCAGGACATCAAGTGTAATACAATAACAGCTCTGATGGCCATTCCAGAAAAAGAGTTCCAATATTGCTTTGAAGGGTGGAATAGGCGCTGGCATTGGTGCATAGCTTCCCAAGGGGTGACCATACTTCAAAGGTGACCTTAGTGACATTGCGCAATGAAGTATGTAGTACTTTCTCTAAGATGAGTTTGCGAACTTCATTGTCCGAGCGCGTATTCTCCGTCTCATCTCGCCGTGGATCCCCACTGCCTTCCACATGCTTCCTCTGTCCAGAGAACTTGCCCAGGTGTTCAGCTGCATCCACCTGCAACTTGCCTTGGTGTTATTTATTTCAACAACTATGGTTGCCAGACCGAATATTTCCAATAGGTTCTTCTTGTCATGATTATTTTCTTGCTTCTTATTGATTATGTCCTCCTTTATCTAGTTAAATAGATCTGTCTCATTTGCTTTAATGTACTTTTATGTCTTTGTGCTTGTTTCATGCTCCCGGCCCTGCTGTTCCATAACGTTGCTTCACGCCGTGGGTGTGCTCAGTAGCGGTCTCTCTTCCCTGGGCTTCTGCTCCTGGCATATCGGCTATTCTGCTTGAGAACTCGTGTTCTGGTTTTGGTTCTGGTGGGGTTTTCACACTGGTCATACTGCCTCAGAGCTCAAGGAGGGCGAGAGCTCTGCCTCCCTATGATATGGTGACTTATAATAAATACATATTGGGTCTTCATTCCCATTCCTGGCTCAGAGCTACCCAGACCCTTGGAATTTCAGGTGATGAGAGTGACAAAGGTGTCTTCTGCTATGTGAATGGGGTGACTTGGAAAGACCTAAGGTCACCTAAGGATGGGGGCTGGTTGCCAGGGGAGCCAACCCTGCGATTAGAGGACTGGAACTCTCCAGGAAGCGGAGAGGGCCTGGAGGTTGAATGGATCGCCGACGGCCAATCAGTTAATCGTGTGCCTGTGTGTGAAGCCGCCATGAAGACCAGAAGGACGGGCTTCTGGGAGCTTCCAGGCCAGTGCACACGTGGAGCTGGGCGAGAGTGGCCCCTGGAGGGGCCGGGAAGCCCCTCCGCTGCCCATAACTGGCCGGTCGTGTCTTCACCTGGCTGTTCCTGGGCTCTCTCCCCCTGACCTGCTGAGTGAAGGTCTCCTGAGGTCTGTGAGCAGCTCCAGCAAATGAATCAGACCCAGCAGGGGTCACGGGAACCTCCCATCTAGAGCCTGTTAGTTTCCTGGTCAGAAGAACAGGTGACAGCCTGGCAGGCGACTGGTGTCTGCAGTGGGGGAGGGGGAGTCCTTAGGACTGAGCCCTTGACCTATGGGGTGTGACGCAGTCTCTGGGGTGATAGTGTCAGAATTGAGCCCAATTGTAGGACACCCTGCTGGTGTCAGAGAATTGCTTGGTGTGGGGAAAACCACACAGGGCTCAGTGTCAGAGCCCTAGTCCCTGTACCTGTTCTTCCAGCAAGCCCTCTCCTCAGGGTTTCCCCTGTAAGCCCCCACCCATTAGGAATCCCCCGCCTGGGCTTGGAGGCAGAGAAGGGAGGGTGGGGCCACGAGCAGCCACCACCCTGTTCTCACCAACCCCTCCCACCAGCAGGCATACCGCCACGCCGGCCCCCCTGCAGCCTGGCCATGGGGCCGACCTCCCATCTCTTGCTGGCCCCAGAACCCCTCCCCGCCTTACCTCCCTGCCTCACCCACCCCAGTTTGAGATGACCTTGGTCCCAGGGGTCCCCACTGGGACCCGGTTGGGTTTCATGGTTCCCTGAATCCGTCCTCTCCTGCCTTCTGTGGCTTCCCCAGGTGATTGGGGACGGGCCTATATTACCCATGAATCTGGACAGGACTCAGTGGACAGGCCCTAGGGGTGCCCTGGACAGAGAAGACTGTCCCCAAAGAGCTCCACACCCCTCTTCTGCTGTGTGAGATGATGTCTTAGCCTCAGCCGAGTAGGCACCTGTGGCTGTTGAAGGGGGGACCTGACCTGACAGCGTGAATGAGAGAGAGAAGGTCGGGGCCCACAGAGGGGGCCTGATCCTGCCAAGGGGGCTGCGACCACCCCCTCCTGACACACACACACACACACACACACACACACACAAATCTAATGTCTGTTACTTAAGCCACACAGTCTGTGCCATTTTATTATGACAGGCCAAGCTGACTGAGACACTATCCCTGAAGCCAGCCGCAGGCTCCAGGGTCCCCAGGTTCTGAGTTTTGTCCAAGAATGAGCTCCTATCTCTGGCCCTGCAGCTGGAATAGACCCCACCCTCTCCTGCTACTGCCCATGAAGCTGGTTAGAGGTGCCACCCCACAGCCGCCGAGAGCCCGCCTCGGTCCTGAGATCTGGCTGACACTCAGCCAGCAGCTCAGAAATAAAGGCCCTGTGTCCTGTCATCCCCTCACCCCGTCTCCAAGAATGCAGCCTGTTCACCCCTCCTTCCCCCACGGCAGGGCAGATGGTGCCCCTGGCACAAAGGCTTTCTGTCCCTCTGGCCAGTGACCCCTAGTTGACACCAGAGCGGGAGGAATGTCAGTCTCAGTGGGTAGGCAGCCTCAGTAGCTCCCTTGGGTCCCCCCTGCTGCAGTGCCCCCAGCTCCTCCCCAGGCCCAGCTGGAGGGCCCTGGAGCAGGGAGAGGATTTGCTGTGTCCAATACCCACCTGGCTGCAGGGCCTCGGTGATGAGAACAATCTGGGCACACCTCTCTCAGGCTAGAAGACACAACTTCTCTCCTCAGTCTTCTCTCTGATTAATTTGTTGTGCACAATACATTGTAGACCAGAAAGAGGCACAAGGGAATATCCTGGTGTGTTGGAAACGCTCCACATCTTGTTCTGGGTGTGGGTGGATGGGTGGGTGGATGGATGGATGGACAGACGACGGATGGATGGGTGGATGGATGATGGATAGATGGATGGGTGGACAGATAGACGGATGGATAATGGATGGATGGATGGATAAATGGATGATGGATGGAGAAATGGATGATGGATGGATGGATGGACGGATGGATGATGGATGGATGGGTGGCTGAATGGATAATGGCTAGATGATGGATGATGGATGGATGAACAGACAGACAGAAGGATAGATGGATGATGGTTGGATGGATGTACAGATGGATGTTGGATTCTGTAAGGGGTTTAACACTAAGGAGCCTTAAGGATCCCATGACAGAGCCAGGGTGGGAGCAAAGGAAGTGCCTGCTGATGGGAAGACCCCTAACTCTGACCCATCCCACTGTGTTCAGATTCTGTATCTGTAAAATGGGAACACTCTGTTGTGCTCCAGACAAGAGGAAGCCCTCTGCGCTGGGACCTAGGCTATGTGTCCCTGACGTGGGAAAGGGTAACACGACTTACCTGCAGGCTTCAAAGCCCTGCGGTGGTCTTGGACTTCACACAAGTGGTGACTTCTCAATTCCCAACACCAAGGAGCTGCTCCCAGACAGTTGACCACCCCCTTGGCCAAGCCCAAGCTCTCTAGCATCTCCCCACAGCCTTTCAGAGGCCTCTGCAGTGCTGGTGTTGAGTCAAATACACCTGTCCCACCCGGGAATCATGGGAGCCATGGGAACCACGCCTTGTACTGCGGTCGCCTCTTCGCATAGCACAGGGCTTAGGTGAGGCAGCCCAGCTCCAGCAGGCATCTCTCTAACCAGCTCTCGCCTCCCCTCTGTCAGAGAACTGCCCCCTTGTTGAACCAAGGTCTCCCCTGCCCAGCTCCTCTTTCTCCTGGCCCTCCCACCACAGGGACTGTCTAAAGATGTCCATGAGACCATCCCAGGATTCTTCTGGGGGGTGGGGTGTCTCATCATCAAACTCGCCTTCCTCGAGGGTCCCAGGCAACGGGCAGTGAGCCAGCAGCTGCGGGCAGACTCGGTGCCAGCCTGGGTGGAGGACAACTCTGGCAGGGCAGAGCTGGGACAGGAGAGGGGTGAGGCTGTGCTGATCCGGCCCCGCCCACCTCTGTGTGACTTCTGTCGGGCAATTCCGCTTTCTCTCCTTGCCTCCACCAAGAGGGGTTTCTGAACCTTGTAACAAAGGCTTTTAATGACTTCCGCATCCATGGACAACGGCCACACCCGGTCTTAGGGACTGCCCCTCACCAGGACTGGGCCCAGCCCTGCAGGCACCTCTACCAGTGGCTTCCTGCTGCTCTGACATGTGTCAGGTGCAGCACAGAATCCACCCCTCCCCAGTTAGACAAGAAACCCAAAGCCCAGAGAGGAACACGGCCCACATGTGCTCGAAGGGGGTGCGGGAAAGGCAGACGCAGCTCGGCTCTGAGCAGTGAGTGTCTGTGCAAGCTTCCATCTGGACAGAAGGTCCCACCACTAAGATGCCTGATACGCCACACGCTGGAACCCACTGACCCAGCCGCGGGACAGACCTGCGGGGAGGCCAGGGCGTCTCGGGCCATTGAGGCCTCACCTGCACAGCCCCAGAGGTGAGGGAGGCAGTGTCACCTGGGGCTACCCCAGCCAGAGAGGGAGTAGGAGGGGCTAGCACCCTGTCAGAGCCCCCGCAGTCACCCTACAGCCCCCACCCCACAGCTGCCCAGGGTGGTAGTTCTCAGGGACGTGGGAATGGGAGGCTGGGGCTGCTCACAGGGTCTGAGCCAGGATTCTCAGGGCCCCAGGAGACAGGGGACATCGGACCACCACAACACATCAGGGGAAGCAGGCGTTGGTACTTGGCACCCAGCGCTGTGCTGGGGTCCCTGAACTGGGGCGAGGGTTCCCAGAGGGGTCGCTGAAAAGCCCCTCAGCAAGAACCCTGGTGCGGCCTGGGTGTGCTATGCAGATCATCAGACACCCTCCCCTCTGGGGAAAGACCCCCACCCCACACCAATCAGCAGAAGGCAGAGGCCAGGAAGACCACAGGATGAGGCCCTGAGGCCCGGGGACAGAGGACAGGACTGAGGTGGCATGCCTCTCCTGCAGCCCTGCCCTTTGCCCTCCCACCCCCACTCTTCCCAAGGAGACAGATGGTGGAAACGGCCTCCTTCCTTCATTTTCCGGAGTGAGTCAGACCACAGCAGCCTCCTCAGTCCCACACAGCAGCTTGTGGTCTGCCCTCCCCCACCCAGCAGGGCCCAGGGCTCCCCAGGGGCCCCCTCCCCGAGCTTCCTCCCGCCCCTGGGGAATGCAGGTCAGAGAAGCTGGACAGTCTCTGCCAGGACTTCCTCACCCCAGGCCTAGGACGGACAGTGTGGCCTGTCCCCCAGCCTGGACTGACCCTGAGAAGGACCGGCTGGACACCCCTCCCCCATAGACCCCTGTGAGGCTTCTCCTGCCCACCCACCCACTGGCACCTACAGCACACAGTAGGACGGCAGCACATCCAGGGGTTCCCCTAAGGGTCCTGGGGGGGGAAGAAGGGGGCAATATAGAGGCATGGAACTGGTGTCAGGTTCAGCTGTGGTTCCCAGGACACTGCCCTGGCCCAGGGGAGGGCTGAGTGCAGGGGGAGGGGAGGCCTAGGAGGGAGCCCCGAGGGAGGAGAAGTTTCCAGAAGCAGGGCGTCCTGTTGCAGGAACGCAGCAAGGGAATGTGGGCCAGAGGCCAAGGAGGGCGGAACCCACCCAGGGACATTACCCTGCACATTAATCAGTCCCTCTGAGCTCCTCCTCCTCTCAGCCCCCTCCCCCGAGCCCCCAAAGACACTGAGTTTGGGGAGACCCCACCAGCATCTCTCCACCCCACCCCACCCCACACCTCACTTTCTCTCCCTCTCCTGCCACGCCATGGCCATGAGCCCAGCCCAGAAAGCAGGCACAGGCACCAGCCCACGGCACACACACCTTCTCACCCAGCAGGGCCTGGAAACAGAATCCTGTCCTCAGAGCCCCTCCTCCAGCCCCGGGGGATGAGAGCCGCCAGGGCCACCCCTCCCCCAGCCCCAGCCCCAGCTGACAGCTTCCTTAGGGGGACATGCACTTGTGTGGGGTGCCAAGACCCAGGCCAGGCCTCTTGACCCCAGGGCCACCGCCAGCGGGAACACTGATGTTCACAGGCTGGGTGGGTCCAGGTTCCTGGCAGGTCCCCCTGGCTGAGCGCTGCTCCCCACTCTGAGCCTCCGTTTCTGCACCTGTAGGTTGAGGACCAGACCCCACAGTCCTGGTGTAGGTGTGAGGAGCCAGGGGGCGGGGCAGTGGGAGCTGGGAGTTGGTCTTCTCCAGGGCGGGCAATACCACCCCCGGGGGCAGGCTTGGATGTGGCTGGGCCATGGCTCCTGCTGCCCGTGTGGCCTCCAGCCAGCCCTCAGCCCCTTGGAGGAGCCTGGCTCTGTGAAGAGGTGACGGCACCTGCTGGGCAGAGCCATGTGAGTGTCAAAGGAGCTGAGCCTCAGGGGGCGCCCCGGTGTCACATGCTGAGCACCTACTGTGTGCATGCACCACGCTGAGCACCCTTCCGGGACACCGCCTGCACCTCCTTTTGTCACTCTGCCCACAGGCTGCCTGCTGCACATTCTGGGGCCGTGGGCATGGCCCACAGCACACAGTGGTGAACCACAGGCCAGGTACCAGCTGGGCTGCCCAGAGACGGCCAGGGACATAACCAAGCTCCCAGGGTCCCAGGCCTGGTGGCTCTGTCACCCTGGGGTTTCCTGCCAAGGGCTGTGGGGTGGGACGCCCCGGGGAAGTCCCAGCTGCTCTGGCCTTTCTCTAGGGGTTCACAAGCTGAGCAGGGAATGAGGCCCCAGAGGAAGTCAGCACAGGGGTTGAGACAGGCTCCCGCGTGTCCCCAACCTTTGAAAACTGTCAGCTGTCCCCATACACCTCAGCTTACCTCAACCTCAGAGGACAGCGGGGGACCTGGCTGTCCTCCCTGCTGGGCACCAGCCCGTGTGCCCGCTGCGGAGACCAAAAGCTGACTTCCCATGTGCACGCTCACCCTCAGCCGGCCCTTCTCATGCTCACACACACACGCTCGCGCACACACACTAACTCACTAACTCACGCGCACTCTGACCCCAGCCAGATCCTGCCAGCTGGCCCCACACCACAGCCTGGCCCCCGCTTCTCGTTCCACGCCAGGGGGTCCTGCTCACACCCTCTCCACGCCCTCCCCTTCCCGCTCTCCCACCTCTCCCCTCATGTCCTTATCTGCTGATTCTCACCCTCCCTCCCCTTGGCATGTCCTGAGGAGCTGCCCTAACCGGCCCCCACCCCCCAGGCTAAAGCAGCCTAGTCGCCTCCACCCCTGGACTTCATCCGGTCATTGAAGGGCTGTTGCTGGCTTGGCCTCACCTCCTGCCTGGATGACCCCATCCCACGTGTGTTTTGCACACTGCAGAGCTTCACAGCTCACCCCATCAGATGGACACCTCCACTTTACAGGGGCCCCAGCTCCTTGCAGCCAAGGTCCCTGCCTAGGGCCAGGCAGCACATATGCACAGAGCCAGGCTGTGGGCCCAGGCTGTCCAGCTCCAGGACCCCTGGGCTGGACACTGGGCCACACTGCCCGCTGTCTGTGGTGGCATGGCCAGCCTCTTGTGGGGCCTACCCAGGCCGACAGCTCCGGAATGCAGCCTGTAGTCAGCACTCCCTGCCTGCACAGGTCCCTGCTGGGCGGGAGTCAGGCTGCACCCACCCCGCAGGCCCCTGCACCTCCCCACCTTGTGCACAGCCTGCCCGCCCCCACTGGCCACGCCCCTCTGCCTATGCCGCTACAGGAGGTGGGTGGTGACTCAGGCCTGAGTCAGCAGCCTAGGGAAAAGGACAGGAACATCCTTTTGCCAACACAAGGGGAGGGGCAGAAGGGCCCAGACTCTGTTAGCTGGGGTCAGCAGGGACCCCTGGCCAGGACTGAACAGCCACACGCCTGCTGGGTTACTGGAGCGCTGGAGCGCTCCCACACGCGGAGCCACCACCGGCAGGGGGGCTGGAGCAACCCCAGCCGCTGGAAGGGACACCAGGGACAGTGAGGTGGGGTCTCTGGGCTCGCTCCAACTGTATGCCCACGTGGTAACCCCACCGGACACTGAGCTACCTGCTGACTCACTCAGCAAACATCACCGCTCCCTCCCAGCCAGGCCCTGGACTGGCCCTGACGCGGAGAAAGGGAGCTGGTGCGTGGGGTGCACCTTCCAGGAGCTCGGGAAGGAGGAGCAGGCGCTGAGGCTCTCAAGAAGCCACAGCAGCCAGGGCATCTCGATGCCCCACCCGCAGGCTTCCGGTCTGGGACTTACAAATGCATTGTGTTCAGAACAAAAGTGGATCCAATTAAAAATGCAAAAAAGAGCAAGAACGTTCTCCTGGAAGCCACCAACATTAATCCTGGTGCTGCACTTGTCCTTCCACTTCATGGCACTAGACGTGGCCCTTGTGGGCTGTGGGGACATAGGGAAGGGCCTACTGGGGAGGGGCTCCCTTCAGCACCCCCACCGGGCCCTGATGTGCACTGAGCCTCCACCCCAGGGAGCCTGCCTCCCTGACTTGGCGAGAGCCACCGCCACTGCGCCCAGGGCCGTGCTCGGTCACCGCTCCGCTCATCAAATTAGAACTTGATTTCCAGTTAATTTCAAAAATATGGCCAAGGTAATAAGGAATTGATGGATGAAAGGAACTGGTGGTACCACCACTTGGGGCGGCCACAAAGGGCCCCCCTGGGAAGGGGACGTGCGCTGAGCCATGAAGGAAGGAAGATGGCAGTGGTGGAGCAGGGGCCTGAGGCCCCACAGGACAGAGACCTGGAGGGCAGTGTGTTGGGCACAGAGTGGGGACAGTGTGTGGTTCCTTCTGAGGCACCCCGTAGAGCAGGGTGGGCCCTAGAGCTCACTCTTGACCCCCACCCCTCACCGCCACCACCACAGTTGCTTCACTGACCCTCGGCTGCTCTGTTTGGGCCGCAGTCTGATGAGGGAGGGAGATGACACACACACAGGCCTCTGCTAGGAGAGCAGGGCAGAGTTCAGTGGGACAGCAGGAGAGGAGTGATTCTCCCCGGGCCGCAGGCAGGCGGGGAGGCAGGGCCGAAGGGCTTGTGAGGTGTGGGGTGTGGGGGAGAAGGGCTGTAGTGAGGGGCGTCCTGCAGAACCAAGAGCTTGGGCAGAGGTGGAGAAAGACACAAGACACGGAGGGCTGTGGCCAGTGTGGGTACCAGGGCCACGTGTGCGTTATGGCTACTTGGCTGTTTTTACCCCTAAACCTCCATCTGCTCTGCTGTGATTCGGCAGAGTGGGGCAGGCTGGCAGGGGCCGAGACCCGTTCTGGGGGCCCTGGGACTGGAGCCCTGCCGCTGAGCCTCAAGGGACGCCTTCCTCCACCGCCCACATGAAATCTGTCAACTCTTCGTCGCGGGAGCGCTAAGGTGCCAGTGGATTCTTTCCCATACGCGTGAAGGAGCTCAGAGCCCACTGCGAGGACACCTGGGGTGGCTCAGAGCCACGCCTGAAGGTTGTGATTCTGGAGGGGCCTGGCGGGACCTGCAGGGACCCTCCCACACCCCTCAACCCACCACGAGCAGCAGCCTCGTTCTGGTCCATTCATAAGTTCTTCTATGACACGCTCCTCACCCAAAATAAAACCTCCAAGACCCCCAAGGCCCAGACTGGTGCCACGTCTGTAAGCAACACGGTCCAGTGGCCAAAAACACCAGCAAGGAATTCCAGGCACGATTACCATCTCTCCAAGAACTCCAGGGAGGACCCAGTCCTGCGGCCTGAATGCCCTTCCTCTCCCCATCTGCCCACCGCTCCTTTGCCCCTCAGCCCCCTGCCCTCTCCCCTGCCCAGCCCACCCTCCCCGTCTGCGGCTTCAAGGCTGAGGACAGGTAAGCAGAAAGCCGCTGTACGGTGCAGACACGGCTTTGGGGCACTCTGGTCTAGGCCGTCCTCACCCTCAGAGTTCTGAGGAGCCTCCAGGGATCCCATCTGGATGCCCCCACCCCCATCCCGCCCCCACATTCCCAGAACCAGGGCTGCAAAGTCCGTGGTAGGAAATGGCGATGACATGGCCCGGCACACCACATAGGCACAGCTGAACCGCTCTCTGCCCACATCACACTGGGTTATCGGTGCAGAACCACGCAGGAAACCACTCACCCATCTAGACCCTCACTGGCCCACTGAGGTGACCAAGGGAGGCTGGGAAGCTGAGGGACAGCCCAGGTCTCTCTGTGGGTCAGCAGAGGCCCCAGGCCACCAGCCCCAGCCCAGCCCGACTCCTGTCCAGGCATGGCCCCAGCCCTCCCTGAGGCCAGCCACTAACTGTGGGGTGGGGGAGGGGACGGGATGCTACAGGATTGCTGGTGCAGCTGCTCAGAGAGGCCCCTGAGGGGCATCAGGCCACAGACCCAGCTCTGTCAACACTCCAGGCTCTGCAGTGACACCTCCTCAGCTGGACAGGCCATGCTGACCACATGGAGGGCACAGCTGCACGAGCCTGCAAAGGAGTGTGTCCCCATGTTCCCTGTTTCCAGCTGCAGGACCCACACAGGGTTTCAGCTAGCCCAGGCCACAGCACCGACGGTCAAGTCGCCACAAACACGGAATCAGCGAGCAGGAACTGCGTCCTCCTCGGGGACGCAGGCTGAGGGTGCTGCCAGCCCCTGGTCACACATTCTCAGTAGCCCACCAACTCGGGACCTGTGCCGTGTGTTCCAGTAGAGACTCCTAGTTTGGTGCATGTGGCCGAGTCGTGGACAGAGCTCAGACCAGCAGCCCCGGGGCTCAGACCTCAGGGGAGCCCACCTACCACACGGGTTTGCTCCGGGAGGCACATCCCAGCCTCCTGCACTCAGGACACTGCGGACAGCTCAGTGTACATTCGGGGCCATTTTAAACAGCGCAGTCGTCAACAAAAATACAAAAACTACGGCACTGGCAGGCCAGGAGAGGGCCACTCGGCTGCAGTGAGGGGTGAAACAAGAAGGTACAGGTTGTCTTATTGGACTTCAGCTGGGATCAGTGTCTCTGCCACTCTGTGCATGTACACAAGTGACAGCAAAGCGACTGTTGGTTTTAAGGTTACAAATACATTTTAGCGAGATCGCAAATACAGAATCTGCAAGTGATGAGAACCTCCTGGGAGCATGTTTGACATCCAAATGAACAGGCCAGAGGTTACTGGCTGATCTCAGCCTCTGCCTGACCAACTGTCCACTGTCCCCACTCACAGCAGCTGTCTGGTCCCGGCTCCCACTCCCCTCCCCAGACCAGGATGGGCCCTAACTGACAGCTACCTCCTGCTGCCAGGCACATGTAGGCTGGCACTCAGGTGCTCTCAGGAGTTCAAACCGAGAGATGCAGGAGAAATCTGGGAAACTGAAAGACTGCAATGAGAAGTGATAAGGCCACAGTCTTTAAGCTGCCAGGCCACAGAGCAAGGCCAAACAAGAGACCGGGAGGCTGGGGCTTGGGGCCCAGGCCAGGCTTGCAGTGGCCACCCTACCACAGCCCACCTGTCTGGAGGTGTCCTTGTCAACAAGCAGGGAAGCAGAACAGCTGCTTGAGGTACCATAGGTGCTTGGTGGCAAGGCTGGGTACCCCAGTGCTTACTCATCAGGTAGGGCTAGCCCTGCAGTGGGTGGGTGGATGGATGGATGAGTGGATGATGGATGGATGAGTGGATGATGGATGGATGGATGATGGATGGGTGGGTGGATGGATGGATGGATGGACGGATAGATGGGTGGGTAGGTGGGTAGCTGGCTGGATAGTGTTAGCAGCATCAGAAGTTGTCTCAGGACACCACTGCAGGATACAAAAGGAAAATTATTTTAAAACAAAAAAGATATAAATTATTTTGGGTACTGAACTGACAAATGAAATGAAACCCAAAGCCAGGCTGCTTCATGGAGTCCCTGGGTGGGCCCCAGGCGCCCCTCTCGGTCAGAAAGTACCTGCCTACTACACTCAGGGCTGTCCTGGCTTTACCACCACATCAAACATAGAGCTGAGCAGACTCTTCTGAGAACTGCCCACGCCTGCCTGCCTGCCTGCCTGCCTGCTCCTAGCACAGTTCTGCTGGCATCACCTACCCGGCCTCATCCCATCTCCAGTTTCTGCTTCCCAGCAGGAGGCAGCAGCAAGCTCTCTGAAGGCTTACTAGGTCTGCATGTCACATGCGTGTCCGTCTAGGGCCAGCGCCTGTGTTTCCGTGGGCGTACGTGGAGGCGGCTGCTGCAGTGAACTGACCCAACCCTCAGTGTTTGGCACAAATGTGCCTCCTCTGTGGTGCCTTCCCAGGGCACCAGCCGGACTGTGAGAGCCTGGACTGGGCCAGTCCCTGGGCCCATCTGCCCCGGCAGGAGCTAGCCCTGAAGGCACTGACCTCTGTCCAGTCTCCCTCTCCCCCCTCCATGCAGGGGTCCTCACACCTGATGTGCCCCAGAAAGGCCCCACGAGGCATCCCGCTCCAGTCTCTGGGGGAGGCTCACGATTCTGGCCTCCACACCAGGACCAGGTGGCTGGAGCTGGGGGATGGGGGCGAGGAGGCCCCAGCTGGCACTGCTGTCCCAGCTGGGCCACCCTCCTCAGCCCAGGCCCAAGGCCTGAAGGTCACTCCCACCTTCTTCCCCTGCATGCCTTCGTTCACTGGATCAACAAACACACTTCCTAGCCACAGCCTGCTGCAGCCAGGCGCCAGTTCTGGACAGCGATGAGTCAGCCAGCCAGTGCCTCCTGCCCCCATTTCCTGGTGGTGCCAGGACAGGGCCTCAGGAGAGCATGGAGAAACCCTGCTAGGGATGGGAAGGAGGGCAGGAAGGCTTCAAGGAGAAGGCCCCACCAGCTGCGGATGGGGCTGAGGAGAGGGGCAGGGAGCCCGTGGGTGAGGGCTGGTGGCCTTCCAGGCAGAGGCAAGCCCCCTTGTAAGGACTCTAAGGTGCATTCTAAGAACGTTGGAGGCGGCACCACGCTCACATGTCCCCAGGCTGGAGGGTGTCCAGGAGTCAGCAAGCACCCTCCTTGGCTGGCTCTCCTGGGCACGCCTGACTCTCAGGGGCCCTCATTCAGCACTCGCCTGTTGCCAGAAGCTACTCGTGTTCTGGGGCTAAGCCACAGAGACGTCCAGGGACTGGCACTGCTGGGCTGGGAGTGGACAGTTCCGGGACATGTCCCCACCCAGCGGAGAGGCACGAGAAGCACGAGGTTGGCTCCAGGGCAGAAGCTGGAGAAGGCTGGGAAGCCGCCAGAACCCCAGTCTGAAGCAACTATGTCCAACGCCCTTCCCTCTGCTCCACGCCCTCCCTCACAAGCCCTACCCACCTCACCTGCCTTCCCAGGTCTGTGCACAACAGGTCTCAGGGGAGACTATTCAACACATAACCAGCGACTACAAAACCAGCGTCCTGTTTGCTCATCTCACGCTGGTTACAACCCGTAGAGGCACTTGTCATTCTTTTACAGATGGGGAAACTGAGGCTCAGCAGTTCCTGTCATGTCTGAGCCCAAGTCACACTCTAAGAGTGCTGAAGCAGAGCCCTCAGGGCAGGGTTGTGTCTCCCCCATCAGATTGGGGCTGGACACAGGCCCCCTCATGCCCTCTCATGCACCCCTGGGCCCCCAAGCCTGGTGCACTCTGCTCTCTGTTAGCTCTGACTGAGGGTTAGATGTCAGAGGGACTTCCAGAGCCAGGGACCTGGCTCTCTCCAGCCAGTCAGCCAGGCATCCTGGGCCTACTATGGGCAGGCCCCACGTTGGGCAAGGTGAGAGTCACGGCAGGGTGCCTAGCCATGTCTAGAGTGGTTGATGAGGCATGACAGGAAGAGGTGACAGAGGAGAAGGCCACAGCACTCGTGGCTGTGGGGGGCAGGGGCAGCTGCTTCAGTCCTTGGTGGTCCAAAGACCACCAAGACCCCACCATGGCAGTCAGGGAGGGCTGCTGGGAGGAGGCTGCACAGACTGGTCTGTCCGGTGATGCTCTCTATCCCAGAGGACCAAGATGGGGAAGAGCAATCTCCCGTGAGGGAACCTCAGACGTGGGAACTTGGGATCAGCTGTCTCGAGCAGGGGTCCCACGTGAGGGCGGAGGGAGATGAGCACCTGGGCAGCAGGTCCCACCCGCTGGTCCGAAGGCTAGCTGTCAGAGGTGAGTGGAACCTGAGGAAGTGTAGGGGAAGGGCGCAGTAGAGACCAGGAAAGGGGGCAGACAGTGAGGTCCGAGGTAGGAGGGCTTCCAGATGTTTCCTAGGCCCCGCCCCGTGTGTCACACCCCCACAGGACGTAGGCCTGCAGCGCTGAGACCAGACGGGGTGTAACTCCGCAGGAGAACGCCGGGCATTTATAGGCGTGGGGAGATCCCCTGAAAGCGCCCCGTCAGAGTGGGCGGAGCCTCCTCGGCGACCCCCGCCCCGGGCTCCGCCCTGGGCCCACGCTAGCTCCCCACGTGGCCGCGTGCGGGCGGGGCGGGGCGGTGCCTTCTCTTCCTCCCGCGCCCGGCCAGAGCCCGAGCCTGAGCCCGCGCCGGAGCTGTGCGGAGCCCGCGGAGTGCGGCGGCTGCCTGCAGCCCCAGACCCGACCCGACTGAGCGCCGGCTGCCCGCCCCCACCCCCGGCCGCCCCCCCTACCTGGTAAGTCCGCGCCGTCTGGGCCCGCCAGGAGCCGTGGGGAAACTGAGTCACGGCGGGGGGTGGGGACTTGGGTCTGGGGAGTGGGGTTGGGGCAGAGGCGTGTGCTCCCCGAGTGGCGGCAAGCCAGCCCCGCGGCGCAGAGCGGCTGGACCCCGGATTTCGGCGGGGACCCTAGGGCGCCTCGGGCCCCACCGCCCACGCCCACCCGGGACTGCCGGCCCCGGCGAGGAGACGCTGCGCGCGGGTGGTGGACCGAAGGTCGGGCGTTCTCCACCCGGTGCCGGCACAGTTTCCCCGCCTCACGGCTGCCACATCCTAACCATAAATCAGTCACAGTTGGAAAAATAAACTTCAACTTCGCGTTCGCCGCTGGAGTGGAACCGCGAGGCGCGCAGGCCTGAGGTCCCGCCTGGGCTGCTGGGTCTGTAGCTGCCCACGCTCGGGCGGGTGCACACGGGGCCCTGGCACCCCTACAGGTGCCTTGGGGAAGCAAGCCCGAGCACTGCTCTCAGCTCCTCCTGGGTGGGGCTGGGAGGCTGGCCTGTGCTCCGCCAGTCTCACTCTTGGACCCCCTTTCTGGGGAGGAAACCAAGGAGTGATGGTGACCTCAGGTGGGAAGCCAGGGTGCCCAGCTGTGCCTCCGCCAGCCGCCAGCTGCTCCCTGCATAGCCAAGGTATCTGCCAGGCCTCCTGAGGTCTTTGGCCCAGGACTCCAGGCTGCATGGTGACCGTCTCAGTTGTGGCCACAGCATTAGTGTCCTGCCCCAGCTGAACACAGCAGGAGTTAGAGGGAAGATGGTGGTGACCCTACCCCCAACCAGGAGAGGAATGGACCCCTGAGGTCAGGCATGCCCACAAAGGGGAACTGGAGTTGGGAAGTTCCCTTCCCACCGGCCTGCCCCTGCTCCCTCAGCCTGTGGGGCCTGGCCAGGACACTTGCCTTCTATGGTTTCCCTATCTGCACTCTGAAGGGTGGGGACAGTGGCTCAGGTGTGGACCTCCCCCTCCCTGTTGTTCTGCAGTGCAGGAGGCAGGGACACAGAACCTTAAACCCCTTCGTGGTGCCACCCAGGGTAGGGGACTTTTGGGGAATGGGTGCTGCAGCTAATATCAGAACTCGGTTCCAGGTGTGGGGTCTGAGACCTCACACTGTCCCCTTCCCAGGTCAGCTGTTGGTGCAGTGAGCCCTTCCTGCCCACTGGCCCAGTCCTCCCATCGTTCCCCAAAAGCTCTCCGCTCCAGGCTTTCGGACAGGTCATCACAGCCGGCAGGCAGAAAGGGGGGTGCTGCTGAGAGGAGTGAACTGAGGTGACCAAGTGGGGTGTCCTTCTGTGACCAGCCAGGCAGCCCTTGTGCCCGCTCCCTCCTGGCAGAGTTAACCGTTCGGTGAGGGGGCTCCCCGCGTCGTGGAGGTGCTGCTGTGCTGTGTGGCTCAAGCTAACTACATACACCTCACCTTCGGGACCTGAAAGTTCCTGCCCTAAATAGATTCTGTCCGCCTTTCATTCAGGTGTGTTCTTTTCTGGGTGGGAAAAGTGAGCGGGTGAAGGCTGTGGGAAGGATGCACAGTAGCTGGGTAATACCAGGGCGCCGCCTGTGGGTGCAGGGCATACCACCACCAGCCGGCTCTGGACCGGGCTTTTGAGGGGTCCCAGAGCAGGACCCAGGAGGCAGAGTTCCCCTGCAGGGCCTGACTCAGCGGCCTGGCCCCTCCCCCACTGCAGTCTTGCACATAGCAGGTGTCTGATAGGTGACCAGTTCAAAGATAGTGGGTGGGGAAGGCGTGCCCACCAGTGCTTCAGGACAGTGGACGGGGGAGTGTGTAGGGAGATGGCTCTGGAGGGCTGTCCCCAGTGGACACAGCCAGGCCTGGGTGCCTGGATGTTCCAGATGAGCAGGCTGGAGGGAGTGCCTAGGAGGGGTGAGCTCCCCGTCACTGGAGGTTGACAGCAGAGTCCAACCATGTGGCCTCCTGTTAGGGAGGCCCCCACTCCAGCCAGCCTCACCCTAGCAAGGAGGGTCCAGCCCCGTCTACCTCTGAACACTGGACAGCCTGAGTCCTGAGGCGGTGTGGAGCCTGTCCACACAGCTGCCCCCCTCTGTCCACCACACAGAGACACCTCCATGGTGAAGGGGGATTCCGCGGTGACGGCCAGGCAGGAAGGGGGCGGGGCCTGTCCCCCCAGGAGAGGCCACTGCTGCTGGTCCTCTCACAGCACCGTCCTCGGTGTGGCTAAACGTGGTGCTGTCAGGTGTGCCTCAGCCCCGAGCCTGGCCTGTCCACTGCTGCACTCCTGCCCGGTGCCCCGAGCAGGGTCTGGGCTGAATGAGTGAATGAGGGAGTGAACCAGCCCGCCGCGTTCCCACAGCCTCCTGCCCTCATGCCCGCCTGGTGAGGTGTGGGGATGGTGATTATCGTCCGTTTCACAGATGAGGAAACTGAGGCCAGGGTGGCTGGGTTATAGAATCAGTGCCGCCATTCTTGCAAGAGGCATTTATAAGCTCCTACTGTGTGCGTCGCCTCTGGTGGCAGACACCACACTGGGCATACAGAAGGCGACTTCCTGGGGTCAGGGTGAGAACTGGCTGGCCTTGCTGGAGTGCCTGGAAGCTCGGGCCGTCCCCATACCTCTAGTCTCCCCTACAGCACCCAGGAGCCCAATGGGACAGGAAGGGTAGGGAAGGTGGACTGGAAGCCACCAGCTCGCACGAGCCCACAAGGAAGGCAGAGGCCTCCTGGGCAGGGGGTGCATGGCCAGCGCTGCTGGGAGGATTGGCTGACCAGGACCGTTGGGTGCAGGCCTCCATGGGTGGGAGGCCAGCTGGGAAATGCACTTGGAGAGGCGGAGGCCAACTGTGCTTCCCACTTTTCAGTTGGCGCCACTGAGACCTCACATCAAAGCCTAGCATGGAGGCTGACCAAGGCACGGTGCTCAGGGAGGAGAGGGCCAGGCGTCCAGGTCTAGCCACGTGCACGGCCCTGGGGTGGTGTCCTTGCATGGCCTCCGAGCCCCCACTCAGCTGCTGTGGGAGAGGCCAGCCCCAGCTACTTGGGTGCCCAGTCGTGCCTGCCCCCCAGGCACGTGGAGTCCTGGCAGACCTGGCTAGTGGGGCAGTGGTTCCCCTAAGCTTACTCTTGGCTCTTGCCAAGTGCTGGTATATGTGGCATGCATGCCAGCATGGACCCTGGCTGGCTGTGTAAGAGGGCTTCAGTGTCCCCATCTGTGCCTGGTCCCCGATCCCCTGGGATGTGGCCTCAGCGTGCAGCCTGCCTTCCCCACAGTCCATGTCCCCGGTCCCCGTTTCTGCTCCAAGTACAGCTCTGCACTGCCACCCGCGCACAGCAGCGCGGAGGCAGACATCTGCTCTTCCTGGGGTGCTGCCTGTGCCCGCGCTCTGCACCCCCCATGCACTGACCTGACTGGCCTGAGAACAGGAGCCCCTGGTGCTCAGATCGCATCCTGCCCATTTTAGAGGCACCCATGGCTCCCTCCTGCTACTTCCAGGTCGCCCCCCCAAGGGGCTGGGCCAGGCTGTGGAGGTGGGGGCAGAGAAGTGAGGGTGCTGCTTGTGGAGGTGGCAGGAGGCTGGGAGGAAGGCCAAGACAAAGGCCCAGAGGTGGGACCCAGGAGGCCGCCTTTGAGAGGAGGTGGGGGGAGCAGCCAGGCGGGGCCTGGCGGGCTGCACAGCACAGCCAGCCCAAGCTCCTTGGAGAACATCGTGGCCATTTCACAGGTGAGAAATGTGAGTCCAGAATGGGCCTGACCCCTGGGCTTCCAGCAACCAGTGCCACCAGCGCCTGGCGCCACATGCTGAAGAGCTCGCTCGTCCGGTTGGGCTGGGCTTTTGGCGCTGGTGGCCCAGGGACGCTAAGAGGGGCCGCCCAACCTAACATGGGCCCAACGGCCTGTGGGGTCAGCGTTGACATGCTTACCCCCACTTGAGGATGGACCCAGGGCCTGGGAGGTCCTGTGGTTTGTCCCAGGGACCCCACTGGTCAGTGGCAGAGCTTAGTCTTACCCAGAACCTGAGCTGTGCCCTGCCCACCCCCAGCCCCTGGCCTCAGCCCCTGGCAGTGCCGGTTGTGCCCCTCCCCCACCCTCAATCTGCTGCTTTGTTTTCACTGCTCTGGGCAGGCAGGCTTGAGCTGGGACACGGGACAGGGCTGGGTGCCGCCCTCCGGGGCAGGCAGTGGGCAGCCTTCAGGTCCCATCCCAACACCGAGGCCTAGGCCAGCTCACACATCCGCGCTGTCTCCTCCCTGGGCATCCAGGGGCCTCCCAGGCTGGGAGGGGCCTTTGCTTGGGGTCTCCTGGATGGGGCATCTCTGTGCTGCGTCTGGTCTTGGGAGGGGGGACCCGGGCAGCGGGCATTCTTGGGGCAGCCTCGGAGCCGTGCAGGTGCTGGGGCCTGTGCTAGAGCAGCACCATATTCAGACACCACCGGGCCACTTGCCACCGGGCCACCTGCGGGACCTCCGAGTTCCCCACCCTCCCCAACCCCTAACCACAGATCTGTAGACATCACTGGCTCCAGTGTCTGCTGTCGGAACTGACTCAGGCACAGAGGCCACTGTCATGGGGGTGTGGCCGTGCTGCTCCCCTGTGCTGGGGCACTCGGGCAGGCCCTCCCCGCCTCAGGCCCCCAGGCTCTGGACCAGAGCCTGGGAGTGTCAGAGGTAGCCAGGCCCTCAGGGAGTTCGCCATGAGCCCACCTCTTTGTGCACCTGTGAAGGCTGAGGCGCAGAGACTGCCCCTCTGGGGACAGCTGGAGGCCAGGGCAGAGCGGGCCCTGCCAGCCCTCAGTGCAGGTGGAAGCGAAAGCAAGGCTTCCTGGCGCCGGTGTCTCCACCCTTCCTGTCCTCCACGCAGAGCTAGGCCATGTGCTGGGGGAGGGGCTGTCCCAGAAAACACTGCCCAGCTGAGGGCTGTGCTCCGAGGACCCGCTCCAGGTGAGCATGGGTAGCCATGGGCAGCCGCACTGCGCTCCCCTCCCAGAAGGCGTGGCCTGTGCCTGAGTCCTTGGGCCACCTTCCCTGCCTTCTGGCAACTTCGGTTCCTAACCTAGGAGGGTGGGGCCTGGAGGATGTGGCCAGGCCAGGCCTGGGTACAGCGTGTCTGACATCACTCCAACCTGCCTCCACATCCTAGGGTCGCAGTGGGCTGAGTCCTGGCCTGGCTCTCTGACCAGTAATGTCCCCCAGCTCTCAGAGCAGCCAGCCCAGACCCCTGCCCCTCTCTGCTATGGGGGGGCCCACCAGTGCTTTGCTGCAGTGCTCTGGAGGAGGCCCAGCTGCGGGCCCCGCCGCTTGCTCCCTGGTGACCTGAGCTGGGGGTGGCTGCTCTGAGCCCCGCTTCCTCTGTGAGGTGTTGTTCGTTCTCTTCTCTCACGTCCTCTCGCTCCCTAATTATGAAAATGACCACATTCCTCCCAGTGCAACTTCTGCTAGTGTCCGGGCACATGTCCTGTGTGACACATATTTCATGTGGTTGAAGTTCTACACAGTGTGACTTGGTGCCCTGTTCCTCGCCTCTGTTTTAACTTGGCACTGCCATGAATCTCTCGGTGCCCGCCCACCTCCCAGGGGGCCCCTTCGGTCCTGCTGCTGGATGCTGACTGCAGTGGCCGGGGGCCACTCCACAGGGGCCCTCCACATATGCAGCAGTGAGGGCTTGTGAGGCAGGGGCCCGCCACTCCATCCTGGGACTGCTTGGATATGAAACGGGCCAGGGGACAGTGAAGGCACTGCCAGCCCAAGGCCCTGTGCACTCCGAACCTCTGGATGGGCGGCAATGGGTGGATGCTCGATTCTTCCTCATTCCCTTGAGGCTCACTTTGCACAGGACCCCCTACCTGGTTTGAGCCCACACAAGTCAGTGGAGGTCCCTTGAGGGCTCGTGGCCTGGTGGGGAAGATGACACAGGCACCAGAGGCTCTAAAGGAGCCAAGATTGTGGGAGGGAGAGTAATAGGGGGTCACGGAAGGGCGGTCTCAGCACCAAGGGTCTCCCTTCACCTCGCAGAGCCTGGGCTGCCCTTGAGCTGCAGGAAGCCACCAGGAAACACAATCCAAGCGTTGCCAGGCAGTGGAAAAATTTGGGTTCTTGGAGGAGCTAAAAATACAGTGTGGCAGCCCCTGCCACCCGGTTCCGGAATCCTGCTCCTGCCATCTTACCCGCCCACCCCAGGGAAGACAAGCACACTCTCTGCACCCCACCCCCGCTGGCTCTAGACCCACAAGCACCCCGGGCCTCTGCTGATGCTCACAGGACCGCCCGAAGCTGCCTCCCCACCCCAGGCAGCCAGCCTTTCTCACAGGTGCCCATGTCCCCAGCCCTCAGCCCTGGGTCCCCAGAACCTCTCCACCCACCCTTGCAGGAATGCAGGAACAGAAGGCAGCACCCCCTTCGCAAGGGTGCCAAGCTCTAGCCTCGAGTCTGGGCTTCCCCACCGGCCACACTGCTCAAAGCTCAATAGGCCCGTGTGCCCAGGACACAGCTTGGCCCTGGTGCCAGCCTCAGAGGCTCGCCCTCTGTGGCTCAGTTTCCCCATCACAGCAGGGCTGGGTAGCTGGTCTCTGAAATCCAGGGGACCAGCCACACACATTTGCGCGCGCGCGCGCACACACACACACACCCTCCCTGCTTGACAGACAACTGCCAGACAGGGGCAGTGCCTTCCTAGTTCCTTGTGTTAGTGCAGCTGCCTGGGCACATGGGCACCCAGGTGGAGGTGCCAGCATCGCTGCGCCAGGCTGGCCAGGCCAGGGTAGGAAAGCAGAGGTGGCCAAGAGGTCCACTGGACCAGTGTCCCCATCTCTTCCAGGTCCTGAAGGCAGCCCCTTTGTGGGTTGGGTAAGCACCTGCCAGCAGGACAGCCAGGTCAGAGGGCTGACCGCACGGGAACTCTGAGGGAGACCCTACCCTCAGGAGTCGCAGTCTGAAGGGGTGGCATGACCCCTTCCAAGTGGAAACCCCACGTTATTGGTAGAAAAAGGTGAACAATCCCGTCAGAGCCTCGCAGTCTTCACCTGCAAAGGCCCCTGCCCGCCATAGTTCCATTGGTACAGGCGGAGGGACACCTGCCTGGAGGGCAGATGGGGGTGCTGAAGCGCCCCAGACCTTTTAGCTGGCCTCAGCCACAGCGTACTTGGACCTTGGGAACCTCAGATGGTCCTGCACTGCAGTGGCCTGTGGTGTTGGCTGAAAAGCTGTGCAAATGCAAATTACTGTGCGGAGCCTGCCCAGGGCAGGGCAGCCACACCCCTTAGCTGGGGAAGCTCTGAGACTACATCACATTCCTGAGTTTCTGTCCCCGCCTCCACAGGAGGTCCTGCCCAGGGCAGGCGGGCCACGCCCCACTTTGGTGAGCTTGGGCCCAGGAAGGTCCCTGCTGCCACGCCTGGTCTGGGCACCAAGCCTACCTGGGAGCCAGACACAGCCCGCGGTCTGGACAGGGCCGAGGGTGGAGGACCTGGCATCCACACAATGTTACAACATCCGCGAGCATTCCCGAGAGCTCACTGTGTGCCCACCAGGTCCACTTTCTCCGTGGGGAGCCCCACAGCAGCCCTCTGAGATACAAGCTTTCCAAATGGAGAACAGAGTAAGCCCAGGATCCAGGCCCTACCTTCCAGGATGCTGCGTCCTGGGAAGGGTGTTCCCTGCAGACCTGCTCCTGAGAGCAGTACACGCGGGCCTCCCTCCCGTGCTGCCGGCCACCCAGAAGCCAAAGGCTGCTTATTCGGCGCTGGGACTCAGCCACCACCACCGCTCAGGGCAGGCCAGAGAATGGGAGAGCTCGGTAGTTTTTTGTGTGTTTATATGTTACTTGTTACTATATCCACACATATGCACGTAATGTAAACATATTATGTGATATATGTTAATCTGTTAAAATATCTTCTGTGCATAGAAAGTTTCATAGAAAAACGGCTCGGGATGCCCTAAGGGCCTGGGGAATCTGGGCAGCCAGCAAGAAGTGGGGTATTCCAGGTGATTGCTTGGGGTCTTAAGCTGGAAGTGGGGGCAGAGTTAGGGAAGCCGTCAGTTACCAATCAAACCTGGTGCATGGATGACCATTACAGGGAGGGTGTGTGGCTTCCGGGGCTGTCGCTGGAGACAGAGGTCTGACTGGAGCAGGCTGCTTCCTAGGCTGGTTCCTGCAGATGAAGGATAGGCTTCCTGGCAGGTTGTGGGTCAGACTCTATCTTTATATGTGGTTTGGCCATTGTCTGCTTGTATATTCAGTCTCTCACCCTGAAAAGCGGTCAGAACACTTGTGGGGAGATGTCCTCGGCCCAAGACCTGAGCTGGTGGCACTGAAGGAGGTTGGGCAGCCTGGTGGGCATCCCAGAGGGACAACAGTCACACCCACCTCAGCCGCTGGGTCCCCAGCTGAGCTCACTGTCCGGCTGGACACCCTTCCAACCTTGGCCACAGCCAGCGGAGCCCTGTGCATGCTTGCTGCCCCACTGGGTGCCAGGTAGGGCACAGCCAGCTTGTGCAGCTCAGCTCCAGGACACAGAGCAGGGTGCACAGCACAGGATCTCCGTGGATAGGTGGGGGTCGGTCACCCCTGCTGTGTTCCCACGCACTACCCCCCCAGACCAAGGGGACCCCACAGGCAGGGTCTTTTAGGGGAGTGAGCCCATGGCCCTGGGGACTGGGCAGTGCTGGTGGGGCACCTCTAGGTGATGTTGGCTCCCTCTAAGACGTGGCTTTTCTGCATCCGGGGACCCGTGGGGCTCTTGGCTGGAGAGGACACTTGGGATCCCAGAGGCCTGGCCTGGGAGAGGTCATGCCCTGTCCACTCAGCTTGTGCCAAGGAAACAGGGACTCATGCCAATGGAGGCGGGGAAGGGGGGGTTGGTTCTGGGTACCTCTTTAAGCAGCAGTACCCGCGGGGGTGGCAGTGTGTGTGGATGCCCGTCTGCTATGCTCTTCATGGTGCTGGGAGCGGCCTCCTCCCCTGCCCAGAAGGGTCCAGGGCTGTGGCTGGCAGCTGGGCAGCTCAGCGGTCAGCAGCGATGAGAAGCCAGGAGAGCATGAGGGGCAGCCCGCGGCAGGGCCTGGAATGGGTGGGCAGAGGCAGCAGGAAGGTCTTGCGCATCTGGGTGAGTGGACGGTGTGGGGCGAGAGGGCCATGGGGGCCAGACCTGGTGGGGGTCTGACCATGGAGTGAGAGGGAGGGCTCCAGGCTCTCCATCAACCAGGACCAAGGCTGAGGGTCCTGAGGGAGGGCTGATGAACACCCCGACACCCCTCTTGTTGCCTGCTGGGGACGTCCATGCCCACTGCCTCAGGATGCTCCCAAAAGGCTGATGTTGAAGGCACAGGTGAGGAAACTGAGGCTCAGACAGGACAGTGACTCAGCCAAGGTCTGCAGGCGAGGGCCAGAGCTGGGTGCACGTGCAGGTCGGAGCCCTCTCTTCCCCTCAACTAGGCTGCCTCCTGAAGGACCCACAGCAAACAGAGCAGGGGCTGTTCTCTGCTCCCAGCAGGCTGGGGGGTGGGCTCCGGAAGCCTCAAGGGAGGACACCTGAACCCTCACCAAGACAGAGGGGAGCAGGGCCTCCAGGACCGGGACTTATACCTGGGCTCTTGTCCCCACTCAGCCTCTGTCTCTTGCATGACCTCTGATGGCCCCTGGGGTCTCCCCTCTGAGTTACCAGGTCCAGCAGCCCTTAGAGTGAAGCTGAGCTGGCCGGCCAACATCTTGTGGGCTCCAGGCACCCCTCTGGGGTCCAGTCTCACGTGGCCCAACTGTTTCCAATTCTGGGGCTGTGGCATGTGGCCTGGCTTCTCTGGGCTCCGCCTTCATCCCCCTCCTGTAGAGTGGGGGTGTACAGTGCTTGCCTCAGGGGTGGTGGGAGGCCGAGAGTCAGGGGTGGGCAGTGCTGGGGCCAGGCCCTGGGCGTGAGGAGGCACGGTGGTGCCGCCATGCCCTGCCCCTCGTGCTCCCTCCCAGCGACTCCACGCTGCCCTTCTCAGACGCTAAATATAAGACCTGAGCCATACATGGTCACTGGAGAGCCTGGGCTGCCCCTGACCTTTGGAGCCAGTTCCCAGGCACTGTCGTTGGGGACAGCGTCACAGCTAACGGCCCGAGGGCGGGGGACTTGGTGGGCATGGCGATGACACAGAGAGTCCGCCTGCCTGTCTTGCTTTTCTGTTTTGGGGAGAGGCACGCTTTGGGGGGATATTCTGGGCAGGGGTCACAACTGTTGCTGCAGAGTCTGGGTAAATCTCCACATGCTGAGGACCTGGGGACTACCCAATCCTCCACCTGCACCCAGGTTGGCAAGCTGAAGCCCACAAAAGCTGGGACCTGGCAGGGCTGCTCACCCATGGCGCCCTGGATTTGTCTGAAATTGGATGGGCGTTGGACCTGACCTTGGAGTCAGCCCCGCTCCCTGGCCACAGTCCTGGTGCTGTGGGCAGTCCAGAAGTGCCCAGGGTCCTGAATCTCCTACCATCCACTCATTGTGCCCATCTGACCCTGTCCACTGGGCAGGGAAAGCGCTCTGGGAGTGAAATAAGGGAGCCCCAGAATGCCATTTCTGTTGCATCATCACCACTGCGTCAGTGGTGTTCCTGCCAGTGTAGCCACCTGGGGTCCTCATGCATACAGCAGGGAGGTGCTGCTGCCTCCTTAGTTGCTATGGTGATTCAGTCAGTGATGGGTGCAAGGAGCGCCTGGCACAGGGGACGCCCTGGTGGCACGAGGGCTTGCCAGCACATTGTGAGGCCCGGGTGTCGGGTGTCGTCGGGAAGCACATGAACCCCTGGTTGGCAGGTGGAGATGCCCCGTGGAGAACACGGCCTCCACCGGCAGGGCTGACCTCCGCCTCCCTCTGGCCCACAGTTCGGCAAAATGTCGGTGAAGCAGGGCGCGCAGCGCAAATGGGCAGCACTGAAGGAAAAGCTGGGGCCACAGGACGCGGACCCCACGGAGGCCAACCTGGAGAGCGCGGACCCCGAGCTGTGCATCCGGCTGCTGCAGGTGCCGTCTGTGGTCAACTACTCTGGCCTGCGCAAGCGCCTGGAGAGCAGCGACGGAGGCTGGATGGTGCAGTTCCTGGAGCAGAGCGGCCTGGACCTGCTGCTCGAGGCCCTGGCACGGCTGTCGGGCCGCGGCGTGGCCCGCATCGCAGACGCCCTGCTGCAGCTCACCTGCATCAGCTGCGTGCGTGCCGTCATGAACTCGCAGCCTGGCATCCAGTACATCCTTAGCAACCAGGCCTACGTGCGCCAGCTCTCCCAGGGTGGGCAGGGCAGCAGGGTGCATGGCACACCTTAGGGAGTCAGTAGGCTCCAGGCCCCGGGAGGCGGGAGGGCTTCCTGGAGGAGGAGCCAGTTTCCCATTCGCCTCAAGTCTGAGACCGCCAGCTCACCTTGGAGCCATGGTCCCCCCACCAGCTGCACCTAGTTGCCCCTTCTGTTCTGTGACTTTGTCTCAGTTGTCCACCCAGCCCGGTGCTGGTTCAGGCCCCTCCCCCTCCCTGGTCCCTGGCCTTCCAGCCCCCATCCATGCCACTGTGGCAGCCGACGTCACCTGGGTCAAAAACACAAGTCCACCCGAGTGGCCTTGTAGCAGCCTTCAGGCTGGCCAGCATCCGCCAGCGGCGTCATCACCCCCCACCCTGTCCCCTGCTCCTGCCGCCTGGGGACTTCTTCCTGAACAGTGGCCCAGGTCTCCACCTCCACCTCAGGCTGCTCTGCTTTGTGTGGTGCAAGTCCTGCTCAGCGTCACCTCCTCCAGAAAGTCCCCTAAGCCATGCCCAGAGTTAGTCCTCAGCCTTGGGAGAGGCCCCAGGTGGCCCTTGATAGACAGTGGTCAGTGTGTGCCCCTTGTCACCAGGCTGTGCTGCTCCGTGGCAGTGACCAGGGCCCTCATGCTCGGGCTCCAGGGAGGGCAGTGACAGGTGGGCTAGCCGGTGGGGCAGGTGCCCGTGTGGGTGACACTGGTCATCTCATTCCAGTCTGATTTGGTCAGGGCCTGGCTGTGCCCGTCTGTAAAGTCCTTTGCCATCCAAGGGACACCCCTAAAACTTTCCCAGCTCAGAGAATGAGGTGGGAGGCTGTTGGCACTGAGTTTGGGGAAGACACGGGCTTGGCCCGGGGCAGGTATGTTGATGAGGCCAAGGGCACAGAGCCAGAGGGCAGAACTAAAGGTAGACCCTGGTGACTGGGGCTGCCCCTGGGGTTGGGGAAGCAGGTCAGCACTCCTGGAGAGGTCAGCACCTGGTGTGGGGGTGAACAGGTGCACAGCCCCGCCATGTGTCTGCCTGCAAAGTGTGGGAGTTCAGGCCGGAGGCAGGCACAGGTGGGAGGAGAGCTGATGGGGAGGAGGGGGAGGCCGGGCCTGGGGACGTGGGCCTCGCTGAGACCCCCTGCCCTCCGCAGCTCTGGACACATCCAACGTGATGGTCAAAAAGCAGGTGTTTGAGCTACTGGCTGCCCTGTGCATCTACTCGCCCGAGGGCCACGCCTTGGCCTTGGATGCCCTGGACCACTACAAGGTGAGCGGCGGGGTGGCGGGTGGCGGGGTGGCGGGGGCCTGGGCGCAGGCTAAGCCCTCATGCCCACAGACGGTGTACAGCCAGCAGTACCGCTTCAGCGTCATCATGAACGAGCTCTCCAACAGTGACAACGTGCCCTATGTGGTCACCCTGCTGAGTGTGGTCAACGCCATCATCCTGGGCCCCGAGGACCTTCGTGCCCGCACCCAGCTGCGTGGCGAGTTCATCGGTAACAGTGCCCTAGCCCCTGGCTGCCGGGACCCCTCTGCCAGCCTGGCCTGCACTGACACCCCTCAGAGATGCCGAGCTCTCCTGACTCCGGCCCCACCCCAGGCCCCAGAGGAAGGCTCTGCCATAAGTCGGGGAGCCTCCTTCCCCCACCTGCTCCCTTCGGTGGGCCAGGTCCTTCAGGACCCTGGACGTTAGGCCTGGAGGGCTCTCAGTGTAAGGCGGATGCTCGACTCCCAGCCCCAGCCCTGCCAGCTGTGACAGTGACCATTTAACAGGCACCTCTGTGTGTCCAGCGAGATGTCTCCCTCCAAGCCTTGCATCCCTCGTGTTCCGTGGGAATGGCAGAGTTCCCTCCCGCCCCCACCGGCTGAGTGCTCTGGGTGGTGGGAGCAAGCCCAGGGGACGGTGTCACAAGGTACAAGTGACCCTGGGGTGGGGGCCTGCGCAGCCTGCAAGGCCTACTGACTCCGTCTCCCTCCACAGGTCTGCAGCTGCTGGACGTCCTGACGCGGCTTAGGTGTGTCCCCAGAGCCAGGCCCACCTCCCACTTGGGTCCCCAGCAGAGCGTCCAGATGGGCAGGGAGGGCCTCGGGGTCCCAGCGAGAACCCCTGCCATACAGGCTGCTCTGGAATTTCCCCAACGAGGGCTTGGCAGCTGCCTCTAGAAAATAGGGTTGCCAGATACCCTACAGGACAACCAGTGAAATCGGTTGTAATAGACTGCAGATCGTGTTTGTGGTATAAGTTTATACCAGATATTGAATGGGATAGACTTATGCTAAAAACCATTCATTGTTTATCTGAAATTCAAATTTAATTGGGTACCCACACAGCTGAGACCCCCATCTGGGGCCTCAGGACCACTGTCCAGGGTGGGGCTCCCACCTTTAAGGAAGTCAGCTTGGGTTGGGGGACCCTGGGAAGAAGAGGTGAGGCTGGTGTGACTGGCTGGTGCTGAACTGGCATCAGGCAAGTACCTGCAGAGTGCTGAGAGGGTGCTAGCACCCTGCCCCCAAGGGTGCAGCTCATTGGCCAGGCTGAGGAGATTGGCAGGTCCTGGGCCCAGTGAACACTCAAGTTTCTGCTGCTCAGGGCAAAGCCCTGCCCCTCTACAGTGGACCCCCGCAGCTGTAGTCTTCATGCCTCCATCCCAGCACCCGGAAGGGGCCCTCCCCTCATCCTGTGCCCCTTCCAGCACGTCATCCTTCCCCTCTCTGGGCTGCATCTCTCCCTGTGGGTGAGAACTTGCTCTTCCCTTCCCAAGGGGTATAAGCTGCTTGCTGACTCCTGGGCAGCCCGGAGGGGGCCAGGCTCAGACCTGTGAGCCACTGCCCCTGACCAGGGGTGCCAGCCCCACAGACCTCGGCTGCCACCTGGCTGCGGTGGCCATGGGCTGGCCACGAGCCTTGCTCAGGGTTGTCTGTGCGTCTGTCCGGGTGGGGGGCTGGTGGGAGCTGCAGGCTCAGCCACCCCGGCACCCTGCCCTGGCAGGGACCTGGAGGACGCTGACCTGCTGATTCAGCTCGAGGCCTTCGAGGAGGCCAAAGCCGAGGACGAGGAGGAGCTGCTGCACATGTGCGGTGGCGTGGACATGAACAGCCATCACGAGGTCTTCGCCTCCCTGTTCCACAAGGTGGGCCTGCTGGGGCAGCCCCCCAGGGACTGTCTCCAGGGAGGAGGTCCCACCCCCACCATAATGAGGCAAGCAGTGGGACCAGATCTGGAGCCACACCCAGGGAGCAGCAAGGGACCAGGCGCAGGAAAGACGAGGAGCCTGGAACTGGCAGCCCAGGACTGGTCTGGGCAGTCCCTGGGACAGAGCCAGGGCTGTAGGACCCAGGAGGACAGGGTTCCAAGGCCAGGGCTGCCCAGAAGTGGCTGTGCTGTCCTGGGCCCCAGCAGCTTGGCTACCATCAGCTGGACTAAGGGGACTTCAGAACCGGCGAGAGACCGGGAGGCTGAATTCTGGTCCATCTCAGGCTCCGTGGTTGGGACCTCCCACCCTTTGCTGAACCCAGTGGCTCTCAGCCCAGAGCAAACGTCCCCAGGAGGGCATCCAGACACACCTGGAGATATTTGGGTTTTCACAATTGGGCAAAGATGCTACTGGCTTCCAGAGATGCTGGTAAACATCCCACAGTGCACAGAGCAGCCCCCACCCGGAGAGCGGTCCGCCCACACGTTCCAGTGCAGGGCTTGGGGGGCCCTGGCGCAGGCTGATCGCCAGGGCCCGAGAGGCACGGAGTGGTCGGGGGTGCATGCTTCTGGTAAACTGAGGCCAGTAGTTGTCAGCCATCCCAGGGAGGGGAGGGCCACTGACCTGCACTCGTCCGCCCCCCCAGGTGAGCTGCTCCCCGGCATCTGCCCAGCTGCTGTCCGTGCTGCAGGGCCTCCTGCACCTGGAGCCCACCCTCCGCTCCAGCCAGCTGCTCTGGGAAGCCCTGGAGAGCCTGGTGAACCGGGCCGTGCTCCTGGCCAGTGATGGTGAGCGATCCCGCTGGTGGGCAGACTCTGGAGTCTCAGACTGTGGGCGGTGCCCATCCTTGACCCCTGACCTGCCCCCGGCCTGAGGGAGGGGCCCACCTTTCTCGCTGCCCCTACCTGCCTTCTCTGGCCTTCTGCCCTGACCCCAGCCACCCATACCACAGACCAGGAATGCACCCTGGAGGAGATGGTCGAGCGGCTGCTGTCTGTCAAGGGGCGACCCCGCCCAAGCTGCCTGGACAAGGCCCATAAGAGTGTCCAGGCCGACCTAGGCCAGAGTCGGAGAGGCAGCTGCCCCCAAAACACTGAAGCCCTAAGGGCAGGTGTGGAGGGCCAACAGCCAATGGTGATGCTCACCAGCCAGAGAGCAAGCCCAGAGGTGGCTCAACAGCCAACAGCTCTGGAACAGCCGGCGCTCACCCCACCCCTGCCTGCACCTCCCCTTCCCCACTCCACCACCTGCCCCCCTCCCCCCTTGCCAGGCCCAGGGGCCTCATCCTCCACTCCCCCTCCACCCCCTCCCCCACCTCCCTTGCCGGGCCCCAGGACCTCAATCCCCCCTCCCCCTCCCCCACCCCCCCTGCCGGGCCAGGGGCCCTCATTCCCCTCACCACCCCCACCCCCCCCATTGCCTGGCCCTGGTGGACCCCTCCCTCCCCCACCTCCACCCCTCCCAAACATGGGGTGCCCTCCCCCACCACCACTGCCCGTCGTGGGCTGGGGTCCCCCTCCACCCCCACCCCTGCCCAGCACCTCTGGCACCCCCACAGTGGGTGGTGTGGAGGAGATCATTGTAGCCCAGGTGGACCACAGCCTGGGCTCCTCCTGGGTCCCCAGCCACCGGAGGGTGAACCCCCCGACAGTGCGCATGAAGAAGCTGAACTGGCAGAAGCTGCCGTCCAATGTGGCACAAGGTGGGGGCCCTGGATCCCCACAGGTGGCTTCCCTCTGGAGGTGGGGGCCTGGGCCCTGCTGGGAAGAATGGCAGGTGGTATCTATAGCATGTGTGCTGGCACCTGGCACCCCTGGGCAGTCCAGTCCAAGAGGTAGAACCAGGTCAGAGGTCACCTGTGAGGACCCTCCCCTCCCACACACCCCGTAGGCTGATGTGTGTCTGATGCCACACTCCCTGTACTGCTCAGGCCCCTGGCTGGGTGCTTGTCACCATGGGGGCTGGGGGTGCTGTGCTCAGAGGTCACGGCCAAGGTCACTGCCAGCCTGGACTCATGCGTGTGTATGTGTGATCCATACACGTGCACACGGGCGCCGGCAGATGGGGGATTTTCTCTGCCCAGCTACCAGCCCCTCAGACCCCTGGCAGGCATGGGACTGACGGCTGCCTCACCCACAGAGCACAGCTCTATGTGGGCCTCGCTGAGCAGCCCGGACGCCCCGGTGGTGGAGCCCGACTTCTCCAGCATCGAGCGGCTCTTCTGCTTCCCCGTGGCCAAGCCCAAGGAGTCCATGGCAGCCCCGGCCAGAAAGGAGCCTAAGGAGGTAGGGCCTGGGCCGGGGCTGGGGCTCAGACCAGGAGGGGGAGCTCCCTGCCACGGCCAGACACCAGCCCACGGGTGGGCTGTTTTCCAGATCACTTTCCTGGACGCCAAGAAGAGCCTGAACCTCAACATCTTCCTGAAGCAGTTTAAGTGGTGAGTGTGATGAGGGAAAGGGCCAGTGTCTCGGGGCCAGCCCTCCCACCAAGCCCCGCCTTCTGGTCCGGCCTGCCTGCCCGAATTCCTCCAGCCGCCCAAACCGCCCATCTCGGGCTCAGCAGTGCCCTCTGCAGGCCGCTCCTGGAAAGTGAACATCCTGTGTCTGGGGCAGGACATGGTCGGTGGGGTAATATCCACAGACTGCCCCAGCTGGGGGCACAGGCCATCAGTCCAGACTCCCTGGAGAAACACCCAGAGAGAGGCTGGGACCCCTGCCCAAGGCCACAGGCAGGTGACAGGCAGCCAAGCCAGAGTGAGGACCTGGCCCTGCATCTCAGCCCCCAGGCCTTCCCTGCAGGTGTCAGGCACTGGCTCCTGTAGGGGGCTGCTGGGTGCTGCTGAGTCTGTGTCCTGAGCATGACCCCCACCCCACCCCCCGGAAGGGGTCGCAGAGGGTGCTCTAGCCTACAGGGAGTGGGTTGTTCAGCCCCAGCCTCATTGCTGTGTCACCCAGGCAGGTGGCTCACCGACTCTGTGCCCCCAACTTCATGGCTATGGGAGGAGACCCTGGTGTAATCAGCAGAGGTGTCGCGGGCCGAGGGCTGTCCCCGCCCAGCTGGCGGGGTCCCTGTCCCACTCCCCCCCACCCTACCCGTGCTCTCACCCCCTTCAGCTCCAATGAGGAGGTCACCGCTATGATCCGCGCAGGGGACACCACCAAGTTTGACGTGGAGGTTCTTAAGCAGCTGCTCAAGCTCCTTCCTGAGAAGCATGAGGTCAGCAGGGAGAAATGTGGGCCTGGGGCTCCCAGCCGGGGGAGAGAAGAGGGGAGGGCCGGCTGCACTCTCGCCCACTGTGCTCAGATGTGAGTGGCTGAGACCAGCAGGCAGTCTGGGGGGTTGCTGGGGGGGGGCAGAAACTGGAATCCCACGCGTGGGCCTCCTCCCCACAGATCGAGAACCTACGCTCCTTCACGGAGGACAGAGCCAAGTTGGCCAGTGCTGACCACTTCTACCTCCTCTTGCTGAGCATTCCCTGGTGAGCTGGGACTGGCCTGCGCGGGCAAGGGCGGCAGCTGGGCTCAGACCTGCAGGAGACAGCAGGGCTGTGCGGCCATCGCCCAGGCCCTCCTGGGACACCGCAGCCCAGACCCGCCTGCTGTAAGAGGGAGAGGTGCCCTCAGGGCGGTGACTGGGCACCTGAGGCACCTGGGTGCTGGCCTGAAATGCCCCTTCCTGGGCCCCAGCCAGGTCCTGCCCAATGCGCCCCTGGGCCCAGCCTGGGAACGTAGAGCACCAACAGGTGTGGGGCCCCCAGCTCTGTGCTGAGTGGAGCTGTGGGCCTCGGCCCCCGGGCCCTGACTGCCTGCTGTGCCCCCAGCTACCAGCTGCGGGTCGAGTGCATGCTGTTGTGCGAGGGCACAGCCGTCGTGCTGGACATGGTGCAGCCCAAGGCCCAGCTGGTGCTAGCCGCCTGTGACAGTGAGTGGGGCCCAGAAGCCGTGAGCGGGCAGCAGCAGGGGGTGCCCACCCAGCTCCTTGTACCGCCAGCATTGCTGAGACCACCATCCCAGCTCTGAGCCACACGCTGTGGAGACACACGCAATTTGTGCACGTGCAGACACACACACAGACACACTGCACACACACCACTGTCTGAGTGAGTCGGAGGCACTTGCTGCAGCCGTGGGGCAGGAATATGAGTGGGCCTGGTCCCTGAGCTACAGCTCATTTCTGCTAGAGACACACACAGTAGATGTCCACTCCATCTTGGCCACAGAGCCGGGAGGGCCACCTTTCCTGAAGCCCCACAGGACAGTTAGCTGAGCACCAGGCCAGCTGCAGGTTCTGGAAGGTTCTGCTCAGCGTCCTCACCCCCAGAATGGAGTGGTGGTCATCGGCTCCCCGGGGTTGTGAGGGTTCAGTGAGCACTGATGCTAGGGGGCTTGCTTCTAGAGCCCCCCGAGCTCGCCTGCGGTGGGGGTTCCAGCCTGAGCCTGGCCCCTTCCTCAGGCCTGCTCACCAGCCACCAACTGCCCGTTTTCTGCCAGCTGATCCTGAGAATCGGGAACTTCCTCAACTACGTAAGTGGCTGCACCCCAGCCGCCCTGGCCCCACCCCCAAAAGTCAGGGAGACTCACTGCTGTCCCTCGCAGGGCAGCCATACCGGGGACGCTGACGGATTTAAGATCGGCACGCTGCTGAAGCTCACAGAGACCAAGGCCCAGCAGAGCCGCATGACGCTGCTGCACCACGTGCTGGAGGTGGGGCTGGCGGGGCTGGGTGGCCTGCTGGCGCCTCCCTGCTCTCGGGCCGCTCTTCCCTTCCCATAGGCCCTGTCAGGAGCCCCCCATTCAAGGTTCCTGGTTCCCCCGCCCCGTTCTCCAGCTCCCATCCAGGCCCAGAGGAAGGGTGTGGAAGCCCCTAGCTGCTGGGGGGGCAGGGGCGACGGGACTCAGGCATCCTCGGGGCCTGGGGGTGACCACAGCGGGTCCCACCGGACACGTGCTATTGCAGGAGGTGGAGAAGAGCCACCCAGACCTCTTGCAGCTGCCGCGGGATCTGGAGCAGCCGTCCCAGGCGGCAGGGTAGGTACCTCCTACCCCGTGCACCCTGCCCATGCCCTCCTTTGGTCTCTGCTAGCAGGGTGGCCAGGCCAGGCTGGGTCTCACGGCTGCAGTACAACCCCAGGTCCCCCAGGAACCAATGCCTAATAGATCAGTCACTTTTTCTTTGGGACAGGACCTCGTGTCCACTGTGGCCTGTCCTGTGTGACTTAGAGGAGGAAACAGGCCGAGAAGACACAGGGAGTGGCCTGACCCTGGTCATGCTGGGGGCAGGTCTAACAACCACTTTAAAGGTTAACCCGTGAGCAAGGCTGTGATGGAACCGAGGCCTAGCAAGCAGGCCCGCGTCCGTGGGGCCACAAAACCCGCAGTGGGGAGCTCTGGGAGAGCAGCCCAGGCTGTCTGAGCCCAGGGTCCATGCTGCCGAGGACAGTTCTCTGGTTCCTGAGCTGCTGAACCTTGAAGGGGGTCAGGCGAGGATAGGCTGAGCCCTTGGGGTCCTTGACACTGCAGGCCCAGCGCCTGCTATGGAAGGCGGGTACCTGTTCCCATACTGGTCGGCCCATCCCAAAGCTCTGACATGCTTCTGGCATCCGGCGGGTGTGCAAGGCTGGACAGTAGCTGTCACCTGACCCCACCTGGTCCTCGGTGGCTTCCAGGATCAACCTGGAGATAATCCACTCAGAGTCCAGCACCAACCTGAAGAAGCTTCTGGAGATGGAGCGGAAGGTGTCCTCCTCCATCCAGGAGGTGCAGGAGCAGTACGCCCACCGCCTCCAGGCAGGTGTGCTGGGCGGGGCCCTGGGCTGGGGAAGGACTCCCTGGTGCTGAATGTGGTCTCCCAGTCCCCGCCCCTACCAGGCCTGGGGTCCGCAAGGTAGGACCGTGACATGGGCAGGACAGGTGAGCGTGGGGAGGGGAGAGCCAGAGCAGGCACCTTGTCAGGAGGACGGCTCTGCTCTTCTGGGCCCCCCCCCAATGTGGTTCCTGCAGGTGAGGGGCCTACCCTGATCCTGGGGGCTGCAGCGTCCAGACCCCTAGTCCTGCGCCGGTGGCCATCTCCCTCCTGCAGCCATGGGCCCTCACAGGGCGGTGACCATGCCCTTTTCCCTCAGGCCTGCATCGAAGCCTCCCAGACACTAGAGGAGGTGTTCCAGGCCATCGAGCAGAAGAAGCTGGAGCTGGCCCACTACCTGTGCGAGGATGTCCAGCACCTGTCCCTGGAGGACACATTCAGCACCATGAAGACCTTCCGGGACCTCTTTGTCCGTGCCCTGAAGGTGGGCAGGGCTGTCCTCAGGCGGGGCCGGCAGGTGCACCCAGTGGGCGCTGGGCTCACGGCTCTGTGTGACGGCCCTCCCCGCCTTCCCCCTTCCCCCGCCTCCCCCTTTCCCCTCCCCTGCACAGGAGAACAAGGACCGGCAGGAGCAGGCTGCCAGGGCTGAGAGGAGGAAGCAGCAGCTGGCCCAGGAGGAGGCGCAGAGGCCGCGGGACGCCGACGGGAAGCCCGGTGAGGCCAGGCCCAGGGAAGGGGTGGGCCGTGGTGGGCGGCCCATCTGTGCTGTGGCCACCGTACCCCCAGAGTCACACAGGGTTCCCCCGTCCCCTGTGGGTCATCTCTCGAGGGCTCCTGGTGGGTTCCGGGGACCCTGTGAGCAAGGTCTCTGAGCGTCTCTGGGCGTCTCAGTCAGGAAGGGAGGCAGGAAGCAGGAAGAGGTGTGTGTCATCGACGCCCTGCTGGCCGACATCAGGAAGGGCTTCAGGCTTCGGAAGACGGCCCGTGGCCGAGGGGACCCAGAAGGCGCCAGCAGGGTGGTGGCCGCAGACCCCCAAAGGGACAAGGCTTCTGGTGAGCCCCCAGCCCCTCCTCCTCACCGTTCTCCTCCCCCTGTGCTGTCCTTGCTGCCCAGGGCCTCCCTTCCTCCAGGACGCCCTCCCTGACCTCACAGGGAAATCCTCTCATCTCCCCTGCCGCCCTGAGATAGGGGACAGTCGTGAGGCAGGGCTAGAGAGGCCGCTCGCCCCAACGATGCTTCCACGTGTCTCCTCTGAAACATAGAGCTCCCGGCTGGTGTGACAGCCATGTGTGCAGCCCCTGGGGTGGGCTCAGAGGGGCCGAGGTGGTGAGAGGCAGCCTGAGGCCTTAAGGGGGCACCTCCACTCCTGGGGGCGGCTGCCATGGGGACCCTGGAAACAGGGTGTGTACTACTGCCTTGGGACTCAGTTCCCCTGCTGTCCCCCACTGCGGACAGACAGGATTTCGAGCCGGGCCTACCCTGTGGGAACCCTGGCTTGGAGACGAGCAGGAAGGCTCCCAGGAGCAGGGACATTCAGGTAGAAGCTGACATGGAGGGAGGGCCCCCACTCGGGCTTATTATCAGCAGGGGTCCATCGGAACAGCTTGGGGGTGTCCTGCCCTCTACCGACGTGTGCTCCATCCACAGTGGCCGCCAGGGACCCCACAGGAGGCCCCGTGGGAGGCACCAGCTGCCCTGCCTCTGGGCCTGGTGTTGACACTACAGGGGCCCGGGAGCGTCAGTACTGGGATCTCACGGACGCCGCCACCCCCAGCCCGAAACCCACTGGAGGCCTGTTGGAAGAGGGCGGCCCCGGGCCCCAGGAGAGACGCTCTTCCTGGTACATAGATGCCAGCGATTTTCTGTCTGTGGAGGACCCCCACGACCCCCAGCCATCGGCAGGGGCCTGGCCGCTGGTGCTCGGGGATGCTCAGGCCCTGAAGCCTCTTCAGTTCTCCAGTGACAAGCCCCCTGGGGCCATGGGTTCGAGCCATGACACTGAGGACTCCACAGCCCCTCGGAGCCTCTGCCAGGCTGAGGCCGACAGCACAGGCGAGGGACCGGAGGACACAGCTGCCCACGGCCGCGGCGCCGGCCTTCCTGCCACAGAGCCCGGCGGGGAGGGGGACGAGGAGGACACGGCCCCAGACTCCACTCTGGACACATCCCTGGACAGGTCTTTCTCCGAGGATTCAGTGACCGACTCCTCAGGGTCTGGCGCCCTCCCCAGATCCCGCAGCCGGGCCTCGAAGGGGACTGGCAGGCGAAGAAAGAAGCGCCCATCATGGAACCAGGAAGGTAACGTGGGGCCCCTCCCGTCACTCTTGTCCCCCAAGCAGGGGACCCAGGTGGGCGAGTCATGCAGGGCTGGGGCACTGGTCCTCTGCGTCAGCCAGCCAGCCCCCCTCCCCCCAAGAATGAATGACTCCTGGGGTGTCCTATATCCTGCAGGAGAGGAGGCAGCAGCCTCTGCCCCAGGAAGGGCAGCTTTGAGGGTCGTCGCCCAATGGCTGCACCCTAAGCCACTAGCTCCTGCCTGCAGTGGGAAGGCTGCCCCGCCTGGGGCCTGGGGCCTGGGGCCTGGGGCCGGGGGCCGGCTGTGTGTTGGCCCAGTGTCCAAGCTCAGGTTGCTAGTCAGCAATAAGCTGTTGAGTGCATGTCTTTTGTTTGAAAGCAGAGGTTGCCCCTGACTCTGATGATACTAAAACCAAAAGATTCTGTGTGATCCAGTAAGGTAGGTGCTCCACCTGGCGCTCTGCACTAACGGTGGCGATGGAGGCGGGCCCGCGCTGGCGTCCTGACACTAACCCCTGGCCTCCCTGCCGCCCGCCTTTGCCGCTTGTGGTGGGACTCGCCTGGCCCCTCGTCCCCACCCTCCAGGGGCAGCAGCCTTGCTTAGCTGGTGTCGGTCGCCTCCACTGTGGCAGGTGCAACCTCAGAGCTACCCTCTGGGCAGTTGGGCCTCGAGAGGGTGGGTGGACAGGGTCCACTCGGGCGCCCTCCGGGAGCAGGGCTGCAGGGCCTGGGGCAGGCGCTGCTTGGCCTCCCAGGCCTGGCTGGACAGGCTGAGGGTGCCTGTCCCTAACCCTGGGCTTTTCTGACCCTGGGGCCCAGGGCAGCACCTTTACTCTGAGTCTGTCCACAGGGCACAACCCAGCCCTCCTCTGGCCCTGGGGTTGCCACGCCTGCCTGCAGGGTGACAGTGAGGGACAGGGACAGTCCCAAGGATGGGCTGCCAGGGACAAGCAGGCTGAAACGCCCCGCCGCGGGGTGTGCAGGCCTGCTCTCTGGAGGCCGGGCCTTCGACACAGTGAGTGGGTCTGTTTAGACGTACGCACCTCCCAGCGAGGGTCCCCGGGACCCTGTCTGCGGCCAGGACAGTCAGGGCCTTTGCTGTGGCCCGGGATGCGACCACACAGATGGGCCCAGGTCCCTGCTGCGCCCGGCCTGTGCTGTGTGGGGGCCACTAGTGCACAGACTCACTCCTGCCCCCAGCGATCATGAGCGCCGTGAGCGTGGGGCCATCTGTCCCCACACGCCTCCAGCCTTGCCCAGCTGGGCCCAGGCCCGGCTTGGTGCCACAGCCGTGTGCTGACCAACTGGACGGGGGCTCAGGACCCAGGGCACAGAGGTGCGGTCTTGCGGGTACCAGAGGAGGCACCTCTCTCTACAGTTTACGCTCACAGTTTACGCCCAGCCTTTACTCTCGGCTCCAGGGTTGGCCCCAGTTACGTGCTGAGCTTGGCTGTGGTGTGAAACACCGATGTGCCCCTTAAAACAGTGCTGGCATGTCCCTTAGGGGCCAGGATTTAGCTTTGTGGGTCCCTGCTCCTGGCCCTGGAAATGAGCAACAGTTGGGCTGCGCGGCCTGTGGGTTCGAGGGCCAGCAGCCACGTGTGGCCACTGCAGCTAACAATCAGCCTGCCAGGCATGTAGCCCCGTCTATGGGCGTGAGTTTCTGCCGCGCCCTGCCCAGCCCTGCCATCCCCGTGGGTGAGGGCGGGAGGAAGCAATCCCACTTCCTTGTCTCCCCAACTTTTTATTTGGAAAAACTTCAACCCAACAGGAAATCTGTGTGGAGATTAAAACAAATACCACTCCCCCTTCACCTTGAAGTGGCAAAAAGTTGCGAAACAGCAAAATCGTTCCTATTTGGTACATTGTCCCCACAACTTTACTGAACGATTTGCGAATTACTTATAGACATCATGGCCCCTGAATTTGCCCCAGGGGTCTCCTGGGAACAAGGCCCTTGTCCTCAGGACAGCCAGGCAGTGAGCATACCAGCTCATGTCCCTGCTGCTCTCACATAGTCCCCTACCGCCAGGGGTCCCGGTCACACCTGCGTCGTTATTGATTTGGTCGCCAGCCTCTTCCTGTATTGTGTGACACTGAGATCATGGACGACACCTCCATTTTGGGGATGTCCAATTGCCCTCCCCCCTGCACACACACACATTGGGCCTGGAATGCCTTTTGGGGCAGGAATTCTATACCTGTGACACGTGTCCCCCAGAGCATCTCAGGAGGGGCTGGGGCTGTTTGTCCTGTGCTTACTGACGGTAATGGCGATCGCCAGGTTGAAGCGGTGCTGTCAGCAGCCCCGCCACCCAGTCCGTTTCCACACTTTGATTAGTGGAGCCAGGAGTGACTCCTGGTTTGCACGGAGGCTGCAGAACAGTGGTTTGTTCCACCATTCCTCCCACAGACTGCCTTTCTCCTGTTTTTTAATGACGTGAGTCTTAATGTGTGGATGACCCATCAATGGTCCATGGCGATGCTCCTGGAGGCCCACACTGCCCCCTTTGTCCCCTCCATCCCACTGTCCCTGCCTTGCCCTGCCCTGGGCCTGGCCGTTGCTCCTGCTGTTAGTCCTGGCGCCCTGCAGTGGGGAATGGGACTGACTCCGCTGTGAGCGTCGTTTCACCGCATGTTTCTGCCCCACTTGCCTCCTTGCAGTGGTTCTCAAATCTGCGACTGCCCAGGACCCCCAGGGGCCGGGACAGCACCTGGCGGGGCGCTTGGAGGGAACAAGCAGCAAGGGCGCTGGACCAAAGAGCACAGAGAGTGTTAGATGGACAAGTGGGGAGGCCATGCAGGTGGCAGGAGCCAATGGGGCCGGGCCTCCGTGCCCTTAGGACCCAGCTGGAGAAAGGGCAGGCGGGAAGAGTCCAGCGGGAGGGCCACTGTGGGAGGGACAGGGAGCTCCGGGAAGGGTGGTAACCATGGGGACTGTGAGCATAGATAGTGCAGCCTGGGTCTGAGACACCGGAGATGCAGACCCTGCTCACCTCAGAGGCGAGACCCAGCTTAGACGGGGCCGGGGGGACAGGAGCCAACCTGCTGGGGCTCACCCTGGCCCCTTCCACCGGGCGGAGCCTTACCGCCCAAAGAGCAGGCCTGGGTCAGTGGACACAAGAACATACGGCACAGCCTACTGGGCGGTGGTGACAGAGGGACAGCCGAGGCCTGGGGACCCAGACATGGCGCCCTGGCGCTGCCCTAGCAAGGCTGCTCCTAACCATGTCATTTCTTCTCCCCACAGGCCTCAGGCCCAAGCCCAAAGCCAAGTGACAGACCCCGTGGGCTCTGGACGTGCTGCTGAGTGGGGCCAGGCTGGGACTGGGCCCTGGGAAACCAAAACTCTGTGCCTTACCCAGCCAGGGACATGAGCCTCCTGGAGCCTTCCGGGGGCATTTGTCCTGGCCTGCCTGGCGCCCGCTTGCCCACCTGCACGCCCCTAGCCCCTCTGCTTTCCAGAGCTGATGCCCGCGCCTGCACCTGCATGCACATGGCGCCCGCCCGCCTGCCTGCACACATGGGGCGTCAGGTGGCTGCATTCCCGGGGCGCCTCTAAGCTTGCACCCACTTTCCAGTGAGCCGACACCCAGATTCTTCTGGAGCTAGGTCCTCACAGACCCTTCCCCGGAAGCCATGGGAGCCAGGCAGAGCTGAGCCCCCACTCCCCCACCAGACCCCCACCTCTGCCCCCAACCTGCCTCAGCTGGGCTGGAACAGAGTGGTTTTAACCAAAATACGATTGTTTATGTATTTCTGCTGTCCTGTGGTGGCTGAATTGGGGATGGGTGGGTGGGTGGGTGCGAGCACCCCAGGGCCTTGGGTAGGGGCAGGCTGACCGACTGTGCTGTGGGCAGGACAGGGTGCCCCTGCTAGCAGATGGTTGGGGACCGCATGGAGTTGGCCCCCACCCCAGTACATCCAGCACTGAAGGTGATGAGGTGTCTGCCCCTGCTGCCATGCCAGGACCTGGCCACCTTGTCAACAGGTGCTGCCCCACCCCAAAGGGCTGAGAGGAGGCCTAGGGGACAGAGGCTGCCACCTCTCCTCACAGCCCCACCCAGCAAGGGGCAGCCTGCCCAAGCCCTGCCCCTGCCCCAGGCCGGCTGCCAACGCTGGAAGCTGGAGGGACTTGGACCAATAAAGTACAGAGCTGGCCCAGCTTGCGGCTGTTGTGTTCTGTGAATGTGGTGGGGGCCTGAGCCCTCGATAGCTACTGTGATGTGGGTGGAGGGAGGGGTGGGCCTGAGGGGATGGTGGAGGGCAGGCCTGCCCGCAGAGCACCTAGAATAGGGGCAGAGCACGTGACAAACAGGCTCCACAGCAGTGGGGCGATGCGCTCTGCTCTCCGGGGGCACCGTTCACATATACTCACCCTGTAAGGGCATCGCCTAGTGACCCGCAGCTTTGCAAAGTCGTGCGATCCTCACCGTGGTCTGGGTTATAATGTTTCCATCATCCCCAAAAGGTTCCCTCGTACTCTCCCTCACCCCTGGCCCCCACAGACCTGTCTTCTGTCTCTACAGGCCTGCTTTCTGTGAATACCAGATAAATGAAACCATACAGTACCTGGCCTTTTGTGGCTCCTTTCATTTGCATGTTCTCCGAGCATCCGTGTTGTAGCGTGTCAGCACTGCCCCATTTTCACGGCTGAGTAGCATCCATTATATGGACAGCATGTTTGGTAGCCACTCACCTGTCGGTGGACACTGGCTGTTGCCAGTGAGGCTTTTGTGAACATGCCCTGTGACACTCGCACGGGGAGGGAACGGCTGTGTCATAGGCTAAGTTTATGTTTAACTTTTTAAGAAATTGCCAAAGGATTTCCATAGTGGCCACGTTTTTCATTCCCATCATGTGCTGTTCCACTGAGTGGAAGTGTACAAGCATTAAGTGTGGGTATCTGTGGATGGTGTGGTCCCACAGTGAGGTGTGGACACCACAGGGCGGAAACCCTGGTGGCCGAGTCCATGTCCTCCCTGAGGGCTTGCTGGAGGTCACACAGGGGGCCCCCAAGCTTGGTGACTTGTACTGCAACCACCCTGGGTGGTGTGGGGGCAGGGTTCTAATTCGGGCTGGGCCATGTGACTGGCAGGGCCCCAGTTGTGGCCTGGACAGGGCTGTTTATAGAAGGGGACTCCCCCGGGGCCTGCTGACTATTTATAGACCAGGCTTGGGGGACTTGGTGTGGCAGCCAGTGCAGCCAGGTTTGGCCCTGCAGAGCCTGCCCATCCCCCATGGTCCCCTTGGGCGCCCCTCTCACACTTGCTGGCACAGAGCCTTGGGTCTCCCCCAAGAAGGGCTCAGGGCCAGTGCCCTCCACCCCCCCCCCCCAGTCTTCAGCACTGCCCCAGGGTGGGCGGAGGGAAGCACCCCCACAGTGGATGTGAATCCAGCAAATGCCTCGCCTGACCAAAGGCCCAGCTTCCTTCATCTGGAGACAAGCAAAGAAACCTCTGGAACCCTCTTAGCCCCTCCTACTACAATCCAGCCTCTTCCTTGTCCACACCGCCAATGACTGTGCCCCAAATTCCCTCCCACCTCCAAACCCCAGCTCCTGGCACAGCCCCAGCTGGATGCCCCACCCTCAGCTGGCTGGGCCTTGCGTGGCATCCACAGCCTCACGCGCGGCCTACAGCCTCACGCGCGGCCTACAGCCTCACGCCTGGCCTACAGCCTCACGCGCGGCCTACAGCCTCACGCCTGGCCTACAGCCTCACGCCTGGCCTACAGCCTCACGCCTGGCCTACAGCCTCACGCGCGGCCTACAGCCTCACGCCTGGCCTACAGCCTCACGCCTGGCCTACAGCTTCCCAGGGGCTAGTGGCCGGGGTGCTGCTCACTGCCCCCACCGGGCCAGCTATCACCAAGGAGGCTGCAGACGTAATGCCTGCACCCCACACCCTGCCTGGAACCTACATTATGGGGTTTACCCCGCAACAATGCTGAGGGAATGGAACTGTTGGTGCCCCCGTGTGAGAGATGAGGGACTGGGGCACAGAGGGGCCAAGTAACCGTGCCAGGGTCAGAGCCAGGAGCCCAGGGTGTGAGGAAGGGAGAAGGAAGAGTCAGAGGGACAGCGGCTGGGCAATGCAGCCTTCTTCTGGGGCTTGAGTCAACTGTACGTGAGTGACCTTTGTGTGACAAGCCTGGGGTCCACTCTCTTCCTCCTGGGGACTGGCTGGTCTCCCTGTCTCCAGCCTGGGAGCTCCAGGCTGCTCTGCACCAAAACCCCAGGGTGGGAAGGAAGAGTGGGGCTCCCAGCACTGGTCTGAATGCCTCAGAGGGCACCGTTGCCCCCAGAGGACCATGGGTGGCCCCTTCTGCCAACCATGGGGCTAGCCTAGCCCAAGCCAGAGTCCACTTGGAAGGGGTGTGTGTGTGGGTGGACCAGGCAGTGCGCCCAGCTCAGAACACAGGAACCCAGCGGACCATCACTCAACCTCTCTGGGTACCCAGTCCCTCCACAGGCCTCAACAGGAAAGGTCTGGTGTGGGGCCTTTCGGAGACCCTGTCCCCTCCCCTGCCCGGCCAGGTTACCCTGACAGCACGGGTCGGTCCCTTATCCCCGGACTCAGGCCCTTGAGAACCGAGGGCAGCCAGCCTGTTGATACCGGCGCGGGCAGGCGCGGCCCCACAGCGTGCCCTATGCCAACGCCGGCCCCTGCTGCGTGTGCGTGGGGGAGGGGCGTGGGGGAGAGGGGAACACGCTGTGCTCTCTCTCTCTCCGTGGCCACCAGAGGGCGCGCGCGCCGGTTCAGGGAACCTGGGATCACTACGGGTCAGGCGCGCGCCCCTAGCCCCTCCGCATGCGTACCCCCGGGTGGGGCGCAGAGACGAAGCTCCTTTTTTGCAAGGCGCACTCCGCCCGGGAAGGGACCTCCACAGTTCCTGGGACCCCGCGGGGCCCGCTGGGCCCGCGGGGGTGGATTCGCTGAGCCCAGGCCTGCCCCTGGGCGGGGGCCGCGAACGTCCTGGTTACGTTCATGGGGCGCCCTGCCCAGTCCTGCTGGAGGGACCCCGGAGCGCGTCGCCAGTCTTTGTGCCCCCAAAGCGCCCGGCCCACCTCAGCTCCCGGCGGCGGCGGGGGCGGGCCCAGCGGCCGGAGGTCAGCGAGCGTCACGGGGCCCGCCCCCGCCCCCGGCCGGCGCCTTTTAATGGCTGGGGCGCGCGGGCCGGCGGGCTCTCGGGCGGCCCAGCGCAGCGGACGAGCCAAGCGGCATGTCGGCGACTCGAGCCTCCAACGACCGGCCCCCTGGCGCGGGCGGCGTCAAACGGGGGCGGCTGCAGCAGGAGACGGCGGCCACCGGCTCCCGGGTGACTGTGGTGCTGGGCGCGCAGTGGGGGGACGAGGGCAAAGGCAAGGTGGTGGACCTGCTGGCCACGGACGCCGATATCATCAGCCGCTGCCAGGTGCGCCAGGACGGTCCCCCACCCTGACAGACCCAGCCCCCCCAGTCCTCCCACCCAGACTCCGACACGCCTCTTGGAGTCTTTACCTCCGCGGACACCTTCCCAGCAGCCACCCCCACCTACTCCAACACCCACTCAGGCGCTCCCACTTCCCTCCCTGCACGAGACACCCCTCCCCCACTCCCGCCCCTAGGCACCCCTCCTTCTCCACCCAGCCCCAGCCCCCACCCCTGCAGTGGGCCAGGGCCGAGCTATAAATACAAGAGTTGCTGAGTTGGGGACACCCGATCCTCAGGGGGTGGGTGGGGAGTCTCGGGTGTGACGCTGGGCCCTTCAGTGGGGGAGGGTGGTGGGAACCTCAGCTCCCCTGAGAGACTCCAGGACACTCCCATCCTTCCTTCTGTCTGGGATGGGACTGGCTGACTCTGCAAAGGGTTCTCGTACCCAGAGAGGGCTGGGGCGGGGGTCGCTGGGGGCCAGCAAGGCCTCTCTGGGAGGGGGTGACCCTGAGGGGTCTACCAAGAGGGGGCAGAGGTGCGGGCGTGATTGTGGGCAGGACATGAAAGAAGGCAGAGCAAGGACAGGAGGGTCCCGGCTGGACGCAGGGAGAGGGAGGAAGCACGGACCTCTCGGCCAGGGTGACCAGTGGCTGGCAGTACCACCGAGGAGGCAGAACACAGGCTTTGTCCCCTGAGGGCCCAGGGCAGGGCCTCTGCCAGCTGCAAGCTGCTCTCAGCGCCCTCTGTTCTGATGGACCCTGGGCGCTCCCTGGGGGCTACTGCCCCATGCCAGGGCCGCCAAGCCACATGTGCTGTGTGGGCTGACCTGGAGCTTGGTTGGAAAGGGTTGGCTTCGGGGTGTCTGCATTGGAACTACTGGGGTTTGCTGCCCAAAATGGCGTAGGGGCACCCACCGAGCTCCTTCTCCCTGGTTCTGTGGTCCAGAGGCTGGGGCTTAGAGCCCCCTGAGAAGCTGGTGGGCCCAGTGCCCACTTGGCCGGGGAAAACCTCAACAGCTGGACCACTCCTGCTGGATGCTGACAGTGGGTTTCTTGGGAGGTGCTCCCAAGGGTCTCCCTCCCTGTCTCTGTTCTAAGCCACGGAAAGCAAGCTCACCCCCACCGCTGAGAGCCCCAGCTGCCAGAGGCAGCCTCAGGACCCCTGCTGTGTGCGTGAGGGGCCTGTGTGTGGTCAGGTGGCTGCCATCCCTGTGCCCTCCTGCCCCAGCACAGAGCACCCCCTCCTCCGCCTGTGTGCCCCAGTGAGCCCGTGACCCTCTACGTAAACCGCCCGCTCTGGTCAGCCCATCTGCCCTCCTCGAAGTGACTTTGCAGTTAGTTACTCTTGATACCCGCCTCTTGAGGCCACCACCGCCTCTCCTGGCTGTGGAGCCGGCTCTGGAGCAGAGCTCTCCCTGCTCTGCCACCTGGGTCAGCAGGCCAGCCCTGCCCACTCCTGTCACTTGAAAGAGCTGCAGGTGGAACCAGCCACTGGGGGGCAGGCTGGGGCCGAGTCCCATGTGGGTGGCTGCCTGAAAGGGCTACAGCCAGCCCGCCCCCCCCCCCCATGACTGCGTCACCTGGCCTGTCACCTGGGCATGGGCCATCCTGAATGGCTGCTGTGCCCCCGCGGTTGCCCTCTCTTTTATCCCCGTCTCAGTCATACGGGGCCTGTGGCCAGCCTGCATCCTAGGAGCCCCCAGCACCTTCCTTCCCATCCAGCCTTCGGCCTTGGGTTCCTCCTGCTGTTCTCTTCGCCTCCAGGACCCATTTCCAGAGCAGCCTTTCCTCTTCGCTGACCATTGACCGCTGACCTGATGTCGTGTGTCCTGGTCCCCGCCACAGCTCCCATGCCTTCTTACCCTCAGCAGCCCTTCCCAGCCGGCACTCGGGCCGTGGGCGGCTCCTGTACCCTCCCCAGCACAGGCACTCTCCTGCCCCATTGCCACCTTCCTTCTCTCCTTACCCCCAGCTTGTCCCCCAGGGCTGGGCTGTGGCCATGCCTGCCTGCGCCTTTCCTCTTTGTTGGCTTCCTGCTGCAGCCACCTCACAGTGACCCTGAGGCCATCATCGGCCACCCCATGCTGGTGTTCTCTGTGCTCTCTGCTGGGATATGAGCCTTCTGGGAGTCCCTGCCCCTCCACTGCCTGGCTCCCCCTTTCCGTGCCTCCTTCCTGCTGCCTGACCCCACCCCCAGGCCCAGGCAGGAGCTAAGGGCCTGCCCACCTCACTGGCCATCGCAGTCTCCCCTGCTGCACCCTGTCCCCAGCCTGGAGGTGGCCCCAGGTCTACAGTAGCCAGCCGCTCACTCCCAGCTGTACCCCCATGTCCAGAGTTACCTTCATCAGAGGCTCCTGACCACCGAGGCAGGATTTAGAACCCACCCCTCCGACTGCAGTGAGGGCATCACCGGGGCTCAGTGTGCCCTTGGGCTCAGTACAGGGCACCCTGCTGGGTTTTTCTTAGTTTCTACAGGAGCTTTCATGCCACCACCCCCTCTGGCAGGGCTGTGTCCATCCAAGTTCCCCTGTGAAGGGCCACAGGCTGGTGGTGGAGAGCTATGGTGATGTGCAAAGTGGCCTCACTCCCCGAGGGCCATGTCGGTGCTCTGGGGCCTCTCTCCAAGGGGACTATCGGGAAACATGTCACCAGGCCCCCCAGGCTGGTCCAGGGGCCTCTGGGGACAGAGGGGCCCGGAATGCCTGGTGTTGCTTCCAGAAGCAGGCTTCCCTCCACATCTGCACCCTCAGATGGCACTGGTCACCCAGTGGAGAGCAGCTCCTGGTTTGGGTTGAATGAATGAGTGGCAGGGACCTGCTGGTGGGTGCCAGACCTCGTGGAGCCCTGCATCGCCGGGGGCTGCAAGGCTTCACCAGGAGGGGTCCAGGCATCTCCACCTTGAGAGCAGGCCGGCTGCGTGGAATGCACCATCCTGATGAAACCTACCCTCTCCCGACCACCCACGGCCTCTGAGGGGCTGTCAGCCCCACCCTGCACTCACCTCTCTGCTCACTTTGTCCCCTCATCCTGCACACGGAGGTGGGAGAGCTGGTCCCTCCCTAGACAGGAGATCACTCCCCTCGGCCCCCAGTGCTGATGACAGGGTCCTGGCAGGGGGCTGTATCATGGGAGAAAGGCCAGGCGGGCGCCTCCCTGGGAACCTGCTGAGTAGGCGCCGTGTGACCTAAGGAGCCGTTCTGAGCAGTGTGGACACCTGTGTGGAGGGGGGAGCTGCTGCCTTGAGTGAGTCATGTGGGTGGGGGACCTCCAGGCACATAGCGGGGTACAAGGGGCCAGGGCTGTGAAAGGGGGCCAAGCACAGGACACATACCCTGTTTCCCCGAAAATAAGACCTAGCCGGACAATCAGCTCTAATGCGTCTTTTGGAGCAAACTTTAATATAAGACCCGGTCTTATTTTACTATAATATTTACTATAAGACTGGGTCTTATATTAATATTTTCTCCAAAAGACGCATTAGAGCTGATTGTCCAGATAAGTCTTATTTTCGGGGAAACATGGTACTAGAGAGCAAGGCTGTGGACACACGTGGGGGACAGCACTCACAGAGTACACTCCATCCCGAGAACCCTGCTGGTGTTGAACGTGAGGGCAAGGAGGAGTGTGGAGAGGCACCCCATGGGGACATCGGGGTTGGGTCTCAGGGCTGCATGACCCTTGGGGTGCTTAGGAGGGTGGCAGAGGCCACACAAGGCAACCAGGGTCTCTAGATGCAGGGTGGGGGTTGGGGAGCACTCGGGTGTGTTGCATGGCCTAATGTCACCACCCAGGGTCTCTGGGGACAAGTGTGCATGGAGCTGAGCCCAGGCAGCCCCAGGATGAGAGCACCCTATACTGAGCCCGGGCCCGCCCTCCCTGGCCCCAAGGAGGGTGGGCTGCTCAGATGCCTGCAGGGCTAGGAAGTTCAGAGCTGGTCAGATTCCGCAGTGGGCTTGGTCCTGTTACTGTGTCCGGGAGTGAGAAAGCTGCCCTATCTTAGCTCCCTGCCAGGGAGGCAGCTCGCATCTACTGGGGACTTTGAGTGACTGACCAGGCTGGGCAGGGGCAATGAGGGTGGCTTCAGTCCCCAGAGGGGCTTAGACCTGTGCCTGACCGCAGGCTCCAGCACAGAGGGGAGACTCCTGAGGGGCTGGTGCTAAGGCCCACCTCCGTGCCCCACCCCCGTTGACCGGGCTGTTCTCCCAGGGGCATGGAAGTGGGTGCTGCTGAGCAGACCGGGAGGCTGAGGGCTGGGAATCCCCAGCGCTGCCCCGAGGTCCCAGGACGGTCCTGGCTCACTGTCACAGGGCACTGGGCACACAGCCTCTGGACCTGCCTACCTGGGACAGAGGCTGAGAGCAGCCCAGGAGGAGAGGGCCACTCCTCAGACGCCTGAATAGTCCTTTTCATGTCTCATGGGGACCCTGGGTAAGTGCCCTCTCCACGTGGTTTTCCAAACCAGCCCACAGCCTGAGTGCACAGAGCCGCACCCCCAGCCAACAGACACCCTCTGGCCTGGCTGTCCTTGGGCCTGCAGACAGCAGCCAGGCCAAAGCCTGAGGACAGGACAGTGGTTCGAGTGGCCCTGCTCCCACCTCACCACGGCCTGTGTGCAGCCAGGGGAGCGCAGACCAGGATCTCTGGTGGTCGGCAGGCCCTGGGCTCAGCAATGGGTTGGCTCATGCCCCTGGGAATAGACTGTGGCCTGATGCCTGGGCCCTGCAGCTGGCAGAGGTCATCTGATGCCCACTGGTCCACAATGGCCTGTGCCTGTTCCTAGGCACCCATGTTTACCCCAAACAAAGGTGGGGCTGTGCTCAGAGGCGCTTCATGCCTGCCTGTGTATCCTCGGGCTAGCAGACACTGGCACTGGGCGCTCAGCAGGAGAGAAAGGCAGGGTGTCTGGGCTTTTCTAGCCCCCAGCCTGGCAGGTAGGACTCAGCAGTGGGCAAATGTGTGGCATCCGGAGGGACAGTGTCTGCAGGGAGGCAGGCTGGCCTGTGCTCTGCCGCAAACGCCCTTTTCTGGGGACCTCGGTTTCCCCGTCTGTCTGTGGATGCCACGCCTCCCAGGCTGCCCCTCCTATGGCAAAGGCGATTGTGGCATGACCGTGGGTGGAGAACCTCGCTGAGGGGACTCACTGCCCATGTGCCCAGACGAGGGCAGAGCAAGCATGGGGTCTCTGGGAGGACAGTGATCCCGCAGCCCGGGGCTGTCAGTCACGCGTGGGCTGTCAGAATTCCCAGCCTCCCGATGGACTGAACCAGCACCCCAGGGCGGGGCTCCGGTCTGCGGGCAGTGCCACTGACCACTCTGATGGTCGAGGCTGAGCCCCTGGCCTCTCTTCCCCACCCCACTCCTCGCCCACATCAGCCTCTTCATCTCCCCTCCGGCAGCTCCTAGGGTGGACCACCAGGTTCACCTCCCAGCGCCGTCTCCATCCTCAGTCCCCAAGGCCTGGGCCACTGCCAACCCTGGCTCGTGGGGCATCCCTTCTCGGTTCCCACGCCCCTGCTGCCCCCTTTGTCCTCCGGCTTCCCCTGTCTCTTGTGCAGTTCCCACAGCCAAGCACCTGGAATTCCCAGGTCCCCTCAGTTCCTGCTGGTCATGGGGCGCCGGGGGAAGCAGCAGGCCCGCCCTCGGGAGCCAAGCTGTGGGACACCGGATGGTGGTGACCCCAGGAGTCTGTGTGGGCAGACCTGTCGTGCATGGCTTCCACACCCCGGGTCAGCGGCACTGGCGACAGGCCTAGAGAGGCCTCCTGCATGCGTGTCATAAGTGAGACCCCTGGTAGGATTGGTTTTCAGCAGGGCCTGGAGGGCGGAGCAGGCAGGGGGAGCAGGAGGTGAGTTAGGGCACCAGCCCCACTTAATGTAGCGATGTGGGCAAAAGGCCCAGGAGGGAGTGCCCCTGGCCCGGGCCTGCTGGCATCTGCCCTTTGCTGCCCTTAGCTGCCCCCGCGCTGCCTGGCTGGGCTGCTTCAGTGGAGCTGGGAGACTAGCCATGCGTGAGGAGCAGGTGCTCCTGGTGGGGGTAGGGGAGGAGGCCTGTCCTTCAGCCCTGCCTGGGGTGGGGCAAGGAAGGCAGGGTGGAGCCCCGCCCTTTTGGGCCCTGCAGGGTGGCAGAGGCCCCACTAGCCTGCAGCCCCCCACCCCTCTGCAAGGCAGGAGGACGGCAGGGTGTGGCAGCACGGAAGCCCAGGGAGACGCAGGCAGGAAGGTGGGGCTGGGCCGGGCCAGGCTCCAAGGTCTTGGGGACAGAGCAGGCACAATGAGGGGGCACCAGCAAGCTTGTGTCACTCCCTGGGGGGACGAGGATGGCCCAGGGACCCATGCCCTGGGGGGCACAATGCACTCCAGTGCTGGGAAGTGGGGCTTCAGACCAGCCATCCCTCTGCCACTGGACCTACCTGGGGCTCCCCCAACCCCAGCTCTGGCCCCAACCCACTGTTAGCACAAGACCCATCACGAGAAAAGCCTGTGGCCTGTGTGTCCCTCAGAACAGGCTGGCCTCAAAATTGCGTTTTCTTTATTCGTACGTGGGAGGCATGGGCCCAAAGGGAGGAGTCCCACTCGAGGCAGTGAGGTGCTCTGGCCCCACGGGCCCGTGATGGTACCTGTTCCCCTCAGCTGTGTGCCACCATGCAGGGTGGGCCCTGGGGCCTGAGTGTATGCTTTCCAGAAGGGTTGGGCCCCCTCATTCCTACATCAGAGGAGGGACCCCTGGAGGGGCTCCGAGTGTTCCACCTTCAGGGTCCTACAGTGAGACACCTCCTTTGGACGCTGATATGTGCCCACGAGCCCGGGTGTTGGAACCAGCCCCTGCGGCACTAACCCAGCACAGCCCAGATGCGCGTCAGAGCCGAGCACTGCGCCAGGCTTCCCAGGTCCACGCGTGGACTCGGGACAGAGCCGCCACCCACAGGTGGCTCCTGAACCCCTGCTGTGGGAGCTGGCCTGGTAGGCCTGCCTGGGTGGCGCAGGCCCGGGCTCCTGGACACTCAGCCGGCTTTCTGTTCCCAGGGGGGCAACAACGCTGGCCACACGGTGGTGGTGGACGGCAAGGAGTACGACTTCCACCTGCTGCCCAGCGGAATCATCAACACCAAGGCCATCTCCTTCATTGGTGAGTGCCAGGCGCCCTGCCCCGCCTGCCAGGAGCCTGTCCTCAGCCTGTGCGGCCGGTGGGGGCGCCAGGGCCAGAGGGAGAAGGGGGCCGCGGCCGGAGGAGCTCCCAGACTCCCCGAGGGCACTGAGCAGGCCTGCGTACGTGCGCGTCTGTGCAGGTCTGCACGTGTGTGCGCTTGTGCACACCTACGAGTGAGCGTGCCTGCACGTGTGTGTGGGTGTGACGGGCCTGGCTTCCTGCTGTGTGGATGGAGCCCAGCCCGTGAGGGGACGCTGTGCTTCCCCTGTCCCCTGCGCGAGGGTCCATGCTCCCCTCTGCAGCCCCCTGCCCCCAGCCCTCACCCTTGCCCTCTCTGCAGGCACCCGTGACATTTTAGTGCCCCTGACAGACAGCCACCTCCAGGACTGGGAGGATCTCTCCCTCTCTTCTTCTGTCTCCCTGTCTCCCTCTCTATCTCTGCTCTCTCCCTATCTCTCTGTCTCCCTATCTCTCTCTCCCTCTGTCTCTCCCTCCCTCTGTGTGTGTGTATTTCTCTCCCCCCCTTGCCCATGTTCACAGGGCCTGACTGCCCATCCTGGTCTCAGCTCCTAGCCTCCCTTGCTCAGAGACGCTTTCTCTGGTCTCCAGGCCCATAGGACGTGCTCTCAGAGCTCCCAGTACTTTTCCTTCTGGCTCTTTCCATGACTCACCGCACTCGTGACCCTTCTGCACCCTCCCTCACTGCTCAGGAAGTGGAGGCTGCAGGGCAGGAGTGTGCCCGGTGATGGCACAGGGTCCAGCTCCCTGCATGTGAGACAGGAAGGGGACTGGGTGAGGGGCCGCATGCAGTCGGGTGACGGGGATGCATGTGTGTCTTCTCCATGTGGGTGCAGACTCGGGCCCCAGCAGTGGGTGAGGACATGCGGTGACAACCTGCACTTCACATTGGGGACCCAGCCTGTGCCCCCAGCCTGGCCCTGGCAGGGTGGGGTCCTGCTGCAGGAAGCCCCTCAGTGTCAGCCTGTCTGCTGGGGCCCCGCTTGCCAAGGAGGGTGCTCTGCTGGGTCTCGGGGGAGCTGAGGACAGGTCAGGCCGGGCAGGCACCAGGGAGCATCGGTCAGCGTGGTCAGACGGTGCCCGACACAGGCTTAGCTGTGCGGACTGCCGGAGCTCACACAGCTGTTCTCAACTTTTGGACTCCCCAGGCCCTTCCCACGTGGTCATTTCAGGACGCATGGCATTTAGGTGACCTTTTGTGCTTGGTGTGGCTTGCGTAGTCTCTGAGTCACTCATGCCCTGTCTTCCTTGGTCCAGCCTGTGCCACTGCCAGCCCCAGCAGGGACCGGTGCAGGAGACGGTGGCCCAGCCTGGCACCTTGTGGTCTTGGAGGAAAGTGCCAGTGCTCAGCTTCACCTGGACCCACACGAACATGCTGGGTGACCTTGGGCTGGTGTGCCCATGTGGGTCCTGCTGCAGTTTCATGTGGACGGGGCAGCACAGCTCCTGGGGGCCCGCTGGACCCTGGGAGGGGTTGGGGCTTCATCACACCTCTCTCCCACTGTCAGGCCGTTGAAATAAATCGTGATGCTTCATTGGGGCAGAATTCATGCGCCCTGAAGTTCACTCACGGCTGTGCAGCCATCATTGCAACTCAGTGTTTGAGCACTGTCGTCACCCGAGAGACCCCCATGCCATTTGCTGGTCGTCCCCCTCCCACCCAGCCCCGCTACCCCCTCTACTCTGTAAATGCTTCAGGCTGGGTTGTTTTATTTGGGCCCTTTCTTTTATTGTGGTAAAATACACATAACACAAATGTACCATCTTAGCCATTTTAAATGCACAGCTCAGTGGAATTAAGCACTTTCACTGTTGTGTCACCATCCCCACCATCCGTCTCCAGAACTTTCTCATCCTGCACATCTGAACCGCTGTCCCCATTACACACTCACTGCCCAGCCCCTCCGCCCCCGGCCCCGGCCCCACCATCCACGTCCTGTCTCTGTGGACCTGACTCCTTGAGGGACCTCGTGTAAGTGGATCACACAGGATTTGTCCCTCTGTGTCTGCCTTGTTTCCCTTTATATAGTGTCCTCAGGTCCACGTGTGTTGTCACAGGGGTCAGAGTCCGTCCTCTTTAAGGCTGGGTGACGTCCCAGTGTGTGGCTGGACCCCATACGTTTACTCACTCATCTGTGGTGGACACTGGGTGGTGTCCACGTCTTAGCTGTTGTGAATGGTGCTGCTGTGAGCGTGGGGTGCAGATTCCGTGCCATTTTAAACACGAGGCCCAGTGTCTGTGATACAGTTCAGTCTCGTGTCTGTGTGTTGCAGGCAACGGGGTGGTTGTCCATTTACCAGGCTTGTTTGAAGAAGCAGAAAAGAATGAGAAGAAAGGTAGGCCCCAGTGCCCGTGGGGGTGCCCTGTCCCAGCCCCTGAGTGTCTTTAGCAGCCGTGTTGGCTGGCACCTTGCTGTGCATTTTCTCTGGTGGGCCAACTCTGCCTCCAGGAAAGGACATGGTTCCTGGGGTTCCTTGGGTACAGGAGGCAGGTAGGCAATGACTGAGGCCACCAGCAGGGCATCCGGGTGAGTCAGACCCTGGAGGGTGTCCAGAGTCAGGCTGCCCACGGAGCAGCAGCCCTGAGACCCGAGAGGGTCCATGGAGGAAGCAGAGGCTCAGCCTCAGGGTCCAAGTTCATGGCAGGTGGGCATCTGGCCCTGGGACACTGCAGGTGGCCAGACAGAGGCCCTGGGGAGGTGTTGCTGGGCTACCTGGGGGACGGGTCTGAGACCCCCAGTGGGGAGACTACGGGGTGTGGGGGGACCTGTCACTTGCCACATGCCAGAGGTGACCATGGTAGCCTCTTGCAGGGTAGGGGGTACGGCGGGGAGCTGGGTCGGGAGGCCCGCCTGGCCCTCACCTGTGCCTATTGCCGCAGGCCTCAAGGACTGGGAGAAGAGGCTTGTCATCTCTGATCGAGCCCACCTCGGTGAGTGGTAGCGCCGCCTGCCAGCCCCCTGCATACTGACCCCACCATGGCCCTCTTCCCTGGCTGCACAGCCCACAGAGCTCCACATGGCCTTCCTGGGCAAGGTAGTTGGGCCACTGTCCCCATGGCAGACAGGAAAACAGGCCCAGGGGGCCTCACAGTCACACATCAGTTGGTGGGGAGCAGAGGCCGGATTCCAGTTTGTCCCCTTTCAAACTGGCCCACCGCTCTGCGACGGTCCGGGTGCAGCAGGGGTGGTCTGTAACCCTCTGTCTGTTCTCTCACTCCCGGCACCCTCACCTGGCCCTGCAGTGTTTGATTTTCACCAGGCAGTGGACGGGCTCCAGGAGGTGCAGCGGCAAGCCCAGGAGGGGAAGAAGTGAGTACCAGCACTTCTCTTGGCTGCTTAGTCCCCTAGTTAGTGCCCTGGGGGTGTATCCCATCCAGTGTGACAGGAGGGGAACCTGGATCCCCTCAAAGCCTCTGGAGAACAGCCGCATTGGCCCCTGAAGCCCGAATGCACCGCCTCTCCCCAGCTCACCCCCAGGAATGCATGTGCTGTCTCTTACGTGCCACGCCCACTGCCGCTGCTGGGATCCCCAGCCAGCCTCGACCCCACCCACGGCCTCAGCAACACACGCCCCCAAATCCTGCCCCACCAGCACCTGATGGTCATACACTTGGCCCCCAAGGATATTTGTTCCAATAAGCTGGGACTGTGGTTCACAGAGCCAGGAAGGGGCGAAACAGACCAGCATGCACTGCGCGCACACACGTGCACACATATGCAAACTCACCTAACACATGCACATATGCAGTCGGACAATTAAGTTCACGAACTCATTCTAGAAAAAGTGCTCCATCCCTCATTGCTGAATAGCACTATGGTCACCTTCGAAGGACTCCCCTTGGGAAGCTATGCACCAACGCCAGCGCCTAGTCCACCTTTCAGAGCAGTTTTAGAACTCTTTATCTGGAATGGCCATCAGAGCTGTCATTGTATTGCCCTTGATGTCCTGAATGTCATCAAAATGTCTTCCTTTCAGTATTTCCTTTATTTTCGGTTAAAGAAAGAAGTCATTGGGGGCCAGATCAGGTGAGTAGGGAGGGTGTTCCAATACAGTTATCTGTTTACTGGCTAAAAACTCCCTCACAGACAGTGCCGTGTGAGCTGGTGCATTGTCGTGATGCAAGAGCCATGAATTGTTGATGAAAAGTTCAGGTCGTCTAACTTTTTCGTGCAGCCTTTTCAGCACTTCCAAATAGTAAACTTGGTTAACTGTTTGTCCAGTTGGTACAAATTCATAGTGAATAATCCCTCTGATATCAAAAAAGGCTAGCAACAAGTTCGCAAACTTAATTGTCAGATCTAGTACATACATGTGCACATATGCGCTTACTCACACTTCGCACATGTGTGCACATGTCAGTACACATGTGCACTCACGCATGTGTGTGCATGCTAACACGCTTGCATGTACACATGCTCTCACACATGTAGACACTAACATTGTTCACATGAACACGGGTATGTACTCACATGCACACGTGTGCACTCATGTTTTTACACACTCGTGCACACACTCACACTCCTGTGTACACACACAAACACATGCGCTGGCCAGTGCGTGCAGGGCGGGCACAGCTGGCTCCCAGTCCGAGGAAGCAGCGTCCCCAGAGTCAGTCAAGAGGGGCGCTTGGACAGAATACAGACGGGATGGGAGGGCCCCATGGGCACTGGGTCCCAGAGGGAGGTGGCGAGATGAAGGGAAGGTTGGTTTGGGGCCCAGAACCATCTGTCACTGCCCAGCCCCTGGGTCCCTGAGAGCTGGCAATTCGAGGAGGCTGGTCGGTCCTCATAGCCGCCCAGCCCCTGGGTGCTGCTGCTAGGGAGGCGCCTGACATGTCACCCAGGTGTGGAAACGGGGGTCTGGGGGGCTGGCCGGGGACCCCAAGTTCCCAGGCGGGCTCCCGTGCTCACAGCCACTCCCTCTCAGCATTGGCACCACCCGGAAGGGGATTGGACCAGCCTACGCATCCAAAGCGGCCCGCACCGGCCTGCGCATCTGTGACCTGCTGTCAGATTTCGATGAGTTTTCCGCCAGGTACCTGCCTGCCCACAGCCCCAGGGAGCCCCCCCTAGTGAGGAGGGGCTTGGGGATCCAGCAGAAACGAGGGGTCCCAGTCACTGTCACCTCTGCAGATTCAAGAACCTGGCCCATCAGCACCAGTCCATGTTCCCCACTTTGGAAATAGACGTTGAAGGTCAACTCAGAAGGCTCAAGGTAGAGCTGGGGCGGCTGGGCAGCGTGTGGTTCTGATGACTAGGCCACGTCCCTTGAACACGCACGGAGCGCACCCATTGCAGGGCACTATTACTGGGTGGCTGGCCTTCTTGGGGACCATGGCTGGCTGTGGTCAGCCAGGTCTTAGGAGGCGGGGCTTACCTGCCTGGCCCAGCCCTCACTTCCTCTCTGGGGAAGGTACTCAGGACGTGCTGGGGAAGGGAGGCCGGCACTGTCCTATCTGCGGCAGTAGGTAAAGGTGAGAGGGGCAGGTGGGACTGGGGACAGGATGATGTCAGCGCAGAGCCCTTCTGGAAGTTTCCAAGGTTAGGATCCTGCTCCAGCCCTTATCTAGGGCCATAAATGAGAACAGGGACGGACTGCCAGGGACACCAGTCATACTGGATGAGGACCCATCCTAGTGAGCTCATTTGAACTTGAATTACCTCCAAATACAGTCCCATTCTGAGGTCCTGGGGGTTAGGCCCTCAATATATGAATTGGGGGGGACACACTTCACCCCATTGTAGTCACTAAGGCCAGTGCTGAGTGTCAAGGACAAGACCCGGATGGGGTCATGTTTGCAGACCAGGCCCCTTGCTGGGAAGGATCGTGCTGGCTGAGCGAGGCTGTCAGGAGGAGGCAGGAGCTGGGGGGCCGTGCCCAGGCCCCCCCCGCAGCAGCGTTCCTCCTTCTCCCAGGGCTTTGCCGAGCGGATCCGGCCGATGGTCCGAGATGGCGTCTACTTCATGTACGAGGCGCTCCACGGCCCCCCCAAGAAAATCCTCGTGGAGGGCGCCAACGCAGCCCTCCTGGACATTGATTTCGGTGCGTCCTGGCCAGCTGACCCCAATGCCCCTCCCTTTGTGTCTGCCGGGCCCGGGGCATGGCAGGGTCCCTTCCTCAGACACGCTGCCCCCCATGCCATGAAATGGTGCAGCTGCCCCTTATTCTTACTTCAGCGGGCGGGGAAGGGAGAAGCTGAGCTGGAGATGAGAGGACGGAGGGTAACAGAAACCCTGACAGGGCGGGTGCTGCGGGGCTGCTAGAGCTACAGCTCAGGCTGTCCCATGCCGGCCTCTGCGTCCCCTTCCCGACCCCAGGGTCACACCAGCACCGAGGCCACCTGGTGCCAGCCAGGAAATCTCCCTCTTCTCCCCCCTCACGACCCTGTGGGGGCCACTCCCCCAGGAGGTCCCTCTAGTTGGCCCTTGAGACCCCACCAAGGGGCCATGCAGGGGGCTTATCTGCCCGCTGTCCTCTGCGCAGAGGGACCCCTGGGCTGGGGTGACCTGTGGGGGTGGCGGATGGTCCCTGACCGGTTCTGTCTTGTAGGAACCTACCCGTTTGTGACATCATCCAACTGCACAGTGGGCGGTGTGTGCACGGGGCTGGGCATCCCCCCCCAGAACATAGGGGACGTGTATGGGGTGGTGAAGGCGTACACCACACGTGTGGGCATCGGCGCCTTCCCCACCGAGCAGATCAATGTGAGTGCCCAGCTGCTGCGGGACCCCTTGGGGACATGGGGGGGCCAGGCGCCATGGCGGTGCGTAAGGACATGTATATAAGGCTGCGTGCTCCGGCATCATGGCCCGTGTGGGCTTACACAGGACGCACTGTGCACACGCGTGTCCACACCGCCCCACTCCTCAGGGGTGTTGCATGCGTGTGGAGTGCCACAGTCACCTCTGAGCCCCGGGGTGGGGCTGCCCAGGGACTCCCTGGCTCAGAAAGGAGTCCTCAGGACGCCACCAGCCTGCCTTTGTCAGTCTGGCCTGTGTCCTGGTGTCTGCGAGGACAGGAAGCCCTTGTCCTGAGCAGGTGTGTGTAAAGTCCAGAGTGGGAAGGATAGCGGGTGGCTTTCCTGGGGCAGGGAGCACAGGGACAGGGATGGGGACCCCAGGAGAAATAAACTCATCCCCACTGGCCCCCAGCTAAGTTACAGGACAGGTTGGGTCTGTCCTGCCCTCCCTGCAGGTGGGAGCTAAGGAGGAGAGGGTGGCAAGGCTGCCTGTGCCTGTCCACCAGGCAGAGTCCTCCTGCTTTCAGGAGGACGCCCTCCGCCGGACCCCTCTGGCCAGCAAGGCGGGGCCTCAGCTGGGGGCCTCAGCCTATGGGGAGTGAATTTGACAGGGGGTGCAGCTTCCAGATTGCCCTGAGGCAAGGCGTGGGGGATGGCGGGCCAGAGGGCTTGGTGAGCAGAGTTGGCCGGGCACGGCTCTCTTTCACCTGCTCTGTTCTCACGCAGGAAATCGGAGACCTGCTACAGAACCGCGGCCATGAGTGGGGGGTGACCACGGGCAGGAAGAGGCGCTGTGGCTGGTTAGACCTCATGATTCTGAGATACGCCCACATGGTCAATGGATTTACCGCGTAAGCAGCCACCATCGTACTTATTGCCACATGGTCACTCCGCTGCCGTCCACACCGGGTCCCGTCTCAGACTCCCTGGACGCCACCAGAGCAAGTGGAGCTGGGGGTCAGGGCTCAGGGCCTGTCTCCCCCGTGGGGCGTTGTCACCCTAACTAGACCCTTCCACACGGCAGGGCCTGTCCCCGGCGCTCAGAGCCAGCCCTGCAGCCTGGGCCTGTCTTCTCCACGAAGGCAGAGGGCATCTTGGCATCTGTAAGAGGCTAAAATAGTTCATCTAGAGACGGGGTAGGTAAACCCAGAGCCAAAGGGCTCTTGTCCTGATGGACCCAGCACGCAGCTACGTGGGCACTGGCCTGGGCCAGCTGAACCTGGCTGTCCAGACCTCTGGGCTGTTAGGGTGCAGGGCTGGGGTTGTGGGGAGGGGAGACTCTGTTCAACACAGTGTGTGACCGAGGACCAAAGGGGGCCATGCTGTGAGCTTTGAGACCCCAGACAGGCCCCTGGAGCCGGCCAAGCAGGCAGGCCTCCCACAGGGCTCTCTGAGCCTAGGAAAGACCTGGCTCTTTGAGATGCTTCTGTGCAGAGAGTGAACTGGGGAGCTGCTAACCAAGAGCACTGACAACGAAGTGGTGTTCGTAGGCTAGGATGGGCTGAGCTGATGGGCACTCCAAGGTCAGGCTCAGGGTCAGGGTCAGGGCTGATGGGAGCTCCAAGGTCAGGGTCAGGGTCAGGCTGATGGGAGATCCAAGGTCAGGCTCAGGGTCAGAGTCAGGGCTGATGGGAGCTCCAGGGTCAGGGTCAGGGTCAGGCTGATTGGAGCTCCAAGGTCAGGGTCAAGGTCAGGGTCAGGCCGATGGGAGGTCCAAAGTCAGGGTCAGGGTCAGGGCTGATGGGAGCTCCAAGGTCAGGGTCAGGGTCAGGGCTGATGGGAGCTCCAAGGTCAGGGTCAGGGTCAGGCTGATTGGAGCTCCAAGGTCAGGGTCAGGCTGATGGGAGCTCCAAGGTCAGGGTCAGGCTGATGGGAGCTCCAGGGTCAGGGTCAGAGTCAGGGTCAGGCTGATGGGAGCTCCAGGGCCTTGGCCTGTGCCAGCAGTAATTGTCCTCCATTCAGTTTCCCCTGAATACCAGGATGACACCGGGCTTGTAAGAAGGGTGCCGACCCCCCGGGGGAAAGGCTACCTTTAAAGCTCACCTCATACCCCCCACCGCATGGCAATAGTGGGAGTGGAGCTCTGGTTAGAACCTAGAGAGCTCTGTCCCACATTCTCTGTCCCATCAGAGGGGCCTCCGCAGGTTGCCACCTCTGTGAGCCAGCTTTCCATAGCTGTGGGGTGGGAAGGTGACCCCGGAGAAGGGATCCTTCATGTCATGTAGCTGTTTTCCTGAAGTGGTGTTCCCATGGGGCAGTGGGGTGGGCCCCCACGGTGTTCCCGAGACTGATCAGGCAGCCGGGGCTGCCCCTTGGTGACAGTTACAGGTCCAGCGGCTCAGGACCTTCTGGGGAATGAGGGGCTTTGTTTGAATGGGGGACTGGCTGCTTCCTCCTGAGCTCAGTGAGCCTGGCAGGGCTGAGAGGCAAACGTCTGTCACAGGGTGAGAGCTCATCAGAGTGTCTGTTTAGTGCAAATGCGAGCCATGCCTCCTCCATGCCCATGGGGCCAGTCTGCCAACAGGAGGCCAAGGGATGCAAGTGCCATAGCCGAGCACCTGACGGGCATTCCAAGCGCACTGTGACCACGGGCTTGGGGAGCACAGGGAGACCCACCCGTGAAGGGAGGAGGAAAGGAAACGGGAAAAGGGAAGACACTTATATGAGGTCCTGGGCTCTGGGCCTGGTGGAGGAAGAACTGCCAAGGTGGACACCGTCGTGGTCGGCATCTGTGGTGTGCACGGGCTCGGTGTTTACGGGGCAGCCTGGGGCGTGTGGGCAGAGCAGTGGGAATGTGCTAAGGCCCTAAATGCGGCTAGGATGGAGGGCAGATGTGGTAAGAGCCGCCCTGGGGGCACTGGAGGTGAGGAGGACCTGGGGGCAGCAGGTGTGCCCAGCTGTCTGCTGCATTTCTCTGGGGGTGCCTCACCGTTATTTTCTGGTCACTGAAATGGAGAAGTGAGGGGAGGAAGCCAGAAGAGCCATGAGCACACTGCCAACAGCTTCTCCGCTTGTCCCATCTGTTGGTTTTGTACAGGCTGGCCTTAACCAAACTGGACATCCTGGATGCCCTGGATGAGATCAAAGTCGGCGTGTCATACAAGCTGAACGGAAAGAGGATCCCCTATTTCCCAGGTATGGGCAAGAGGGGGCTTCCTCTGTGGGCAGCTTCAACCACCATGGGGCGGACTTGGCCTGTGGACCCCGGAGACAAGAGAAGGGTCTGCACATGAAGTGTGCAGAGCAAGTGCTTGTCTGCAGACCCACCCGTCACAGGTTCTCACTACAGTGGGGAGGCCTGGCTGGGTCTCGGGGCAGCTGCAGGTGCCTCCAGGGTTTGGGAAGCGCTCAGAGGGACAGGCCTGGGTAAGCTGGTGGGAGGCACTTCGGCACTCACCCAGAGACCTGGGCAGCAAGGCCTGGCTCCCGGAGAGCTGGACACTCACCCAAGTTAGCAGACATGGATTTCTCTGGAAAGCCTAAAACTGTGAAAATGGGAAGATGACTATTTTCCCTAAGAAAACATCCTGGCTGAGGTTTCTGTTACCACACAGCCCTGCTTTTCAGAAGCATGAAGGTGATACTGCCTTCCTGGGTTTCAGTTATTTATGCACCTGGACTGGGGGTCACGTTCTGACCCCACTACCGCCGGCAGCTTCCTCCACAGCTGTGAGTGGGCCACCTCTCGCTCCCCTGGTTGTGTAGACCCACCAGTACCTCCTGGCTACGATAGGCAGGAGCTGTATGTGTCCTCTCTGTCAGTGTCCCCTGGCCCTACTGACCCCTGACCTTTGGGAGGGCGCACAAGGAGAGTGGTGTGATCCCGGGTCCAGAGCCTCGGGGAGCATGCAAACTCAGAGGAGCTGAGACTCAATGACTCTCGGAGTGGATGGCTCATTCCAGCACCTTCCATCAGTAAGGGATGGCTGGCATCTGCTGTGACCCTTCAGGATTTCCTAACACTTCCGGGGCCCAGAGCCCTTAGCATTTCCAAGCGAGGTCCTTGGCGTCCCATAGCTGAGTCACCTGTGGACGTTCCAACAGAGCATGTAGCAAATCTGCATGCAGGGTAGACATGGTCTGAAAGGGGTATAGCCAGTATCCAAGAGCCACTCCCCAACCCTGAGGAAACCAAGCAGGGTGACTTGCCCTCCTCGCCACTCAGCCCCCAGGCAAACAGGCCCTGGGCTGGGAGTCCCAGCTACCCAGCGTCTGCCCCGGTGATGGACCTCATCACCCCTGTATGTCCCCAGCTAACCAGGAGATCCTGCAGAAGGTGGAGGTGGAGTACGAGACCCTGCCTGGGTGGAAAGCAGACACCACAGGTGCCAGGAAGTGGGAGGATCTCCCCCTGCAGGCCCAGAGCTACATCCGCTTCGTGGAAAACCATGTCGGAGTGGCAGGTGGGTGTCCTGTGTCCGGCTGCCCTCCCCCCACCCCTGCGGCACCCCAGCCTCAATGACCCTTTTCCCTTTCAGTGAAATGGGTTGGTGTCGGCAAATCAAGGGAGTCGATCATTCAGTTGTTTTAGACCAAGACAGAGCTGACCCAGCAGGCCCAGCAGGTACCAGTTCCCATATCCACAGCCGTAGTCTGTTCCTCGGAGGCAAAACCAACACCATAAACAAATATGAAAACTGTTTCCTGGACTTTTGTATTTCTCCTTGAGCCCTCAGCTCAACCCGTTGATTTCTATGATGATTTTCAACACCCGAAAGCCAGCACTGTTCACATTTTCAAAATCCTGTTATCGAAATGAGCCGAGGTGCTCGAAACACAGACCTTTAATTATCACATGGTTGTATGTCCGGTTGGAGCAGTTTGACAATAAACATATCCAACAGCCACTGGACAGTAGTGGTCATGCATGTTTTGTTCTGACCTTGTTGTTTTGTTTTGACTTTTAAACACTAAAAGTCACCACTGACACTTCACTGTGACAACAGCCTGGGTGACAGATGTGTTTGGTGACACAAAGCCAAGTTTGTTTGCTCAGACAACAGAACAGAACCAGCCCATGAAAGAGAGACCGCAGCAGTGAATATGTTTTCCAAAACCAAACATTTAAACAAATTTCACTCTAAAGCCTTGAGCCCGTCCCTGCCGGGATGGTGGTGCGAAGGGCGGCCCCTTGTCTTTGCAGTGGGCACTCCACGTGGCGCTCTGATGTCCCGCATTGAATGAGCTTGTCCCTACTGGCCAAGCGGCACATTCCAACCATACGCTGTGCTCACCCTGAAGCTGAGTAGCCTCCTTAAACCACACTCCAGGGTTTGGGGTCAATTTAGAAAAGTAACTGCCTTTTTGGTATAATTTAAAGAGGGAAGGAATTATATATGGGGAAGCCCAGATTCAGCCAGAGTTACACCGGGCTTTTTGGCGCTGAGAATGTCGGCTGGGTTCACTGAAATTGGTGTGTGCCAGCGCTGCCAGCTGCCATGAGCCCCGCCACCCTCACCCGTGGGGACGCTGACTCCTGTGACATGTGTCAGATGAGCAGCCGCAGTCTGAAAACCCAGTGACTTCACCATGCCAGCAAACCCCTCAGACAGTGCCCGAACCACATCAGCGACTTGAAGGGAGTCAGGAAAACACGGTTATGCTTCAGCTTCCTTTGGCTTCGGGACCAGCTCCCCAGCTCCGTGGGTGACAGGCACACGTAGAAGCTGTCTCGGAGTTTTCCGAGAATTATTCCCTCTGGTCCGCGATACAAGAGAGATAAAAGGAGAGCGACCCGAGGCAGGGTGAGCTCTTAGGATCCCCGCCTCACTGTCTCCAGGCGGACCAGCTTCCATGACCGGGGGTCCGCCTTCCATGACCAGGGGACCTGCTTCCATGGCTGGGGGTCCACCTTCCATGACTGGGGGACCTGCTTCCATGGCTGGGGGTCCACCTTCCATGACTGGGGGACCTGCTTCCATGACCGTGCTACATAAAAAGCTATGAGCCTGCTTTGCAAGGTGTGTGGGGGACACATGAGAGCTGCAGGAAGGTTTCAGAGGGAGATTTTGCAGTGGCTGCTGAACACGCCTCCTGCCAACACAAGCCATGGCTCTTTCTCCTCCATCTCTGGACAAAATCTTGAGAAGCCACCCCCCAGACCGTGTTGCTGCATGTCAACAAAAACGGGACTGGAGCCTCTGCAGATTTCAGAAGAGTTTTTCCCTGGGCCCGTAGGAGGACATGCCTGGAGACAGAGCCCCAAGCCTTGAGACAGTGTCCAACTTGAAGGCGCGGGAGGCTCGTAGAGGCAGGAGGACAGGAACGTATAGCTGTGCGGCAGCGGCTCAGAGTTCCCTGCATTCAGGGACAGTTTTACATCCAGTGACAGGCGGCCGGGTGCAGATGGGGTGAGGAACTCACTGTCCCCACCCCATCCCCTGGAGCAGCTCCGATGCCCTTTCCTGTCACACATATCTCACTTCTAGGGGACATCATTGCTCCCCAGCGCCGACTGTCACTCCCGCATGGCCAGGGGTGGTGATGGGCTCGGACGGACATCCCCCTTTCTCACTAACAGATGTTTGGAGGGTCGTCGTAGTTGTAACAAGGTGCTTGCTCTACTTTGCACCAACAACAGTCTCCGTGTAGACAAGCTCGTGTGGTCTCAGCTCACTACATGGGTAAAGATAAATAAGGAATTTGGTGATGTTGTTTGGTAAAATGTGCTTCCAGGCACTTTGGAAAGCTGCCAGATTCCTTAGAATTAAGCATTCATCTGCCCACCCCCAGCCATTCCAGCCCCAGGCACTGACCCACAGTGAAGGAACACAGACGTCCAAAGCTGCATACGAGAATGTTCCAAGCAGCTGCCTTCATCACCGCCAAAACCTGGCACCAACCCAGGTGTCCATCAACAGGTAAGTGAGCTGTGGTCCACATGACCCACGCACAGAACACATTCAGCCACAAAAGGAATGGGCCACTGAGGGTGCGAAAAGATGGACAGCCTTAAAGTCAATGTGCTGAGAGGAGCAACTAGACACTCAAGCACATGTGAGGGTCTAGGATGGCAACGCTACCCATAGGGACTGAGGGCAGATCACCGGTCACTTCTGCCAGGGGCGTGGAGTGGCGAGGGGGTCACCCCGGCGTGCAGATCTGAGGGATGAATTGCACACGTACCATCTGGGCATCCTATTGGGTATAAATGCGTACGATTTCACTGTAAGTAAATTACAACCCGATTTAAAAATTCCTGAAAGTAGTCCAACCACACTACACAGCTTCGGGACTCTGAGACGACTATTACTCAAAATGTTAGGATCAAGGCAACTCTGATTAAGCATTTTAAAGAACACATTTCCAGCCAGCCTCAGCTTCTGTGCATTTGTTGGAGAGGACGTTTGCTGCACTGCCCACAGGAAAACAGAAGGTGTGTTCCTTCGTCAGTCCAATAAACATTCACTTGCAGAATGTCCGACTTTCCCAGGTCACTTGTGCCGAGCAGAAATGGTTTGCATGAGCCCGGGTCCTGGCCAGCCATTTTTCCTGGGGTGACCCCACCCTGGGCAGGGCAGGTCTCCTGACTCTGGGTTTCCCCTTCCGTGACAGTTGTCCCACCAGAGGGCAGGGGCCCTGTTGGCTCTGCTCAACGCCACCCCAAGGGCCTAGCACAGAGCTTGGCACTTGTTATGGAGCTGAATTGTGTCCCCCTAAAATTCATGTTGAAGTTCCAACTCCTCATCCCTGAGAACGTGACCATATTTGGAGATGGGGTTTAAGAAGATAGTTGTTTTCCCCAGCTTTATAGATATATAATTGATACGTAAGATAATTTGACATATAATGTGCAATGTGATTTGATACTGGGAAATCTTTGCCACAATAAGGTTGGTGAACACATCCGTCACCTCCCAAATGACTGCCATTTTGTTGTCGTTATGGAGAGAACATTTAAGACCTACTCTCTTAGGAGCTTTCGAGTACACGAAGCAGTGTTGTTAACTGTCGTCAGCACGCTGTACCTTAGACCCCCGGAAATTATCTTATACCTGGAAGTTTGTGCCCTTTGACCAACATCTCCCCACTTCCCCACCCCCAACACTGGGCAACCCCTTCTACTCTCTGCTTCTGAGTTCAATGATTTTATATTCCACATGTGAGATCAGACTGTGTTCTTCTTTGTCTGTCTGGGTTATTGCATAACCACCTTCAATGTTAGTCCGGGTTAGCATAACCCGGGTTAGCACCTTCAATGCTAGCATAACACCTGCAGTGTTAGTCCGGGTTGTGGCAAAGGGCAGGGTGTCGTTTCGTGGCTGAGGAGTATTCCACTGTATATACGTACGCCATCGTCTGCTGTCTCCGTGGCTTTGTGACTGACGCTGCTATGAACATGGGGGTGCAGACCTGTCCTCAAGACATGATTTCATTTCCTCTGCATATCCAGAAGTCGGATTGCTGGACAACGTAGTCATTGTATTTCAATTTTTTGAGGAACCAGCAGATGATGAAGTTTTAAAGAGGTCATACGGGTGGGCCCTAATCCAGTTTGACTGGTGTCCTAACAAGAAAAGATCAGGACACGAGAAGACAGCCATATACACGCCCAGGAGCGAGGCCTCAGGAGGAACCCACCGTGCTGACAGCTGACCTGGGACTTCCCACCTCCAGGACTGGAGACAATAATTGTCTTGTGTGAGCCCCGCAGGCCGTGGTGCCATATTTCCCGTTGTCCACTCACTGAGTATTCAAAGGCTCCGCGGCACTTTCAATCTGAACACCAACAACTCTCCAGCAATTCCTAATTCCTAAGATTAAAAACAATATTGTCAAGAATTGCACCTCTTCCTGGGATGAAGCAAACCAAATGGTGTTTGATTAAGTGACTGCGCAATCACCAAGTCAGTTCCCTAAAACAGGTGTGGATGAAAAAGGGGCTGCAGACTAAACCTGACAAGCTCAGGGGTGTCCAGCCTGCAGGCCGTACAAACTGAGACCGAAAGTGACCACACGGGATGGTCTGAACATCACAATTCCTAACGAAAGGCGGGTCGTGGCGGGTAGTCACGTCCTAGGCCTGTAGCTCCCTTGACAAAGGTCAGTCTTTACCTGAAGTGAGCCTGTCTGTCGTCTTTTTGCATCTAAGATAACAGACCCTTGGAATGTCCGAGGACTCCCCTTTTCCGGATCCCGCAGGGCACAGCCCACCCCACCACAGCAGGAAACTAGAGAATCCCTCATTGTCCTTCCAGTCCCGATTACCATCTCTACGAGCAGTAAACTGCTATTAACTACCCTGTACCCACCACTGTAAAGAAGGGTGTGTCTCCATTTTACTTTCTATCCAACCCCCGGGATCGCCCCGCTTTGCTTTCTCCCGCCCCCTTAACCTACCACCCATGGATTCCATGAACCCTCCTTAGGTCTCCTTCTTTGTAAGGTATAAAATAAGCTGCAAAACTGCCATTTTCTGAAGCATGTTCTTAACCCGTTGAGATTTTGCTTCCCAGCAAGTGTCAGTCAGTTTGGCTCAGACAAACTCATTAAATTTCTCTACAGGTTTGGACGTTTCTTACCAGGACACAGGGCAAGGCCGCGACTGAGCAGCGACGTGAGGTGACCTGGTGGGCGCCCGATGGGGGCGGACTCCTACCGCAGAGGACACCCCCCCAGGGCACCGTCTCCGCGCCGCTTGGAGCGGCTTGCCGGCTGACTGACGTCACGTGTGACGTGTCACGTCAGACCGAAGAAGCAGCTCTGGTCACTGGAAATGCAGTGACGGAAGGGCCGGCCGAAGCCAGACGGAGAGGCTGTGGGAAGGCACCTCCGGGCAACGGAGGAATCTGAGCCCTATGAGCACGTGTTCTCCCCGCGGCTCCCGCGCGGCCGTCGCGGGGCCGGATGTGACGTGGCAGCGCCGGACGCGCGCCGAGGACAACCCGGGTCGTGCACTGGCCACTCTCCACTTCCGTGAGGATGGGAATTCCTTCAAAGTCAAAATTAGGAGGAAGGAAATCATCCTCCAACTCTGGTGACCTGAAAGAGGAACTATAACCAGTTTCACCAGTTTACGGACCAAGGAAAAAAAACAAAAAAAAATGAGACACTCCGCCCCTCCTGCACCACGAATCCCGTCCCAATGTCGCCTCCTGCCTATGAGGAGGCGCACCTCACACAGGACCCGCCCCCAGCGCTAGAGTCCCGCCCACAACCTCACCCCGGCCTATCCCGCGCCTCTAGCTCACGAAACCGCCCTCCCACTCCCCCGCCCAGGTGAGCCTACTCCGACCCGGGCCTTTCCCGCGCCGCCAACTCCGCCCCCGGTATCTCCCCTGGCCTATCCCGCGCCGGACAGCCCGCCAGCCCCGCCCCCACACTCGCCCTCGGCCTATTCCGCGCCGCGCACGAGCCCCGTCCCCGCCCTGCGCGGGGGATGGCGCGCGGCTGTGACGTCACCGGCGAGGCGCGGGGCGGACGCTAAGCTCCCCCGGCCCGCGGCGATGCCCAAGCGGGGCTGCCCCTTCGGGGACGCGGCCCCGCTACAACTCAAGGTTCGAGTGGGCTGGAGGGAGCTAGGCCGCGGCATGTGCGCCGAGCGCTACTCGCAGGAGATCTTCGGTGAGTGCGGGGTAGGGCTTCCTCTCTGCGACGCGGGGCCTGGGCAGGTCTCCGCAGGCCGCGCCCCCAGGAGCTGGGAGGTCTGGGACCACCCGGGAGCTGGGGTTTGGAGCGGTGCGGGAGGGGCGAACGCGTCCGTGTCCACCTGCGCTGGCCACAACCCGCAAGAAGTGCCCCTCCCTCTCCAAACGAGCGGCCTCTGCGTGGGGCCGCTCCCGGGCTTGGATTTGCGGGGATGCCGAACTCGCGTCGTAGCTGTAATAACTAGCCCTTGTCTGACTAGCGCTAGGGCGCCTCAGGCGCAGCGAGAGGTCAGGGAGTGGGACGTCCTGGGTGGAGTAAGCCCGCAGAAGTACCCGGTCTAATCGAGAGGTATTTGAGGAGCGCGCCCTCCCTACCAGGCACTGCGGCTGCGCGTGTGACGCGGCCTTCCGGGAGCTCCCGGGTCTAGTGGGAGCCCAGCAGGAGAAGGAATGTCCAGAGACGATCCGGCTGGCCCAGGTCGCTGCAGGACCCGCTGCAAGGGTGTCAGAGGTCCGGTGGAGGAACAGCGCCTAAGCGGAATTCTGCAGGGTGACCAGGAGTTAGGCCGGCAAAGAGGGAGAGGAGGATTCGAGGCAGGTGGAACAGAATGTGCAAAAGCCGGGAAGCAGAACAGTGGAGTAGGATTCGTGTGGCTGGAGTATCCACCTCCCGGTGAGAGGTGAGGGCAGTGAGCCACTGGAGTCCTCCTTACCTGGCTCTCGTACAGATTTTTAGGTGCGCTGATATTAGTGATCCCCAATGTGGGGTGGTTGATACTCTGGGACAGCTGTAAGGTAAAGCTTACCTTGCTGAGAGGTCGGGGGCACAGGCACAAGGTTTGCACCCGCAGAGCAGTTAGAAAGTGACCTGGGTGTTTGTAATTAAGTGGTGCTGCTGTGTGTTAGGGGCGTGGGGAAGAGCCCAGCCTCGGGAGACCCCAGTTTTCTGCGTCTTCCCCCCACCCCAACTGCCACCATCCTCACCCACTCTGCCTTTCTTTCCTTGCTCACTCGGGTTGCAAACGCAAATGCTTTCCAAGGCCGTGCAGGTGATGAAAATGAGTGAAGCCATGGGGCCTGTGGCTGAACTGCATATGTATTCCGTCAGGACATTCAAAAACATAAACACGACCAGCAGCAAGGACTAAAAGTGGGGACCAAGGCAGTCTGGCTCTTTACCCTCTCCCTTGAGCGCCCGTCGTGGAGCGATTGCAGGGCCCCATGACTTGCAGGTTTTCCAAGGAGAGGGGCTGGGCGCCCTGGGCATTCCATAGTAAGGGCAGGACGCCCAGTTGGAACTGCTGTGTAGCAAATTCCAAGCTCAAGGCTATGACACTGACCACAAGACCTTGAAGATAAACATTAGCCTCACCATGTGACACCCCTTCCCCCCCCATTTCCATCCCATTGTGAGTTGGGGAGGGCACAGGAGAGCCCAAAGGAGGAGGAGCTGGTGGCTGGGCTGTCATTAGCCACTCCATTTGAATTACCTAGTAACTGTTCCTGTCAATTTCACAGAGCCACCAGCTTCCAGGATCCCCACCCTGGCTCTGTTGGGACAAGACAGAAACAACAAACAAAGCACTTCTGGGGCTGGCAATGGGCATTTGATCCTGTGAAAGTCCCCAGGTGACTGACATGTGGCCCGAAGGAAAGCCACTGCTGTGGGTGCTGAGCTGCCAGTTCAGCTCTGTGGGCGGGTTGTCCAGAGCCTACAGAGGTCTGGAAAGTTCAGGAGCCAGTTGATGCCGTGTCTTGCCAGCAGCTGTGCAATGGGTGAAGGAGGCGCACACTGGCTGGGTTTGGAGGCCCAGCTCTGAGCCTCTGCCTGTGAACCCGTGCTTTATAGCTCAGAGCTCCTCTGCTGGACACAGCTGGCTGGTGGGGCACGGGACGAGGGGAGCAGTCATGAGGTGAGGCCATGCGTTGAGAGCGCTGTATGGAAAATGAGCAGAGTGACCGGAGAGGGCGCCCGAGTGGGGCTGCAGAGCCCCAGACCTTCCTGTAGGAAGTAGCAGCTGAGCCTGGTTCAGGATGGGTGGGAGGCAGTGTGGGTGCAGTTCCCCAGGGAGCGGCGTGGGCAGGGGTGACCAGAGGACAGCACAGAGGGGCCCCACACACCCGGCGTGGAGGATGAGATGGCTGTGTGAGGGCTTCTGTGCCAAAAGGCCTAACCGGAGGGGTGCTCTGTCTCCCCAGAGAAGACCAGGCAGCTGCTTTTTCGCGGGGCCCAGGCCTACATGGACCACATGTGGGAGGAAGGCTGCGCCATCGTTGACCTGCCAGAGTCCCCGAAGCCCGGCCCCACAGAGGCCCCACGGGCCACATCTGGACAGATGCTGATCGGACCGGACGGCCGGCTGACCAGGAGGCGAGCCCCGGCCTGCGAAGCCGGTGAGTGAGGCACTTCCCCCATCTGAGACACTGTCTGCCCAGCGTCTGGAGCTGGGGCAAGCCTGGAAGGCCTCTGACATGTGGAGGCTGCCCCCGCCGACATCCAGCTCTGGGACTTGGGAAGTGGCTTGTTACAGTCGGGTCAGAAAGGAGCAGCGACCCACCAGGATGTCCTGCCCGCTTTCTCTGCAGCTTCCTGAGAGTCCTGTCTGGGTGGGAGCGGCCTGGTCTGGTGTCTGTGCAGTTCAGAGTGCGTGTCAGACTGTCATCGGTGTCGCTGCTTAAAAACAGAGACCCCAGCCCACCCCTGAGTCTGGGCAGAGCCCAGGAATCTCTGTTAACCTGTGACATAGATGCCAGTCACAGGACAAAGGCCAAGAGAGTTCTGATGCATCCTGGGAAGAGCTGGTCCTTGCATCCAGGGTGTGGGGGTCTGGGGAGCAGTAATGGGAGGGACACAGCCTGGAGTCACAGAGCTACCCTGCTGTCCTTGCTCATGGGTTGTCCTGAGGATCCGGGCAGACCAGGTGGGGAGGCGCTGGCCCCGCAGCCTCAGCACTGCGCGTCCCTGCCGGGCTGACAGGCGGCGTTTCTTCCTCACAGACGCATCCGGAGTGGCGTCCAGAGCCTGCTCCTCGTGCGTGCGAGTCGTGGACGGGCCGGCAGCGTGTGGCCAGTGCGAACGCGCCCTGTGCGGGCGGTGTGTGCGCACCTGCAGTGGCTGTGGAGCCGTGGCCTGTGCCCTGTGCGCCCTCGTGGAGTAAGTGCTCGCACTGTGGGGCCCCCTGGCTGGGTTGGGGGCCCTTGAAGATTGCGGTCGTTTCTCAGGGGGTCATGTCTCGCAGGTTGCCAGCTCTGTGCTTGGCGGAGGCCTTCTGTCTTAAATAGTCATATTCGGTCCTTTAAGCCCTCACGTTGGGACTTGTGCACATGGTTTTCCTACGTGGTGTCTCCTTATTGGAGGAAAGCCCGATAGGTGAGAGCAGGTGCGCTGCAGGTGTCACCATGTCCTGTGTGCCTGGTTACGGGCCGTCGAGCAGGAAACAGTGTTTGCTTGGCCCGTTAGTTGAGTGCGCGTGTGTGCGTGCATGTGAGTGAGCTTGTGCGCGCTGACCACTGGTCCCACCCCAGTGGCCCCCCGGGGCTGACAGGTGGCGGTGTGGGCAGTGTCTTGTAGGAAGGACGCTCCCCCAAGCAGACTGGGAGCTGCCTAAAACTGCCTGCACCCTGACAGTCTTCAGAGCCAAGCACAGGGAGTTAGGTGGGCCGGCTGACAAGACAGAAAGCCGGGCAGGTGGGGGCTCTGGGAGGCCCCAGGCCCCAGGGCCAGTCCCAGGGAGTGGGACACAGGACTGGGGAGCACTCACGCCATCCATTTGGGGCGTGCTCTTGTTGGGCGAGGTACGAGTGTAACTTGATTTCACCGCCTTAACTCTTGTCCTCCTGTTTATGTGCAAACGGGGCAGGGCCTCGCAGAGCCTCCTCACGTGAGGACATAGCACAAGGGCAGGCTGAGGGGCGGTGGGCACCCTGCCAGCCCCATGTCGCGGGGAACTTCCTCCTGCCCGCAGTGTCCTTGCAGGACTTCCCCTGCCAGTTCCCTCCTGGCCTCTACTTCCTGCTTCCTCCTCCCCAGCTACTCACAGGATTTGTGGTGCGACCTCACGACGCACACGCCCATTTCTCATGGCCACAGCCAGGTGTGGGCTCTCTGCCCTGTTTTATGAACAAACAACTTGCTCCAGGTCACAAAGCTGAGCTGCGTCCCCAGGCTTGGGAGCCAGGCCTCGGGCCTGCTGTGCCCACAGCCGCCTGCCTCTCCCCAGCTGCTTCCAGCGTGGCTTGTTGGGGCTCACAGCCCGGCTGCTGGCGGGTGGTCCTGGCATGAGCTTTGGCTGGTTCCAGCTCACCTGCGGACAACGGGCTTATCTGAAATATCAGGTAGCTTGCAGCTCTGACTTCCTTGCGACATCTCAGACTCAGCAGCCTTCCTTGTGTTTCCTATAACATGCTGCCAATTTCCTGTCCTTTCAAGACCCCTCCTGATGAATGTCCCTGCGGGTCCCTGAATTTCCTCTTCTTGACCCTATTTTCGTGCTCCGGGCGTGAACCATCGGAGTCCAGGAAATCCCAGCTGGACACCGGGGCAGTTTCTCTGGGGGCTTCCATCCCGTTTGAAACCCAGGTGGGGCCCTAAGTGGCTCAGTGGCTGTCTCAGCACAGCTGCTGCAACGAGCACCGCAGACAGGCGGCCTTTGTGCCCTCGCTCTGGTGCCGGAAGTACAATATCAGGGCTTCAGCAGGGCTGGTTCCTTCTGCGGCTGCAAGGAAGGACCTGGCCCAGGCCTCTCCTAGCTTCCGGTGCTTTCTGGCACATTGGTGACCTCCGTGTCCTCATGTCCCCTTTCTTCTGAGTGTGTCTTTCTCGTCACGTGTTCTTTTTCTCAGGGCCCCCCATCCCTACCGCAGGGGGACTTCATCCTCACAAATGAAGTGAATGGCCCCGTCTCCAAACAAGGTTGAGGGCCTGGGTGTTAGCCCCTCAACATATTTGGGGGGACACAACTCAGCTCCCTAACACCAGCTCTTCTCCCTTCTCCCTGCGATGTCGCAGCTGCAGTGACATTCATGAGAAAGTGCTGTGCGCCAGCTGTGCCATGTTCGAAGCCTGAGGGCCTGGAGTGGACGGCAGCCTTGCCTGGATGACCTCACGGGCATCGACGCAGAAAACAGCTGTAGGGGGGGGGGGGCTTTCTGTTTTATGTTTTGTACTCCTGGTGGCAGAAGTGAATAAATCCCTTTATATTTGGACGCAAGGACCTGCTTGTGTTGACAGTCCAGAGGATGCTGCCTCCTGGACGAGTGACCAGCTGGTGCTACAGGCAGCCCACAGTGGGTCCTGGCAGCTCATTTAATGCCCCCTGGGCTTCATGTGAAGTGCATGCCTGGTCATCCCCATTTTATAGATGGGAAAACTGAGGTCAGGGCCTGAGTTTTCCCATCTATAAAACTTACCAGTCCACCCCGCCAGTCATGGTAAAAAAGAATTTGAACCCGGGTTGTCTGACTCCAGAGTGGGTAACCATTGTGCCAGCGCACCAGACTGTCCCTGAAATGGCGCCGTAATGCCCCTATCCCTGTGTCCGCTCGCTTTTTTGGGTGCCTGTGTGGTGGGGGCCCTGGGTAGCTGAGAGGCCCTGCCCTCCAAGAGCAGTGGCCAGCGGGGGCGATGCAGTAGTGCAGTTTGCGTGGCCTGAAGTTTGAGGGAGTCGACAGGAGAGGCGTTGGCAGGAGGCACAGACAGTCGCGGACAAGTAGTTTGCGTGTTCCCACACGAGGCCCCTGCAGGGCCACCTCGGCACTGGGGGCAGGATGCGGCCTTCTGTGCTCGTGGGGCTAGGGCGGTGTTTGGTGGGCAGTGGGGTCATGGCTAGTTTTGAGGGGTGGGGACACTGATTCTTAGAGGAAGCTGGGTGATGGGGCGGAGCCAGGCCCAGGTCCGGTTTGTTCCATGGGCTGAGCACAGACCACTGACGCGGGCAGGGAGGGCTGTGGAGAGGCGATTAGGACAGGGGTTGCATGTGACTGCCTAGGGTCATCTGACCTGAGGGCGAGCGTCCTGAGGTCATCTGGCTGATGGGCAGTCTGCCATGGGCCCAGAAACAGCGAGCCATTGTTGGCCGTCCTCGTCAGGGTCATCTCTCACCTGGCATCCCTCTAGGTGTCCACTGGCACACTTTGACCCCACGCCCTCATTTCCACTCGTGTTGCTACCTCACTCCTCTGCCTGCCCACCCCCGGGGCCCAGCTCCAGCTGGACCCGTCAGCTCTTTCCTCTTGTCCCTTCAGCCCGTCCCAACTCGTGCTGGCAGGTGTGCTCGGCTCCATCACCTGCCTGGGCTCCCAGCCCCTGCCTTGCCCTCAAGTGTGTCCTCACAGCAGCTGGATCTTTTCACTGCCAGGTGCGCCCGGCCTCAGCCCCCAGCATGACACCCCTGCGTCACTGTCCCCCTTACCTTCCTAACTTCTCACCACCTGACGTGATCTGTATTTGTTACTGCTCCGTCTCCTAACTGTGAGGTGAGTTCCGTGAGCGCCGGGATTTCAGCAGAGCAGTGCCTGCATGTTTGTTTGGGACAAGTATTTGTTGGGCTTCCAGCAATGGTGAAGTGCCAGGAGTAGGTTTGTGCTCTGCCCGTAAACAACTTTTTAAAAAATACAAACTATCCAGACATTGGACAGCAAACTGCAGGACAGTGACCCTGACAGACGAGAGCAAATGAGGTGCACCCTGGGCTGCAGATGAGATGTACCCAGGGTGTGGCTGAGAGAGGGGAGCTCTCAGACTGCTCCACTGGGGGACGTGGGCTCAGGGGCCTCACTGAGCTGAGAAGTGTGGCCAAGGCGGCCGGAGTTTGCACAGTTGGATGCTGGAGTGGATGCACAGAAAGAACGAGCCTCTGAAAGCTCATGTGTATGCAGAGACTGCCCGCAGCTGCAGCCATTGGGAGAAGACCGGGCACAAGGCACCACCCCACAGCCCAGGTGGGGAGGCCTCAGCACTCATGGGCACGCCTCAGTAGTGAGGCCCACTTCCCCCTAAGGATGGCTCTGTTTCTTCCTAACAGAACTTAAAATCAAGCCTCGAAAACACCAAACGGGCCGGCCTGGTGGCTCAGGCGGTTAGAGCTCCGTGCTCCTAACTCTGAAGGCTGCCGGTTCAATTCCCACATGGGCCAGTGGGCTCTCAACCACAAGGTTGCCAGTTCAACTCCTCGAGTCCTGCAAGGGATGGTGGGCTCTGCCCCCTACATCTAAGATTGAACGGGGCACCTTGAGCTGAGCTGCCGCTGAGCTCCCGGATGGCTCAGGTGGTTGAAGCGCGTCCTGTCAACCACAAGGTTGCCAGTTCAACTCCTCGAGTCCCGTAAGGGATGGTGGGCAGCACCCCCTGCAACTAAGATTGAACACGGCACCTTGAGCTGAGCTGCCTCCCGGAATGGCTCAGTTGGTTGGAGCGCGTCCTCTCAACCACAAGGTTGCCGGTTCGACTCCCGCAAAGGATGGTGGGTTGCACCCCCTGCAACTAGCAACGGCAACTGGACCTGGAGCTGAGCTGCGCCCTCCACAACTAAGACTGAAAGGACAACAACTTGAAGCTGAACGTCACCCTCCACAACTAAGATGGAAAGGAGAACAACTTGACTTGGAAAAAAAGTCGTGGAAGTAAACACTGTTCCCCAATAGTCCTGTTCCCCTTCCCCAATAAAATATTTTTTAAAAAAAGACCAAATTGTTTCAAGTAATGTAATAACACCCCAGAACAAAACTCAAAAATAAAACTTTTAATCCAATAAGATAAGATTTACAATGTTTAGTGTCCAATAAGAAAAAAAATCACCAGACATGCAAAGAAACAGGGAAATACAATGCACAGGGAGAACGAAAATCAGTAGGAATAGACCCAGAAATGGCACAGGTGGCAGATTTGACAAGGACATCAGAAGAGCTATGATAAGTACATTCTACGTGCTCAGAAAGGTCGAGAAAAAGAGCATGTTAAGGGAAGAAAGGAAGGACCTAAAATGACCCAAACAGAATTCCAGAGATGAAAACACTGTGTCAAGATGGAAAAGGAGATAGACTGGACGAGATTAAAGGCAGATTAGACTCTGCAGAAGAACATGTTAGTGAACTTGAAGATATGGCAATAGAAACTGCCCACACTGAAATAAAAAATACTGGGAACAAGTGAGCAGAGCTCCAGTGCACTGAGCTGAGATGCTCGAGCCCCTGACGTGCCTGTGGATGGGGACCCGGGGCTCAGGGGCGGGGGAACGTGGAGAAAATTACATGGAAGCGCAGCCTGATGAATTCCTCAACACCATTGTGATCAACTCTTAAAAGCAGCCAGAGAAAAAGACAACTTGACGTTTCAAAGAACAAAGGTAACTATGGCAACAGACTTCTCTTCAGAAACTGCAAGCCAAAGGGGGAACGTACCTTTAAATTTAGTTTTGAAAGGAAAAAAATCTATCAATTTAGAATTCTATACCCAGTGAAAATACCTTTCAAAAATGCAGGTGAAATAAAGACTTTTTCAGACATACAAAAGCTGAAAGAATTTCAAGAAATACTAAAAGATTTGCAGGCAGAAGGAGAAGTGATACCAGAGAAAAGGACCCTGCAGAGGTGTGGAGAGCGCCTGACTGGTCAGTACATGAGTGAGTAGAACAGACTTTTTTTCTTGTTTTTAAAATCTTTTTCAAGGACAATTACTGTATAGAGAACTTCTAAAACTCAACAACAAAACAATTTAAAAAATGGGCAGAGGACCTGAATAGATGTTTCTCCAAAGAGGATATACACACGGGCAACAGATACATGAAAAGTTGCTCAACGTCACGCCTCGTCAGGGAAATGCAAACTGAAACCACAACTTGGTAGCACCTCACACCCGCTAGGATGGCTGCCAGTGCTGCCACCATGGGAACAAAACAAAGGATCCTCAGAAAATTAGGCAGAATTACCATGTGTCCTAGCGATCCCCTTTCTGGGTGTACACAAAGCAGGGACGTAAACAGTTATTTGCACACAGTGTTCATAGAGTGTTATCCACATGGTCCAAAAGTGGCAACAACCCAAGTGCCCATGGCGGACGAGTGAATAAACTAATGTGGAGTTATGCACACATTGGGACGTCACCCAGCCTTAAAGAGGACGGACTCTGACCCCTGCGATGGCACACATGGACCTGAGGACACTATGTAAAGTGAAATAAGGCACACACTGAGGGACAAATCCTGTGTGACCCACTTACACGAGGTCCCTCAAGGAGTCAGGTCCACAGAGACAGGAAGTAGATGGTGGCACCAGGGCTGGGGGAGGGGGAATGGGGACTTAGTGTTTAATGGGGACAGGTTTAGATTAGGACAATGAAAAAGTTCTGGAGACCGATGGTGGGGTGGTCACACAACAGTGAAAGTGCTTAATGCCACTGAACTGTGCACTTAAAATTGGTTAAAGTGGTAAAATTCTGTATATATTTTACCAATAAAAAATATCAAAATGTTTAAGAGACAAGTAACTAATGAAAGCTAAAATAATAATGTAGTTTGGGGGTTTTGACATACGTGGAAATAAAATTCATGACAGTAGCACAAAGACTGGCAATGAAAGTCTGCTGTTTAGGGTCCTTGTGTGTGAAGTGGTATGACACCCGGAAGATAGCCTGTGACGTGTACTGTGAGTCCTGAAGCAGCCGGCTGGGCCCACATTCGTTCGTTCCAAAGGTACTCCAGCGGCAGCACGGTATCCTGATTGGATCCTGGAACCAGAAAGGCACGTTAGAGGGAAAATTGGAAAAATCGAAATAAGCCAATAAAGGAGATAAAATGGGATGATTAAAAAGATATTTATTAAACCCAAAATAAAGCAGGAAAAGAGGAAAAGGAACAAAGGACAAACGGGCACAACAAAATAATAGCAAGATGGTATTTAAGTTCATCCATATCTATAGTTAAATTCAGTATAAGTCTGAACACTGTAATTAGAGGGCACAGGCTGTTAGATCCTTCAAACAAGGACAACAAGCCGAGACCCAAGTCTGTGTTGCCTACGAGAAACTCACTTTAAGTATAAAGACACAACTAGTTAAAAGCAAGAGAGAGGATGGCCTAAGGATGTATTGAACTTGTCTTTGAGCAGACATTCCAGGGGTGGTGCCTGGGGGGCTGGCCCAGGGTTGTTCCCACCACGCAGGACCCCACGTCCTTGTCAGCCTTCTCGAGATGCTGCTGGCCTGGCCCGCAGCCCCCAGGGCCTGGGCGGGCGCCCCATCAGAGCCTCATGTACCCTGCGCAGAAACGGGCAGTCCCAGTGCTGAAGTCACTTCTGTTTCTACCTGTCCCTCCTGAGGCTGGCCTTGTGTGGGACACTGGAAGGTCGTACGGCTGCCCTGCAGGCCAGGCCGTGGACCCCCAGCCTGCTGGCCCTCACTGCCCCCCCACAGTCCCAGGCCACGAGGCAGCAGGCCCCAGCCATGGCCTGCGCCTGCCTGTGCTGACCTTGCTGAGCAGGGCAGATGGCACCCAGGAGTTTCCTCTGAGGTGCCTGTCTCCTGGCACTCTCACTGCTCTCCCTGGACACAGCTGCAGGGGAGGACTGAGGGATCCCACCCTTCACTCGCTCATGACCCCACTCACCTGAGATGGGACACAAAATAACGTCTGCTTGTGTCATGCCTGTGACCTTGAAGCCTCTCCTGGCCAGTAGGAGCGTCCCTCAGGCACCCCCCGCCCCATCATGACGGGGGCTCCGTGGGGAGGACCTCATTACCCTCAGCCTGGCCGCTGGGCCGCCGCCTGACACGCCAGCTCCAGCTTTGAAGGCACTTCCCCACGTCTGCACCACTTCTGCCACTCTCAGTAGCCATTTGCTTAAAGTTTGGGGATAATGGAAGGGTATAGCTGTATTTTCTGGTTTCTACAATGCATGTTTTTGTCTTTTTTTATTGCGTGAAAATGCACAAAATTGTGTTACCCATTTTTAAGTGAGCAGCTCAGCGGTCACACCCTTACGTACTCATCCCCTCCCTCTATCCCCAGAACTCCTGTCATCCCGCCGCGCCCCTTCACACTAAGTCCTGCCCCCCGCCCCCAGCCCTGGCGCCACCATCTGCTTCCTGTCTCTCTGGACCCCACTCCTCGAGGGACCTCAGGTGAATGGATCACAGACTTGGTCCCTGTGTGTCTGCCTTATTTCACTAGGTGTATGTCCTCAAGGTCCATCGTGTTGTAGCAGGTGTCAGGGTGCTGTCCTCTTTAAGGCTGAGTGACGTCCCAGTGTGTCTGTCGGTGGACCAGTTGGCTTACCCATCAGCCACTGTGGACCCTTGGTGGCTTCCCCATCTTGGCTGTGGTGAAGCGTGCCGCTGTGTGGCGGCACATGTCTTTGGGACCCTTTTAGTTCTTTGGGGGATATGCCCAGAAGTGGATTGCTGGGTCACAGGGTCGTTCTATTTTTAATCTCTCAAGGGACCACAGCGTCGTCTGCCAGGCTGCACCGTTTACTTTCCTAACAGTGCGCAGGGCCCATCTGATGCACGATTTTATGTGTCTGAAACCTGGATGTCTCTTCCATCGGAAGCATCCTGTGTGACGGTCCGCGTTTGTGGTTTAGAAAAAAAGCTGTGTACATTGCCACTGGTGTGATATAATTCACACCCTGTCAAAACGGGCGATAGGGGGACTCAGAGGACTGGGGCTGCTTTATATGTGCCCCCAGACCTGGACTCTCCCCACCCTATGCTCCGCAGGGCGCCCCTCACAAAAGGGGTGCTGTGGGGGCCGCCCCGTATGTCCAGGCTCCCTGGCATCCCGCCACACCTGCGGATGGGGCTTGCTTGAGGGACGAGGAAGTGAGGTTCTTGCTGGGCGGGGCACCCACCCACGCGTTACTTGCTGCGCTGCTAGCTCCCCTCCGGACCACTAGGTGGCGCCCGCAGCACATCCTGCTGGGCTGCTCCAGTGGGGGCGCCGTCCTCCCCGCTGTCCAAGGTTGCTGTGTGACCTCCAGCACGCTGCTCTCAGGCCTCCTTGGGTCGCAGTGGCCTGGCTGTGGCCCAGGTCGTGACCTTGGCCAGCTCTGGGCCCTGTGAGGTCCTTCCTGGTGGTTAGGTGGCCATGCAGCCTCGGTGGCCTCCACGGGGTCATGGGGCTGGGTGAAGTCGGTACCGACAGTGACAGCCAGGGCACCCCGCTTGGGCAGCTCCTAGGGGACCTAGGGGAGGGAGACCTTCCCTTGGAGGCTGTCCTCGGGCCTCAGGGCCCAAAGGACAGGGTGCTCCCCAAGAGCAAAACAAGCCACAAAGTTGGAAAGCCATTTTTATTGAAGAATTTGGAGGGAAAGTCTCATATTATAATAGTAAAAATACTAAAGTTGAATGTAAAAAAAAAACCGCCACGGTGCAGCGCAGTGTGCGGAGGACGCAGGAGCGCTGGGCAGGGGCTGGCGCGCTGGGGAGAGTGAAGCTTGTACAAAGGTCAAGTGCTGCTGGGGCAGCCATCGAGGTGAGGCCTCCCGAGGGGAAGGAGGGGAGGGGAAGAGGGGCGTTCTTTTCTAAGATGAACCCCCCCAAATGCACAGCAAGATTTCAACTGCCCCCTCTCCAGGGTTGCACCCCCGCCCCGCCTGCCGCAGGCCCCATCTCGGCCACGGGACGGGGCTGCCTCATGCCCCCACCCGACAGAGAAGGGAGCAGGCCAGCAGGCCTCGCCCGGGCTGCTTTTGGTGCCTCCGGGCTGGGCCAAGAAGGTGACAGCCAGGGACAGCTGGTGGAGGGATTGAGGGGCCCAGGGCGGGGCCCACCCGGACCCCCAATTGCACGTGGCTGCAGGAGTCCTCAACGTCTCCTCCGTGAATCTCATCGTTCTGAAGGCCGAGGCCTTGTCTGGAGAACTGGATGAAATAAATTAAGAAAAACCGCAGGACAACCTTCCTCCCAATTGCCGGACGGCCGGGAAGCCACCGCCTCGAAGATGCACAGCCCTGCCAGTGGCATGAGATGTCCCCAGATGTCCCCAGCCGTGCTGAGGAGGGCGTGGTTCCTCCAAAGGCAGCCAGTGAGGAAAACGTTAAATACAGATGGTCCATGCAGGCTTCCTCCCGGTCCACGAGGAGTGTGGCAGTCCACATTGCGCCCACCAGCACGGCGGGGCTGGCCCTCAGGCCGTGCCGCTGGCCGAGTAGGAGAACTGGGGGAAGTGGGGCCTCCGCTCGCTGTCCACGCACTCCATGTTGTCGTCTGCGGGCGGGAGACTCGGCTCAGACCCCGGGCCAGGCGTCGGGGCTCACCTCCCGGACCCCACATCTGCACCCAGTGAGCTCAAGCCCCAATGCTGGGGGTAGGGACAGCCACCCTGACCACCTTTCTCCACAGGGGACCTTTCCGAGGAAAGGTGAGCACCACAGGCCTCAGAGACGGCAGCCCGAGTTCTCCTGTCTGGAGAGGGGCAGTCGGCGGGAGGTGGCCCCTCACCTTGGTCGGGTGGCGTGATGGTGATCATCTGGGCCGTGAACTCCTCGTCAAAATACCTGGTGTCCGTCTCCGACGTGACCTGGGGCTTGAAGGGTGGACAGAGCTGCGGGTGGGGCAGGAAGTTACAGGCTGGCTCTGCATGGCCCAGAACACCACGGGGGCCGAGCCCAGCCCCACGTTCCCACTGCCGTCTCCAGGTCGTCCAAGCCGTCACCCACCCACAAAGTTCTGGGAAGGAGACTGGCTGGGGAGGGCGGTGGTCTGGGCCCGTGTCACAGCTCAGCAGGACCCCCACACCCCCCAGGCAGGAGACAATGAACCCATCTCTTTCCTCTGGCTTTCTTGGTGATGAAAAGGACACCATGGAACGAGGTGTATGGGGCGGGGTCCCCACTCCCCCAGAAGATGCCATTTACACTCCTTCCTGACCAGACTGCTGGGGGCTTCCGCTGGGCTAGTTCATGATGGACAGTCACATCCCACTGTCCCTCGACCCACCTGGCTGGTGCAGCGGGCCCATGGGGCAGCCGTGCCTCCCACAGGCCCAGGGAGCAGAGGCGAATGCCAGCCACCTGGAGGGCAGGGCTCCGGGCCTGCGACACAGCCCCGGGAGAGGCCCGAGGAGCAGTGGGCCACTGCCACGCCCAGGACCCACCCACGCCAGCCCCAGCCAAGGGCCCTGGAGCACCAGAGAAACTGCTCTGTCCACGCTCTGCCAAACCCACAGGGCTCCTGGGGCCTCCCTGCCCATCTTCCCACCCAGGAGATGAAGATGGGGACTCTGGGGCCTTGCCCTTCAGAGCTCCCATCTGGGGGACAGGAAGGAGGTGAGTCCTGAGTGTGGGGTCCATCCAGCCCCGTTCACGGCTCAAGGACAAACATTTGGCCCGGCTGAGTCTGGCTGCAGAGAGGACTCATGACCCAGGACACCCAGGACCTGAGGGTAACTGGAAAGGGTTGTGCATACGGGAAGACTGCTGTCGGTGAGCACCCCCAAAACTCTGCAGACCCTGGCCTAGGGCTGCCCCTCCTGAGCTAGGGGGGTCTTCGGTTGAGGCTGGGCAGGAGTCAAGCCCTCGCAGGGCAGAGCCAGGCCTCAGGGCTGGCCACCAGGACATGTGCTGAGTAGGGAGCGGGGTGGGAGTGGGGATGGGGTGGGGGGACTCCCAGGGAGGACAGAGGCCTAGCCAGCCGTGTGTGGCCTGCGACAGGCCTGCGGGACAGGGTGGGCTGGAAACCAGGCAGACGTGTGCTTGGTGATGGCGCATAGCACACCCAGGTACCTGGGCCAGGGCTGTGTGCGGGGAGCAGCTGCCTCCCTCCCGGGACGCGTCCCGCCCAAGGTAGAGCAGGTCGGTCCCGTTCCCGCACACCCAGACAGCAGGCCTGGGCTCTCCCTGGAGCACGAGAGACTGAGGGCAGGGGCAGTGCCCTGAGTGCACCTCGGGCCTTCAGCGCACAGCACTAGGAGGGAGACCTGGTGCCCAAACCTGATGGGATGCGGCTCACGGGAGCCCACACGCCCGCGGCTCCTCCTGCAGCAGGGACCCTGCACCGCGTTCAGGAGGGAACAAGCCGTGCAGAGCCCCTGAGCCCCAGGGTGTGGGCGGGTAGATGTGAGTGCAGGGGTGGAAGGGAGTGTGCATCTGTGAGTGTGGGTGAGGACGTGGCTGTGTGGGTGTGAGTGGGTGGACAGGCGCCGGCCCCACGCACCTTCTTCTCGTACACATCCTGCCACACGATGCTGGCAAAGAAGCGGTGCTGCATGATCTCCTTGGCGTCCTCGGGGCCCCCTCCAAGCCTGCGGGGGACACGGGGCAGGGTGACGCTGCTGCCCCCGCCCACCCAGGGCTCAGGCCATCCACCAGGGCCCTCCCCCACGGGGTGCGGTCCTGAGCAGTGCAGGGAGGGCACGGTGGGGTGTGTGTCCAGGGCGGTGGGGACACACAGCTCCCTGGTGAAGCCCCAGCAGCTGGGAATGCTGGGTGGGCAGTAGCTGCTGGCAGGAGTGGAGTCCCATCCAGCCCCAGCCGGCTCGGCCCCTCTGCCTGGGCCAGTCCTGCTTAAGGACATCACACACAGCCACTAGGGCTGCCCCAGAACGCTCACCGCTGCTTGGGGTCCTTCTTGAGCAGCCCTGAGAGCAGGGCCTTGGCGTCAGGGCTGAGCGAGCGCGGGAAGCGAATCTCCTCCATGAGGATGAGCTCGAACAGCTTCTCGTGGTCCTGGTTGTAAAAGGGCAGCCGGCCGCACAGCATCTCGTACATGACCACGCCCAGTCCCCACCAGTCCACAGCGCGGCCGTAGTCGTTGTCCTCCAACACCTGGGGGACGCGGGCACGGGTCACAGGTGGCTGGGACACAGGGGCTGGGGCACTCGGGGGCACGCGGCAGGCGCACCTCAGGGGCTAGGTACTCGGGTGTCCCGCAGAAGGTCTTCATGGTGGCACCATCCTTGATGCCCTCCTTGCAGAGCCCAAAGTCGGTGATCTTGATGTGTCCGTCCTTGTCCAGCATGAGGTTCTCCAGCTGTGGGAGGGGTCTCGGGTCAATGCCCACCCCCTACCCCTCAGACCCCGCCCCCACCCGGGGAGGCGCACCTTGAGGTCACGGTAAACCACATTCTTCTCCGAGTGCAAGTAGTCCAGGGCCGAGACGATCTCTGCCCCATAGAAGCGTGCCCGGTCCTCAGGGAACACCCGCTCCCGCGACAAGTGGAAGAAGAGCTGCAGGACGGGAGCCTGAGCGGCGGCCCGGGGAAACCCCCCCGCCCCAGCCACCAGGGCTGTAGCAGTGTCCCACGCTGGGAGGTTCAGAGTGCAGGCCCGCCACGCAGCCCTACCTCGCCACCGTTGGCGTACTCCATGACGAAGCACAGGCGGTCGTGGGTCTGGAAGGAGTATTTCAGGGCCTGCGAGGGACACAGGGCTGGCACAGCGGCCCTCCAGCTGGGCAGGGACGTGACGCTGCCCTAGGGGCCAGGCTCGGAGGGCCAGCAACGTGGGGTGTGGGGCAAGTGTCTGAACGGCAGGAGCATCTAGAAGCTGGCAAGTTCGGTGAACTCGGGGGCTCCCCGGCAAGGCAGTGGGCAGCAGCTCAATGACCCCACGAGGGGTGACCATGGCCTCCATGCAGAGCTGCCCCGCCACCTCCCCACAGGCGGACACCAGAGTCTCACCCACAAATGCTGCCCCTGGATCTAGTCGAGCAGCTGGAACTGAGCCCGGGTCACAGAAATGCAGACAAGGGACAAGCTCAGCACCGTGCTGAGCAGAAGGGACAGAGCCTGGGGCGGTCCTGGGCAGGGGCGGGGTCCCCATGCCATGCGGTTGACTGTGGCCCTGCAAGATCCCAGAGGCTGGCCCCGCCACCCAGGACCCGATTCCTGACCCCTAGGAGAGTGGGGGCCCTTGCAGCCACCTGCTGACCAGCTTGCCCATGCCTTCGAGGAGCTGGCTGAGCCTGGCAAACCAACTTCTAGCTAACTCCTTGTTGCCAAAAGCTGAGGATTTTGCACACTCCTCCTGGGCCAAGTCCCCTGGGACAGGGACCCTCCCTGACTTGAGCCCCACAGGGAAGCATCTGGAAGATTGTGGGCAGAAGGGCAGGCACGGGTATTGGGGGTCTTCCTAAGGCTCAGAGCAGAGAGAAACCACAGGTCACCTGCCCCCTTTTGCACACGGGGTCAGCAAGCATGGCCCACCAGCCCGCATCAGGCACCTCCACCCTGCCCACCAGTGCCGGAGTGCTGAAGCCCAGGACGCCCCGTTTCCATCCTAGATACAGGCTGGTGAGTGTCCACCTGATCCGGTGCCTGGCTGCTCCCGCAAGCACACTTGCCACAGAAGGGCCGAGTTCTGCCCAGAGGCCCAGGTGACCACAGGGACCACTCACCGTCAGGAAGGGGTGCCGGGAGTTCTGGAGGACGCGGTTCTCTGTAAGTGTGTGTGCCACCTCATCCTGGAAGACAGGCTGAGTGAGCCCCTGCCCACCCCTGGCACCCTGCCTCCGCCCGTGCCGGCCCTGCACCAACCTTGGCCACGATGACCTCCTTCTTTAGGATCTTCATGGCGTAGTAGCGGCCTGTGGCCTTCTCCTTCACCAGGATGACCTTCCCAAACGTGCCTTTGCCCAGCAGCTTCAGGTACTCAAACTCGTTCATGGTCTGCAGGGGTAGGGGGCCAGGGTCAGGGGGCAGAGGGTGATGGGCCCAGGGCTACCACGGCCAACCTTGGGCTGGCACATGTGGGGCCCTGGGCGGCTGGGAGTCCACAGGTCACGGGACAATGTGGGGCTATGTACCCCAAGTCAGCACTAGGCTTTGGGACACGGTGGGAGTGACAGCGCCCAGGCCTTCTGGAACCCCAGCGTCTGTGCCTTCCTTCTGACACGGGCTTCTGATGGTCAGACTGCTGTCCACAGGGAAGGAGCCCAGGAGGGAGGTGGGGGGGGTCCCAGAGCACCAAGGCCAGCCCGCGGGGACCCTGTGAGTGCTGTGCCTCTGAGGGGGTGGGACGGGCCTCACCACACGGTGCTTGGGCTTGGCCAGGGACACCTCCATTTCCTCGGCCCCTGAGTTGTCACTGGGCGAGCCTGATCGGAAGTCCATCATCTCCTCTTCCTGCCTCTTGAGCCCGTCGGCCACCGTCTGGATGGCGGTCGTCCACTCCTCCCTGCAGAGTGCTCAGGTGAGGCCACAGCCACTTAGGAGCTGGGACCCTGGGGACACTGAGACCCAGGCCCTACCCCAGAGCCTGGGAACACTGGAGAGCGAGGGTGCCATGAGCAGGGGGCACCCCACGTGCCCGCACACCCCCATACCGTTCCTCGGGCGTCTCCACGTGGAAGGTGCGCTCGATGACCGTGGTCCACTGCAGGCAGCGGATGATGAAGGTGTTGGGCCGGGGCCGCTCGGTCTTCATCAGCTGGCATTCTGGGGGCGGGGCCGGCAGGTGAGCGCTGCGGGCACGCCCCAGGCCCCGCCCACCGAGTCCTGGAAAGCCCTACCCCTCCTCTCTCCATGTCTCAGTTCCCCTCGTAAAATGGGGCTGGGACCCCATTCCCGCTCAGACGCTGCTCTGGAGCCACCCCAGCAGGTGTCGGCTGCGTGAGGCCAGCCTCCTGCCGCCCCTTTAGTCTCTGAGCCCCCACTGCACGCCAAGCCATGGCCCTCGACTCGCCACAGGGTCTTGGGAAGGGTTGGCGGGGTGGGGACCTCGTGGGAAAGCAGCTCACCCACTATTTCCCCAACCATGCCATGACTGCCAGCCCCACCGCCTCTCACAGGGCTGATCCCAGGTGGAGGTTGCCTGTCCTGGAGGTGGCTGGAGGATGTGACACACTCCTCTGATGCCAGCCCTGCCACCGGGGGTGCGGGGAGTCTGGGCTCCACGGGAGTATAGGTTGTCGGGCCTGATTATACACAGCTGGATTACACACACCCCTGAGCACACACACCTGGAGCGTGCATACCTGCTGCCAAGGAACTGGGAATGTCCCAGGCCCGGAGAGGGGCGTGCATGAGTGTGGGGGCCGCTGAGGGCTCCCAGGCTGGATTCTGGCCCAGCCTGTGGGGCCAGCGAAGGGGCTCTGACATCCCAATGTCTGGCCCCAGCAACGGGAAGGGCACCCCGCCAGGCTCAGCCAAGCACGGGGAGCTTCTGCCAGGCCTGGGCTGGCCATGTGGGAGGGTGGCCTGTGTCAACATGGGGGTAAGGGCAGGCCGGCCTCCTAGGTCCCTGCACACCCACTTCCCGCTCCTGCGACCTAAACGCCGGACACCCATTCCAGGGCCTAGCTTCTCATGCCCCGACCCCTGGCCGCAGGCCCCAGCAGCACCACCTCCCCGTCTGGCACAGCTCTGTCCCTTGGCGGTGCCAGCGGCCTAGGGCCTGCTTTCAAGGCCCCGCCCCCCCACACCGCTCAGACAGCCCCTGGCCGTCCCATGTGCCTCCTCAGCCGCATGCGCTCGGCCTGGGGAGCACTCCCAAGGGGTCTCACCCCCAGCAAGGCAGCCCCCACCAGGGCCGAGCTTCCTTCTGGAGCCCTGGAGCTCCCAGGCCAGGCAAGGCCTGAACAGCTGCCAGGATGGGGGTGTCTGCCTCCTTGGCCTCTCCTCACTCGGGGCCCCTACTCTACCAGCTGCTTTGCAGAGGCATGAGGAGCAGGGGTGGGGGGTCAGTGCTCACAAGAACCGCTCCCCATAAAGCCTCTCTGCCTGGGGCCTTGGGTGGCAACAGCTGTGTTCCGCCCACCTCCAGAGGCCTTCAGTGGGTGCATTGGCAATGCCCAGGCAGGGCAGCCACAGTGCCAGGATGGCCCGACCTCTACAGGAGTCCTTCCCCGTCAGCCTGGGCACAGCCCAGCTGTGCTACATCCTCCTGAGACCCTGGACCAGAACCTGGGGTCTGGAGAGGTACGGGGCTGAATGGCAGAGGACAGAGCTGGCCCGAGGGTGGGGACATCAGACGGAAACAGGGGTGGAGCCTGGGACCCCCATGGGGGGTACGGCACCCAGTACTACAGACAGCAGCTCAGGACAGACCTGGGGCTCAGCTGAGCTGGTCACTCACCTACCCACCGGCCTGTCACGGGCCAGCCCCCAGACAGAGCACGGGACAGGGCCCGTCTCCACACCTGCCTGGCCTGCCAGCCCCATGGGGAGGGTCATGCCTGCCGTCCGCACAGGTAGACAATGAGGACACAGCAGCACATAGTTTAGAAAAAGTGTCAGTTTACCCAGCTTTGTGAGATGCCCCAGGCCAGCAATGCCCCCTTGCCCACCCTCAGGTGGGGCAGCCCCCACCCTAGCTAATGGCAAAACAAACGCACCACCATGGGGCCCATGGCCTCTGAGAATTCCAGGGGACAGCCACAGGCTTTTCTTGGCAGTTTCGAAGGTCCCAGAAGCTGGGTGCCCTTGTGTACTCTGTTCCTGTCTCCCTACCCAGGGGCTGGCAGAGAGGCCCTGGAGGGCTCCCTCTGACCCCTGCTGAGGGGCCCTGGTTTTGGCTGCCCCCGCCCCAGTTGGCCAGGCCTTCCGGTCCCAGAGCAAGAGCGCCCCAGAACAACTCCAGGGTAGCCAGCCTTGGGACTCGGCACAGAGACCCCCACCAAACAGAGCTGGCTGCTAACCTGTCCCCAAGGTGACTCGGAGCCAGCACTACCCAGGCTGGTCCCTGGCAGCTGCCGGCCCCAACGAGGCCCAGAAGGACCTCAGCGTGGCTCCTGCCGCCCTGCCGCCCAGCCAGTGCTCCCGTCCCCACACGGCCCTGCAGGCACTTACGCGCCACCGAGAAGTTGTTGAGGGGTGACTCGCGCTGCTCCACGTCCTGCGGCCGCTCCTTGTAGCCAATGAAGGTGCCGTCATTCTTGAGCAGAAAGTACCGGGGCCGCCAGGTTTTGATGTACTCCCCTGGGGACACAGTACCACGAGGGGCTGTGCTGCTAGGCCATGTCTCCCTCCCACTCAAGCCCCCAACAGCTGTGCCCAGAACACCCAAATGTGGGACCACTATCACCTCCTACGGAGGTGGGAAGGGTGGGAGAGATGGCAGGGCTCACCCTGCGAAAGCACCCACCTCTGATGAAAAGCCCACCTCCACCAGTGTTGGAAAGTGGCCAGGTGGGCACCTGGACATGGGGGGAAGGGCGCAACTGACAGGAGTCTGGCCCAATCCAGAGGGCCGTCCTGGAGGAGGTGGCGCCAAGCCAGCGCGTCCCCAGTAGGCACCAGCTACAGCCACCCACTCAGGGCTTCAATGCCAAGAGCTGTCCCCGGCCAGATGTTGGCCGAAACAGTTACTGGGATAACAATGGCAGGTGGGCAGCTCACCATGGCTGACCCCTGGCTGAGGATGGAGCCTGGCATCCAGTGGTGAGGGCAGCACCACACTCAGTGGGACTCCTGGGCTTGCCCACCTGCAGCACGTCCCCGAGCTGGGCACTAGGAACAGAGCCCTCACCGCCAGTGTGACAACAGAGCACCATCATGGGTACCATGGTGAAGCCAGGCCTGGGGGCGGCCGTATGGTCCTCAGGCAGAGACTGGCCACCCTGGACCCCGGCATCCCACCCACAGGTCACCCAGGTCCACGGCAAAGTTTCCCCCAAAGTTTTGCGACATCAGCCGTAAACAGGCATTCACAAGGGAACTGAGCAGATGTCCTCTGTGATATTCGAGTGACTGTCATTTTTCATACTGACACCCAGAAAAAATGTTTCATTTACATTTTGCCGAGCAAGGAGTTTGAACAACAGCAGAGAACTTACTAATGAGGCAGCCCTTCCTCACAGGAGCGACTGGGCAGCGGCAGGGAGGGAGTGGGGTCGCTGACTCTGGGCCAAGCTGAGCCCTGGACAGGACCAAAGGGCCCGCGGGACCCTTCTAACCCAGTGCCCCTGGGTGTGGCCTCTGAGGTCCTGCCCCCACTGTCTGTGACCCAGGGCCGCTGGGGAGATGGAGGCTCCAGCCACTCCCAGCGCTCTTCCCAGGGAGCTCACCGACAGGCTGCGTCCCCAGCTCCAGGTGGGGATCACCACCTGGCCCAGACACCACAGGCCCAGGAAAGACCTGAGCAGCGGCTAGTCACCTGCTCCCACCCAGCAGCACTGAGCATTTAGCGGGCGTTCATCCAGTTCCACCCTCTAGGCCCCTGGGGATGGGCGGCTGGCAAGGCTGTGGTCCAGCCACCCTCAGGCGTACGCTGGCTCCTGCCCTGGCCTGGGACGGCCCCACCAGCCTCCCACGTGCCCCTTCCCCGCCTGTGCAGCGGGTGGGCGCCAGCAGAGCCAGCTCCAGGGGCATGCCAGCCGCCCGCCGCTTGCTCCCACCCGCCTGCGCGCCAGTCTGGAGCTGTCGGACCCTGATGGAGTGCCTCCCATCCCGCCAGCTGCCGCTCCCCAGGACGCTAACTGAGCGAGGAGAGTGATGAGCGCCTCACCAGGCAGCCCCAAAAATCCATCTTGATGCACCAACTGCCGCCGGCCCCCCAGTGCCGCGCCCTGCGTGTGCAGTCGGCACACTGTGCCTGCACTTGGTGGGACCTGCACACCAGCCTGGGCCTGTTTCCCCACTGTGAGTTAGGGGGTGCAAGAGCTGCTGGGCCCCCAGAACGCACCCAGCCATGTGACCCTGCACTTGCCTTCCACCAGCTTGCACCCTACAAGCCCACTTCCAGGGTTGGGAAGGTTCTAGAATCCAGAACTGGGGGGCCCAAGGGAGCAACATTCGCCAGAAGAGGCTGGGGTCAGAGGGGCCAGGGTCACCCGCGCTGCCCCTGCCTACACCCCCCAGGGCTGAGCCCCAGAGCCAGGAATGGGGACCTCGCTTGGCTGCTCACCCTTGGCAGCTCAGCAGGGAGGAGCGGGAGCCCTGGGGAGGCTAGGGCCAAGGCTCCCAGACATACAGACCCCTTTCTTCAGTGTCTCGGATGCTCCCGCCTACAAAGGTCCAGCCAGGAGGTCCCTCAGGGGCCATCAGCCGCACCAGCTGCAGCCTGAGCCGTGGCCTGTGGTCTGAATGAGTCCAGCCCAGACAGGATGCCAGGCAGGCACTGGGCCAGACAAACAGGGGCCCTGGGGCCCCACGCAATCCCGGGGCTGGAGGTGGCCACCCATAACCAGCCACCACCATCCTCTCAGCCACAGGATGCCTGTGGGCGGGCACCTGCCCTGGAGTCCTGAGGGGCAGGGGACAGACACATCGGCAGTGCTGGCCATGGGAGCCTTCACTCCAGGCACAGACATAGGCAGGTGACAAAGGGAAACTAAGTCTACCCTCAGGGCACTGCTCCCTAAACAGGGTCCCCAATGCTCCCCCAGGACCAGAAATCCACCCACAACCAGGTTGATTCCCCAGCAGTGGGCACTCGTGGGCAGTGGGAACTGGCTGCCACCAGGCCCAGGGCGTGTCTCCTCCCTGCCTGCCACTCACGCCCGACGCTCAGCCCTGGATGCCAGAGGGCCCCCCAGTCCTGCCCCGTGCAAACACTCCAAGGCCTGGGAAAGCACTGGGGCTCCGGTGCCCACCCCACCCCGAAGGACCACCGGCACCCGCCGGCAGGCAGGCAGGCCAGGTGAAAACTCAGTGGTGCCCCCTTGGGGTTCTCAGAACCCGACTTGGGCTGAGGTGCGGAGGGGCCCGCACTGCCCTTCCGAGACCTCCTCCCAGCCAGGCACCAGGGAAGGGGCTGTGCCCCCTGCACCTCAACCTCCAGGCCAGCACACCCACAGTGAGGGCTCCAGGTCCCAGGAGGCAGCTGCCCTGGGTGGGGTGGGGGTGCACAGGCTTAGCCAGACTCGTGTGTCCAGACCAGGGCTCCCCCGCCCAGGGCCCCTCAGTTCACAGCCACCTTGGCATCCCCAAGTGCCCTTAACCAGGGGTCCCTTCCAGTGTCCTGATCATCCTAGGAGCCAGCGCAATCCCAAGAAGGGGCTGCAGGACCCCCAAAGGCAGGAGACTCCTGGCTGGCAGCCTGGACCGGCCACAGCCCTCATCACCTCACAGGCCACATAGCCAGGGCTTGGGGGCAAGACAAGCCGGGCAGAGGCCAAGGGCCCGTCGCCACACCTCCCAGCCACGTGTCCCAGGCACCCAGGCAGCAGACTTGGGGGACTGTGTGCCGTGGGCAGCTTGGGTTAAGTCCTGCCATGCTGCCAGGAGTCTCGGCCCCTCCAGCGCCCAGCACATGGCACCTGGGCACAACCACCGGCCACCACGCCCTGAGCTCCGTGAGCATTCTCCCCAAGTCCCCAGTTCTCGGGGAAACTGCTGGATAAACACTTTGCCGCAGCAGTGGTGGCGGTGGCAGGCGGTGGCTGGCAGGGCGCCAGGCGGCACCGAGCTGTTTCTCCACAGCAAAGCGAGCCCCAGCAGGCCTGGGGAGCGCCGCCAGCTGACAGCAGCGGCCACCACGCACTCCCCCGCCGACGACACATCCATCGCACCGACAGCTGCCGGGCGCCCATTTACCTTCCCCAGCACAGCGAGCAAATGGCCCTGCTGACGGCGGCCCATTCATCGTCACCCGCCAGGCAGCAGCACGGGTCACCTCGAGGGGCCTCTGCCTGGGCCAGGCATGGTCCCTGTCCCATCGGCAGGGTCAGGGGAAGGGGGGGCCGCACCCCCTGCCCAGCACAGCCCAGGTCTGCGGGCACGAATCCACAGGGCTGAGCCTTTCCAAGGACAGCACTCGCGGGTTCCTTGCGGGGGCCAAGCAGAGGACTGACGCTTCCTGACACAGCACCGAGCCCCCGGACCTCTCCCCGACCCATGATCCTGCCCTGGCAGGCAGGGATCCTTACACCCACAAGGGGAAACTGAGGCTCAAGTGAGGGGACTCTCAAGGTCACAGAGAGGCAGGTGGTGACCAGGGACCCAGGCCCTGATGCCGGGGCTGGGCTCGCTCCTTGACACAAACAACCCTTCACAGGTCTTCGGTTCTGCCGTCACGCAGGCCGAGCCCCAAGGCCACAGCCCAGTGTCAACTTAGAGGAAACAGGCATGTGTGGGGTAGGTAGGAGGGAGGGCCGAGTCGGGGCACCGAGCATAGCGGGTGAGCTGGGGGGCCGCTCTCCTTCCTGCTGCCCAGGATGCCATCCGGACCTGGGCGTCAGGACAACCTCCCCTTCCAACCACCCACAACTGGAGCACGTCTGCCTGGACACCCAACCCATTGGCCGTCTCCCCCAAAACCCCACCTCCTCCTCAGGTGCCACACGTCACCACCCCCCTGCAGGCCAGAAAAAGAGACCACCCTTGGCCCCACCCTGCTGCTGCTGCATCCAGGGTACCCCCAGTCCTGCCCGCTGGCTCGGTCCGCACAGCCTCCGCCCTGGTCCTGTGCCCACAGCCTCACGCCGAGTCTCCTGCGCCAGAGCCCAACAGCCCTCACCCATGTCACTGCCTGTGTGGAGACCCTCTCGGGCCACAGCCCCACTGTCCAGGTGCCACCTGCTGTGCCCACTGGCTGTGCCGCCAGCCGCTCTCCCTGCACCAGCCCCATGGGCTTTGTCTGGCCTCCCTGGGTGGGCTATGTGGGCACTCTGCCAACAGCCCACGCCTCAGTGCCATCCTTTAAGGCCAGCCTCTGGGTCACCTGCCCTCCCCACCGGATATGTGCCAGGCCTCACTACGGTGGGGTTCGGGGGCGCTGGGTTTCAAAGACCCAGGCTGGGACTGGGGTTCAGGGGCAGACACAGTTACACCTCCCTATGAAGGGTGTCCTGGGGGGTCGGGAGAGGCAGTGGGCAGCCCTGAGCCTGCCAGTCCCCCAGGTTCCCCATCTGCTAGACTCTTAGGTCACAGGCCCCAGGAAAGGGGAGTCCTGAGAGCCCCAATCCTGGCCCAGGCTGTCAGGTGGCCCCTGCCCGAGGCCACATAATGCAGATTTTGGGTTTCCAGAACGTGCCCTAGGGACATACCTGTCACTCCTGTGCCAAGAAAGCGCCGGGTTTCCTGGGCAGGACAAGGAGAGAGGAGGGAGCGCACAGGAGCACATGGCCCAGACCCCTAAGAACGGCCCCGAGAAGGACAGCAGGCTCCTCCCAGGGCTCTGGCGGCCAGGACAGCGACATGTGCGAGTCCCACGCACAGCCCCTCTCTGCAAACACTCAGAAGCGGGAAGCTAAGCCCCTGCATCTAAGTGGCCCCAGCCTCTCCTGCTGGAGCAAAGGGCTCCCGGCACTGTCGGGGGCATGGGCCTTAAGCCTCGATACCCCCAGGAGAAAGCACGGGTGGGGGTGCGGACACGCCAGCCATGGGATGAGCCCTCCAGAAGGGGCCTCCGCCCCACAGCCGCCCGCTCTCGTTTGTTTCTGCCCTAACTCGGGGCCACGTGGTGGGGGATGTGCTCTCAGCCCCTCCTGCGAGTGACCTGGTGGAGGCTGTGTCCTCCCAGCCCCCAGCCCTGTCGTCTCACATCCTGTCCTTGTCCCCACACGTCTTGCCCAGCCTCAGGCTCACCATATGCCCTCCACCGTGTCTGCTGCCCCCACGCCCCAGCCCGAGAGGGCCGTCAGTGCTCACCAGCAGAAGCCCTGGTGACCTGCCCAAGTGGGTCTCCCGGGGCACTGGGTTCCCCCCAAAGGCACCTGCAGTGTCCTGGGATCCCCACCACCAAAAGGGACCACACCAGCTGAGGCCTCTGGGCAGACGGGACCCCCGGGAGATGAGTGGGGGGGCTGCAGTCCTGGGGCCCAGCTGGGCATCCTCCCCAGAGCCCCCAGAGGTGGTAGCAACGGCACCAAAGAACCCCCCACACCAACTCCAACACAGCTGAACTGCAGGCTGTTCTTTCTTGTGTCAGAGCTGCATTAGGCCAGGAGGAAAGGAAGTGAGAGGGGCGGAGTGGGGCACGCCGCTCCCGGGAGCAGGGGTTCGCCCTGACCAGGCCCAGCGCAGAGCTCCAGGGCTCTCTGCCAACCTTTCCAGGGCCCGGTCTGGGCTGCGGGGTCTTCTGGTGGGGCCGCCGGGCAGGGCCTGGGCCAGGCATGGTGAGTGGGCAGGGGCGGTGGCCTCTGCCCACTGTGGGGTGGCCCTGGGGAGCAGGCAGAGAGACAGCCGCCAGATTCAGTTACGGGATGGCCCTCAGGGAGGGTGCTGGCCCCAAGCCTGGCCGGGTGTGCCCAGGCAGAGGGGACGCCAGCCGCGACGGAGCCAGCTCCCTGCCCTCACCCTCCCACGGCACTTCTAGGAACAGGCCTGATGCAACCCAGCCAGGGCTCCCGAGAGCTGGAGGTGGCGGCATCTGGGCGCGGGGCTCAAGACGATGCCACCCACACCCCTCTCATTCCAGGCCTCAGTTTCCCTTCTGCACAACACGCACTGTGCTACCTAGGGAGGCTGGGGTATCAACAGAGGCTGTCCCGGGGCCCCAGGCCCTCCCCTCTGTGACCCCCATCGAGTCCAGCCCAGTGCAGGGCAGCTGTGGCCAGAGAGCGCCCGGCAACCAGGAAGGAGGCTGGAGCGCTGCCCACTTGGGACCACCAGGCAAGGGCCCAGGGACCAGGGCTGGGCGGGCAGCGACCCCTCACCCCCGGCGCAAGGCCCAAGCTTCCTCTTTTGTTGTTTGTTTTGAAGGGAGAACTCAACACACTCACAAAACAGGAAACTCAGCCCCACATTGCTAGCCCGGCCTCGGCCACGGCCACGGCCACGGCCACATGCATGGCCTCATGCCACGGCCAGGAACCCACGACCGCGCCTGAGGAACAGGTGCCTGCCCTCCCAGGCACTGCCCTTCAGAGCAGAGGCCCTGCCCCTGCTGCCACCCTCGGGTGCAGTCCTGGACGCAAGGCATTGCACAAGCTGCAGAGCCCACCAAACAAACTGTTGGGACCAAAGCCATAGCCACAGGCGTGCGACCTGGATGAGATCGAGGGCTGCCCTTTGCCTGATGGCAGGGAAACTGAGGTGCACGAGGGGCACAGGGCGAGGGAAGCAGGCTCCCTCTCCCAGCATCCCGCTGAGCCCTTCCCTGCAGGGCACATCCATGTGACACCGAGTAGCCCTGGGGGGCCTCCACAGCAGTTTGCACTCACAAGTGGGTTACACAGGCACCCACAGGCTGCATCCCCTGGGGTCTGCTCAGCAAAGCCACTGCCTCCTCCTAAGGGGGCCAGGCTGCACACTCCACGTTCCCCACAGGGACCCCAGGGCCAGAGTTGTGGTGGGGTCATGCCAGCAATGTGCACCCACGCTGTCCCCATGTCAGAGCCACATGAGGGCTGCAGGGAATACCCACGACTGGAGGAGCCATGGCTCCAGCAGCCCATGTCCCATTTGAACAGACGCTGGGGACCTAGTGAGCAAGGGTGGCAAGGGCCTCCCCTTTCTGGGCCTGGAGCTGGGGGAGGGTCTGGGCCAGGAACAGGTTCAGGGTGGGGGCACAGCAAGGCCTGAGACACACCAGAACCCGCTGCGCTGTGGACACAGCCCCCCGGCCCCTATGCAGCTCCTGGGGTGGAATTCACCCGGGGCTCGGACACACCTCCTACACAAACATGGCACAGACACCCACATACCGCACAGGTGCCACTTCCAGGCAGGTCCCAGGGCCAGGGGAGCCCCGCTTACTGGACCATTGCCTGCTGAGGACAGCCAGTCCTTCTCCTGTGCTGGGTCCCTCCCGGCCAGCAGTCAGCCTGCATGAGCCCAGGTAGGTACCCACTCCGTCCCAGGCCCAACCTGCTCTCAAGAGCCCACAGCCCCTTCCTTCACTTTGTGTCCCCTCATCTCGCTGCCCTCCTCCCCTTTCCCGGCCCACCTGGTGCGGCCGGCCTGTCCATGGGCTGGGGACACAGCAGCGGCTCTGCCAGAGCAGCTCTCCACGAGCTGGGCAATAGCCTAGGCACTGCCAGCCCATCAGGCGTAGGGAAAGTGGGCGGGGATGGCAGCCTCAGGGAGGACCTCAGAACAGCTGCCCAGACTCGGGCCTGCAGACTTAGCTCAGAGCACACAGCCTGAGGACAAAACCGGAGGCCACAGCCAGGAGCCAGAGGAGGAAGACGTGACAGGGCAGCTTGGGGCAGCTTCTCGGAGAGTGGCAGGGAGGTAGGACCTTCTGGAATGGCTGGGTGAGACAAGGAAACGTGGTGAGGGCCCCCCGCTGCCAGGCATGAGCACGGTTTTCCAGCCGTCACCTCCTGTCTGCTCAGTGCACGGGGACCTGCAGCTGGACGCAAAGCAAGGACGTCACCCTGACACTCCCCCAACAGCCCCAAATCAGGGGTGCTCCTGATTCCCCCAACAGCTAACCCAAAACCACCCATTTCCCCGCTCCGTGACCTGTGCCCCTCACCCAGTCACCCCAAAGTCCAGCACACAGGAAGAGCCCAAACATTTGTGGGGAAGAGCAGACTAGTAAAAGGATGGACGCGAGGACGGCAGAGAACATGACAGAGGCATTTGTGGAGGAGGCAGCTGGCCGGGGGCAGTCAAACGTGTCTGCGACACAGGGGCCCCAGGAATGGGGAGTTGGGGGAATGAGGGAAGCCCATGAGGACAGGCCTTCCTTGGTAAGCAGGGGCGGGCAAGCCAGGTGGGACATGGTGCCCAGGCTGGAGCACGACACCCCCCTGCACAAGCCACATCCCCTCCTGGGCTATGCAAGGAGCCACCCCTGCCCCCGCCCCCACCACACCACAGCACACATGCCTGGGCTGGGGACAGAGGAGGAAGAGCAGGCACGGTGGGGGCACAGGACCCTCTCTCCTGGCCTGGAGGCTGGCTGCACCCCAACTTTGGCCCCTCACAAACCACACTCTGTACTCCTCCAGGTATTCCGGACACGACCCCCTTTTTATAGATGAGAACACCAAGGCCCAAGGAGCTCAACGGACCTGCCCTTTGCAGAGGGACCCATGACAGGGCACTCAAATCAAGTCCAAAGCCAGCTCTCTGGACGCCCGCCCCTTCAGAAGGCACACACCCTGACTGACAACTTCAGCTCACCCAGGCATCGCAGGGGCATTCCGGGTGAGTCCTTCGTCTAACATTCAGTCAACAAATGTTTGCCAAGGTTAAGAGGTCCTGGTCCCAGGTGGGAGACCGTGTCCTCATGTGGCTGCCAGGCGCAGAGGAGAGGAACAGGGGCCAGGATGGGCGGTGGGGCGGGAGCTGGACCTGACGGGGGGCGGGGCAGGGGTGCTCCAGCACAGGAAGTGGGACAGGGGGAGCAAGGAGAGGGTAAGCACTGGGGGAGGGGGTGCAGGAGGCCTGGGGGAAGCCAGGGCTCCCCATGACCACAGGCCCCTGCAGCTGCCTCGCCTCTGTCAAGGCCCAGCAGTCCTCCCTACCGCTGCCAGATGAGCTCTAAAAACACACAACTGACCACATCCTCGGTCCCCTGCTTCGAGCTCTCTGCAGCCCCGATCTCATCTCCGCCACGCCTCTGCCTCCCACCCCAGCTCCTGCAGCTTCCCTGTTCTGCTGGGGAACTCCTATGCACCCCACAAAACCCAGCTCCTGACACCCGCTTTCGCCACACCTCCCTGTCTGCTCCATCTGTCTCTGAGGTTCCCTCTCTCAAGAGGGATCCTGGGGTGGCGAGGGGGATGCCCACACACCTTCTGTGGGAGGGGGGTGTGAGAGGTGGCTGGAGGTCTGGCGGGCATGGGGTCACCAGCACTTTGGGAGGGAACAGGTCTGGAAGAAGAGGAAGTGAGGGGGATGACTGACCAATCCCTGTCCTGGGCAGGAGGGAGTGACTCGCCCAGGGCACCTGGAGGTAAGGCCTGTCCATCCTCCCACTGCCTGTCCCTGAGCAACAGAGGGTGGGGGCAGGGCTGGAAGGTGAGGGGCCAAAGCCTCAGCCCCATCCCAACAGCTCCTGCCCGAGCCCCTCCCTGGGCACAGGGCTGCGTGAGTGAGGAGCGGGCAGGCTGGGCGGGCATCCAGACAAACATGTCCCACAGCCCAGGCCCAGCAGCCCTGCCCTGCCCTCAGGAGCCCTCAGGCAGTGCCCTGGGCCACCAGTGAGCTAGGCCTTGGACCAGCCCCAGCGTCCTTGCTGCCTTCCAGGAAAGTGGGGAGGGAGGCAGCAGCAGCTCTCCCTGCCAACCAGGCCCAGCCAGGCGGTCACTCCACCGCCAGCCAGACAGGCTACAGGCCTCGGGCCTCATGTCCCCACCCAGGGGACACACAAGGCCATGCCCTGCACACCGTGGGAGACACTGGGCCCTGGAGGCTCACCTGGGCAGGTCTGGGAGCCCAAGGGAGGCCCCTCCCATCCAGCAGGCCACCAAAGCACCTGCCACCTGAAGGAAGCCTGTGGGCCAGCTCAGGCCGCCCCGGCTCCAGGCCCCGCCCCCAGGGGCACTGACCTCTTTTGTGCAGCCAGCCCTCTTTCACGATGGCCACGTCGGTCATGCTGTGCGCTGCTGCGGGCCGAGGCGGCCCAGGCGTCACTCACGCTCCTCTCGCAGTAGGGTCTCCCGGAGCCCAGCCAGCACCCACAGCCTCTGGAAGAAGCAAAGGGAAGTGTGAGGCTGTGTCTAGCTTAGGGGCCACTCCTCCGACCTGGTGATGAGCCCAGGAGGGTCGTCCCACCTGGGGCCTCAGCCCGGGTGCACCTTCCCGTGTGGCCTGCTCCCCTCAGCCCTGAGTCACTGCCACCCCTCACTTTCTTCCCACCACGGCACCTAATAAAAGGCCCTCAGAGCTCCCTGTCCCTCTCACCTAGCCCATTCCCACTCCCCCTGGCTTTTGTACAAATCACTCCATCCCCAAAAGGCCCTCCCAGTGTACCCCAGCCTCCCTAACCAGCCAGCCCGGCAGGCAACCCCCTGCAGGCAGCCCGACTGCTTCAGGGCACACCACTCAACCTCCCCAGGCTCCTGGTGAGGGCGCCCTGTTCTCCATCCAGTCTTCCCACCCATAGGCTCCTCCTCCCTGCCCCAGACTGGGAGAGACATTCAAACAGGAAGAAGGCAGCACCAGAAGTAAGGGCGGCTGGCGTAAATGGGCAGAGCCCGCCAGGGTGACCTGAACCCCTCCCCCGGCCCCTCCTAAACCACGGTGCCCCTGCGGGCCTGAATCTGGTTCATTCATTTGGCCAGTGTAGATCAGTCACCTCTGGTTTGCCAGGCTCAGCACTGGGCACTGGTGACAAAGGGGTTCAGACGGGCCCGTCTATAAGGAGTACCCAGTCCAGGGTGGTTACAGGTCTGTAATTAGAGCATCCAAGAGGCAAACAATGGGGGGCGCTGTACACACACAGCGGTCCTGGCACCCGCCCGCAATGGCCCACCAGTGGCCCTCTCTTAAGTAGACACTTTGGCCATTCATCTTGCATGACCCTCCCCATGGCTCCCCTGCTGGATAAACTCCTACACATCCCTCAAAACCCAGTGCTCACATCACCCGTTCTGGGCATCCCAGTATTCTGCTACCCTCCAGATGGGCAATCGGAGGGCAGGCCCTAAGAGACTCCAGTCTGGGACACCCGGGCCAGGCAGGGAGCCCTGAGAACCACTGGAATGGATCCCAATATGGGTCTTCCCACAGCCACGAAGATGGTCTCCCACAGATCACCTCACCGGCCTCTTGAGGCAGGGGCTGGGCACCCAGAGAAGGTTGCTGTGCATTGATGGTCTGAGGCTAAATTTAGGAGGGTGGTTAGACCCCACTCACTGCCTGTGTGTGATGCCAGGACAGGGATGACACACTTTGCCTAAGAAAGCAAGTGCCGAAGTGCTCAGCAGGCCCATGGGCAGCAGCGGGAAGATATGAGGGTGTCAGGATTGGGCTCTGAGCCCCAGCACAGTGGGCACCGGGGGCTCTGGTGACACGGAGTGGGCGTGGCCTGGAGACAGAGGGCTGGACTCCGAGGCCTCTGGATGTCCCCCTACCCTACCCCCACCCAGGCCTGAGAAGGGCCTGCTGCTGATAGAGTCAGACAGCTGTCGACAGCCCATGTGTAAAAATACATCTGTACACACACACACACACACACACACACACACACAGCCCAACACCCGGGCTGCCTCTCTGCACAGGACTGGCAGGACCAAGGGGACCTGTGTCCTGCTGCCCGGTACTGAGTGCCTTCACCAGACACTACGCGACTGTTGTCATTACCAAAGCCACAACTTCTTAAAAAGTAGTCTGTGCTCCGAAAGGAAACCCTCCTTCTGCCTCCCAACATTGGTTTGTAAACTGTATGTTTCAGCTGGGTGGGGGGGGGCAGGGAACCAAGCTGCAGGGCCTTCACTCCCACCAGGGGCTCAGAGCAGTCAGGGGTGGCCTGGAGGCAGGCCAGGGGCCCAGGAGTGAAGGAGGAGGCCCTGTGGCCGGAGATCACAGGCCCATGCCCCCACTCTGTCCACCAGGGCAGTACTCTGAAACCAGTCCCACCCACTGAGCTCACCATCTGCCCCCACCCTCCAATCTGGGGACCAAGCCCTAGCTGCCCTCCAGACCCCAGCCTCTAGGATGGGTGGGCAGCACCTCCACAGCCCACTCAGGTCAGGAAGCAGTTTCAGGGCCCACGAGGGATAGGAGTCCTTTGTGGACTGGCCTGGGCCCCTCGCCACCAGGGACAACTTTTTGTCTATGGGAAGATGAGGTCTCCTTCCAAGAGCCCACCCACAAACTGGAAGGAGGGCTGGGGCGAGCCTTCTCCTAAGGCCCCTTAGCCTCCTGTGCTCCGGGCAGCGCTGGCCAGGCGCCCAGGGAGCGCCCGGGGAGCCCCCGACGCAGAGATGCCCCCGTCCGGGCCCGGCCGCGCCCCTCCGCCCCAGCCTGGGCCTCGCCGGCCGGCGGGCCACTTCTCCAAGGTCATGAGGGAGGCCGGGACCGGCGGCCCGCACCCGTAGCCCGCGCCCTCCCCGCCCAGGCCGCGCTCGGCCACTTCCTGCTCCCGCGCCTCCATTCCGGCCGCGCCGCCCGCGCCCCGGCCCGGCCGGCCGGGAACAAAGCGGCGGAGCGGGGAGGAAATCCGGGCCCCGGCGGCGGCGGGCGGGACTCACCGGGCGCCGCGTCCGGGCGAGCGCGGGCCTAGCCGGGCCGCGGCCTCCGGCGCCCGCCGCTCCGCATCCCCGCGGGCCGGGCCGGGGGCGGGCTGGGGCGGCGCGGGCCGGCGGCGGGCGCTGTCCGGCGGGCCTCGCGCCGCGGGCCCGGTGCTCGTGCGCGGCCGCGTATCGCGTCCTCCGGTGCCTGCTGCGCGCGCGCTGGGCCGGCCGCCGCCGCTCCGTCCCGCCGCCGCCGCCGGCCCGCCCCGTCCCCGCCCCGCGCGCCCCGCCCGGCCGCCCGCCCACATCCGCCTCCGCGGCCCTGCGCCCCCACCCGGGCTCAGAGGGCGGGGGCCGGGGCTGGGCCCGCCCGCCCAGCGCCCACTGCTCTGCCAGTCCCCGGGCACGCCCTCTCTGGCCTCAGTTTCCCGGTTTGTCCGGTGAACCGCACTTCTCGGCCTCTCTGTGCGGCGACGGGGACGAATGAGGGCTTCTGTCTCCATGGGATGGGGGTGGGATGGGATGTAGGTTAGTTTGATATCAGAATGTGCTGTGACCCAAGTGGGTAGCACCCTACTGGGTCCAGGGAGAGAGGCGCCAAGATTGTCCTGAAAGACCCAATCAGAGGTCCCTGCCCCACCGGTTCAGGAGGCTGGGGAGGGCAGGTTGGAGGTGGGCCTGGAAGGCTGGGCCATCGGGGACGTGGGGACTGATGAGGGCAAGCCAGGCCCTGGAGAGACAGGGGTTCTGAGCCCTCCCTCCTTGGCAGGGGGCTTCCAGAAACTTCCCCTCCCCCAGAAGGAAGATGCTGACACGTGGCGGCTACAAAGTGGATGGGGACTTCTTCCCACGGTGACAGAGGGAAAAGAGGGCACAGGAACCAGTGGAGGGGCATCCACCTGGCCTGGACTGCCCTCTCTGAGCTGGGAGCACATACCCAAAGCGGGAGCAGGTTTGGGTGCAGGCTCAAGAGAAGGGTCTTGACAGCAGAGGCCGCCCAAGCCCCTCCCTGTTGTCTCAGTGGGCCCTGGGCACCCACAGTCCACTGGGGGGCAGCTAAGGGACCAGAGGCAGAGGGAGTCTAGCACCCTCCTCCTACAGATTCCCAGGACACTGCAGACTGTGCTCCACCCTGGAGCCCTCCCTGGCCCTGGCCCTCCACGGGAGCCTCAGGTTCCTACAGTTGCCCCTCCCCCCAGCCCTGAGGCCTCCAAGTTGATAGTAATCCTTCTGTGAAATGAAGACCACTGTGAGCTATCTTCCTGGGGTGGTATGTTTGTTTTTGCTTTTTTTTTGGGGGGGGGGACATTTTTGTTCTTCATCCAGGGTCAGAGTTCAGCCTGAGTGTATAGACACTTTATCTGGGTCAGAAGCAGGTGCAGCCCGGCTGAACCCCCAGGACAGCGTCTACAGCGGAAACTGGGGCTCTGTCCCAGCCTCTCAGGCTGACTGAGAGAAGGATGCTTCTCAGGGAAGGACTCTCTCCCCTGCTCAGGGGACACCCGCTCCTTAGAAAGGGGCCCCAGTTCCATACATCTCCCTTTGGCCCTTGTGTCCCCACCCCAGCACAGTTGTCTCAGTTTTTACTGTGTACCCCCAGGCAGGGCCCTGCCTCCAGGGGCCAAGTGACAGACCCAGCCCGTCTGTGCTGCTTGGGCCAGATCCCTGACCTAAGGGTACCCCCAGATGTCTGACATCTCTCCATCGCTCACCCCACAAATCCTCCCATGGGTGCCTGGGGCCTCCTCTGGGACTGTCCCACCGACATACTGCTCTCCCAGGTGGGGTTTCCATACCCACACCCCATCCTGGATTCAGCAATGCTTTGGAGAAGGCAGAAGATGGGAGGAGAATGGTGAGGTGTCAGCGAGTGGCGACTGGGGGACCAGGAAGGTGCCTTCTCATGGAAGACGTGGCGACTCCCCAGGCTCCTCTCCGGCCTGCTGATCCGCATCTTGAACAGGAGGCTGCGCTGAGGTGGTCCAAAGCCCCCGTCTCCAGGGGCCTCTCCACATGCTCCGTCCGGAGCTCTGGCGCACAGTGGGTACCCGGGACCCTCTGCGAGCCCTGCACCCACCCTGTCTGTGCAGCACCCAGTCCTGTCTTGGCCTCTGTGTGAGCCTGCCCTGTGACTGGCGTATCCCTGTGGGCAGGACCAGCCCCCTCCTCCACTGGACTCCAGGAGGGAAAGCTCCTGGAGGGAGCTCCTCTCCCCAAGAACACTCCTCTCCCACCCCCCAAACAGAATGGCAAGGAGAGCACGAGCCCTGTTGGCCAGCCCTGGCCACTGCTGGAACCGCTGGGGAGCCCCTTGGCCAGATGTTTCCAACAAAAACTGCTGCACCGGCCCCAGGGAGGGCAGCTGCCTGATCCCTCCCTGAGTACAGGGGCCTCCAGCCCTGTCACCTTCTGCAGCTGCCGGCCATCGGGCAGGACTCCTGGGCCAGTGCCCCCGGCTGCCTAGTCTGGGCAGCAGCTGCAGGGCGGGGCCTCAAGGCAGCTCCCAAGCCAGATGGCCGCCTGGCTGACTGCATCCAGGGAGGCTCTGCCTGCACCACTGCGACACCTCCTGTCATCCCTGTGCCTGAGACCTTGCTGGGCCAGATAGGGGACCCAAGGGCCATGTGGTGGCCAGCTCCAGAGTGCCATTTTGGGGCTGCCTAGGACAGTCCCTTCTCGGGGTGCGGCAGGGCAGGAGGGCTTAACTCAGACCTTGTAACTGGAGAGGCACAGAGGGCCTCTCTCCCACGGTCCCCTGCCCCAGGGATGTTTCTCCTCCCTGGCCCATCCTTAACTTGCTGGCCTCCCAGGCCCAGCCCCAGGCTCTCGCCCGCAGTGTCCTCGCCTGCTTTGGTCCCTGTCTGTGCCCCACAACTTGTGTCAGGTGTCCAAGGAGTGCTTTGTCCCACCAGCCAGGCAGGGCAAGCAGGGCACGCTGCCCACCCCAGGGCCTCACGCCACCCAGAGCCCTGCCTTCGCGGGCTCAGGGGCCAAGCCTGGGGGCACAGCTGGGCAACGGGCAGCAGTCGGAATCGACTGCTGTGGCACTCAGGGCAGCAGTGGCACTCTTGTGGGTGTCCTCACAGGAGCCATGCACTCCCTTCAGACACTTACTGAAACCCCACTGGTGGCGGGACCCGTGTCACAGTATGGTCACATCACACGGGCAGGGCTGTGAAGCAGGAGAAGGCTGTGAGAGAGAAACGAGGCCTTGGGGGGGCTTAGCTGGGTGGTGATGATGGACCACTGGGGGTGCCCCGCTGGAACAGACAGCAATGGGGACGGCCGGAGGAGGGCTCTCTGGGGAGGGGCCTGAGTGGCCAGTGAATGGCCTGGGGTCTCCCTGTGCCAGGCCCTGCAGTCATTCTTCTCATTTTGCAGATGAGGATATTAAGGTTCAAGGAGATCAAGCGTCGTTATCAAGGTTGGGAGGGGGCAGGGCGGGGCTCTGAAGCCGCCAGATGGAGGGGGGGGCAATACCCTCTGGGCTCCCAGGGACCTCATTTGAATTCAGTTCCCTCTGCAGGGGGAGGGCCTGGAGGCAGGGGCGTGGCCCTCCTCAAGGGTCCCCAGATGGATGGGCCTTGGGAGCCAGGGCAGTCTCAGTGGCCAAGTACAGTGAGAGTCCAGGGTTCCGAGCGGCAGTTGCTGGATTTAGGAAATAAAAATGCAGGATGTCCAGTCAAATTTGAATATCAGACAAACAAGGAATAATTTTTTAGTGGAAGAATGTGCCTCTCCTTCCCACAGACAGCAGATCTAACTGCAGTGGCCCCAGGGCCTCTGGGGGCTCCTCAGCCCCCCACCCCATCCTACCCGCCCACAGCGCTGAACAGGACTCTGTTCTCACGGAGGGCTCGCCCTCCTCTGGGGCATCAAGGAAAATGGCTGGAGGGCTCCCTGTTCCCTCTGCCCACGGATACCTGGCCGACTGGGGTCCCATCCTTTGTGACCCAGCCCCTCCTCCAGCACCTCCCCAACCCCTACTTAAGGCCTCCTTTCCACCCCCGCTCCTGGCTGGGGCTCCTCCTCCCCTGCTCACCTTCCATTTAGGGGCTGCTGGTCAGTACCCTGGCAATTCTGGGGACTGCAGAATTCGAACCTTGGTTCAGCGACTTGCTGCCTGCAGTCACCTTACCTAAAGTGCCCCACCCATGCGGTGTGATAATTCTAGCATCTAATTAAGGGGGTTGTGAAGCTGAGCTGAGTAGTGGTCCCGCGGTATTTAGCAAAGCCTCAATGCTGCTCGTGTAAGGGCAGCCGCCTTAGGTGATGGCCCCAGGAAAGTGCTCCCCCGCCCTTGGGCGTAAGGGGCAACCTCTCCAAAATCATGTCTCTATTTCTCTGGGGGCCAGTTCCTTCTTGCATTAGGACTAGGTGTCCCCTCACTCCTTGGGTGCGTTTCCACCTGAAATACCTGCATACAGAATATCAACTCCACCCCTCCCGGTGCCTCTTCCTCCCAGAACACTTTCCTGCCTACTCTGGGTTCTGGAGCGGCTTGGCCTCCCTCTATCACAGTGCCATGTCTGCTGGGACGTGCCCTGTCCTCTAGGCTCTCAGAGAAACAGCTCCCCACCCAAACGCTGAGCGAGGGTCCGTTGAAAGGGTGGGAGTCCCCTGTTGTGGACTCTAAGGTCGAGATCCGGCTTAAGTGTTTGGAAGAGGGTCCCAGCTAAATTAAGTTAAATTAAAAAACTGGCTTTCAACGAAAAGGGGTGTCATCTTTTTCAAATTTACGACCTTCCTCCTCCATCCCAGAGCCGGCGCCGCGGGAAGTGACAGGAGGCCGGGGTTCCGGCTGCGTCCCCGGATGCCGGTCCTCGGAAGGGGTCCCTTAGCAGACGGGCGCAGTTGGGACCCCATGGGGGAGACACCAAGACGGAGGCGGCATGTATCGCGAGAGAGCCCCCCTCCCCCGCCGCGCCCCGCATCCCCTCCCACCCCAGCGCTCCAGCTGGCCGCGCGCAGGGCCCGGTCAGGCGGGGCGGACAGGGAAGGGGCGGCGAGGGTGACCTCAGCGGTTCCGCCGCTCCGGGAAGTCGCCTCGGCCCGCCCCCTCCAGCCCCCGCCCCGAGTTTCGCTCTCTCCGGGGCGGGGCGAGTGGCGGGCGGTGCCGGGTCGGCCAAGTTAGAGTGCGCCCCGCCCGGCGCCCCCCGGTCCCCGCGCCCTCCCCGCCGGGGCGCGCTGTCCGTAGCTCCGCGCGCCGGGGCCGCACCGGGGAGGGCGGGTGGCGCGGGCGGTGGCCGGAGAGGAGCTCTGGCGGCGGAGGTGAGCGCGGAGGGCGGGCGCCCGGCTCAGCCCGCCCCGCCCGCCGGCCCGCTCCCCGCTCCCCGCGGCCGCGCTGCCATAAATGGGGCCCGCAGCGGCGGCGGCGGCGGCGGCGGCGGCATCTGGAGGGCCGGGCGACAGCTGGAGGCGCGGACCTGGGGCGGCGACGGCGTAGCGACTCGGGCGTCGGGGGACGCGGCGGACGGCCGCCCCAGAGTGAAGTTCGGGGGCGCCGGGGCTGGGAGGGGTCCCCCAGACGGGGACGCGCGCAGGTTCGCGCGGCTCAGGCCCCCTCCGCCCGCGCCCCGGGACCCGCCCCCGCGGCGGAGCGGCTTCTGTTTACTTTCGATCGAGTTTTTCCTGCTCGGGGCAGGTGCCCAGGGTGGCTCCGGGCGGAGGGTTACGCGCGGCGCCCGGCGCCCCTCTCTCCGCCCTGCCGGCACCGGGAAACGCGCGTCGGGCGGCCGGGGCAGCGGCGGCCACGGCGTCTCCAGGCGCGCTCACAGGCGTCCGTTTGTGCCCAAGTGATGACGGCAGCAGCATGGAGTTCCCGGAGCACGGCGGGCGGCTGCTGGGCCGCCTGAGGCAGCAGCGCGAGCTCGGCTTCCTGTGCGACTGCACCGTGTTGGTGGGCGACGCGCGCTTCCCGGCCCACCGCGCCGTGCTGGCCGCGTGCAGCGTCTACTTCCATCTCTTCTACAGGGACCGGCCCTCGGGCAGCCGCGACACGGTGCGGCTCAACGGCGACATCGTCACGGCGCCCGCCTTCGGCCGTCTGCTGGACTTCATGTACGAGGGACGCCTGGACCTGCGCAGCCTGCCGGTCGAGGACGTCCTGGCCGCCGCCAGCTACCTGCACATGTACGACATTGTCAAGGTCTGCAAGGGCAGGCTCAGGGAGAAGGATCACGCGCTGCATCCGGAGACCCCCGCCCCTGGGGCAGAGCTGTCAGGCCAGCTCTTGTGCCCCCTGCACGCCTGGACCCCTGAGCTCTGCCCAGCTGCCCAGAAGGCCAGGCTCCCTGGGGCTGGGGTCAAGGCCGCCTTCCCTCCACGAGCGCTGGGGCCTCCTCTCTGGCAGGCCCCAGGAGAGTCAGACCGGGCTCTCGACCTGTCGCTAAAGCCTGGCCAGAGGCGGGAGCCAGTCCACCCACCCTGCATCCTCCAGGCAGCCCCCTGCAGTCAGATGCAGCAAGGGGCCCCACGGCCAGTGAAGGACGAGCGCAACTCACTGTCCGAACAGGACAGCGTGGGCCCTCTGGGACCCCACAGCCCTCTACAGCCATCCTGTGTTCCTGCAGCCAAGCGCCTGGCAGGGGGCATGGAGCCACTGCCAGTCAGCGGGGTGGGCAGCCAGGAGGTGGAGCTGGATGCAGAGCCGGGGGCGAGCGACGACGAGCTGGGGCCCGGCGGGCACCTCTGCACATGCCCACTGTGCAGCAAGCAATTCCCTAGCGCCCACGAGCTGCAGCTGCACCTCAGCGCCCACTTCCGGGAGCGAGACAGCGCGCGGGCCCGGCTCTCGCCCGACGGCACCATGCCCACCTGCCCGCTCTGCGGGAAGACCTTCTCCTGCGCATACACGCTGAAGAGGCACGAGCGCACGCACTCGGGTGAGAAGCCCTACACGTGTGCGCAGTGCGGCAAGAGCTTCCAGTACTCGCACAACCTGAGCCGTCACGCTGTGGTGCACACCCGCGAGAAACCCCACGCCTGCCGCTGGTGCGAGCGCCGCTTCACGCAGTCCGGGGACCTCTACCGCCACGTCCGCAAGTTTCACTGCGGCCTGGTCAAGTCCCTGCTGGTGTGATGCGGGCGGTGGGAGTGGGGGTGGGGGGGGAGGAGAGACCAGACCTCCCAGGTGGGGCACTGGGATGGAGTGTGAGGGACCCCGAGCTGGACCCTCCCAGCAGAAAGAACCCTGCTGCCGCCTGGACCTGGACCAGCGGCCTCAGACTCAGAGTGATTCCTGCAGCCCTCCTCCATGCCTTTGCCCCCTCCCCCACCCTCCATCTCACTCTGTCCTGGCGGTGCCCAGACTGTGACACAGTCTTCCTTTCCTGCCAGTTCCAGGGCTGTCTAAAGGGCCCTCAAGTGTGGCCCAAACACCTCGGTGTAGGACGGCCAGTGAATCCTTTCTCCTGGGGCTTCCCTGACCTCACTGGCATTTTTGTGAGCCTGGCCCCACTCGGTGAAGGACCATGAATCACAGTTCTGGGTGTGAGGCCCTGGACAGGGCGGGCTGTTTCACCGAACAGGCCACTCCTGGTGGTGGCAGCAGAATCCCCTGCAGGGGAGGCCCCAGGCACACCAGGGGCCATCGAGGCACAGCTGGTGGGCGGGGGGTGGGTACAGGCCCTAGTGGGGACCCCAGGGCGACAGGAGCAGAAGCAGCCAGAAGCTGACCGGCTGTGGAGTTACAGGCACGGTGTTCGGAGGCAGCTGTGGTCCTGACCGCACTGTAACTCAGGGCAGACAAAGTTGGTATTTGGAGATGATTCTCTTTAAATGCCAAGCCTCCTGAGGTTGCCAGATGTCTGCCCGTGGGTGATGGGCCGTGCCGCCTCCCTGCCTGAGCCAGGGGCCAGGGTGCCTCTGAGCTTCCCGGGGGGGGGGGGGCACAGGGTGGCAGGAATGCAGCGCTGGACCATGAGAATCACAGGCCGCTACTGGGCCTCAGTGGGCCTGGTCCTGAAGGTCACTTGTCCATCCCTGGAACTGCTGGTCATTTCCAGAGCCCTGAGCAAGGGCCAGAGGTTGCTCTCCTACCAGGCGTGGACCACTCGTTGTCGGTTTTCTCTTCCCTACAGTGGGGCATGGGTGAAAGTGGCCATTGCACAGGGAGGAGTCAGGGGAGAGGGCAGTTGGCCTCTGGGCTGGGGTCACAGCTCCCCACCTTCATCCACAGCCTTGGGAGGCTGAAGCTCCTACAATGTGAAAGGCACTGCGTTTGCAGTTGGCGGGGGCCACCCTGCTTTACCCACCTACTCACTGAGTAAATCTCGCTGCCAGAACCTCAGTGGTTCTGAGCGGGGGCTGCCCCAAGTTCTGGGTTCAGGTGGTAGAGCCGCCTGGGCGCCGGTTTCCCTGGACCACAAGGGCGATTTCTGCTGTGACTGAAAGTGGTGCTGAGGACAGAGTCCGGCCAAGTTTAAGTTATTTTCCCTTCTCCTGACAACACTTGATGTCGTATTTATTCACCTGCCTGGTCTTGAGTGAAAGGACCTTCCAGCAGGTGGACAGATGGGTGCATCTCCTCGGCTCTCCCTCCCTGTGTGTGGGCGGCCTATCGATGCTTGGCGGCTCGGAGGCCCTGGACTGACTGCGGACCAGAGAGCTGGGTGAAGGGCACCTCTGCTTCCCATCGTCCTGGCCCGGCCCCACCGCCGGAAGGGCCGCGCCGCATGACAGTGCTCGGTGATGTACTCTGTGATTGGATGTCCTCGTGCGCATGCGTGCGTCCGCGTGCATCCCGCAAATGGCAGGGCTGAGCCGCGACAGCAGTGATGGGCAGCCAGGGATGTGGCAGTGGCCCTGGTTTTCCCCAGGGGTTTCCGTAGGGGAAGAAAAGTACTTTCCTGGGGCAGGAAGTGGGCCCTGAGTTATCAACACTGGATTCATTGTCTTCTGCGAGCCGTTACTGTGAAGTTCACGTGAAGAGAAGTGGTCAGTTTTTAATTTGATAACCAGCACAGTTCAAATGAAATATACATATTTAAGACATTAATCGTGTGGGAGCATGTAGAAGAGGCATATGTAGATGCGTTGTGAGTGGTGCCTGCTGTGTGGGCTTCTCCAGGGCCCACCCTGCCTCCTGCCCCTGGGGGGCGGGGGGCAGGGAGGACACCTGGAGGACAGTCAGTTGTTCACGCTCACTGTCGGTGGGAGATCGTCTGTGCGCACAGCGTGCCAGCCAAGGCAGTCTGCACTCAGTGCTGTTTCCCTGTGTTCACATCGTCGTCTTCATGGTGACAGTGGTGAATAAAGCCCATCCGATGTGGAGATAGCCCGATGATTCCTGGGGACAGTGTGTAGAGAGTGGGCATTGCTGGGTTGTGATGCTGGGGCTTGGTGGGTACTCTGGGAGCCCTGTCCCAGATGCCACCACCAGCCGTGTCCCATGAGAGTGGGCTAGGGCACACCCTCTTTCCCCATGTTGCCCCCCACCCTACCCTGAGTTTGTGGGAGGGGTGTCCAGGGAGGCAGGTTTGTGTTGAGGGGCAGGATGCAGACTGGCACCAAGAAGGAGGCATCATGGCTTCTTGCCTTGGGGGCGGGGGGCCTTGCTTAGCAGCCACGAGCCCTGGGGCTTGGATCTGAGGCCTCCTACGCCTGTGGTTTTGGGTCCTCGTGCTCCCGTCTTCCAGAAGCTACCCCAACTCTCCTGCCCGCTCGTCTGTCCTCCCCCCACACACCTGATTTGTACCCCAGCTCCTTCAGAGGCCTCCTGCCCCACTCTCACCTGCAGGCCTGCCCGAGGAGGGGCAGATGGGCAGACCACCTCATGTGTTCCCCAAGCCCAGTCCTGTCAAGCACCCTCCAACAGGGGCAGAGCTGAGGCAAGGTGCGGGGATAGTGCTTGCCAAGCGTGCTCAGGGATCATCAGGCTGAGCTGATCTGACCCTGCAAGGGCCAACCTCTGAGGCCTTCCCAGTCCTGACCTCAAATGCAAGTCTTTGCCTCTGGGAGGTGGTGCCTGGCACCTCCTTCGCCCAGCCTGCCTCCCACGGAGCCGCTGTCCTGCAGGGAGGCCCTGTCCTCTTCCCAGTTGGGTCCGTGCTCAGCCCTTCCTTCTCAGAACTGGGAGGAGGCTGTTGCCATGCCAATCAGGCAGGGGTGGAGATGCCCTTGCAGGGAGGGTCTGCCCTAGGGAGGGGGCCCATCCCACCCATCCAGCTCTGCCAAGCTGTGCTCAGGACGGGAGCCCCGCTCCTGGGTTCCTGAGCAGGGTAACCCTCCTAGCACCCTCCCTGGAAGCCATTCAGCCTCACCCCTTGTCTGCATGGTAAACTGAGACACCTGGAAGGGCCTGGCTCCCGCCCACAGCCCCAAAGCCAGGTGGTAACAAACCCAGAACTTCCTGTCCCAACTTCAGGAGCCCTGGCTCCTGCCTGGCAGTGCTGGCATGGGCCCTGCACTGTCATACTTGCCCTCCCGGGACGGTGGCGCCACAGGGCAGCAAAGGAGCCCACAGGGACTCCTGGGTCGGCCCAGGTGAGAGGGCTCCCAAAGGCCCCAGCGGGGTGGGCTCTCAGGGTCCTCGGGTGGACAGCACAGAGATGGCAGTCCAGGCTGAGGGCCACTGCAAAGGTGATAAGACAGGGTGAGTGGTCACTGGCGGTGTGTGAGGCTGGGGGCCTGGGAAGCCAGGCAGGGAAGCAGGGAGGGGTCAGAGCAGTGCTGGTGGCCTCTGGCCTCCCCCACGTGCTCTGCCCCTGGCCATGGGGTCAGCCAGCTGCCCACATCCTTCCCCAAATTCATGAATGGCACCACAGCTTGCGTTGGTGAGGGAGTTTCACCACCCAGATGCCCAAGGAGACTCAGGATGTCACACTGGGCACAGAGATGGCGCAGGCCTGCCTCCCCACTTCCTTGGGCTTTCCTTCCCATCTCAGTGCCGTCCTTGTTCCGTTCTAAAGCCAGAGCCTGCACTGACACTGTCATTGTCATCACTCTGCCTCTTCTCCCCTCCCTCTCCACTGCTCACTGCTGCCTGGGAGCTGTGGTACGCCCAAGGAGACTGACGCCTCAACCTAGCCCAGTCCCCAAGTTGAGGACCTCGTGCTTGACTGGCTGTAAGCTGAGTCCTGCGTGGAGAAAGGGTGATGCCCAGTGGGACTTCACTGCCTCCTTCTACCTCCCTGCAGCCCCCAGCTCCTCCAGCCCTGCCGTGGGCAGAAGGAAATGTGTACGGAGGGAAAGTGGGGGCCTGCCTGTTCCACCCACACCCTCTGGCCCCCCAGCGCCAGTGAGGGGGGGCCGCCTGGCCCCTGTCCCAGGCAGCAGCACGTGTCCTTGTCCCAGGTCAGGTCCCTCTTCCACCTCACTTGTGCAGTGGGGACAATGGCAGACGGGGTTCCAGGTGAGGGGGCAATGCCCAGTGAGCACACAGGTAGTGCTGCTGTTGACGGTGAGGATGTAACGGGCCTGCTCCCTGGGGCCGTCCCCAGGGCTTTGGTGCTGGCCTGGTGGGATCGTGGGTGCCAGCAGCCTGAGGAGCATCGCTGATGGGCCCTGGGCGAAGGGCAGAGGAGTGCACCTTGGTGGCAGTGGACCAGCTTGGGGCCAGCTGGCTAGAGGGCTGGGGTGGTTCCAGACTTCCAGCCACTCTGCCTCTGGAATTGCTGGGGGCTGGGGGCGGTTCAGAGAGGCCAGCTGAGTGTCTGGCATGCCCACCAGCCCCAGGTAGCCCCGCAGAGAAGTCAGTGGAGGGAGGTAAAATGGGGGGGTGGGATCCCGGGAAATCTGAGGGAGCCAGGACTCACCTCCCCAAGTCGGACCCAAACAGTTGTTTTCACCAGTGTGGACAGAAGTCTGTGTAAAGAGAAGCTTGTAACTCAGGTTCTAGACCCAATTTCACTGTGTGTCGTGGGGTGGGGGGGACCCACACACCCAAAAGCAATTCTCTGACACCAGCGGGGCGTCCTACAATTGGGCTCGATTCTGACACTATCACCCCAGAGACGGCGTCACACCCCACAGGTCAAGGGCTCAGTCCTAAGGACTCCCCCTCCCCCACTGCAGACACCAGTCGCCTGCCAGGCTGTCACCTGTTCTTCTGACCAGGAAACTAACAGGCTCTAGATGGGAGGTTCCCGTGACCCCTGCTGAGTCTGATTCATTTGCTGGAGCTGCTCACAGACCTCAGGAGACCTTCACTCAGCAGGTCAGGGGGAGAGAGCCCAGGAACAGCCAGGTGAAGACACGACCGGCCAGTTATGGGCAGGGGAGGGGCTTCCCGGCCCCTCCAGGGGCCACTCTCGCCCAGCTCCACGTGTGCACTGGCCTGGAAGCTCCCAGAAGCCCGTTCTTCTGGTCTTCATGGCGACTTCACACACAGGCACACGATTAACTGATTGGCCGTCGGCGATCCATTCAACTTCCAGGCCCTCTCCGCTTCCTGGAGAGTTCCAGTCCTCTAATCGCAGGGTTGGCTCCCCTGGCAACCAGCCGCCATCCTTAGGTGACCTTGGGTCTTTCCAAGTCACCCCATTCACATAACAGAAGACACCTTTGTCACTCTCATCACCCAAAATTCCAAGGGTCTGGGTAGCTCTGAGCCAGGAATGGGAATGAAGACCCAATATGTATTTATTATAAGTCACCATATCACACCGTATTTCTTTATTGGTTGTATTTGTTTGCTCCAGCGGCCATAACACGGCACCACACCTGGGCAGCTGGAACAGCAGAAACGAATTCTCTCCAGTCCTGGACGCCGGAAGTCCCAGATCGGGGGCCTGCAGGGCTGGTTCCTCCTGAGGCCTCGCTCCTGGGCGCGTGGACGGGCCTGCTCCCCGCGTCCTCACGTGGCCGTCCCTCTGTGTCTGTGTCCTTTTCTCCTCTTCTTAGAAGGACACACTCAGACTGGACTGAGGCCCACTCCACAACCTCATTTTACCTTGATCACCTCTGTAAAGCCACATTGTGAGGTCCTGGGGGTTAGGACTTGAGCATATGAATCTGGGGGGACACTGGTGTTTCAGAGGGACATGGAGGCCACAGGACCCTGGCCTGGGAGCCGGGAGGCCCAGGTCCAACCTGGCTCTGCCTAGACCTGAGCCTCCTGCAGTTTTCTCTGTGACGTTTGTTGACATTTCCATTTTCACCCTCCATGTGCTGGGCAACTCATGGGCAGCTGGGCACAGCTGACCCCGCCTGGCATTCAGAGCCACAGCTCAGGGGATCCCCTCGCCGCCCAGGCCCGATCCCGTTCTGCCCATGCGCTCCCCGGTCCACGATCACCTGAATCTCACATCGTCGCCTGCTTCATCCCAGGGCCGACTTCCTGGGTGTGAGATGGACATTTTGCCCTAGGGCTCACTCTTCCCAGAATGTCCCCTGCTGTGTCCCACCTGGCTGTCCCTCCCAGACTCTGCTTCCCCTTCAGTGTCACAGTCAAGCTGTTTTTTCCATCTGTCCCTACCAACCAGGGCCAGGAAGGGAGGTGGGGACATCTCTGCCAGGTCCCTCTCACAAAATCCCAGCTGTCTCAAGGCTCGTGCCCTGGGGGGACCACCCTGCCTTCCTCCCCTGTTCTCAAAGGCTCTGGCTCCAGGCGCTGCCTCCTTCATTCCCCCTCTAGTGACCGAGGCCCATCCAGGTCTGCAGGAAAACGCACCCACCCCCTGCCCTGGACTCTGCATCCCCCAGCCCCGTCACCCCCACTCCCGGCTCTCAGGTGTGGCCAGTAACAGCACCCACTCTGGAAGCTGCAGTTCAGTCTCCCTCACTCCACACAAGCTCCATTTCCCGTCTGCCTGGTCAAGCAGCTTCTCGGTAAACACGCTTTGGCCTTGTGGTTTTGAATCCATTGACCTGGCCACCTTCTCACCATCTTCCCCTCCCCGCTCTGTACTCCCTCCCCTGACCAAGCATCCAGCCTCTCCCCTCTTTTCCTACGAAACTCCTTGGGAAAACCCAAACCTGGATGAATGCAGACATTCCCTGCACTGTGCAGCCAATAAGAAAGGAAGGGCAGGAGACTCCAGGACTGTGAAAACCTGCTCAGCCTCACTCCCAATAATGCAATCAAAGAGATGCAAATAGGGGCGTCCTGTCAGCTCAGTTGGGTGATGCTCCTAACACCAGGGGTGCCAGTTGGATCCCCACATGAGCCACTGTGAGCTGCGCCTCCACAACTAGATTGAACAACTACTTGACTTGGAGCTGATGGGTCCTGGAGAAACACTTAAATAAAAAAAAAAAAAAGTTAAAAAAAAAGAGAGATGCAAATAAACGGCATGACATCTGGGAATGCTGACTTGGCTGGGTTGGTCCCCCTCCCGCCCCTGCCGTGGGTAACAGTGAGAAACTCTGGACAAAAACATATAGCTTTCAAAAATCTATTTGAAGGCATGGAGTGAGTAAATGGCAGAAACTGGAAAGAAACCCATCCTTGAAAAAAACCGAAACTGCAACCAATGAGATGTGTGCATTTGTGGCAGCAGGTCTGACAGACACTTCTCAAAGGAGGCTGTATGACAGACACATGGAAAAGAGCTCAGCACCATCCATCATGGGGACGCAAATGAGAGCCACGGTGCGATACCACGCCACAGCCACAGCCACCGTGAAATTGGAAGAGTGGCCACAGCAAGCACTGGGGGGAATTCTGACATGGCATGCCACCTTGGAAAGGCGTGGCCAGTTTCTCAGGAAGTTAAGTATGCACCTGCCATTTGTCCCAACGATTCCACTCCTAGGTGTCATCCAGGAGAAATGAAACGTGTCCGCAAAAGGACCTCACGCAATGGTCAGAGTAGCTTTGTCCATATGACCAAAGACTAGAAACCCAAGTGTCCAGCAGTTGCAGAATTGACACACTGATTCACGCAATGGAGAGCATGCAATAGCAAAGGGGAGGGGCTGCCGTACACACGACAGTGGGTGCATGTCACCGCTGTGAGGGCAGAGAGCGCGCACCTGTCAGAGCTCCTGTGCGGGGAGAGTGCCTGACTGGGAAGGCCACGAGGGACTTTGGGACGTGTGGACATTTCTAAAGTTTTATAGAGGGTGTACTACGTCGGTATAGCCATTTGTCAAAATTTACAGTTAAGATTTTTGCATTTCAATGCATGAACTATAAAGATTACAATAGTCCTGGGAGGACAAGAACAGATGAAGGTCTAGATGTGCCCAGAATGACGGCTCGAGAGCTGTGGAAACTGGGGGTGGGTGCAGGGAGTGTACTTACTGTACGAGGCTGTGGGCAACCACTCTGTAATACGTCACCAGCAGGGTCTGAGTTGGCACACCGTTGGTTGGGAGGGCCACTTGACAACTGCCGTCCACATTACAAGGGCACAAATGCTTTGACCCAAGAGCTCTAGGACTCGTCCTGGGGATAAGCTCCCACTTCCATGGGAGGTGCTAGAGAGTCGTGCGATATGGGAAAGCATTGGAAAAGGCGGCAGTGTCCTTCCCAGGAGACTGGATAAACATGGTCCTTGCGTAGCACAGGATACTATGAGCCGTGGAAGTGAAGGCGCTCTGATATTAAGTGAAAGTTATAAAGTGCAGAAGTCTGTAATAGCTCTCCCTCCCTTTGAGGAAAAAGGCGAAATTACAAGCGTGCGAATATACATTTGCATTTGCCTAACATATTCCTGGAAGGATGTTTAAGAAATAGATAACGTGGAAATTTTGGTCACTTGTAGGGAGGGAATTTGATGCCTGGAGCATGGGAAAAGCGGGGAGACCTTTTTTTATCTTGAGTCACATTACCAATGATTATTGGTTACCAACACAAATGAACTGGATTAAAATTTGAAGCCTCTTCCTTCATCCATGTTTCCTTGCATTTTCCTGTTCTTTCCAACAAGACTTCTCACGTGACTGCTTAATTCTGTGTACTTTCTATTTCCTTTTCCCCAAAGTATTGTTTTTATCTTTATTCTTTGTCATTAAACGATATAGACAGGAACTGCACCCTGCCCCCGCCCGCTCTGTGCCCCCACCCCACTTGTCCATGACTTCGGTTTCTACGATTACTCATTTCTTGGGTATTTGCCAGTGTTTCTTTTTGTAAATACAAGCCAGTATTCCTCCCCATCATTACCCCCAAAAGGTGGCAAAGCACGTGTGGGGACAGAGCCCCAAAGAGCAGTTTCCAGGCTCTCAGCCTCACATAGAAAGGTGCTGGCTTAGGTAGTAAATGGCCATCGACTGTGATCAAATGGCCAGCAGCTGTGGCTACTTGGCCGTCAGCTGTAACCAGTGAGCCATTGGGCCCTAATATAACTGCTGTGGCTACGCTAGCAGAAAATGGGGGCTACTAAGAAGATGGTGGCTGAGCCTGCAAGTGGAACAGTGAGGATTGCGAACAGTGTGGCTCCTGGTTCCTGTGTCTCCAATCCAGCCACCAGCGAGAATATAGTAATATGACTCCCCTACCTATGGCTCCGTGGGTGTTCCTTTTTGGCCTCACCATATCCTGTGTTCTTATGTGGGGAGCGGGAGCTGAGACCCCGCCTGACACCCTGCATGAGAGCACGTATGCTGTTCTGCACGTTGCTTTTTTTCACTTAAAAACAGACCAGACATATTTCCACATCAGCACACGGACACTTCCATGACCCTTTGCTTTGTACGCAGCTGCAGTGTTTCATAGTGTGGTCAAACCTCTGTGGATTGTCTCCTAGAGAAGGACATCAGGGTGGTTCCCTACACACGGACACCTGGGTGGTGCCCAAAGTTCTGCTGTTGTAAGCAAACAACCTTGTCGTGCACCGTGGCACAGGGAGGGACGGGACACAGACCTCAATGTGTAGGAGCACCTGTGAGCAAGTCAGACCGCCTGCGCCCATCTTCTTTTCCCCGGGTGGTTATCAAACTGGGATTTTTCAAAAATTGACGGGTGAAAAAGGGCACCTCAGTATCATTTGAGCCCGCGTCTCTCTTACTGAGTGAGGTTAAAGAGCTCCTCCTGTGTGCATGGCTCACCCATTTCCTTTGGGTGATTCTGCTCATGTTTTTTGCCCATTTTCCTACTGGGCATTTCTACTTCCATTGCAGTGTTAAGGAAATCACCATTTTTTTCTTACTTTTTTTTTTTTAATGGTTTCACTTCTTTACATTTGTACCATTGATCATTTTAGTTTTAACTGGTATGTGACCAGGCTATGGGTCTAACTTTATCATTCTTCAGATTTACTAAAATTGTCCATCTTCACCCTCCCTGGCCAGAGAGCAACCCTTATGGCATGAATTCCCACTGCCGAGCTGTTTGTGGCCGCCCCTTCCTTCGCTCTGTCCACATTCTCCCTGCAGCCGTGCTGCATGGCTGCACTGCGTGGGGCTTTAGCACGTGTTACGATCTCTGGGAGGACCACTGCTCTCCTTCCTCTTCTTTTTTCAGAGTTTTCTTGACTATTTTTGCCTGTTCATTTTCCATGTGAAGTCTCGATTCAGCTCATCTAGTTCAAGGGGAAAAGCTGTTTACTTTGCCACCCACTCCGACACACCTTCTCTCCCACTCCTCCAAACTGCTCAAGAAACAGTTTCACGAGGCTCTCACATCATCACACTCCCTCCTCGATTTCTCAGCAGCATTTTGCTCAGCTGACTCCCTCCTTCCCATGCGCCTCTCCATGTTCTTTCTACCTCACCGGCTATTCAGCTCCACTGGATCTCTCGGGCTGGCACTCAGCCGCAGCTGACTCTCTTCTGTGAACGCCCATTCCTTAGGGAGTCTCTTTCCATTGCGACAGGTGCCATCTTTTGCTGGTGCCCCCTGAAGCCATGCTGCCCGCTGTAAGCTCCCGACTCCACTCACGTATGCAACACCCACGCACACGTCCTGAGTACCTTCCAGGAGCACAACATGAACTGCCCGTACCCCCAACAAACCCCTTCCTCACCCAGCTGCCCCCATTTACTAGATAGAAGCCCTCGTGAGCCCGTGTTCAAGCTGGGAGCCTGGATGTCACCCTTGGTTCTTACCGCACTCCCCACTCCCACAAAGTCCTGTGCTTTCTGCCTGCCTAGTATATGTCGGGTCTCTCCACCTCCAGGGCCAACACCCTAGTCCAAGCCAGTCAGCCTCCAAACAGTCCCCGGAGCGGTCTAACAACGGCTGAATTAGATCCTGTCAGTTGTGCGCTTCTCGTGCACTCGGAAGGCCGTCCACTCTGCTCGCCCCGTGCGCCAGGACCAGCCTGCCCACTGCCCGCCTCGCCCAGCGCCCGTCCGCAGCCTCTGCGCCCGAAGGACTGGCGTCACCAGCCTTGGACCTTCGCTCCGGGTGCTTTCATGCCCGCCTTAGTCATCCCTGGCGGGGCGGCTAGAAGGGGTTGGGGCTCGGGGACTGGGGTGCGAACGTCCGGGTCCCAGGTTACACGCCCCCTCCTCACTCTCTATTAACACCTGCCCGTTTCTTTGATGCCACCGGGGCGTTTCTAGAGAGACACGTCGTCACGCCCCGCCCTCCCCGAGTTGACACCGCGGCTGGACAGGTGGCACCAGAAGGCGGGCTGCTGGAGAAAGTGCCCTGCACCTCCGACGGAGGACACAGGCCGCCGACTCAGCCGGCGGGGAAGCAGCCACCCTCCACTTCGCCGGCATCTCACCCGGAAGTCGCCGGCCAGACTGCGCACGCGCAGTCGCCCATCCCTCGCGCTCAGGCGTCACGTGGGGTGGCGCGCGGCCCGCTCCATATAGTCCCCCCGGAAACGCGAGCGGGGCCGCGGGTTCCGCTCGGCCGCGCTGGGTGATTAAGTTACGTGTGGACTGAGGTTCCAGTGTTCGCTCCGGGAGGACCGGACTGTGCAGTCGGCTGACTTGTGTCCTCAGGGCTGCCCGCGGGGCCGACTTCCTGCGCGCTGGATGAGAATAACTGAATGAATGAGCCACAGTCGTTCGCTGGAACTCGGCGCCGACTTCCCCGTCGGATTTACCTGTTGGACTTCCTTCCCTGTGCGCCTCCTTGCTGGGCGATGGCGACCTGAGGATAGGGACCCTGTCTTTCTGGGCGTGTCCATCAGTGCCTGGCACTGTTACTTAATATTGGAGGCACGGACGAACCATTCTCAAGCGCCCCGCGGCCACCCAGGGTGGGCAGCAGGAGCCGAGGAGCTCCCCACTGCGCTTCCGGCTACGTCACACTGGCCAGAAGCCTGTCACGGCCAAGACTGGGCAGCACGGTTAGCGGAGTGGGCACTAAGCCTGGGCGGCGGGGGCTGCAAAAGAGCAGAGTGGAGGGCTGTGCTGGACATCTCGCACTGTGGCTGCTGCGCAGCAGTTCTCAGTATCCTTTCTGCCTTTTGATAGTTCCCACATCATGAATCCTCTTTCCCACTTCTTTTTCCTTCTCCAAGCCGTTGTTTCTCAGTCTAGTTGTGTAGGACACAGCTCCCTGGCCCAGGCTGGTATGAGCCTTGCGCTCCACTCGGTTGAGACAGTCAGTTGCCAGTCCAGTCGGGTCCCAGTCGGTGGTGGCTGCTCACAGCAGCCCAGCTCCAGGGAGAGCTGTTGTTCACGATCTTAGCTGTAGAGGGCGCAGCTCACCGGCCCGTGTGGGACTCGAACCTGCGAACTCCCAGGTGTTAGGGTGTTAGGAGCACGGCACTCCAACCACCTGAGCCCAGGCCTGCTTGCCTCTCATTTTCCCACTTAGAATTCAGAAGAATGACATTGATCTGCCTCCCCTCGCCAGTAGGGCAGGCATCCGACTTCTGGTGTGAAGGGGCTGCTACACCAGGACATCTGTGGGCAGCTGGGTCTGCTCCCAGTAAAGGCAGCATACTTCTGGGCTGGAACGGTGTCAACTTCCTGCTGCTGCAGAGACAGTGGTTCTGGGCTTGGTGGGGACAGTAGATCCCTCATCCAGACCTGTCTGACTGGGGGTCTGCGCACTGTTCCCAGAAGCTTAGCCTGCTCGGTGAGTCATCTTATAACTTCTTATAAATCCCTGTCTGCTTAAACAAGCTAGAGTGGATTCTGTTATCTGTAACGGTTATGCGCTGGATTGTGTACCCCAAACACTGTGTTGAAATCCCAAGCCCTGCTACCTATGAATGCGACCTGATTTGGAAATAGGGTCTTTATAGATGTCATCAAGTTAGGATGAGGTTACTAGGGTGGGCCTTAATCCTATTCAACTGGTGTCCTTATAAGAAGAGAGGAGTTTGGACACACACACACACACACACACACACACAGGGGAGAACGCCATGTGACGACAGAGGCAGAGGCTGAAGTGCTGCAGCCACAAGCCAAGGAATGTAGCACCTGCACCCACCACCAGCAGCTGGAAGAGGCAGGAAGATTGGAGCCTTTGTGGTACCTCAAATACATCTCAAGAAAGTATGTTCAGGCTTCTTTTTTGTCAAGAGAAGGGGACATGGGAGGGGCAAGAGGTGATTGACCACCGCTGACATTGGAGTGCCAGCAAGGGTCCGAGGAAGATTGTGAAACTTCCTTGTTCTTAGTCTGTTGACTCTAGTTGATCTGAGTCTCGTCATGAGGTTCCTGCATATCTTTGATAAAAAAAATCATGATTTTTGTGCCTACTTTCCTGCCTCATTGGGAGAGGCACTTTTTGGTAAGGGCTCGTTCTGTAAAACAAGCCAGGAGCAGAATCCCTCTAAGGACTGGCATGTCTGTGTGCGAGACTAAGCAGGAGCCCTTAGCCTGGAGGCCATGGGCACAAAGCAAGCCTGTACAAGAGGGAGTCGGAGAGGCCAAGCATGTCACTCTGTTGCACAAGTGGCCGTGCTTGAACCTGGATGTGTGCCCACCAGCATCGTGTCCCACCCAGGCCAGACCTGTGGACAGGGCCTGAACAAGCAGGGGAAGCAGGCTTGTGCTGTTTGGGCAGGAATTCTGTGGTTTCAGGTTCCCGGAGCATGGTGGGGAAGGAAGGGAGGTAGGCTGTGAGGGGCATATTCCCTGGGTGGGAGGAAGGCCAGGGCAGGGGACTCTAATGAATGGGCCCTGGGACAGTGCCCATACTCTGGGGCTGAGGGCCACACTGTCCACTGCTCTCCATACTTCAGAAGTGGGTCAGTGCTTCTGATTTAGTTCTCTAGGGCTGTTGTAAAAAAGTGACATAAATTGGGTGGCTTGCAACAAGAAATTTATTCTCTGGAAGTTCTAGAGGCCAGAAGCTCGAGGTCAGGTGTCAGTAGGGCTGACCCTTACTTTAATCACATCTGCAAAATCCCATTTATTGTGTGAGGTCCTGTGTACACAGCTTCCAGGGTTCCAAGGATTAGGACATGGACCTCTTTGGGGGACCATTATTCACAGTCACCATCCCTGTTATTCAAGTCTTTAACGGGATACTAATTTCAGTTTCCTGAAGGATATGCTGTGTCTTTGGGTTATATTTTTGGCAAGGCTGGAGTGCTGCTTGGTCCTTCCTGCCCATGGCATAGTAAGAAAGATATTTGGTCTTTGTCCCCAGTCCCTGGCACAGAGCTCCTAAAACAGCGGGAATTTCCTGAGTGTCAGGAGTGTCTTGTTATATGTAAGGAGCCCTTTTGGATAATACCTGCCTTCATGCTAATGAGGTGACTTAGGGTGGGGTCCCTTGATAGCCTCTGTCTCCAGAAACACCACGTGAGTAGAGGGTTGGACCTCTGGGGAAGGTGGAGATGAAGCTCCATAAAAACCCCTGAAGAACAAGATTTGATGAACTTGTTGGTTGGTTACCCTCCATGAGTCAGGAGGGTAACGCACCCCAGTTCCACGGGGACAGGAGCTCCTATGCTTGGGACCCTTCCGCCCCACCCCCCCGCCCGTGGACCGCTTATCTGGCTGTCCATCAGTGTCCATTGTAAGAAATGGGTGTTTCCCGGAGTTTTGTGAGTCGCTCTAGCAAATTATTGAACCCAAGCAGGGAGCACAGGAACCCCGATCGTCACATCATAGTCAGAAGCACAGGTGACAGCCTGCATGTGCAGGTGGCGTCTGCAATGGCACCATCTCAGGGGACTGAGTCCTTGGTCTATGATGTCTGATGCCATCTCATGTAGACAGTTAGGTTCAGAGGGCACTCCGTCGGTGTTCACCTAGAATTAGGGAGTTGCTTGGTGTGGGAGAGCCAGCCCCCCTGCCCCCAGATCTGATGTCAGGAGCGCTGGGACCCGAAATGGAGATGACACCTGTGGCCAAGTCTGTCTAATTTCAGTGCATTCAGGAACTCGGGAGACAACCTAGGACAGGTCCAAGGGACCCCTGGCCCCACTATGAAATGGACCTGGTCCAAACTTACTCCCCAACCCTCCACACTGACATGGTGGCACTCAGAGGCCACGGTGGTGTCCATTCAGAGCAAGTATGTGATAACCCCCAGAGTCCCTGACCCAATATGCAAATAGAAAAGTGAGTATTTGGGATGCCAGGTGCTGACAGGCCGAGGTGAGGACTGGCCTGCCTGGCCTGGGCCCTGAGGAAATTTGGGCAGAGGGAGACAGGCATAGCTTGTTGGCATGTGGGTGCAGCAAGGTGGCGGTGTGTGGAGCTGAGGGAGGATGGGGAAGGCACACAGGCCGCGCAGCCCCGTGGAGTCCAAGTGAGTGGGCACTGCTGGAGGGTTTGTCGCGCTAAGGGACGGGATCAAGCATGGATTCTGACCGCATTCCCTGGCTGCTGTGTGGACGCAACAAGGTGAGGAGGAAGGAACGTCTGCAACAGCGCAAGCCAGCTGTGCAGGGGTGCCGGTGGGAGGGCTGGGAGCCGGGCTGTGGGAGGCTGCAGGACCTCGGTTCTTGTGCTCGGGTGACCCGGACCCTAGGAGGATGGGCCACAGCTGTCTCTGCCGGCCCTGCAGGGCAAACCGCGCGCTTTAAGTTCCCAAATGACGGTTCCCCCCGCAAGTGGTTTGTTCCATTTGGGAAGCTGTGAGGACTGGGGCAGCTGCACAGGGGGCATCCGAAGTCATCCCCAGGCCACACGGTGGCCAGCTCTGCGCTGGTGCTCTGTGGCTACGAGAGGCATCTTGGAACTGGGTGTCTTCATAGAGAGAGGCCCCTGTCCTAGCCTCTGGGCTCTGTCAGCATCCCCAGGGTGGCCTCAAGGCCGCGTGGTCTGGTCCCCGCGACCAGCGCGCCACCTGGCGGTGCCGCGCCGCAATAGCGCCCCGCGCGGGGCTCCCCTCTTTCCGCGCTGCGCTAAGAGACTTCGCGGCGTAAACCCCCGCCGCCGCCGAGCGCGGAACTGAGGGGAGATGCAGCACTTCTAACACTCCTGACGCGGATGGACTCGGTTCCCGCCGGGGGTGGAGGGCGCAGGCCCAGAGGGCAGACACTGGGGGTGCCCCCTCTCCATCCGTTCTAGGCAAGAGGACGGGAGAAAGCTGAGTGTCTGCGGGGGCGCGGGAATCAGGGGTGCGATAGAAGAAGGATGGGGGTGTTCTTGGGGAAGTGGAAGGGCGTCGCGGTGGGGGTGACTGCACGTGCTAAGACCTGTCCGCAGCTGGGAAGTTCAGGTCTACAGTGACACGGACTCCCGGAGACTAGAGAGGAGAGGGGTGACTGGTGATGAACTCGGGGGTCCTAGGAGAAATGGGAAGCAGGGGGTTCAAGCGGGCGCTCGACGTGGTGGGGTTTGCACGCAGGAAGGGGACTTGGTGTACTGAGCGGAGAGCTGGGGGGCTGCTGCCCTGGTCCTGGCGCCCCGCAGTGGTGAAGGCCCGCGTGGTCGACCCGGCATGGGAGGAGGGGTCAGTGAGGCAGGGCCCAGTTCCTGGTACCAGGGTACAGGGATGGTTGGGAGGTAACAGGGAGGTGACCTCAGCTCTGGCACCGGCTTGGGGGCTGTGGTAGAAACAGGGGAGCAGAAGAGGCCTGTTGGGGACCAGGTTGTGGGAGCGGCCGGCACAGGCCTGTGTTGAAGCCGTGGGGTGGGTGCAGGCAGCGGCCAGTGAGGGACTGGAGGAGCCCAGCAGAGCGCGGGGGGACCTGGAAGGGCAGCCCTGTGTCTGCGGGGCGGGGCGATGACAGGCCAGGGTCGGGTGGGGACTCGGCAGGGGCCTCTGCACGGCTGGCGTGGGGGCGGCAGCCCTGGGGCAGGAGCTGTGGGGACTGTGCTCCTGCCCCCCAGGACTGTGGGGGTTTCGCTGCTGTGCCTGGCCCGCCCTCTGCCGCTTCTTCCTCTCCTGTGGGCCATGAGCCCGGGTAGCTCGCGGCCAAGGCCTAGGGGGCCCCAGTGCCAGGGCTCCCCCTTCTGCTGGATTCTCTCCAAAACACTTGCTGCAGCCGCTCCCCAAGGCTGCTCCCTCTGGGGTCTCTGCAGTGGGACGTCCCCCTGCGCCTTCACGTGCCCAAGGCGCTGTGTGGGTGGCCCCAGGTGCTGTCGGATCCCCTCGCAGCCCACGCGGGTGGGCGTGGCTCGGTGGCCTTCAGCGCGGGGGCAGGTGACAGCACGGATTACTGTCCCCTTCCTGTGCCCGGCAGCCGCAGGACGGAAGCCGACTGTGGTCTGGGGTGTCGGAGAGGGTTCCGGGACCCAGGGCCTCGGTGAGCTGGGGCGGTTTGGAGGGAGAGGGCAGGCCAGGCAGGGGAGAGAGAGGCTTCAGTGGACGCCAAGCCGAGGGCAGGTCCTGGGAGCTGGGATGAGGTCCTGGCTCACACAGTTTCCCTCCCATCATTGTACCCTGGCCCCACCCCGTCCTTCCCCGCCCGGGCTGCTCCCAGGATAAAGTGTTCATGTGAGGTTTTTTGTTTTGTTTTGCTTTTTAAAAAAGCTTGTCTCATGTGTACGCTAAAAATCATGCTTTGTTTCTTCATTTAACATGTTTTCATTGAGGAGTAGTGTCCAAATCTTAAGTGTACAGTTAGATAATGTTCACGCATGCAGACGCCCCTGTAATCACCCGTGTTCACGTGCCCCCGGGGCATCCTGGTGCCACTCAGTCAGGCTGCCCACAGGCGGCGCTGCTCTGACCTCCCCCCCGCTCAGCAGCTTTGCCTGCTTTGAATTCCATCTGAATGGCTCAGGCAGTCCACTCTCACTTTTTTCACTCAATAGTATGTCTATGAGATGCATGGACCTTGGGGCACGGGGTGGCCTCCATGGGTGACGGAACCCACCCCCATCCCTGGACATGGGGTTCCAGTTTGGGGTTACTGGGAGTGAAGCCACTTCCGGTTATCCTTGTATGTTCTTTTGGTGGATTTAAGTGTGCTTTTCCCTTTATTTTGTATTGAAGTGTGATACATATGTATCAATATAGAATCAAACACACAGATCTTTACGGCAAAGTAGTTGCAGGATGATGTTTATACGCAATGTTTGTAATTCCTCTCTTTTCATTCTCTTTTTAAAAACTTTAAAGATTAAGATATAATTCATATCCCATAAAATTTACCCCTTTAAATAAGTGTGTAATGCAGCAGTTTTTAGTATATCCACCACCACATCCATCACCGCAGTCTAGTTCTAGAACATTTCACCACCCCTACCAGAGGCCATTAGCAGTCACTCCGCTTCCCTCCCTTCCGCCAGCCCCTGGTGACCACTATTCCTTCTGGAATCAAAATATGTGTCTTTTGTGTCTGGCTTCTTTCACTGAGCACAATGATTCCAGACTCGTGTTGTGGCATTTCAGTCTTCCTTCCTCTTCATGGCTGAATAATATTCCACTGTATGGATAGGCCACATTTTGGCCACATTAGGCTTACCCGTTCATCCTTTCATGGACTTTGGGGTTGTTTCTCTCTTCAGCTTTATGAATAGCTACAAACATTCACGTACAAGTTTTGTGTGGATGTATGTTTTCATTTCTCTTGGTTGTATATCCAGAAGCAGAATTGCTGGGTCATATGGTAACTCTCTGTTTAACTTTTTGAGGAACTGCCAGACTGTTTTCCAAAACGCCTGCACCATTTTCCATTCCCAGCAGAACTGCACGAGGGTTCCAATGTCCACATCCTCACCAACACTGGTTACTGGGGCTCCTTTTGATCCTAGCCATCCTGTGGGTGTGAAATGACATCTTATTGTGGTTTGAATTTGCATTTCCCTACTGACTAATAATACTGAATATCTTATCCTGTGCTTATTGGTCATTTATGCGTCTTCTTCAGAGAAATGTCTATTCAAATCCTTTGCCCGTGTTTTAATTAGGTTATTTGTCTTTATTATTATTGTGCTGTAAGAGTTCTTTATGTATCCTGATTATTAGACTGTTATCAGATATAAGGTTTGCAAATAATTTCTCCCACTTTGTGGATTGTCTTTCCACTTTCTTGATAGTGTCCTTTGAATCACAAAAAATTTTTAATTTTTGGAAGTCAAATTTATCTGTTTTTCCTTTTGTTGTTTGTGCTTTGGGTGTCATGTTTAAGAAAACACTGGCAAATCGAAAGTCATAGATACTCACTTCTGTATTTTCTTCTTAGAGCTTTGTAGCCCTAGCCCTTACATTTGGTGTTTGATCCATTTTGAGTTAATTTTTGTATATGGTGTGAGGTTTGGTCCAATGTCATTCTTTTGAGTATAGCAATCCAATCGTCCCAGCACCATTTGTTGAAAAGACTACTCTTCCCCTCATTGAATTATCTTGCCACTCTTGTTGAAAATCAATTGCGCATAAATGTGAGGGCTGATTTCTGGACTTTTGGTTCTGTTCTGTTGATCCATATGTTACATTATGTCAGTATCATACTGTCTTGATTACTGTAGACTTGCATAAATTTTGAAATTAGGCAGTGCGAGTTCTCCAACTTTGTTCTTCTTTTTAAAGATCGCTTTGGTTATTTGGGGGGCTCTTGCATTTCCATGTGAATTTTAGGAAAAGTTTGTCAATTTCTCCACCGTCATATGTTATTTTCCATTCTTTAAATAATGGGTACAAAGTGGTATTTCATGGTAGTTTTGTTCAGCATCTTTTCATGTGCTTAGTGGCCATTTGTATCTTTGGAAAAATGTCTTTTGCCCATTTTTGAATTGGGTTGGTTTTTTTTGTTGTTACTGAGTTGCAGGAATTGTTCATATAGTCTGAATATTAATCCCTTCTCAGATATGTGATTTTTCAAACATTTTCTCCCATTCTGTGGGTGGCCTTTTCATTCTCTTGATAATGCCCTTTGATTCACCAAGTTTTCTAATTATGATGAAGTTCAATGTATGTATTTTTTTCTTTTGTTACCTGTGCTCCTGGTGTCATACTTGAGAAAGTGTTGCCTAATCAAATCATGAAGATTTTATTCTAAGAGTTTAATAGTTTTAGTTCGTAAGTTTAAGTCTTTGATCCACTTTTGTACATGACATCAGGGAAGGGTCCAACTTCATTCTTTCGCGTATGGATATCCAGATTTCCCAGCACCATTTGTAGAAAAGACCGTGCTTTCCGTAGTGAATGGTCTTGGCACCTTGGTTAAAAACTATTCGACCATATACGTGAGGGTTTATTTCTGGGCTCTGTATGCTTTTCCATGGCCCTGCACGTCTGTCCTAAGCCAGCACCACACTGTTTTAATCACCATGGCTTTGCAGTGAGTTTCAAAGTCGGGAAGTTTGAGTCCTCCAACTTTATTCTTTTTCAAGACTGTTTCGGCTGTTTGGGGTCCCTTGCGATTCCGTATGAATTTGGGGATTGATTAGCCTTTCTATTTCTGTGGGAAAAGGCTGTTGGGATTTTTGTAGGGATCGTGTTGGGTCTGTTGGCTGCTTGGGGTGGAACTGACATCTTTACGATGCTGAGTCTTCCTATCGATGAACATGGGTGCCCTCCCCTTCACTTAGTCCCTCATCAATTCCTTTCCTCAGTGTTCTGTGGTTGTGAGTCACAAGGCTTTCACTGACTCAGTTAGCTTTACTCCTGAATAGTTCATTCTTTTAGATACTATCATAGAACGAAACTTTCTTAATTTCCTTTTTTCTCCTGAATGATGTTTGATCTTAGTACTAAGCACTACCTAATTTTTAGATATATTTATTTGCTTACTTTCTGTCTCCTTAACTAGAATAAAACTTTCATAAGGGCTGGAGCTTTCATTTGTTGCCAGTCTTGGCTCTTAAAACAGCGTCAGGCACATGGTCCAGCATGAAACTCTTCCCTGCATCACCGAACGAAGGAGCCGTTTGTCTGTACCACCATTCGCTTTATTTACTGTAGTTTTTACCTCTCGTGCCACTATAAAGAATGTTGCACCAGACAACTGTGAACGTATATTTTCTGCAACAGAGGTTTTATTTTTATGGCAGAAATTCTCCATCGGGACTGATGTCCATTTGTATTTTTAATCATATTTGTGGTTGACAGACTGCTTCCCAAGGTGTGGTAACGATTCTCATTTCCACTGTCAGCATCTGAAGGTCCCTGATCCCTTTTGCCCAGGCCCACTAGGCACTGGCCTGACTTCAGTGTGTGGCAGGCAGTGGACTGCGGAGCCTGTGGCGGGGCGGTGGGGTTCAGTGGCATTTTCCTGATAGCCGGTGAACCCACGTGTTTGTCCACCATTTGTCTCTGCTCTTCTGTGGCTTGCTTACTTCTACTTTGTCCCTCTTTCACTGGTTTTTAAAAATCTGTTTATTGTCAATTTCCAAGAGCCTTTGGTATATTATGATATTCATCCTTTGTCGGTTGCTTGCTTTACAAATACATATTTTTCCAAATTTATCATTTTTATATTGAGTTTGTTTATGGTATCTTTTTTCATACAAAACTTAATATTTCTATCAAGTCAAGTATATCTACCGTTCTTTTATAGTTTAGGGTCCAGCTTGAGTTAAGGCGCTCTTCTCCACCCTAGATAACATATGTGCTGACCTAGTGTTTTCCAATTATTTTGATTTCCACAGCTCATCATTTAATCGATCTGGTCTTAACATTGACGCACCGTGCAAGTCTATCCTCGCTGTGCCACAGCGCTTAGCAGTCACCTGCCCTTCCGCACTGAAGTTGCCTTCCTCGTCTGTCGTGAATGAGGTTCTCCTGCACAGCGGTGACTATTTCTAGAACTTCGATTCCTGCCGATGGATCTCTGTGTCTCCCTACATCAGTGTCTTGTTTCCTGGGTTGCAGTAGCTTCAGAGGTTGGCCTGGCCCCTGGGGAGGCACATCCTTGCTCTTTTCTATTCTCTCCTTGGGCATTTATTCCTCCACATAAGTTTTAGGATCATTTTAACCACTGGAAAGTTCTTCTGGGGTTCTAACTGGCATTGCTTTTCTTTCTTCAAAACTTATACCATTCTGTAAGATTTCATAGCTTTCCTCATAGGTCCTGTGCCTGCCTTAGTGAGCTTCTTCAGTTTCTTATATTTCTTTGTCACTGACTTCTAGATTTTCCATCCCGGAAGAACGGAAGAAAGGAGTTATTGGAACAGAAGAAAGAAGATGGTGGTCCCACACCTTTCTCCTGTTGCCAGCTCACCACATTTTGTTAACAGCCGTTGTTTCTACTGGAATCTCTTAGATTGTCCAGTATCCAAGGATATCCTCAGAGAATGCCTTCGTGATCCTTCTTTACCATGCATATGCTAATTGTGTCACTGTGGTCTGTGTCATAAATGGGATGGCTGTCCTCTCCTTTTGCACCGGCTGTTATCAGCAGGGTTGGGGTTGGGCAGTATGGAATAGACTCAACCTCAGAGCTGTCTGTTCCAGAGGCCAGCAGAGCTCTGCACCTCCCGGACCTCCCCAGGGCCTGTGCTCGCCATCCGGGCTGGGTCCCTGCAGGACAGACCCGGCTCCCAGCCCTACCGTCCCTCCCAACAGCTCACCAGGGGAGATTTTGATGACCAGTCCCTGCCTGCCTGGAGCCAGGGGTCCCATGGGGCAGCCCAGGCCCCTCAGGGCTCCCCTCCGCCGAGGGGAGAGTGGTGGCCTGCTGCTTAAAGACGGTGATGGTGAGGCTGGAGGTAAGGGGTGGGCTCAGGGGGGTCCCTACTGGGCTCAGGTGGGTGCCTTGACCTTGAAGGCCACAGGGAGCTGGTTTGTGTTTTGGGGTTGCCACTGCCGGCAGACACAGGAGCCAGACCACAGGTCCGGGAAAAGGGATGAAGGAGGCCAGGCCTCCCCGTCATCTGCTTGCTCAGGATCCCAGGATCTGGGGGAATAAGCTGCCGTCCTCCCACATGGTCCCAAGGCAGGTGGGGGGCCCTGCCCTCAGCTAAGGGGGGCCGTGGGCCCTCCTTCCCCACCCCAGCACGCCCTCCCCCCCGGAGCTCCCTGCCCCCACAGGTCAGGCCTGCCCAGAGCCTGGCCTGCAGCCTGCAGTGGCCAGCCCTCAGCCCGCCCTCCCCAGTGTCAGGAGTCCCTGACGCTGGGGACCCTCCAAGGCTATAGGATGCCCCGGAAGCACACCTGAGACAGGACTGGAGTGTGCACTGAGAAGGGTGGGGCGTGAGATGGGGATGGGAAGGCAGCCACAGTGGCAGCCGCAGCCCCACATGCTGGGGAAGAGCCCGGAGCAGCGTCCCCAGGAGCAAGGATGCGGGCGTGGATTCACAGCCCCCCCCACACTGTGCTGACGGCTGCTGTGTGAGGGTCAGCTGAGGCTGATCAGCTATGACACTTACCCATCCAGTCCTTCATTTCCATCTGCTTGTTTTTTCACAGATTCCAGGCTTCTGGTAAAATTCTCCATCTTGTCATTGTTTCTGGAATGTTTTAATCATAATTATTTAAAAATCCATGTCTAATAGCCCCAATACCTGGGTCCTCGGTGTCTGCTTCTTTTTCTCTAGTTTTTTGTTTGCTTTTGTTCTTGTCTCCTGGCATGCCTGGTAATTTCTGAGTGAATGTTGGATGTTTGTGCATGAAAACCTGTGTAGGGTGGGGACGAGTTTGTCTTCCTTTGCTGGGTGTCACATTCCGGGCCCCCCCCCCCCGAAAGCCTGGGTGTCTTCCAGATGGCTTCTCCTGGGTGCCAGAACTCCAGCTTCTCCCCGCAATGTCACCAGACCCCTACGCATCAGCCCTTTAGGCTTTTAGCTGCCACCCTCTGCTTGGCTTCTTAGCCCTCACCCCAAACAGCTTAGAAATGGGCAGATACCTGGAGGGAAGAAGAGACAGAGGGTGGGTGGTAGCCCTCAACACCGACACTTGTCTCCCGGGGCCTGTGAGAATGCGGAAAGCTCCGAGTTGCACGTCCCACCTGGCCCCTAAGCCCAGCACCATCCACAAATTAGCAGGGGTCCCCACGAGGAAAGCAGCTGAAAATGCCGGGCTCATGTCAGTGTGACCCTCTGGTCAGGGTGCTGACCCCTGGAGTCCTGGCTGCCTCGGTTGCTCGCAGATACCTTCAAACAGCTGTTTTTAAGTCCACGTTTTAGAGTTGCATTTGCTGCAAGGTTTTGTCTGATATTTGCTTTTGTCACATCCAGGAGCAGGAGTTTTTGCTTTGTGTTGAGAGTTTACTGCTGGGTACACGGAGTTTCATAATTATGATGGAAAATTAAATGGTTTAATAAATATAACCGGTGCTATAGGTTTGCTTGGTAGACATTAAAAATAATCTACTGGATGAGTTAATTGATGTAAGAAATTATTAAAATGATATGTGCGTCTTTGTATGCTTTAAGTTTTATAACAGAATAGTGAGAGACATCAGGTTGCATTTCTTTCAGTAAGAACCCTATTAAGAGAGAACACATATCAAGATACAGTATTTATTTTTTTCTTCTCTTCCTAAAATTGGAGCTGAGAGAGCCAGAACCTTAATTAAGCTCGTCCGGTTCCCCTGGTGTGTGGTGTCTGGGCAAGTCTTACCACTCGCCTAGTCCCCTCCCAGAATAGTCTGAACCCCCAGGGAAACAGCATGCTGGCTGCACGTCTGTCTTGTCCTGACACCTGGCAGTGGGTTTGCCGGGCCCTGCCTGCCTCCAAAGTCCTTGCCTTTACGTGGGACAATCCTGGCTTCTGCCTTGTTTGATTTGGACCCTGTGAGACCATAGGCCTTGCTGTGTTTTGTTTAACATGGTACTTCCCTATTCGAGCCACAGAACCAGGAGAAACAAGTCTGGGCAGCGTATGTGTTTGGTGTGCCGTGAACACCAAAGGGCCCCATGACATGTGGGAACGAGGTGCCTGACTTGGAGCAGCCAGCAGGCACGGCTGGCGGTGCCACCAGATGGGACAGAGCAGACGCCTGGACTCCAAGGCAGGTTGTGCATCATAATATATATAAATGCTGTTGAAACACGTTAAAAACTGTTGGCTTTTATTAAAATTTTCAAACATACAAAGAGCACATGTGCATGAGTTAAACTACACACAGGGAACTAAGGTAGAGTGTTGAAAATGTAAAATAAATCTGAGACATGAATCAAAATAAAAAGGCACTTGGCTGAATAAAAGTGCTATTTCGACACATCAAGACGTCCTGGATTGAGGCTGTAGAGACCCTCCTGTCACGAGCTCATGCTCACGGATGATAGAAGGGGCAGCACATCATCCCAGTGGCCTGTGTGTGGGTGGGACAATGAATCTGTGCTTGATCAGCCATCCAACAAAGCCACCTCTGGTGTCACTGCTTCAGCATCCAATGGGGAGACCCCATCTCCAGCCATTGTCTTCCTACAACGAACCCACATTTAACCAGAGCTGTGCCCACAGGTCTAGGGGTGGCTTTGCACCACCCAGTTCTGATGCATGAGGAGAATCCAAGTGACCGGCAGGGAGGCAACCAGGCTGTACAGGTGCCACCCTCTCTCGAGTGTCCTGACTTGTGGGGAGCACTTTCTTCTGTCCCCTCCTGAGCTAACCCTCGGGGACCAGTCTGGGTAGAGATGGTGGAGCAACACCTGGGGAGAAGAGCTTCGAGAAGGTCACTTGCTAATAGGACAGCAGTGGTCACCCATCAGCAGTGCTACCACCCACCAGTGGCAGTTTGCACACAGAGAATACAAGGGTGAACACCAGTAAGTCTTCCTGATTGACGTCGTCGTGCCTTTCTTTGTGGTCCCTTCCTAGGACGTGCTCCTGGCCGAGAGCTGTGAGGGCTGATGGCATGGACGTCGCGAGCAGACTCTCTAGAGCTTGGCCCCAGCCAGTGTCCTCCAGGTCTTCCGGCTCATGGGCCACCCTGGAGGAGGGCTGATGGAGCTGTTTCCCAACTTCATCCCGAAAGAGAAGACACCTCACTGGGGGTCCCCAGGTGGTCCCCAGGAACAAAGGCTCAGTGCTCAGTAGGCACGGCTGAGGGGGGTAGGGCTAACACATTTTTATCTAAAAAATACATAATATCACTCAAGTTGACTTTTCTTTCATAGAAACATTTATTACCAATATTCTAAGACACAGTGTGGAGGAAGCTGATATGAACACACTAGTGACATTGATGCTGCCACAGAGCTGCGACCAACAGAACATTCAACACGAAGCAGCTTACATGACAGTGAGGACTGTTTGCTTGTTTGACTTCATAACAGTAAGGTGTTCACCGGTGCGGGTCCAGTCTGCAATGGCAGGGTCTGGACTGGCCTCTCAGCTCTGCTCCTGGTCTCCTCTGGGTCACATGATGGCTGCTGCAGCACCACACATCACATCCTCACCCAGCAAAGGCAGCGAGTGGAGGGCGGTTTCTGACCGCCACTCCTCCCTTAAATGGGAGGACTGGCATCTCCAGAAGCACCTCTCCCACCCGCCGCCCACAGCAGACTTCCCCTCACATCTCCTTCACCAAAAACTGGGTCCGCACACCCTCTCCAAGGTCAAGAGCTCTCCACCGATGGCTGAAGGAACCTGGTTCTAGTGGAAGGGTCAGAGGGAGAGGCGTTGGGGCAGGTGGCCCTCGGTGCTTGCGTGGTGGAGAGCTGAGGCACAAGTGGCAAGAACATTCCATATTCTCTGAGGAAGGACCATGGGGGCTAGAGGAAGGCCCCAAAGTCCTTCACCGCCTTGTCCATCACGGGAGCTGCAGGGTCACGGGTAGGGGCGGGCAGCAATCACGAGCCTGGACCCCGAGCAGAGGCACACTGCGTTCCAGCCTGAGGGGCAACAGAAGATGACCAGGGCTTCCCGACTGGTGCTCCTCGTCACCACCGTCCCACAGCACAGGGCAGTCCTGCCAGCCACAGCCAGGAGCAGTGCAGGCATGGGGGTGGCAATGCGGACATGAATGCAGGGGAGGGGCAATGGGGGCGTGAGCGTGGAAAGGGTGTGGTTATTGCCCTCCCTATCTCGTGTTCCCCGTGTAGGTAGGGCTCTGCAACACCGTGCCCTTCAGGAGGGACGGGGGACATAGCCTCACAGCCCACATTCTGCACCAAGAGCCCAGGCCCCGTCCTGCCTCTCCCCCAAAGAATACAGCCAATTTTGTAATCATTAATACAGCTTCTGGTTTAACCAATTCAGGCAGAACCAAGGGCAAACAGGAAACAAGGTCCAGTGGCCATATGCAGAGGCCACCACGGTGAGTGACTGTGTAGAGGGACATGGGGGGCTGTGGGCTCGCTTAGTGTCAAGATGGTTCTGTGCCAGCCCACGGAGCTGTTGTGCCACGTCCAGCTCCCCTCACTGGTGCCCTTGGATCGACATGCTTTCTGGCTGCTTCTAGCTTCACCGTTAGGAGCAAAGCGGTGATGAGTGCTCACACGCGAACGTTCCCACAGGATGGATCCCGGGAGGTGGAAGGCTGGCCGGACGAGTGCCTTTGGAAAGCTGACTCCTCACCCAGAACCTCAGACTTACTCCGGCGAGTAATGGGGTGACTGTCTTCCCCATCCTCCCATCCCTTTTCAAAACTTCCAATGTTTGCCAGTCTTGTAGGTGGGCACTCTGATCTCAGGGGGCACGCACCCGCATTTCTCTGATTACAGGTGCATCTGTGTCCACGTTTCTTATCCACCCATCCCGCCAGCACTGGACACTGCGCTGCTGCCACCCTGTGGCTGTTGTGAGTGAGCCGGCTGTGAACATGGGGGCAGAAATACCTGTTCCTGTCCTTGCTTTCAATTCCCGGGGGGAATTCCACCCTGCGGTGGGATTGCTGGGCCATAAAACATCGTTCAGTTTTTAAGGTTTTGAGGACGCTCCATACTGTTAGTGGCTGTGCCATTTACGTTGCCACCAGCTGCGCATGAGGTTCCAATCTCTCCACATTCTTGTCAACACTAGCAGTTTCCATTTTTTCTTTTCCCCCCGTTCTTCTGCCTCCCGCCGCCCCAACTCTGTTTCAAGCCGTTTCTCAGTCTAGTTGTGTAGGACACAGCTCCCTGGCCCCTGCTGGTGTCATGACGCTTGCGCTGCCCCCCTCTCCCCCCCACCCCAGGAAGTCAGTCACCATCATCGTCGTTGGTCAGCCGCTCACAGCAGCTCTCCCCGGCTGCCGGCCACTCACACTGGCCACCGGCTGCTCATGGTGGCATACCGTAGCCCGCAGCAGCTCAAGGCAGCCCAGCTCCAGGGAGAGCTGTTGTTCACAATCTCAGCTGTAGAGGGCGTAGCTCACTGGCCCATGTGGGAATCGAACCGGTGACCTCGGCATTGGGAGCAGGGCGCTCCAACCACCTGAGCCACTGGGCCAGCTCTCCATTTCTTCTTGATGGCAGCCATTCCAGTGGGTGTGAAGTGGACTCAGTGTAGCTTTGGTTTGCATCTCCCTGATGGCTAAGGATGGTGAGCATCATCCCATGGCCTTGTTGGCCATCTGTGTATCTTCTTTGGAGACCTGTCCATTCAAGTCCTTTCAGCCTATTCATTCCTGCACTTTTATTTTTCCTCATGGACTTTACAAACGGATTGCATAGTTATAAAGACAAACTGTACCTTCTTTATTGGGTTGCAGTCAATGTGTGGATCAGTTTTGGGGGACTGTGGCCTCACCCCTCTCCGACTCCCCTGCAGGCTCCTGGCTCTACCTCCTTCTTTTTACACCCCTCTCTATGGCTCCAAGTGCCACCCACACCTGATGACACCTAAAACTGTCCCCCCAGCTCTGTGCTGAACTTCCAAATGCTACTGGCCAGCTCACTTGAGTGTCTTCAGGTCTCCCCATTCCGGTGTCAAACTCTCAACTGACCCCTGCTCACCTGTTTCCCACTGACAGCAGGGGGTCCAGGTGACCACTGGCCATCTTCCTTGCCTCCTTCCTTCCCAAACGGTGGAGGAAGTCTGGGTCCTGGAAGGTGAAAGATGCAGGGAGAAGGACTTTTTTAAAGGGCCATTCACCAAGGTGTGGACGAGGGGCTGGAGAAGCCAGCAGGTGCTGAATCAGGCCCTGAGAAGGTGGGGCCTGGGGCCTCAGGGAGAACAGGTCTGCGCCCAGCAGGGAGGGAGCTGGGGAAATTCCCCAACCTCTGGGCTGGAGGCCAACTTACCCGGAAGCCAGTGGGAGTGGGGGGTGGGGCATGGGGCCACTGATGCCATCCCCAAGGTCTGGGGGCCAAACCAAGAATACTGAGCCCAACTTCCTCCCCTCTCACGGGGCCCCTCTTCCATCCCAGCGCCTCTGGTTGGACATCTGACCTTCCCCCTTCCCCCCAGACCAGTTCTCCCATCCACACGTTCCAGCCCGGGAGCTCTCTAAAGCCCTCATCTGAGCAGATCTCAGCTGGCACCAAACAGCCTCCTTCGGCGCCATACAGTCCTTGGAATGAAGTCCAAACTCCTTGCTCACCTGGCTATGGGGCCCTCCCCGTCTCCCCCGCAGCTGAACTGCTCCGGTCCCGTTGCAGTCTGTGTTCCCACCACCGCTCCTGCCCGGGAGCCTGCACAGGAGGCCCGCCCACTTCGAGCAGTCTCCTAGGCTTCCCACTGCAGGTGGGTTTCCACCCTCCAGGTGCTCCCCAACCCAAGTCAGGACCAGGCACCAGGGCTCTGCGGTGAACCGCTGACTATGGCGGCGGATTGCGGAGGGCGGCCGGGGGCGGCAGCAGGCCCGGGTACAGGGCAGGGCAGGCACTCCGCGGCTCCAGCCGCCCAGATTTCCTGGCACAGCGCCCTCCTCAACCCACTTCCCGGGACTTCGCATTACTTTCGCTGCTCACCTTCACGTCTGAGCTCAGGCCTTTCCCCACCTGCAGGGCAATCCCTCCGCCGCGGCGTCTCCCACGCCGCACCCGCCACTAGCGTTAATCTTCCTCCAAGCTCCTGCGACACCGACACCTCTATCATAGCGCCCAGCATAGGGCCAGAGCTCCGAGAACACACCCCAGGAACGCTGAGCACCCCCGGCCCCCACACCCACCCCCGCTCCTCGGCAGGGTCTGGCCCACATCCGCGCACAGGTAGGACGGTCGATGCCCACGACCCCCGCGCCCAAGCCCAGCCTAAAACTTCTGGGGAGGGAGCGCGGGGTGGGGGGGTGCGGGACGCTGGAGTAAGGGTCCGGGCGGGGCGGGACTCTGGGGTCACCACACCTTCTTCCCCTCATTTGGGCGGGCGGAGCCAAAGGTTAGGTGCTGGGGACGCGGCTCGAGCCTCGGGCTCCCGGGGCGCGGTTAAGCGTTAACCCGCTGGCCCAGGGCCAGGACGCGGGCCTGCTGGGGCACCGAGTCCGACCCGGCTCGCAGGGACGGGGCCCAGCCCAGAGGGAGGGAGACGGGTTGGGGAGGGGTCTGTGAGAGGGAGGGCAGGTTGGGGAGATGGGCTGGGCCGGGCGGCGTGCAGGGGGGGCTCGGGAGCCCGGGACCGGGCTCACCTGCGGCCCGGGCCCGCCCTAACCTGAATTTCCGGAGGCGGGGCGGGGCGGGGGAGGAGCGGAGGGCGGGCCCGGACCGGCGGGGGCGGGGCGGGGCGGGAGCCGCAGACGTCAGGGACCCGCCGCGCGAGGCCGCGGTCGCCGCTCTGCCCCGGGCTCGGCCGGGGCTCCGCGCGCGTGCGGGCCGCGCCGGGCAGGTCCTAGGCGGCGGCCCGGCCCAGCGCTCGCCGGCCGGGCGGGAGGGCCGAGCCGCAGGTAGGACGCGCCGCCTGCGCCTGCGGCGGCTGGGGCCTCCTTAGCCCGCACCTGCGCTCCCGCGGCGCCGCGCGGGGAGGGGGCAGGGGCAGGGGAGTAGGGTCTCCGGCGGGCGGGACAAAGGCGCGGGGGTGAGGGTCGCTGGCGCACCTGGCCAGGATGGTCCCCGCGCCGCGGAGGCGGCCCAGGTCTGCGCAGGCCGGGAGGGGTCGCCGCGAGCGCGTCTACGCCGCCTGGAGAGGGGGCGCAGGCCCGCACTGGCTCGGCCATGGCCGCCCCCGGCCAGCGCTGATTCAGGAGCAGACGCCGCTCCCTCCCTCTGCGGCCCGGCGCTCCCGCCGGCCGCCTCCCGGCCTGGTCTCTCCCTCCTCCCGCGGTCCCTCCCTCCGCCTTTCTCCTCCTCCTCCCTGTCTCCTCATTTCCCTTCGCCGCCGCCGTCTCTCCGCTGCAGGGAGAGCCTTCTCTCCCGGCCTGTTCCCGGCCTCGTTCCGTCTGCTCCCTCCAGCCGCGGGCCGCTGCCCCTTCCCTCCCCTCCCCAGCCCCGCGGCTCCCAGTCCCTACGCACCGGCGATTCCAGCTCTCCTGGCGGGTGGCTCCTCTGGCTGGGGCGCCGAGGGGACAAGTTGGGGGTGTTTATTATTCTCCTTCCCAGCAACGATGGCTGCCCAGCCCGGAACCGGCCTCAGGCTTTTGGGGAGCCTGAGGCTCCCAGGCCTGGGCGTCTCAGGCTAGGCTGTCGGTGGCAGGGAGGCCTGGCTGCCAGGCAGCATGACGGGCTCTGGGGGGTTGGCCTCCCTTTGCCGCAAGCAGAGACTGTGGCCTCTGGATAGGGTCTCTGTGCCCGCTGCCCAGGGGAGCTGGTAGCAGGTGATGGCAGAGTGTGGGACATGGGAGGAGTCTGGGCTGGGAGTTGGGGGCTGGCAATCGCACGGAGTGGGTGGGGGCTCTCCAAGAGAGCTCTGTCATCTCCCCCACTGTCCGCTGAAGAGTGTCCGAGGTTATCTAGGCAGTGGAGGCCTCTCGTCCCTTGGTCTCTAGTGTCTGCCCCCAGTGGACCCCGAGGAAGGGCAGGGGGCCCAGGGTGAGCGGGCTCTGACCAGCTCGAGCTACCTTCTGGGGCAGTTTTTCCCTTCTCACCTGCCTGCCTGAGGTGACATGAGGGTACGCTAGGCAATACATGGTCACGTTGGCCTTCACAGATGGCTGGGGCCTGGTGTTGGCTTTGCCGACCGCCCGCCTGGAAGGGAACTGAGGCCAGGCCTTCCAGGCTGTGGGAGGCCCCAGGACCCGGCTGCACCTCCTGCCCCCACCAGGGTGCCAGCACCATCCTGTCTCCCTGGTGATTGGCTCTCTTCTTTACTAGTGTCCTGCTTGGCCTGCCACCTGTTTTGCGCACTGAGTCAGGTCATGGACTCAGGACTTCAGGCTGCCTCGCGGGCTGTGACCCACGCACGTGCACAGGCCCCTGCTCTCTGTTTAATGCTCTTCTCTCGCTGTTTTGAAACTCTTCATCATTTTGGAGAGGGTCTGGCATTTTCATTTTGCATCGAGCCCCTCCCCCAGGGGTGCAGCACAGCCTGAGTGCTCCAGGGACTTCCTTCTCCCTCCAGAACTCCCAGGGCCCTAGCACCCAGTGGTTTTGCCCTGGCTGTCCCCTCCGTTCCGGAATGCACCCCCAGATGTTTACTGCCCCCTCAGATGGCACCTGCCCTGGGAGCCTTCCCTGACCACTCCGTAAACGGAGCCCTCCTGACACTGCCCATCCCTGCCCCCACTTTGTTGTTCTCTGTGTCACTGGAACCTTCTCAGAACCTTCTCATTCTTTGTTTGGAGGGGAGCCTCGTGATCCAGGGCTGCTGTGTGTCTTGGTCACAACTGTCTGCCAGAAGCTAGGATACCACCTGGCCTGTGGTGGCCTCAGGTTGAGTTTTACCCCGAGTGTGTGTGAGAGCAGTGAGAGTGGGCCCAGGGCGCGTGTGGGCGGTGCCCTGGGTGCGTGTGGAGGCCGTGTGCACCTGCACTGGTGTAGTGACAGCTCCGCGTGCTCTGAGCCAGCAGGGCACCTGGAAGAGGGGGTGCACGCTGGCTGCCCAGCTGGCGCTGTCCTGGAGCAGCAGGGTCGTAGGCCTCCGACTGCCCCAGGGCCTAGTCCAGGGGTGACATTGGCCCTTGTTATCACCCAGGTTGCCCCTCTGGTGCCTCTCAAGCCACCATGTGCACATCAGCCCTCAGACCCTCCTTTGCTGGTGCCCCAGGACCTTGGGTACCAAAGCATCACCGCCTTCCTGGGCATCGGAGGGGCTGCCTGATGCCCTGACTGCCGGTACTGTCCTGGCCTAGGGGCCCCTGCAGGATGGCCACAGTGACCACTGAGGGATCTGCGGTCTCCTCTCGGTGGTAGGAGTACTGGTGGCTCAGGGGGCCTGTCTCCAGCTGTCTCCCCCGGGCCCCCGTGCCGGAGGCCTGTCCTGGAGTGTCCGGTGGGGGAAGCAGAGCCTCTGGTTCAGTTTGTGTCCTGCATTTGGTACCATGGACCTGGCATTGTGGGGACCCCAACTGAGGGGAGCTGCTCCTGGTCCCGTCGCGGGGACATAGGTGGGTCCACATGCGTGCAGTGCAGCTGATGGCCACAGACTCAACCGCTGGCACCTAGAAGGGAGAATCTAGTGCACCCTGGAGGACCAGGCGACCTCAGCTGGGGAGGGGTCCATGGGGAAAGACACACTTGGGTGGGGCAGGTGGCCTGGTGTGACTGGAGCCCCGCGTTTCCACAAGTGGCTGAGGCAGTGGCGCCGTGAAGTGGCTTGCGCCTTGGTGAGTCCAGGGCCCTTGGCCTGGCCCGGACAGGGAGCCTGCTCTGATGACTCCTTCCCCCCCAGGGCCAGACAGGCTCCACCATCACCAAGATGAGTGTCACCTCCTGGTTCCTGGTGAGCAGCAGTGGCACCCGCCACCGGCTACCACGAGAGCTCATCTTCGTGGGGCGTGACGAGTGTGAGCTCATGCTACAGGTGAGTGCGGGCACTGCTGGGACTCCCGGTGAGGGGGCCTCCATGCAGCCACCTGGGGCCTGGAGCCACCGGTGGTCTCTGGGGCCTTGAGTGGGCCTGAGTGTGCACGCTGGGCGTGGGTCTGACAGGAGGGTGCTCAGGCTTCTGTGAGGTTCTCAAGGGGTGGGGTCCCCCTTTGGAAGGTACTGGAAAGTGGATCTGTCCACCTCCTTGTTTCTGGGGGCCCCACCTGGGCTGTGACTTGTGTGGGGAGTCAGCTGCGGTCGTCAGGCCTGTCCGTGGTGGCTCCTGGCCCTTTGAGGCTCCCTGAGGGGCCCTTTCTCAGGCATGAGGGGCATGCATTCGGCAGTCAGGATTTTCTCTCTGGCCAGGGTTTGGCTTCTATGGGGCTCACGCATCTGGCTGCCTGGGAACGAGGGGGCAGTGGGCTGACCCTGTAGGGTCTACCTTAACTTGGCTGTCCTTTTCTCTGCCCGTCATAGTGTGATTGAGTGGGCCCCCTGCAACCTTGACCCTTCTGTGGCATGGCATACGGCCCCCGTCCCCAAGCCCCCTAAGCTCCGTACCCCCACTGCAGGGCTCTTAGAAGGAAACCAGTGTCCTAGGTGGGCTGCACTACCCGGTCTGCCCAAGGGGCCTGCTCAGGTAGACTCGCTCAGTCCCTGGCTCCTGTGTGCCAGGGGCCCCAGCCACATGCATGTTCACATGGGCAGTGTATGCCGGTCCCCCTCCCAGGAGCAGACGCCATCCACATCCAGACCCTTGGCTTCTCCCCCAACGTCCTCTGGTTTCCTGGACTCTGGACCCAACACAACGTGAGAACTTGGCTGGGTCCAGAGTCCAGACTCTTCACTGGAACAGTCTCCCCTTTTCCTTTTTCTGCCTTTGAAGTCGGGGAGACTGAGTCCGTGGTTCTGCCGGGGGTGGGGCTGAATGTTTAAAGGCTGGGTGTGCAGGCTGCACACCTCCATTGCAGCTCCTGGCTCTGCTGGCAGCTTGCGGAAGCTCCGGTGGGTGTGGCTATACCGCACGCTTTATTTACAGACGTTGGAATACGACTTTCATGTCAAGTGCAGGCGTCTTGAATAGTCTTTGTTTGATTTTTGTAAACCACTTAAGAGGGTGAAGAGCATTCATAGCAGGCAGTGAGCATAGGTTGCGCCCCGCAGCCCTTGTGGAGTGGCCCCTGAGGCCTGGACGTGGCCAGTGGCTCCCCAGTGGTGATGTGGGACGTGACCCTGATTGGAGGCAGATCAGAAGGCCCCGACCCTACGTGGTGCTGTGTGTTCCATGCTGCACCTGTGTGGCCTGTTGATGGCCCTGCTGGTTGACCAGGGTGGCCAGGAGGGCCCCTGGAGGAGGCAGCACGTGGTGGGAGCCTGTGGGGCCTTGGGGAGCGCCTCCCGCCCCCCACCCGGCTCCCTCCCCTGCTCCAGGCGCTCACTCTGCTTGCTTCTTTCCCAGGTATTGGGAGAAGCTGCTAGTTGTGGGGTGTCAGGGCACGCAGAGTGTGTGTGGGGTCTGATTCCTAGTTTCCGGCTGGTTGGTGGTGGACAGGAGCAACGTGATCTCAGCCCTCCATCACGTGGGGAAGCTGAGGTGCAGGGGGTCGTGTGGGTGCAGTGTGTGGGAACGCATCCACCTCCCTGCACTCTCCCCACCACCAGCCTCTTCCTGGACCTGGACGTGCTGGCCACACCTGCTCTGCTCACATGGTTCACATGGTGGCTTCGGCCCTGTCCCAGCCTCCACCCTCCTGCAATCGTCAGTTCCCTGGGCTTCTCAGAGGCCCATCATCCTCTGTCCCCTCCACTGGGGTCCTCACCAGTGTGAACGTCCCCAACAGCCATCCAAACAACTAGATCCTTTTTTAAAACTCCATGTGTTTGGAGCGGAAGACTACAAACCTGTCACAGCCGCCCCTCGTCTGTCACAGCTGTACCTCGTTTGCCATCCTGGGGCAAACCCCGACTTCCCCCTTCTGTACCCACACCTCGGGTGTCCCCATGTGCCGCTCCCACCCCCAGCTGAGGTCACCCCACCCACCAGGCATCTGCTGGGCCCCAGCCTAAGAAGGTGGCACTGGGGATGGGACAGGGCTGCGGGGACTGGCCTGGGGAGGGGCCCTCGTTCAGGGAAGAGGGAGGAGGCAGTGTGGTGAGGGGAGCTGAGGCTGGGAGCTGGGGGCCGTCCCGGAGGCCTGTGCCCCGATCTGGGTAAGAGGGGCCGTGACGTGGACTTCAGGGCCGGAGGAGGTGAGGGGATCATCCTGTTCCGGAGGCAGAGCCGCCAGCCTGGCCGTGTGCCACCCCACGCTCCGCAGCGGCACTACTGCCTGCTTACCACAGTGTCCTGGCTCCAGTGCACAGAGCTGGAGCCAGTGAGGACGTGTTAAATGACGCAAATGTGAGCGGGGACACAGGCTCGGGTCCGCCCGCTGCCAGAGCTGGACTGCTGGCTGTGCTCCTGCCCTGGTGGCCCAGAGCTCTGGTGCGGGGCGTGCCTGCACACGCATGGATGTGCACACACGCACATGTGTGCACACACACATATACATGTGTGTACACATGTGTGCACCCATGTGCATGTGAGTGCACACCTGTATGTGTTTATGGCAAGGGGTTCCCTGCTCCTGCCCGGTTTGCGCTGTGGGAGTGTGTGACAGCTGGGATTTGTTGGCTGGCGTGCTGACACGGAAACCACGCCCGGTAGGTGGCCCGGGAGCCCCTGCACATATCACAGGCCCAGCGGGTCCACTGGGTGATGCTGGGTGAGCTGGCAGGAGGGCGTGCCCGGTAGGGCGTGCCCCACTGAGGGCAGCACGCATGATGTGTGGAAGCAGAGCTTTGTTCTGTTACAGAGTGATGATGAACAATTAGACCCTTTTCCAAAACTCCATGTGTTTGGAGAGGAAGGCTACAAATCTGTCACAGCCGTCCCTCGTCTGTCACAGCTGTACCTCATCTGTCACAGCCGTCCCTCGTCTTGCATCGTGGGGCCTGGTTTGTGTCCTTTTCGGTCTCGAGTCTGAGGCCCGGCCCAGGCCCAGGGGCTGCCTCCACCCCTCATGGGCGGGCCTCCAGCCTCTGAGTTCCTGGGCTTGCTGGGGTCTGCTTCTGGCTGGGGGAGTAGGGCAGGGAGGGAGGTTTCTGGGGGTGGGGCTCCTCCCTGCCTGTTCCCCAGGAGTCCTACCTATGGTCTGGGGAGGGGCTATGGCCGGAGCTGTGCCTGGTGACAAGCCGCTGGACAGAGGTGGATGGGGCAGCCCAGGCTTTGGGTACAAATGGGAGGGTGGGCTATGCCAAGTCCAGGGAGCCAGAAGGTGGGGCATCTTGCTAGGAGAGGGAAGGTGGGCACAGGCAGGGTGGCGGTCCTGGGCAGAGGACCCAGGTATGGCACCTCCAGAGCCTGTGGAAGCAGGCAGCTGGCCGGGGTGGGGTGGGGAGAGGAAGGTTTGGAGAGGTCTCGGGGCCTGTGGCTCATGGGACAAGACCGGCCTTTCCTTCCCGGAAGTTTGAGCAGAAGAATGACAGGCAGGACAGGATGGGGGCTGGGCGGGCAGGAGGGAGGTGGCCGCAGGGATGGAGGTTGGTGGATGGACTGAGGGGTGCTGAGGGGTGCTGGGCATCGGTGCCCTGGGGCTGGGGTGGCTGGAGCAGCTGGGAGCTTGGCGGGTGGCACCCTGGGGAAGGCTGGAGGCACAGGTGGATGGTGAGGAAGAACTGGGTTTGGTTGAACTGCCTAGAGGCCGTGTGTTTAGGAGTTGGCGGTCTGAGGCCTGGGGAGGGAGGAGAGCTGTTCAGTCTGGAAAGGTCAGCCCAGAAGCCCCTCGGGGTCACTTGTCAGCAAAGGTGGCACCCAGGTGCGAGGGACAGTGCCCTTGCTGCTGCCCACCCCTGTTTGCCGTGGGCCAGGCAGAGGCTGGGCTGGCCCTCACCCACTGTGTCCTGGTGTGGTGCAGCCAGCAGCCCCGAGGCATGCCCCTTCTCGGGCCGCAGGCCCCCGGAGGTCTGATGCATGGCCACAGGGAGTGCAGAGCCTGGCCCCCAGGCCTTGGGGTTCGCTTTCCTGAGACAGCGTGTCCCTGTGGCCCAGTGACACTTGTGTGCAGGGCAGGGCTGAGGCGGGCAGCTGGCCTGTGCAGGAGGAGGTGGGCCCCCAGCCCCATCACTGAGCCTGGACCTCCCGGCTGCCAGGCGGGGCTGTAAGGAACCGTGGTGCCTGATCCTGGAGGTACCGAGAGGGGCAGTCACCTGGTTCGATGTGGGGTGAGCCTGAGCAGCCAGACACCCCAGGGAGTTGCTTGTCAACCCCACCCTATGGCCGGGTCCTGTGAAAGCTCCTCGAATACCCTGCAGCCAGGGCACTGAGGCCCAGAGAATGGAGTGCCAGTGTCCCCAGATGTGCCAGGACTGGGAGGCCCAGGCTGGGGCCAGTGGACAGGGCTGCAGTGGAGGGTCACCAGGGCCAGCTTCTGGGGGAGGTAAGCACCTGGTGGGCCTGCGTGGGGACAGGCGGGAGTCCGATGCAGGAGGGAGTGCCTGGCATCCAGGGTGGCCAGGAGCTGTCTGGCCGTGGTGCCAACTTCAGACAGGCAGAGGGAAGGCCTGGGGCCATTGGGTAGCAGGTCTCAAGGTCACACTCACCTTGCCAGAGACCTGTTGCTTTAGGAGGTGAGTTGTCACCAGGACTCCCACCATGATTAGTCTGAGGGGCTTCCTGGGGAGGGCACCTGGAGCACATGGCACCGCTGACCTCAGCCTCCGCGGGCTCACATGGGCGGTGCTGGGTAAGTGGCTCAGCGGGGCCTCTGTCAGGGAGGCCCTGGCTGGCCCTGCAGATTTCTGACTCTGACTCACCCCTGCACCTCTGATCCCTTCTTGAGGACCAAGGGTCTGTTCCCCCACTTGTCCCCTCCTTACGCCACCCCCGGTCCCTCCCTGCAGCGTCTTCACTGTGGGTCAAGCCGGCCACCTTGGGGCCTCTGGACGCAGAAGAGGCTGAGCACGGAGGAGGCGCTCAGCCTCCTCTCCGGGTCCTGCTCTGACGCCTCGGCGAAGCTGAGTGACCTTGGTGGGGTCAGGGCTGGGCCAGAGCCCGTGTCCACCCTCACTGTGTCCCGCCGTGTGCCCGGGTCTCTGGGGACTTCCCATCCTTGAGAGGGAACTAGGCAAGTGGAGAGTATGAGAGACAAAGTGGGCTCCATGGTGGCGGCTAGCTTCCCGGGGGTGGGAGTCTGGGCACTTACCTATGACAGCTGAGAAGCCTGGTGGTGTGACTCAAGGACTCAGGTCCTGGGCCACTGTCCTGTGGGGGTAAATGTCCCAGGCAGTGGGGAGTGAGTGACGGCCCGTCGTTCCTGCCGTGTGCTCTGGAGGCGGGCCTGGGGGTCTTGTGGGGGCACTGCCTGACAGGCGCACAGGGTCACGTCCTGTCATCAGGGCCAGTGCTGGCCAGCGCCCTGGGTTCGCCGCTTCTGCTGGCCTTTCCCGGGTTTGGGCCCCAGGCCTGTGGCCTCTCAGGTTGTGGAACACAGTTGCCACCTAGACATCCAGGGCCTCCATAATGTGGGTCAGCAGCTCTGTGCTGAGACCGCCGGCCTCTTGGCTGGGTGAGGCGGCCACACTGGCAGGGCCTAAGCAAGTAGAATGTGACCTCAGCACCCTGTCCCTGCCTCTGTCCCCAAGCCCTGGCAGTGGAGGGGTGGGGTTGGGGGCTCGGCTGCGGCCTCCAGCCTGACCGTGTGAGGGAGTTGGGTAACTGTCCTCGGGGACAAGGTCCCGGGTGGAGTCGTGGCCAGGGGACAGTTAGAAGGCTCAAGGTGGAAGTACCTGTGTGTGTGCACGTGTGTGTTGCAACGGGGTAGCAGGGTGTGCTCAGCATGAGTCCTGTGTACGTAAGTGTGTAACTATAGGGTCCGAGTTACTCATGTACAGATGCCTGTCACTTAGAGGCGTCATGTAAGCCCCAGTGGGGCTGGTGGAGCAGGCAAGGAGCTGGGGGGACCTCTCCCTGAGCCCTACCCCTTCCATCCTCCCCCTGGGCTCTGCCCGCCCTGCCTTGCCGCCCCCGCCTGACCACCCCTACCTGGCCACCCCCGTCTGGCCGCCCCCATCTGGCCTTGGGCCTGAACATCATGTCCCAGATGACCAGAGGGTTCCCAGCCCCTCCCACGGCTGACCCAGGAGCAGCCACCAGCTGGTGGGGGAGGAGGAGCTCTGGCCTATTGGCTGTGGAGGGCTGGTCACAAAGGGAGGGGTCACAGCAGTGGGGTAGGGAAACCCACCGGGCATCTTGGCAAATCCCTGTAGCGTGTCCTGGTGTCCGGGTCAGGCCTGGGTGGGCTTTCCAGGGCACACACGTGAGGTGTGAGGGTGGATTTGATGGGCTCTGAGGCCCGTGGGCTGCGGTTTGTATTGTGGTGGGGGATGATGGGGGCTCCTGTCGCCTGAGTCCTGCCTCGCCGGGAAGGCCACCTGAAAGCTGTCTTTGTCCCCCAGTCCCGCAGTGTGGACAAGCAGCATGCCGTCATCAACTACGACCAGGACAGGGACGAGCACTGGGTGAAGGACCTTGGCAGCTTGAACGGGGTGAGTGCCCGGCCTCCACGGCTGGCCCCGCCCCTCCGTGACCACGCCCCTCCGTGACCACGCCCCTCCGTGACCACGCCCCTCCGCCTGCCCACCGGGCCTGCAGGACCTGTGCTCAGGTGGGAGGCACCAAGGCCTCCTCAGGGGGGCTCCCCTGGACAGGGCCTCAAAGGGGTGGTGGGGTTGGGGGACAGGCCCCTCAGGTGGGCGGGGAGGCAGGCTGGGAAGTGGGGCTGCCCAGACAGATGGAGCTGTGCTGAGGTCCCCTGTCCTGAGGGTATGTGACCGCTTTTGTGGGTTGGGGTGATGGGGACAGAGAGGTGACCAGGAGGAAGGCCCTGACTGCAGAAATAGGGAGGGGCTCAGGAGAGAGGAACCTGTGTTTGGAGTAGAAATCAGGCAGGAAGGCGGTAGCCCCGTCCAGGGCCCAGGTCAGTCCTGGTCAGTCTGTGTCTGTCCTGGAGGTGTGTGTCTGGGTGTCTTGCTTCTTTCTGTGTTTGGCGGACGCAGCCTGCCCTGGGATACTGTCTCAATAAGAAAACAAAGCCACCAGCCTCTGACCCCTTTAGCTGGAGCCAAGGAGAGCCCTTCCCTGTCCCTCCTCACCTGGGGGTCCCACAGCAGGCTCAGGCTGGCCCTGCCAACACGTGCTCCAGCCACCCGCTCCCTCCTGGCTGCTCCCAGCTGGGGTCTCTGCTGGGGTCAGCCCCCAGAGCCCTGCCCTCCCTCCATGCTCCTGTCAGATGCAGCAACCCTCTTCGAATGGGCTGCAAGGCAAGCCGGCCTTTCCTGTGCCCATATGGGCATTGGCTCCAGGCCCCCAGGCCATGTGGGCTTTGAGAGGGTCCCTGGGGCTACTGGCTGGTCCCTGCTCCTCGACCCCCAGGGGCAGGTTCCTCAAAGGCTTGCGATGTCCACAGAGCTGGGGCCCACTCCTGCCTGCCCGTGTGACACTAGGCTCAGACAAAGACCCAGGCTGGCAGGCAGGGCGGGTCTGCAGAGCCTCACAACTGTCCCCAGGCTGGAGCTGCTATCCTCTGCTCCCTCCTCAGTGCCCAAGGATCCCCACTTTGCATAAATGTGCCCCAAACCGAGCTTGGCCTGGCTGCGGCTCTCCCAATGCACTGCTCCTCGTCTCTAGCCACAGTAGACCCTGGCCTGGGACGTTGGCTCCCACTGGCCTGCCGGCCTGTGACGAGTCCTGCATGGTCCTTGTTTCTTCTGCAAGACTCTGGGCACAGTTGCCATGCCGGAGCTACATCTGTCGTCCCTCTGTCACCCTGGCTTGCCCCGGAAGCCCTCAGCATGCGGAGTCCCTCATTGGACAGTGTGCTGTCCACTGGTGGCCGATGAGAAGCCTCTGCGGGAGGGAACAGGGCTTCCAGGCCCTGGCGCTTTGACGCCCGGCAGGCCTGCGTGGGGGCGATGTCCGACAGCCTGGCACAGCCTGCCCAGCCTCACCACTCCCGAGGGCATTGTGGGGTCTGGTGGGGGGCTGGGGCCAGCACCCCTCCCTGTGTGGATGAAAGGAAGGGTCTTTCACAAAGCTGCCCAAGGCTTTCTACTTAAGGGGCAACGTCAGGGTCCCTGGGCACCGGGCAAAGCCTGGCACCTCGAGCCCCTCGGCCAGTCCTTCTGCAGTGTCTGTCCTGCAGTCCTTTCGAGAGGGACATGGGCTGGGCACATGTGTGGGAGGGGCAGTGCTGGCCCGAGCAGGACAGAAGGAGGCTCTAGTCAGTGCCCCACCCACCGCCACCTGCCACCTGCCACCGTTTCCTTCGTAGACGTTCGTGAACGAGACACGCATCCCCGACCAGAAGTACGTCACGCTGAAGCTCAACGATGTCATTCGCTTCGGCTATGATATCCTTTCCTGGCACTGTCCACCCTCCTGGCCTCTCTCTCTGTCCCCAGGGCCACAGACACTCTGTTATCCCGGGGGCAGGTGGGGCCTCAGTGGTCACAGCTAACAGAGGTTAGAGGGTGAACCTGGGCTCGGACTTCAGCCCACACTCCATCCCTTGCCACCCGCCCCCCAGGCCAAGGCTCCGGCCATGGACACCTACGGCCACCGCCGGCCTGAGCTCACACAGGGCCTGGGGGACAAGTGAGCTCTCCCTGGGGCCCAGAGGCCCTGTGTGACCTGGGAGCTGCACAGGTATGGCGTTCTGTGCTCAAAACACGGGTGACTGGGGGCCGTGCCTCCGCCCTGGGCAACTGGGGGCCCACATGCACGACAAGAGCATGTCCTGTCCTCTGCCCACCTTGGCCCGAACTCACGTTGGCACAAATGCTGGTGGGTGTGGACCCATCCGCTGGCTGATGCCCTCCCCACCCTGGAACCTTGAGAAGCTGGGGGCTGATGAATGGTCTGGGATGGGAGCCGGGAACTAGACATGTGCCATAACCTCTGGGCTGAGTGGGGGTACATACCCTCGGGCATGTACGGTCTCTGCCCTCCAGCCCACCCCCAGTGGCTGTCCCTGAACTATGGACACACGCCTGGGGAACAAGGGTGTGCGTGCTTTCTGGTGTCCACACGGCGGGGCGGGACAGTCCCCCATGAGTCCCCCGTCCGTCTGCCTGGCCTGGGAGTGCTCCTTTTATCTCCCGGGCCTGAGGCTGCTGTCCACTCCCACTCCTGCTCCCTGTTCTTCTTAACTTGTGCCACATTCCAACATGTATGTGCTGGAGCGCGTGCAGCACCGCGTCCCCGAGGAGGCACTCAGGGTCAGTGCCAGAGCTTGGGGCCCCCCCTGTCGCACACACCCCCCCCCCCCCCCCGTGCACCACGGCCCATTCCTCTCAGGCCTTTGGGCTGCCCTGGCCTTGCCAAGCCAGCTGGCCTGTCCTGACCTGCCCCACCAGATCACCCAGTCTGGCAGGTGGGGAGGTAGCCATTCGCCTCCAGGCCTTTGCAGCCACGTGGTGGGTGTGGCCAGAGCCCAGAGGGCCCATCCGCTTCCTGGGAACTGGATGACCCTGATCAGGGCAGCATGAGTGGAGGGGGCCAGGAGCAGGCAGGCAGGGGTGGCTGAGGCTGCAGGCAGGCTTGAGGGTCCTGGGTAGGGGGCCATAGCAGGTGGGGGACCCTGTCCAGCGCTTTCCCCAGCAGCCCTGTGTTGGGGAGCAGGGGAGACTGTCCTCAGCCCATTTACCGAATGGACCTCGGGCAGCACGGGGAAAACGGGTGGCCCGTCCAGAGTCACAGGGCCAGTGTAAGCCTGGCTCTGATGACTGCAGAGCTCGACCAGATGGGGCCTGCCATGCACACACATGCGTGCGCGTGCACATACGCACGCACCATGTGCTCCCCCGACAGCCCCTGAGTGGCTGGCCTTATGCCCCAAGTCCTGTCCCACCCCTGTCTCTGGTGGGGCCCGGGGTGGCCGTCTTCCCTCTGGTGATTGCTGCCCACTTCACCATCCCCCACCCAAACAAGCCCCAGCTCCTTCCTGGAAGCTTTGTGGTCCTGAGGATGCCCCGGGGATCGGGTGTGGATTGGGCCTGCCCTGGGTGGGGGTGTCCTCCTGAGCTGGCCGCCCGCCCCTAACCCCTGCCCGCTGCCCCCAGCACGAGAAGTACACCAGCCAGCTGCAGGTGAGCGTGAAGGCTCCAGTGCCCAAGAGTGGCGAGGGGCTGCCAGAGCACACACCTTACTGCGAGTCCCCGAACCCCAGGCTGGAGCGGGGGGACCGGAAACCAGGAGCAGGTATGCGGGAGCCGCCCCACGCACGTCTCCCTACAAGCTCTCCTTGATCTGCCTCACCCAAGGGCAGTCCTTTTGCATCCACAGACGCCCTTGCTCTACCTCATAGCCTCCTGGGCTCACACCGCCCCACAGCCGTGGCACACCCTGCTCAGGTGTGAGCTCAGTTACCTGTGCGCTCACACGTACACGTGCCTCCACACTCTGTAGACACACCCACCCATGGACCCGCACCCTTGTACCTCTGCAGATACGCCCACCCATATGCCTACACCCCTGCACCCAGCAGACACACCGAGCTATGCACACCTTCACCCTTGCAGCTCTACAGACACACCCACCTGTGTGCACCTGCACCGTTATACCTCTGCATACACACCTGCTGTGTGCCTGCACCCTGCACCTTGTGTAGTCCAGTCAGACTGTGGTGACACTCAGCCTCCAGGGTCACGCGTTTGTGGCCTGAACATTTGCAGACCCCTGGAGAGAGGCTGGTCCTGGGTGTGGGCTTGTTGCCAGCCTCTTACTGCTCTGTCAGGGCTAAAGGCATCGCTCAGCTCAGGTGCTGAGGCCAGTGCTGCCCTAGGGATGAGCTGCCCCTGGAACAGCCACCCGGCGGGGACGCCCAGATGGGGGTGGGGGAAGGCCAGTGGCCACAGAGTCACTGCCATTGATGCAGAAATAGGGCTCAGAGCAATTGGCAGCTGGCCAGAGTCCTGGGTGGCTGCAGGTCCGGGCTGAGACATGATGCCAGGGCCCCCTGCAGACTCCAGTCTTCCCCAGCTCCAGGTCTCCCCTCCTGTCTGTCGGGGCCATGCAACCCAGGGTCAACCTCTCCCTCTGCAGAGGCAGCAGCCTACCGCACACCCCTGTACGGGCAGCCCTCCTGGTGGGGTGAGGACGATGGTGGCATCCCGCCTGGGGACCGGTATCAGGAGGGGCCATACCCAGGTAGGTCCCGAAGCTGGTCTGTGAGACCCCCAGAACTCGGGAGGGTGGTCTGGTGCTGCCCGCTTTGGGGAAGACAGCTGCCGGCCCTGGCAGAGTTGGGTGGGTGAGAGTGCTGCCCTCAGTCCGTCCTGAGGTCGTGTGCTCCCACCCCCAGAGCGGCCCAAGGAGCTGGCACAGCAGGATGGGGACCTCACCGGGTCGACGGCTGGCTTCCGGGACCCCATCGAGCCTCAGGGCTACTCATTCCGGCGGGAGCCCAGCTACTTCGAGATCCCTACAAAGGAGGCCCCACAGCCACCACGGCCCCCTGAGGTGCCCACGCACGAGGTGCCCACCAAGGGCGGGGAGCCAGGCGGGGCCGGGGTGGCACCGGTGGTGCAGAGCCACGCTTCCTTCACTATCGAGTTTGACGACTGCAGCCCGGGCCAGGTGAAGATCAGGGACCACGTCACCAAGTTCTCCCTGCGCCGGCGGCGGCCACCCGGCAAGGCCACGCCGGTGGAGGCAGTCTCCGCGGAGACCAAAGTGGCGGACTGGCTGGTGCACAACGATCCCAGCCTGCTGCCCCGGGCCGGCCTCGTCGATGACCGTCACAGCACCAAGAGTGACCTGCCCATCCACACCCGCACCCTGAAGGGTGAGTGCCCCAGCAGAGCCACCAGGCGCCACGCAGCCCCACGTCTGTCCGCGTCTGCTCGCCCCAGGAGTGGGGGGCCCTGGTCAGCTTGATCAATTTCAGTTTTTTCAATTAGTTGCCCAAGACCCGCCTGCCCAATCAGGGTGACCAGCGTGTTCCTGGTCCTCATCTCGGTTACGTGTGCTGGGTTCCCTGTGGTGTGGCTTCCTTTCCCTCGGTCTGATGAGTTGGAGTCCCCCTGCCCTCAGGCCACAAGCATGAGGATGGCACACAGAGCGACTCGGAGGACCCCATGGCCAAGGCAGCCACAGCAGCCGGGGTCCCTGCGGACAATGGGGAGCAGGTGCGGCTGCAGAGGCAGATCAAGCGGGACCCCCAGGAGCTGCTGCACAACCAGCAGGCCTTCGTCATCGAGTTCTTCGACGAGGACACACCCCGCAAGAAGCGTTCCCAGTCCTTCACCCATACTCCCCCCGGGGACCCCAAGGCCGATAAGCGCCGAGGCCCAGGGCTGGTCGACAGGGACCGCCCAGGTGCCCCAACCCCAGCCCCGGGCCCTGCTCGGGGGCCGGGCAGCTCGGGGCCACAGCGGGCCAGCTCGCTGAAGCGCGAGAAGACAGAGGAGCGGCTGGGTGCCCCCTCGGCCCCTGCCCGGGCCTCCGCCCGCCCCTTTGGCAGCGTGGGGCGTCGCTCCCGTCTGACCCAGGACTTCATGGTCCAGTGCCTGCGGGAGGGCTCCCCGGCCGCCCGGCCCGGCCCTGAGAAGGCAGCCCCAGAGGCGCCCACCCCCTTGATGCCCCATGGGGCCAGTCCCGTGGCCCCCTCGACCCCACCACTACCCCCCGCTGACCCCCAGCTGACCAAGGCACGCAAACAGGAGGAGGATGACAGCCTCAGTGACGCAGGGACCTACACCATCGAGACAGAGACGCAGGACCAGGAGGTGGAGGAGGCCCGTAGGATGATTGACCAGGTGGGGTGGTTGCTGCGCGCTGCCCGCTCTGGCCCTGCTTCACTCCCGGGCTGGGGCTACTTTCCCACCCAGCACAAGAGCTGCACAGCTAGGCTGTGTGTCCTGGCCGCTACCTAGTCTGGCCAATCAGGTGCCCTGCCCTCTGGGTGTTCAGGGTGGCGTCTCTATCTGAGCAGAGGGCGGCTGCTGGGCACTCTGACCCTCGGCCCGGCTGTCCCTCCCGGCAGGTGTTTGGCGTACTCGAGTCCCCTGAACTCTCCAGGGTGTCCTCGGCCATTTTTCGCCCAGTCATCAGAGGGGACAGAGACGAGTCTGGTGACGGGATGACCCAGCGGATGGCCCTGCTGCAGGAGTTCACGTCCCGGCCAGTGGGCGTGGCACCTCAGGGGGAGCTCCAGGTAGCAGACCCTGCCCTTGGGGTAGGACAGCATTTTCAGGTCCTGTACACACTCCGAGGCTCTGGTCCTGCCTGGAGCTGGACTCCAGCCCCCAGACGAGGCCAGGCCAGATGTTGCATGAGGAGTGCGCCCAACGGGCAGGCACTGAGGCCCCGAGTCAAGCTGGGTGCCTGGATGTGTGCTGCCCGTGGGCAGGGCTGCCCCGAGCTGCAGCTGCTGACCTCGGCCCCTGAGCCGGGCTCAGGCGTGGGTACAGACATGGCGTGCGTGGGCCAGGTGTTGGGTGGTTGCCTTGGACGTCCCCTCCTGGCCTCCCTGTGAGTACCTCCCTGTGAGGCTCCTGCCACAGACACACTTCTGCCTTTTCTCTGCAGGGTCCCCCAGTGCCGGGCTCCCCTGGGGGTCAAAAGTGGGTGTCCCGCTGGGCCAGCCTGGCAGACAGCTACTCAGACCCGGGCCTGGCAGGTAAGTGGCTTCAGTGGTACAGTGGGGACAGGGGGCTTGGCCAGTGTGGCCTCAGGCCAATGAGTGGGGACGCAGGTGCAAGCTCGTGCCAGCCATGCCTGGAGCAGGGTCGGTATCCCCTGCTGCCCGCTCTAACCAGGCTGCCCTCATCTTCACAGAGGATGGCCCGGGGCGCACACCTGGGGAGCTTGAGGAGGCTCTGCCTGTGCGCCATAGACGACTACTCCCGCAGCTACCCCGCGGCAGGACGGACAGCCCCGCCGGCCCCGAGGCCACCCGGAGGAGCGGGCCTGGGCCACCAGAGCCAGGCAGTGAGCCAGCCAGCCACCTCTTGGGCCAGGAGGACTTGGAACCAGACAGCCTCAGTGATGCCAGCGGGTCAGATGGGGGCCTGCAGGAGGAGAGACGCAGGAGCCCCCAGGAGAGACTGGTGTGGGCGAGGGGCCGGCGTTCACCAAGAGCCACCGCGGACCCTGCCCCCACCTCTTTCTTCATCGGGGACCAGAACCTGGAGGCTGCCTTTCCCCAGAAAACGTCTGTGGTTCCAGGGGATGTGGACGGCCCAGGGCAGGTGGCTCAGCCCAGCACTCCGGCGAGGGATGGTGTGTACGTCAGCACCAGTGGGAGGGTGGTCATCCAGCTGCAGACAGGGCGGTCCCCAGAGCCTGAGAGCCCCACCCCGGCCCAGGCCAAGGAGGCCCTGCCCTACATCCGACAGGAGAGCTTCATCAAGGAGCCGGCCAGTGGTCCCCCCGCACCTGGCCAGCTCCCGCAAATCTCCAGTCACCCCCTCCTGCAGGACCTGGCTGCAGCCCGGGCCTCGCGCATGGACCTCCACTCCGAGGACACCCAGCTGATCTTGAAGGAGACAGAGACAGTTCTGGCAGCCTTGGGGGCCCGACTGCTCTCCAAGTCTGTGGCAGAGGCAGAGGGCGAGGTGGGTGGCACCCCTGGGCCGCCAGAGGACTCCCTGTCTGGGGGCTCTGACGTGGACACGGCCAGCACCATCAGTCTGTTCAGTGGCAAGAATGGGCCCAGCCCTACGAGCCCCCAACTCATGGGGCTGCAGAAGGAGAAGCCGCCCTCCCCACCAGCTGCGCAGGACCTGGGGGGAGCTGCCCTCAGCTGTACCCAGGAACGGCTGTCACAGAAGCAGCACCTCCCAGTGAGCCCGGCGGACACTGGCCGTGGAGAGCTGGCACGGCGCTTGGCTGCACGGCGTGGCCAGGGATCCCAGGGGAGCCTGGACTGGCCCGACGAGCGAGGCTCTGGCCTTGCCCACCCACCTGGCTCAGGCACAGTCACTTCCGACAATGAGACCTCCACAGCCACTGGGGCGGGGCGGCTGGCGTCTCGCCGAAAACCTACTGCCCCACCGCCATCCCCATCTGTCCGGGAAGAGCAGAACCGAGTCTCGGCCAGCGCTCAGAAGGTGCAGCAGGCGCTAACCCGCTCCAACAGCCTGTCCACCCCACGGCCCACGCGGGCCTCCCGGCTGAGGCGGGCTCGACTGGGGGACACCTCGGACACAGAAGTGGTGGACGGTGAACGGGGGTCCCTGGCCAACCCTGAGCCGGTGGTGCGGCCGGCCGCCGAGCAGGCCAAGAAGTTGTCACGCCTGGACATCCTGGCCATGCCCCGGAAGCGGGCGGGCTCCTTCACGGGGCCCAGTGACTCAGACGCGGCCCCCACCCGTGCCAGCTTCTCTGGCCGCAGCGTCGAGGTGTACTGCGCAGGCCGCAAGCCCACTGTGGCCGAGGCTCGGGCCGCCGCCAGGAAGACCGCCAGTGCTACCACGGTTCCCCGCCAGCCCTTCAGCAGGGCGCGTCCAGGCAGTGCGCGATACTCCTCACCCAGTGAGTGCCAGCAGTGGGCGGGTGGCTGGGGCCCAATTGGCCCGGGCAGTGGGTCTGAACTCCTGTGTGGAAGGCCAGCGCCTGGTCTCAGGGCCCCTGTCCCAGGCCAAGAGGAGCCCCTGTTCCCATGGGTGGATGTGCACAGGCAGCGGCCTCCCGCAGCCCCCAGGCTGTCCTGGTGTGAGGCCAGAAGACCCCGACCACATCTCGGATGGAGGGGCCCTCGCTGTCTCTCTGGTGGGCCTGCCCCTGTCCCTGGAGGTCCGGACTTCTGTCTGGGATCGCGATGGCGTGTGGCACGTGTGCAGGCCGAGCTGTCCACGTGGGGTACTGGCGTCCATATGGGGTAGGGCCTGGGGGGTGGGTACTCTGCTCTGGCTTCTGTGGTCGTGCAGTTCCGTTGGGCACTTCTTGAGCCCCGATCCTGTAGCCAGAGACGGCTGTGTCCGTCTCCCCATCCCACGAGCAGAGGCCCCATGGAGCCTGCTGCCCATGTGTGCAGCGAGGAGCTGTAGCCGGCTTCCTGCCCAGGGAAGGTGGACACCCATGTCCACTGAGCCAGACTCACCCTGCTGGGAGCTGAGCCAGTCTCGGAGTGAATTGGTTTGAGGTGTAGGTGCTGTTGGCCCAGCTTCTTGCTGCTGCCCCGTCCCCCAAACCCCCTCCTACCCCCGCCCCCGTGCTGACTGCTGGGGACTCTGGGCAGGGAGTGCTGGCGGGCTGATGGCTTCCCTGGAGGAAGGGCAGATTGCGGATGGCTGAGGACCACAGTTGCTTGGTGGGACACTCCCCGCCCCCCATTGTGCATGTTTGCAGCTACCGCAGGGACCTGGGGGGCTCAGAAGGGCTGGGCCAGGATTCAGGGTGAGAAGACCAGGCATGTTGCAAGGGCCTTGCTCAGTCACCCTGTAGGTCCCGTCGGGAAGTTTGGCCATTTGGGGTGGGCAGGCACCACTGCCCCTGCCACCAAGGCGCTGGTTCCCATCTAATGGACGTGGCTCTGGGCCTGTGGAAATGCCAGGCTGCCCGTCCCTGCATGTGCCTCTGGGCTGGTGGTGGCCTTGCACTCCCTGGCGCTTCGCAGCTGCTGGGCCCTTGCTCGTAGGGACCCTGGGCTGCAGTGGGTACTGAGTGAGGCTGTGTTCTGTTCTTGCTTCTGGAACCAATTCACTCACCCGAGACACGCGTCGCCGGCAGCAGGGCTCAGATTGCACGTCCACCTCCGAGGAAGAGTACGGCTCCCACCACAGCTCCCCCAAACACACACGCTCCCGTGCCTCAACAGCCACGCAGACCCCACGGCCTAGCAGCTCTGCCCGGGCCCGGCCACGGACCCCCGGCCTGCGTGACACAGACGACGAGGAAGAGGAGCCTGACCCCTACGGCTTTGTTGTGCAAACGGCCGAGATCGCGGAGATCGCCAGGTGAGCTCCATCAGTTCACAGTGGGAGCCGTGATCTGCTGGGGCCTCCCTGGGGGCCGAGAGTGCCCTGAGGGCGGCAGGGACGGGGCTACGGGTTCTGGAATGGGCTCCAAGGATGCTTGTCTGATGGATGCATGATGGATGATGGAGGGTCCGGTCGGTGGGTGGATGGAAGGAAGGATGGGGGTGTGGACAGCTGGATGATGGATGGATGGGGGGGTGGGATGCAGATATGCCTGGGGGGTGCGGGATCTGTGGTACGAGGAAGGCCTCCACCAAGAGCTTTATGACGTGGACTTGCCCATGTGCTCACTCAGCGGAAGGGCCAGGTGCTGGGAGATGGTGCAGAGAGGAGGGCAGGAGAGCAGGGGCGGCCTTTCGCTGAGCAGCCGCCAGGGCTGCGGCGGCTGGGCAGGACAGGGCTGGTGGACGGCGACAGTTTGGTGTGAGGATGCTGATCTGGAGTCTCTGAGGCGCCCAGAAGGAGGTGACCACTGGCAGGTGGCTCTAGGAGAGTGGCCGGTGTGAGGCATGGAGACGTGGGCCTGACCAGCACAAGCACGGTGACCGAGGCCGTGGGCAGCACGGGGTTGTGCAGAGGACATGAGAGCCTGAGGACAGGAGGCCCCGGGCCAGTGCCCAGGACAGCCGAGGGGAGTTGGGGCAAAGCCGCCTGTGCAGAGTGGCAGTGAGAAGGGATAAGGGGCCAGCTAGGAAGGCAGGGCGTGGGGTTCTGGAAGAAAGGAGGCATCGCAGGGCCCCGTGGACCCCCACGGGCTCTGCTCCCAGAGGTTGAGCACACACCAGTGTGCTGGGTACAGGAGGCGACAGAGCGAAGGGCCGGGCAGGTGGGGACAGGCACTGAGGCAACCGTCAGTTACTGTCATCAGGACTTGGAGGGACGTCCTATGTTTTCCATGTAGGAAGGGTGGGGCCCCCTGTCTTGAGGGGTCTGAGGACAGCTGTGGTGGGGAGCAGAGCTCCGGTGGCCATGCCAGGCAGGGGCTGGAGGTGCCTCCGGGAGTGAATGGGCCCCAGGGGCCAGCTGGGAGGCTCCTGGGCTTAGGTGGGACGGCTGAGGACAACCACCTGGCCATGTCCCTTGGGCGACTGTAGAGTAGAGCTTGTCCCCTCGTGAGCAAGGGGAGCAGCAGTGGATAGCGATGAGGGACCCTCTGTCCCAAGCCTGGGCTGAGGCTCGGGTGCAGAACATGCTGGTTGTGGGCCTGAGGAGCTGTGAGGGCCCGTGACGGAGGCGACGGGCTCCAGCCAGGGCTTTATGGGCAGGGGGGTACTCTGCTGCTCCTGGTCCCCGGCTGGCCTGTTTTTTTCCAGGTGGCCTGGGAGCCGCCCTCCACGTGGACGCCCCTGGCCTCTCTGGGTTGACCTGCATTAGTCTCTCCCCACCCCGCCTCCCCTGCCTCAGTTTCCCTGCCTGCAGAGCAGGGCTCGTGTGGCCCTGCATATTCTAGGGCAGCCCCGATGTTTAGCCCTGGCGGCCAGACGAGGAGGAGAGATGGCCCAGAGCCTGTGGGTGTCTTCCCACCCTTCCTGCCCAGGCCCTGTCCCCAGCTCCACGCCCCTCACCCCAGGGCATCAGCAATCTGGGCCTCCTGGCGGGAGGCACTGCAGTGGCCGGTTGCGCGCACTTCAGGCCAAGCTGGAGGCTGCCGACCCCCTCCCCTGCCCCTCACTCAGTGGCTGCCTCCTGGGAGGCCTTGTCTGTCTGCCTGGGGAGGGGGGACATCGAGTCCCACCTGGCTCCATGACCTCCCCGCTCCGGGGCCCGGCTGGGAGGTCACCACAGGGTCTGCCCTCTTTCTTGGCGGCTGCAGGTTGAGCCAGACGCTGGTGAAGGATGTGGCCATCCTTGCCCAGGAGATCCACGACGTGGCCGGTGACGGTGACCCGCTGGGCTCACCAGGGCCCGCCCGCAGCCCCTCCCTCGGCAACGTGCCCAGCATCCCCGCCTCCACCATCTCGGCCCATGAGGAGGTGAGCCTGGCCCCAGCCCCCAGGCCCTGGGGTGGCACCTGGCACCCCTCAGCAGAGGGCAGTGAGCCGGGGGGCCTCACCAGGGTCCTGCTGTGCATCCTGTCCTCAGCTCCCCAGACAGCCAGCCTGGGAGCATGGGGTCTGGGACCTGCCTCCAACAGGGGTGCTGACGTCCAGGGACCCTGAGCACAGGAGCTTGGGGTCTGTTCTGTCCGCCTGTCATACTAGGGCAGGTGCTCCACCTCCTGGCGACGCCCCCCCCAGCTCAGTTACCCCCCCGCCCCCCACAGCTGGTGCAGCGTATCCCTGAGGCCAGCCTCAACTTCCAGAAGGTGCCGCCCGGCTCCCTGAGCTCTCAGGACTTGGACCAGAACATGAATGATTGCCGCGAGGAGCCCCTGGCCAACAAGACGCGGCCTCGGAACCGCGAGGAGGCAGGCGCCCCCCCCCTCCGCTGACTGGGGTGGCTGGGTGGTGGGTGTGCTGAGGGAGCAGGCTTTGTGGGGGACACCTGGGCACCGTGCTGATGCCTGGTCCTTACAGGTGATCTTCGATAATCTGATGCTGAACCCCGTGTCCCAGCTGTCCCATGCCATCCGCGAGAACACAGAGCACCTCGCCGAGAAGATGAAGTGAGTGGGCCCCCAAATGCCCCGCCGGGAACGGAAGGGGCTGCCGAGCCCCCGACTGCTTAGTGGATGCCCAGCCAAACTGCCCTCAGATGCAAACGTGGAGCCGGGACCCTGTGGGTCTGGTATCTCATAGCACACAGGCTCCAACGGGCACGTGTGTGCACATGTGTGTGTCATGGCTCCCGGCAGCCACACCCTGAGCCTGGGGGAGCCAGAGCCCCCGGGGTGACCTGTGCCGCACCCCTCCCCACCCCGACTTCTGCTTTCTCCCAGTCCTTCCCAGCCTTGACCCATGCCGGGCAGAGACGGACACTGGTACCAGCAGCCCAGGTCCTGCTCTAGGCCTCAGTTTCCCCTGGGGTGGTGTGAGCATCGCCATGGCGGGCGGGTGGCCAGGGAGGGCGCTGTGCTGCAGGCACATCCTCACTGTCCTCTGCCTGCCCCCCGCCTCGCGTGGGCAGGATCCTCTTTCAGAACACGGGGCGTGCATGGGAGGACCTGGAAGCCAGGATCAACGCCGAGAACGAGGTGCCCCTCCTAAAGACGTCCAACAAGGTGAGGGTGGCTGGGCCGGACCCCCGCTGGGACAGGCAGGCCCCTCCTGACTCGGGTCCCCCAGCCCATCTGGCTACCGAGAGGGAGTGGGGGAGCTGGCCCAAGCCCGGAACCCCGACTCCTGCCTCCGGAGCCCCAGGGGCGAGGTGACCCACTGGGGGTCTGGCTCCATTTGTTCCATCTACCGTTCCTGCCCCACTTCCAGGAAATTAGTTCCATTTTGAAAGAACTGAGACGTGTGCAGAAGCAGCTGGAAGGTGGGTATGGCCCAGACGTGGGGGTCCTCACTGGTGCTTCTAGTCCAGAGGGCAGAGGGCAGGCCCGAGGGCCCTTGGTGGGAGACCTGCCTCATGCCCATAGTTTCGGGGAGGCCCCGGGGCAGCCGTGGGAGGCATGGCAGGACCCTCGGCAGGCCTAACCCTCCCTCCCCTTCCCCGCCCCCAGTCATCAATGCTATTGTGGACCCCAGCGGGAACCTGGACCTGCTGACCGGAAATAGGGGCTCTGCGGGCTCGGCCCAGCTCGGGAAGGTGCGGCCGGCTGCCCAGAGCCCATCTTCGCCCCCTTCGGCCCTGTCACTGAGGAGCTTCCCACAGAGGGCCAACTGTGGGTCCCCCAGCCTCCCAGACCCCTCCTTTCTCCCCGACTTCCTCCCAGACTCAGAGAGGTTCCTGATCTAGGTGGTGGGGCCGGGGCGGCCTCCCTGTGTGCGAGTGAGCGAGCATCTGGTGCCTCCTGCTCACCCCACCCACCGCCGCGGCTCCTCCCAGCTGTGGACGGTTCACCAGAGACCCCCACACGTGCCATAACCCCATGGGCAGGCGCCTCCAGCCCAGGCCCCCTCCCAGCTCCCAGCCAGCATCCCAGCCAGGTGTCCAGCCCCGCCGGCCTCCTGGCCCCGTTGCTGTTGCGGCCACTGCCAAGGGCCAGCATTGCGGGCGCATCCCCGCCTACTCTCTGTCACTTACTTTTGTCTTTAGCTTTCATGGAAAGAGCAGTTTGTTCCACTTCAGCAGCCTCCCCGGCCTGGAAGGGCCCCTCCCTGCCTCGTGGTCTTGGGGGGGGCGGCATGTGCTCACCTGTCCTGACCCTTTGTGCTGTCTGGGGCCAAGCAACCAGGCTGGGCTGCGGAGTCATTCAGTGCCAAATATGGAGCTGGGAGGGGCTCGTGACACCCCAGGACTTGAGGGTGTGGGCCGGGCGGGGTGCTGCAGCCAGCTCTGCTGAGCAGCCTGGTGGCCTCCAGCTGGCCCAGAGTCCAGTAGCTGGGGCAGGGCTGTGGCCGTGGAGATGTTTGGGGCAGGAACCCCACTGCTTCAAGCCTTTGGTGCCAACACAACTGCCAAACCCACTGAGCATGAGCGGCTGCAGGGGAGGCCAGCTGAACATGGGCCGGGCTGGCCACACACGTGCACTTGCGCACGCGCACACACACACACGCAGCCGGCCCAGGCACATCCGCACACTCAGGACCTGACCCAGTGACGGGTGCTGGGCCTCTGTACTGGGCTTCCAGTGGTTGTGGGCTGGGTGCCAGTGAGCGCTAGACCAAAGTGGCGAGAGCCAGGCTTCCAGAAGCTCCTGAGACAATGCATCGTCCTCGTCCTGGACACTGTGGGCATTAATGGGGCATCTGCATGCAGCTTGGGCCCCGCAGGCCCCTGATCCCTTGGAGTGGGGTAGGGACAGGCGCCAGGAGCAGTTTTGTTTTCTCAGGATTCTGTCAGCGGGACAGGCCAGGCGAGCAGAGGTGGCCCCTCCTGGGGGACCTATGTTCCTGGAGCCTCTAAGCCAAAGAGCCTGGTGGCTGTGGCAGGTGGGGCCGGGGTTCCCACCTCCACCAGAGTGGTGTGGGCGCTGTGCACCTGCCTGGCATCTGTGCAAGTGTCGATTGTGGGAGGGTCCAACTGGGCGGAGGCCGTGGAGGGTGATGCGGCTCCCTGTTTACATTCAGCTGATGTGACGTCCTGTGCACGGCCCTGTGCCACACCTGATGTTTACGTGTGTGAGTGGCAGTGGGGTCCCCGCCCGGCCCCCACGCTGCGAGCCTGCTGTGTCACTTGGAGGAGGTGCTAGTCCGAGTCCCCCAACCCCCGCATGCCCCAAATAGCTGCCCACAGCCCGTCCCTGGAAACTGGTCACAGCAGCCATGCTCCTTTGTCCACGCACCCTTCTCCATTCGCACCCCCTCCCCCCACGTTCACTGTACAATTTTTTTATTCATAAATTTGTGTCCCCCCCTCCAGCCCGTGACCTGGGATTCGTAACTTATTTGGCTTCGTGGAGGCTCCTCTGTGTTTGTCCTCAGGTGGTCTGTGGGTGTCTTTCAGGAAATGGTTATTTTATATGATTTCTCATGGAATTTGTTCTAATAAATCATTCTATCACGTGGCAACATCCCCGTGTCTTCACCTTGGCCTCAGTTCTCCACCGGTGGTGTGTGGCAAGGCGATGCTTGGCCCAAGGGGTCTCCCTTCCTGGGCTGGGAAATCCAATTTGATTCCCAAGACCAAGGGACA